>NC_090933.1:232312779-232949370 GCF_040938575.1 Ambystoma mexicanum
TGCCTGCAAAATGTTGAAAACTTTGAAGGCCCAAAAAAGGGGTTTACAGGCATCGTAGACCCCCTAAAGTCCAGAAAATGATGGTGGCCCAAAAGGTGCGTCAGAGAGCTCTGAATGTCCCAAAAACATTTGCATTCTGAAAGGGGCATTAACCCGCATCCTAGACCACTGAAATTCCCAAAAATAATTTTGGCACAAAAAATGCATCCTACACCACTGAAAGTTAAGAATATGTTAGAGCCCAAAAAAGGCCTTAAAATGCATCTTAGGCCTGTAAAAATGTTGAAAACTTTGGAAGGCCTAAAAAGGGGTTTACAGGCATCCTAGACCCCCTAAAGTCCAGAAAATGTTGGTGGCCCAAAAACAGGGTCAGAGAGCTCTGAATGTCCCAAAAACATTTGCAGCCTGAAAGGGGCATTAACCCGCATCCTAGACCACTGAAATTCCCAAAAATATTTTTTCCATGAAAAATGCATCTTACATCCGTGAATGTTCAGAATATGTTAGCAGCCCAAAAAAGACCTTAAAATGCATTTTAGGCCTGGAAAAATGTTGAAAACTTTGGAGGCCCAAAAACAGGGTTTACAGGCATCCTAGACCCCCTTTACTCCAGAAAATGATGGTGCCCAAATACTGTGTCAGAGAGCTCTGAATGTCCCTAACGCATTTGCAGCCTAAAAGGGGCATTAACCCGCATCCTAGACCACTGAAATTCCCAAAAATAATTTTGGCACAAAAAATGCATTCTACACCCCTAAAAGTTAGGAATATGTTAGCAGCCCAAAAAAGGCCTTAAAATGCAACTTAGGCCTGCAAAATGTTGAAAACTTTGAAGGCCCAAAAAAGGGGTTTACAGGCATCGTAGACCCCCTAAAGTCCAGAAAATGATGGTGGCCCAAAAGGTGCGTCAGAGAGCTCTGAATGTCCCAAAAACATTTGCATTCTGAAAGGGGCATTAACCCGCATCCTAGACCACTGAAATTCCCAAAAATAATTTTGGCACGAAAAATGCATCCTACACCCCTGAAAGTTAAGAATATGTTAGCAGCCCAAAAAAGGCCTTAAAATGCATCTTAGGCCTGCAAAAATGTTGAACACTTTGGAGGCCCAAAAAAGGTGTTTACAGGCATCCTAGACCCCCTAAAGTCCAGAAAATGTTGGTGGCCCAAAAACTGCGTCAGAGAGCTCTGAATGTCCCAAAAACATTTGCAGTCTGAAAGGGGCATTAACCCGCATCCTAGACCACTGAAATTCCCAAAAATAATTTTGGCACAAAAAATGCATCCTACACCACTGAAAGTTAAGAATATGTTAGAGCCCAAAAAAGGCCTTAAAATGCATCTTAGGCCTGCAAAAATGTTGAAAACTTTGGAAGCCCAAAAACGGGGTTTACAGGCATCCTAGACCCCTTAACTCCAGAAAATGATGGTGCCGAAATACTGTGTCAGAGAGCTCTGAATGTCCCTAACGCATTTGCAGCCTAAAAGGGGCATTAACCCGCATCCTAGACCACTGAAATTCCCAAAAATAATTTTGGCACAAAAAATGCATTCTACACCCCTAAAAGTTAAGAATATGTTAGCAGCCCAAAAAAGGCCTTAAAATGCAACTTAGGCCTGCAAAATGTTGAAAACTTTGAAGGCCCAAAAAAGGGGTTTACAGGCATCCTAGACCCCCTAAAGTCCAGAAAATGATGGTGGCCCAAAAGGTGCGTCAGAGAGCTCTGAATGTCCCAAAAACATTTGCATTCTGAAAGGGGCATTAACCCGCATCCTAGACCACTGAAATTCCCAAAAATAATTTTGGCACAAAAAATGCATCCTACACCACTGAAAGTTAAGAATATGTTAGAGCCCAAAAAAGGCCTTAAAATGCATCTTAGGCCTGCAAAAATGTTGAAAACTTTGGAAGCCCTAAAAATGGGTTTACAGGCATCCTAGACCCCCTAAAGTCCAGAAAATGTTGGTGGCCCAAACACAGGGTCAGAGAGCTCTGAATGTCCCAAAAACATTTGCAGCCTGAAAGGGGCATTAATCTGCATCCTAGACCACTGAAATTCCCAAAAATATTTTTTCCACGAAAAATGCATCTTACATCCGTGAACGTTCAGAATGTTAGCAGCCCAAAAAAGGCCTTAAAATGCATCTTAGGCCTGCAAAAATGTAGAAAACTTAGGAGGCCCAAAAAAGAGGTTTACAGGCATCCTAGACCCCCTAAAGTCCAGAAAATGTTGGTGGCCGACAAACAGAGTCAGAGAGCGCTGAATGTCCCAAAAACATGTGTAGCCTGAAAGGGGCATTAACTCGCATCCTAGACCACTGAAATTCCCAAAAATATTTTTTCCATGAAAAATGCATCTTACATCCGTGAATGTTCAGAATATGTTAGCAGCCCAAAAAAGACCTTAAAATGCATTTTAGGCCTGGAAAAATGTTGGAAACTTTGGAGGCCCAAAAACGGGGTTTACAGGCATCCTAGACCCCCTTAACTCCAGAAAATGATGGTGCCCAAATACTGTGTCAGAGAGCTCTGAATGTCCCTAACGCATTTGCAGCCTAAAAGGGGCATTAACCCCCATCCTAGACCACTGAAATTCCCAAAAATAATTTTGGCACAAAAAATGCATTCTACACCCCTAAAAGTTAAGAATATGTTAGCAGCCCAAAAAAGGCCTTAAAATGCAATTTAGGCCAGCAAAATGTTGAAAACTTTGAAGGCCCAAAAAAGGGGTTTACAGGCATCCTAGACCCCTAAAGTCCAGAAAATGTTGGTGGCCCAAAAACTGCGTCAGAGAGCTCTGAATGTCCCAAAAACATTTGCAGTCTGAAAGGGGCATTAACACGCATCCTAGACCACTGAAATTCCCAAAAATAGTTTTGGCACAAAAAATGCATCCTACACCCCTGAAAGTTAAGAATATGTTAGCAGCCCAAAAAAGGCCTTAAAATGCATCTTAGGCCTGCAAAAATGTAGAAGACTTTGGAGGCCCAAAAAAGAGGTTTACAGGCTTCCTAGACCCCCTAAAGTCCAGAAAATGTTGGTGGCCGACAAACAGAGTCAGAGAGCGCTGAATGTCCCAAAAACATGTGTAGCCTGAAAGGGGCATTAACTTGCATCCTAGACCACTGAAATTCCCAAAAATATTTTTTCCATGAAAAATGCATCTTACATCCGTGAATGTTCAGAATATGTTAGCAGCCCAAAAAAGACCTTAAAATGCATTTTAGGCCTGGAAAAATGTTGAAAACTTTGGAGGCCCAAAAACGGGGTTTACAGGCATCCTAGACCCCCTTAATTCCAGAAAATGATGGTGGCCCAAAAACTGTGTCAGAGAGCTCTGAAAGTCCCAAAATCATTTGGAGCCTGAAAGGGGCATTAACCCGCATCCTAGACCACTGAAATTCCCAAAAATAATTTTGGCACGAAAAATGCATCCTACACCCCTGAAAGTTAAGAATATGTTAGCAGCCCAAAAAAGGCCTTAAAATGCATCTTAGGCCTGCAAAAATGTTGAACACTTTGGAGGCCCAAAAAAGGTGTTTACAGGCATCCTAGACCCCCTAAAGTCCAGAAAATGTTGGTGGCCCAAAAACTGCGTCAGAGAGCTCTGAATGTCCCAAAAACATTTGCAGTCTGAAAGGGGCATTAACCCGCATCCTAGACCACTGAAATTCCCAAAAATAATTTTGGCACAAAAAATGCATCCTACACCACTGAAAGTTAAGAATATGTTAGAGCCCAAAAAAGGCCTTAAAATGCATCTTAGGCCTGCAAAAATGTTGAAAACTTTGGAAGCCCTAAAAAGGGGTTTACAGGCATCCTAGACCCCCTAAAGTCCAGAAAATGTTGGTGGCCGACAAACAGAGTCAGAGAGCGCTGCATGTCCCAAAAACATGTGTAGCCTGAAAGGGGCATTAACTCGCATCCTAGACCACTGAAATTCCCAAAAATATTTTTTCCATGAAAAATGCATCTTACATCCGTGAATGTTCAGAATATGTTAGCAGCCCAAAAAAGACCTTAAAATGCATTTTAGGCCTGGAAAAATGTTGAAAACTTTGGAGGCCCAAAAACGGGGTTTACAGGCATCCTAGACCCCCTTAACTCCAGAAAATGATGGTGCCCAAATACTGTGTCAGAGAGCTCTGAATGTCCCTAACGCATTTGCAGCCTAAAAGGGGCATTAACCCGCATCCTAGACCACTGAAATTCCCAAAAATAATTTTGGCACAAAAAATGCATTCTACACCCCTAAAAGTTAGGAATATGTTAGCAGCCCAAAAAAGGCCTTAAAATGCAACTTAGGCCTGCAAAATGTTGAAAACTTTGAAGGCCCAAAAAAGGGGTTTACAGGCATCATAGACCCCCTAAAGTCCAGAAAATGATGGTGGCCCAAAAGGTGCGTCAGAGAGCTCTGAATGTCCCAAAAACATTTGCATTCTGAAAGGGGCATTAACCCGCATCCTAGACCACTGAAATTCCCAAAAATAATTTTGGCACAAAAAATGCATCCTACACCACTGAAAGTTAAGAATATGTTAGAGCCCAAAAAAGGCCTTAAAATGCATCTTAGGCCTGCAAAAATGTTGAAAACTTTGGAAGGCCTAAAAAGGGGTTTACAGGCATCGTAGACCCCCTGAAGTCCAGAAAATGATGGTGGCCCAAAAGGTGCGTCAGAGAGCTCTGAGTGTCCCAAAAACATTTGCAGTCTGAAAGGGGCATTAACCCGCATCCTAGACCACTGAAATTCCCAAAAATAATTTTGGCACAAAAAATGCATCCTACACCCCTGAAAGTTAAGAATATGTTAGCATCCCAAAAAAGGCCTTAAAATGCATCTTAGGCCTGCAAAAATGTAGAAGACTTTGGAGGCCCAAAAAAGAGGTTTACAGGCATCCTAGACCCCCTAAAGTCCAGAAAATGTTGGTGGCCGACAAACAGAGTCAGAGAGCGCTGAATGTCCCAAAAACATGTGTAGCCTGAAAGGGGCATTAACTCGCATCCTAGACCACTGAAATTCCCAAAAATATTTTTTCCATGAAAAATGCATCTTACATCCGTGAATGTTCAGAATATGTTAGCAGCCCAAAAAAGACCTTAAAATGCATTTTAGGCCTGGAAAAATGTTGAAAACTTTGGAGGCCCAAAAACGGGGTTTACAGGCATCCTAGACCCCCTTAACTCCAGAAAATGATGGTGCCGAAATACTGTGTCAGAGAGCTCTGAATGTCCCTAACGCATTTGCAGCCTAAAAGGGGCATTAACCCGCATCCTAGACCACTGAAATTCCCAAAAATAATTTTGGCACAAAAAATGCATTCTACACCCCTAAAAGTTAAGAATATGTTAGCAGCCCAAAAAAGGCCTTAAAATGCAAATTAGGCCTGCAAAATGTTGAAAACTTTGAAGGCCCAAAAAAGGGGTTTACAGGCATCCTAGACCCCCTAAAGTCCAGAAAATGATGGTGGCCCAAAAGGTGCGTCAGAGAGCTCTGAATGTCCCAAAAACATTTGCATTCTGAAAGGGGCATTAACCCGCATCCTAGACCACTGAAATTCCCAAAAATAATTTTGGCACAAAAAATGCATCCTACACCACTGAAAGTTAAGAATATGTTAGAGCCCAAAAAAGGCCTTAAAATGCATCTTAGGCCTGCAAAAATGTTGAAAACTTTGGAAGCCCTAAAAATGGGTTTACAGGCATCCTAGACCCCCTAAAGTCCAGAAAATGTTGGTGGCCCAAACACAGGGTCAGAGAGCTCTGAATGTCCCAAAAACATTTGCAGCCTGAAAGGGGCATTAACCTGCATCCTAGACCACTGAAATTCCCAAAAATATTTTTTCCACGAAAAATGCATCTTACATCCGTGAACGTTCAGAATGTTAGCAGCCCAAAAAAGGCCTTAAAATGCATCTTAGGCCTGGAAAAATGTTGAAAACTTTGGAGGCCCAAAAACGGGGTTTACAGGCATCCTAGACCCCCTTAACTCCAGAAAATGATGGTGCCCAAATACTGTGTCAGAGAGCTCTGAATGTCCCTAATGCATTTGCAGCCTAAAAGGGGCATTAACCCGCATCCTAGACCACTGAAATTCCCAAAAATAATTTTGGCACAAAAAATGCATTCTACACCCCTAAAAGTTAAGAATATGTTAGCAGCCCAAAAAAGGCCTTAAAATGCAACTTAGGCCAGCAAAATGTTGAAAACTTTGAAGGCCCAAAAAAGGGGTTTACAGGCATCCTAGACCCCCTAAAGTCCAGAAAATGTTGGTGGCCCAAAAACTGCGTCAGAGAGCTCTGAATGTCCCAAAAACATTTGCAGTCTGAAAGGGGCATTAACCCGCATCCTAGACCACTGAAATTCCCAAAAATAGTTTTGGCACAAAAAATGCATCCTACACCCCTGAAAGTTAAGAATATGTTAGCAGCCCAAAAAAGGCCTTAAAATGCATCTTGGGCCTGCAAAAATGTAGAAGACTTTGGAGGCCCAAAAAAGAGGTTTACAGGCTTCCTAGACCCCCTAAAGTCCAGAAAATGTTGGTGGCCGACAAACAGAGTCAGAGAGCGCTGAATGTCCCAAAAACATGTGTAGCCTGAAAGGGGCATTAACTTGCATCCTAGACCACTGAAATTCCCCAAAATATTTTTTCCATGAAAAATGCATCTTACATCCGTGAATGTTCAGAATATGTTAGCAGCCCAAAAAAGACCTTAAAATGCATTTTAGGCCTGGAAAAATGTTGAAAACTTTGGAGGCCCAAAAACAGGGTATACAGGCATCCTAGACCCCCTTAACTCCAGAAAATGATGGTGCCCAAATACTGTGTCAGAGAGTTCTGAATGTCCCTAACGCATTTGCAGCCTAAAAGGGGCATTAACCCGCATCCTAGACCACTGAAATTCCCAAAAATAATTTTGGCACAAAAAATGCATTCTACACCCCTAAATGTTAGGAATATGTTAGCAGCCCAAAAAAGGCCTTAAAATGCAACTTAGGCCTGCAAAATGTTGAAAACTTTGAAGGCCCAAAAAAGGGGTTTACAGGCATCGTAGACCCCCTAAAGTCCAGAAAATGATGGTGGCCCAAAAGGTGCGTCAGAGAGCTCTGAATGTCCCAAAAACATTTGCATTCTGAAAGGGGCATTAACCCGCATCCTAGACCACTGGAATTCCCAAAAATAATTTTGGCACAACAAATGCATCCTACACCACTGAAAGTTAAGAATATGTTAGAGCCCAAAAAAGGCCTTAAAATGCATCTTAGGCCTGCAAAAATGTTGAAAACTTTGGAAGGCCTAAAAAGGGGTTTACAGGCATCGTAGACCCCCTAAAGTCCAGAAAATGATGGTGGCCCAAAAGGTGCGTCAGAGAGCTCTGAATGTCCCAAAAACATTTGCAGTCTGAAAGGGGCATTAACCCGCATCCTAGACCACTGAAATTCCCAAAAATAATTTTGGCACAAAAAATGCATCCTACACCCCTGAAAGTTAAGAATATGTTAGCAGCCCAAAAAAGGCCTTAAAATGCATCTTAGGCCTGCAAAAATGTAGAAGACTTTGGAGGCCCAAAAAAGAGGTTTACAGGCATCCTAGACCCCCTAAAGTCCAGAAAATGTTGGTGGCCGACAAGCAGAGTCAGAGAGCGCTGAATGTCCCAAAAACATGTGTAGCCTGAAAGGGGCATTAACTTGCATCCTAGACCACTGAAATTCCCAAAAATATTTTTTCCATGAAAAATGCATCTTACATCCGTGAATGTTCAGAATATTTTAGCAGCCCAAAAAAGACCTTAAAATGCATTTTAGGCCTGGAAAAATGTTGAAAACTTTGGAGGCCCAAAAACGGGGTTTACAGGCATCCTAGACCCCCTTAATTCCAGAAAATGATGGTGGCCCAAAAACTGTGTCAGAGAGCTCTGAAAGTCCCAAAATCATTTGGAGCCTGAAAGGGGCATTAACCCGCATCCTAGACCACTGAAATTCCCAAAAATAATTTTGGCACGAAAAATGCATCCTACACCCCTGAAAGTTAAGAATATGTTAGCAGCCCAAAAAAGGCCTTAAAATGCATCTTAGGCCTGCAAAAATGTTGAACACTTTGGAGGCCCAAAAAAGGTGTTTACAGGCATCCTAGACCCCCTAAAGTCCAGAAAATGTTGGTGGCCCAAAAACTGCGTCAGAGAGCTCTGAATGTCCCAAAAACATTTGCAGTCTGAAAGGGGCATTAACCCGCATCCTAGACCACTGAAATTCCCAAAAATAATTTTGGCACAAAAAATGCATCCTACACCACTGAAAGTTAAGAATATGTTAGAGCCCAAAAAAGGCCTTAAAATGCATCTTAGGCCTGCAAAAATGTTGAAAACTTTGGAAGCCCTAAAAAGGGGTTTACAGGCATCCTAGACCCCCTAAAGTCCAGAAAATGTTGGTGGCCCAAAAACAGGGTCAGAGACCTCTGAATGTCCCAAAAACATTTGCAGCCTGAAAGGGGCATTAACCCGCATCCTAGACCCCTGAAATTCCCAAAAATATTTTTTCCACGAAAAATGCATCTTACATCCATGAACGTTCAGAATGTTAGCAGCCCAAAAAAGGCCTTAAAATGCATCTTAGGCCTGCAAAAATGTAGAAAACTTAGGAGGCCCAAAAAAGAGTTTTACAGGCATCCTAGACCCCCTAAAGTCCAGAAAATGTTGGTGGCCGACAAACAGAGTCAGAGAGCGCTGCATGTCCCAAAAACATGTGTAGCCTGAAAGGGGCATTAACTCGCATCCTAGACCACTGAAATTCCCAAAAATATTTTTTCCATGAAAAATGCATCTTACATCCGTGAATGTTCAGAATATGTTAGCAGCCCAAAAAAGACCTTAAAATGCATTTTAGGCCTGGAAAAATGTTGAAAACTTTGGAGGCCCAAAAACGGGGTTTACAGGCATCCTAGACCCCCTTAACTCCAGAAAATGATGGTGCCCAAATACTGTGTCAGGGAGCTCTGAATGTCCCTAACGCATTTGCAGCCTAAAAGGGGCATTAGCCCCCATCCTAGACCACTGAAATTCCCAAAAATAATTTTGGCACAAAAAATGCATCCTACACCCCTGAAATTTAAGAATATGTTAGCAGCCCAAAAAAGGCCTTAAAATGCATCTTAGGCCTGCAAAAATGTAGAAGAGTTTGGAGGCCCAAAAAAGAGGTTTACAGGCATCCTAGACCCCCTTAACTCCAGAAAATGATGGTGCCCAAATACTGTGTCAGAGAGCTCTGAATGTCCCTAACGCATTTGCAGCCTAAAAGGGGCATTAACCCGCATCCTAGACCACTGAAATTCCCAAAAATAATTTTGGCACAAAAAATGCATCCTACACCCCTGAAATTTAAGAATATGTTAGCAGCCCAAAAAAGGCCTTAAAATGCATTTTAGGCTTGGAAAAATGTTGAAAACTTTGGAGGCCCAAAAACGGGGTTTACAGGCATCCTAGACCCCCTTAACTCCAGAAAATGATGGTGCCCAAATACTGTGTCAGAGAGCTCTGAATGTCCCTAACGCATTTGCAGCCTAAAAGGGGCATTCACCCGCATCCTAGACCACTGAAATTCCCAAAAATAATTTTGGCACAAAAAATGCATCCTACACCCCTAAAAGTTAAGAATATGTTAGCAGCCCAAAAAAGGCCTTAAAATGCAATTTAGGCCTGCAAAAATGTTGAAAACTTTGAAGGCCCAAAAAAGTGGTTTACAGGCATCCTAGACCCC
This sequence comes from Ambystoma mexicanum, assembly GCF_040938575.1. NCBI lineage: Eukaryota > Metazoa > Chordata > Amphibia > Caudata > Ambystomatidae > Ambystoma > Ambystoma mexicanum. The sequence goes on from NC_090933.1 coordinate 232,322,530, forward strand.
CTAAAGTCCAGAAAATGATGTTGGCCCAAAAGGTGCGTCAGAGAGCTCTGAATGTCCCAAAAACATTTGCAGTCTGAAAGGGGCATTAACCCGCATCCTAGACCACTGAAATTCCCAAAAATAATTTTGGCACAAAAAATGCATCCTACACCCCTGAAATTTAAGAATATGTTAGCAGCCCAAAAAAGGCCTTAAAATGCATCTTAGGCCTGCAAAAATGTAGAAGAGTTTGGAGGCCCAAAAAAGAGGTTTACAGGCATCCTAGACCCCCTAAAGTCCAGAAAATGTTGGTGGCCCAAAAACAGGGTCAGAGAGCTCTGAATGTCCCAAAAACATTTGCAGCCTGAAAGGGGCATTAACCCGCATCCTAGACCACTGAAATTCCCAACAATATTTTTTCCACGAAAAATGCATCTTACATCCGTGAACGTTCAGAATGTTAGCAGCCCAAAAAAGGCCTTAAAATGCATCTTAGGCCTGCAAAAATGTAGAAAACTTAGGAGGCCCAAAAAAGAGGTTTACAGGCATCCTAGACCCCCTAAAGTCCAGAAAATGTTGGTGGCCGACAAACAGAGTCAGAGAGCGCTGAATGTCCCAAAAACATGTGTAGCCTGAAAGGGGCATTAACTCGCATCCTAGACCACTGAAATACCCAAAAAAAAAAAATTTCCATGAAAAATGCATCTTACATCCGTGAATGTTCAGAATATGTTAGCAGCCCAAAAAAGACCTTAAAATGCATTTTAGGCTTGGAAAAATGTTGAAAACTTTGGAGGCCCAAAAACGGGGTTTACAGGCATCCTAGACCCCCTTAACTCCAGAAAATGATGGTGCCCAAATACTGTGTCAGAGAGCTCTGAATGTCCCTAACGCATTTGCAGCCTAAAAGGGGCATTAACCCGCATCCTAGACCACGGAAATTCCCAAAAATAATTTTGGCACAAAAAATGCATCCTACACCCCTAAAAGTTAAGAATATGTTAGCAGCCCAAAAAAGGCCTTAAAATGCAATTTAGGCCTGCAAAAATGTTGAAAACTTTGAAGGCCCAAAAAAGGGGTTTACAGGCATCCTAGACCCCCTAAAGTCCAGAAAATGGTGTTGGCCCAAAAGGTGCGTCAGAGAGCTCTGAATGTCCCAAAAACATTTGCAGTCTGAAAGGGGCATTAACCCGCATCCTAGACCACTGAAATTCCCAAAAATAATTTTGGCACAAAAAATGCATCCTACACCCCTGAAATTTAAGAATATGTTAGCAGCCCAAAAAAGGCCTTAAAATGCATCTTAGGCCTGCAAAAATGTAGAAGAGTTTGGAGGCCCAAAAAAGAGGTTTACAGGCATCCTAGACCCCCTAAAGTCCAGAAAATGTTGGTGGCCGACAAACAGAGTCAGAGAGCGCTGAATGTCCCAAAAACATGTGTAGCCTGAAAGGGGCATTAACTTGCATCCTAGACCACTGAAATTCCCAAAAATATTTTTTCCATGAAAAATGCATCTTACATCCGTGAATGTTCAGAATATTTTAGCAGCCCAAAAAAGACCTTAAAATGCATTTTAGGCCTGGAAAAATGTTGAAAACTTTGGAGGCCCAAAAACGGGGTTTACAGGCATCCTAGACCCCCTTAACTCCAGAAAATGATGGTGCCCAAATACTGTGTCAGAGAGCTCTGAATGTCCCTAACGCATTTGCAGCCTAAAAGGGGCATTAACCCGCATCCTAGACCACTGAAATTCCCAAAAATAATTTTGGCACAAAAAATGCATCCTACACCACTGAAAGTTAAGAATATGTTAGAGCCCAAAAAAGGCCTTAAAATGCATCTTAGGCCTGCAAAAATGTTGAAAACTTTGGAAGCCCTAAAAATGGGTTTACAGGCATCCTAGACCCCCTAAAATCCAGAAAACGTCGGTGGACCAAAAGCAGGGTCAGAGAGCTCTGAATGTCCCAAAAACATTTTCAGCCTGAAAGGGGCATTAACTCGAATCCTAGACCACTGAAATTCCCAAAAATATTTTTTCCATGAAAAATGCATCTTACATCCGTGAATGTTCAGAATATGTTAGCAGCCCAAAAAAGACCTTAAAATGCATTTTAGGCCTGGAAAAATGTTGAAAACTTTGGAGGCCCAAAAACGGGGTTTACAGGCATCCTAGACCCCCTAAAGTCCAGAAAATGATGGTGGCCCAAAAACTGTGTCAGAGAGCTCTGAAAGTCCCAAAAACATTTGCAGCCTGAAAGGGGCATTAACCCGCATCCTAGACCACTGAAATTCCCAAAAATAATTTTGGCACGAAAAATGCATCCTACACCCCTGAAAGTTAAGAATATGTTAGCAGCCCAAAAAAGGCCTTAAAATGCATCTTAGGCCTGCAAAAATGTTGAACACTTTGGAGGCCCAAAAAAGGTGTTTACAGGCATCCTAGACCCCCTAAAGTCCAGAAAATGTTGGTGGCCCAAAAACAGGGTCAGAGAGCTCTGAATGTCCCAAAAACATTTGCAGCCTGAAAGGGGCATTAACCCGCATCCTAGACCACTGAAATTCCCAAAAATATTTTTTCCACGAAAAATGCATCTTACATCCGTGAACGTTCAGAATGTTAGCAGCCCAAAAAAGGCCTTAAAATGCATCTTAGGCCTGCAAAAATGTAGAAAACTTAGGAGGCCCAAAAAAGAGGTTTACAGGCATCCTAGACCCCCTAAAGTCCAGAAAATGTTGGTGGCCGACAAACAGAGTCAGAGAGCGCTGAATGTCCCAAAAACATGTGTAGCCTGAAAGGGGCATTAACTCGCATCCTAGACCACTGAAATTCCCAAAAATATTTTTTCCATGAAAAATGCATCTTACATCCGTGAATGTTCAGAATATGTTAGCAGCCCAAAAAAGACCTTAAAATGCATTTTAGGCCTGGAAAAATGTTGAAAACTTTGGAGGCCCAAAAACGGGGTTTACAGGCATCCTACACCCCCTTATCTCCAGAAAATGATGGTGCCGAAATACTGTGTCAGAGAGCTCTGAATGTCCCTAACACATTTGCAGCCTAAAAGGGGCATTAACCCGCATCCTAGACCACTGAAATTCCCAAAAATAATTTTGGCACAAAAAATGCATTCTACACCCCTAAAAGTTAAGAATATGTTAGCAGCCCAAAAAAGGCCTTAAAATGCAACTTAGGCCAGCAAAATGTTGAAAACTTTGAAGGCCCAAAAAAGGGGTTTACAGGCATCCTAGACCCCCTAAAGTCCAGAAAATGTTGGTGGCCCAAAAACTGCGTCAGAGAGCTCTGAATGTCCCAAAAACATTTGAAGTCTGAAAGGGGCATTAACCCGCATCCTAGACCACTGAAATTCCCAAAAATAGTTTTGGCACAAAAAATGCATCCTACACCCCTGAAAGTTAAGAATATGTTAGCAGCCCAAAAAAGGCCTTAAAATGCATCTTAGGCCTGCAAAAATGTAGAAGACTTTGGAGGCCCAAAGAAGAGGTTTACAGGCTGCCTAGACCCCCTAAAGTCCAGAAAATGTTGGTGGCCGACAAACAGAGTCAGAGAGCGCTGAATGTCCCAAAAACATTTGTAGCCTGAAAGGGGCATTAACTTGCATCCTAGACCACTGAAATTCCCCAAAATATTTTTTCCATGAAAAATTAATCTTACATCCGTGAATGTTCAGAATATGTTAGCAGCCCAAAAAAGACCTTAAAATGCATTTTAGGCCTGGAAAAATGTTGAAAACTTTGGAGGCCCAAAAACGGGGTTTACAGGCATCCTAGACCCCCTTAACTCCAGAAAATGATGGTGCCCAAATACTGTGTCAGAGAGCTCTGAATGTCCCTAACGCATTTGCAGCCTAAAAGGGGCATTAACCCGCATCCTAAACCACTGAAATTCCCAAAAATAATTTTGGCACAAAAAATGCATTCTACACCCCTAAAAGTTAAGAATATGTTAGCAGCCCAAAAAAGGCCTTAAAATGCAATTTAGGCCTGCAAAATGTTGAAAACTTTGAAGGCCCAAAAAAGGGGTTTACAGGCATCCTAGACCCCCTAAAGTCCAGAAAATGATGGTGGCCCAAAAGGTGCGTCAGAATGTCCCAAAAACATTTGCATTCTGAAAGGGGCATTAACCCGCATCCTAGACCACTGAAATTCCCAAAAATAATTTTGGCACAAAAAATGCATCCTACACCACTGAATGTTAAGAATATGTTAGAGCCCAAAAAAGGCCTTAAAATGCATCTTAGGCCTGCAAAAATGTTGAAAACTTTGGAAGCCCTAAAAATGGGTTTACAGGCATCCTAGACCCCCTAAAGTCCAGAAAATGTCGGTGGCCCAAAAACAGGGCCAGAGAGCTCTGAATGTCCCAAAAACATTTTCAGCCTGAAAGGGGCATTAACCCGCATCCTAGACCACTGAAATTCCCAAAAATATTTTTTCCACGAAAAATGCATCTTACATCCGTGAACGTTCAGAATGTTAGCAGCCCAAAAAAGGCCTTAAAATGCATCTTAGGCCTGCAAAAATGTAGAAAACTTAGGAGGCCCAAAAAAGAGGTTTACAGGCATCCTAGACCCCCTAAAGTCCAGAAAATGTTGGTGGCCGACAAACAGAGTCAGAGAGCGCTGAATGTCCCAAAAACATGTGTAGCCTGAAAGGGGCATTAACTCGCATCCTAGACCACTGAAATTCCCAAAAATATTTTTTCCATGAAAAATGCATCTTACATCCGTGAATGTTCAGAATATGTTAGCAGCCCAAAAAAGACCTTAAAATGCATTTTAGGCCTGGAAAAATGTTGAAAACTTTGGAGGCCCAAAAACGGGGTTTACAGGCATCCTAGACCCCCTTAACTCCAGAAAATGATGGTGCCCAAATACTGTGTCAGAGAGCTCTGAATGTCCCTAACGCATTTGCAGCCTAAAAGGGGCATTAACCCGCATCCTAGACCACTGAAATTCCCAAAAATAATTTTGGCACAAAAAATGCATTCTACACCCCTAAAAGTTAAGAATATGCTAGCAGCCCAAAAAAGGCCTTAAAATGCAACTTAGGCCTGCAAAATGTTGAAAACTTTGAAGGCCCAAAAAAGGGGTTTACAGGCATCCTAGACCCCCTTAACTCCAGAAAATGATGGTGCCCAAATACTGTGTCAGAGAGCTCTGAATGTCCCTAACGCATTTGCAGCCTAAAAGGGGCATTAACCCGCATCCTAGACCACTGAAATTCCCAAAAATAATTTTGGCACGAAAAATGCATCCTACACCCCTGAAAGTTAAGAATATGTTAGCAGCCCAAAAAAGGCCTTAAAATGCATCTTAGGCCTGCAAAAATGTTGAACACTTTGGAGGCCCAAAAAAGGTGTTTACAGGCATCCTAGACCCCCTAAAGTCCAGAAAATGTTGGTGGCCCAAAAACAGGGTCAGAGAGCTCTGAATGTCCCAAAAACATTTGCAGCCTGAAAGGGGCATTAACCCGCATCCTAGACCACTGAAATTCCCAAAAATATTTTTTCCACGAAAAATGCATCTTACATCCGTGAACGTTCAGAATGTTAGCAGCCCAAAAAAGGCCTTAAAATGCATCTTAGGCCTGCAAAAATGTAGAAAACTTAGGAGGCCCAAAAAAGAGGTTTACAGGCATCCTAGACCCCCTAAAGTCCAGAAAATGTTGGTGGCCGACAAACAGAGTCAGAGAGCGCTGAATGTCCCAAAAACATGTGTAGCCTGAAAGGGGCATTAACTCGCATCCTAGACCACTGAAATTCCCAAAAATATTTTTTCCATGAAAAATGCATCTTACATCCGTGAATGTTCAGAATATGTTAGCAGCCCAAAAAAGACCTTAAAATGCATTTTAGGCCTGGAAAAATGTTGAAAACTTTGGAGGCCCAAAAACGGGGTTTACAGGCATCCTAGACCCCCTTAACTCCAGAAAATGATGGTGCCCAAATACTGTGTCAGAGAGCTCTGAATGTCCCTAACGCATTTGCAGCCTAAAAGGGGCATTAACCCGCATCCTAAACCACTGAAATTCCCAAAAATAATTTTGGCACAAAAAATGCATTCTACACCCCTAAAAGTTAAGAATATGTTAGCAGCCCAAAAAAGGCCTTAAAATGCAATTTAGGCCTGCAAAATGTTGAAAACTTTGAAGGCCCAAAAAAGGGGTTTACAGGCATCCTAGACCCCCTAAAGTCCAGAAAATGATGGTGGCCCAAAAGGTGCGTCAGAATGTCCCAAAAACATTTGCATTCTGAAAGGGGCATTAACCCGCATCCTAGACCACTGAAATTCCCAAAAATAATTTTGGCACAAAAAATGCATCCTACACCACTGAATGTTAAGAATATGTTAGAGCCCAAAAAAGGCCTTAAAATGCATCTTAGGCCTGCAAAAATGTTGAAAACTTTGGAAGCCCTAAAAATGGGTTTACAGGCATCCTAGACCCCCTAAAGTCCAGAAAATGTCGGTGGCCCAAAAACAGGGCCAGAGAGCTCTGAATGTCCCAAAAACATTTTCAGCCTGAAAGGGGCATTAACCCGCATCCTAGACCACTGAAATTCCCAAAAATATTTTTTCCACGAAAAATGCATCTTACATCCGTGAACGTTCAGAATGTTAGCAGCCCAAAAAAGGCCTTAAAATGCATCTTAGGCCTGCAAAAATGTAGAAAACTTAGGAGGCCCAAAAAAGAGGTTTACAGGCATCCTAGACCCCCTAAAGTCCAGAAAATGTTGGTGGCCGACAAACAGAGTCAGAGAGCGCTGAATGTCCCAAAAACATGTGTAGCCTGAAAGGGGCATTAACTCGCATCCTAGACCACTGAAATTCCCAAAAATATTTTTTCCATGAAAAATGCATCTTACATCCGTGAATGTTCAGAATATGTTAGCAGCCCAAAAAAGACCTTAAAATGCATTTTAGGCCTGGAAAAATGTTGAAAACTTTGGAGGCCCAAAAACGGGGTTTACAGGCATCCTAGACCCCCTTAACTCCAGAAAATGATGGTGCCCAAATACTGTGTCAGAGAGCTCTGAATGTCCCTAACGCATTTGCAGCCTAAAAGGGGCATTAACCCGCATCCTAGACCACTGAAATTCCCAAAAATAATTTTGGCACAAAAAATGCATTCTACACCCCTAAAAGTTAAGAATATGCTAGCAGCCCAAAAAAGGCCTTAAAATGCAACTTAGGCCTGCAAAATGTTGAAAACTTTGAAGGCCCAAAAAAGGGGTTTACAGGCATCCTAGACCCCCTTAACTCCAGAAAATGATGGTGCCCAAATACTGTGTCAGAGAGCTCTGAATGTCCCTAACGCATTTGCAGCCTAAAAGGGGCATTAACCCGCATCCTAGACCACTGAAATTCCCAAAAATAATTTTGGCACGAAAAATGCATCCTACACCCCTGAAAGTTAAGAATATGTTAGCAGCCCAAAAAAGGCCTTAAAATGCATCTTAGGCCTGCAAAAATGTTGAACACTTTGGAGGCCCAAAAAAGGTGTTTACAGGCATCCTAGACCCCCTAAAGTCCAGAAAATGTTGGTGGCCCAAAAACAGGGTCAGAGAGCTCTGAATGTCCCAAAAACATTTGCAGCCTGAAAGGGGCATTAACCCGCATCCTAGACCACTGAAATTCCCAAAAATATTTTTTCCACGAAAAATGCATCTTACATCCGTGAACGTTCAGAATGTTAGCAGCCCAAAAAAGGCCTTAAAATGCATCTTAGGCCTGCAAAAATGTAGAAAACTTAGGAGGCCCAAAAAAGAGGTTTACAGGCATCCTAGACCCCCTAAAGTCCAGAAAATGTTGGTGGCCGACAAACAGAGTCAGAGAGCGCTGAATGTCCCAAAAACATGTGTAGCCTGAAAGGGGCATTAACTCGCATCCTAGACCACTGAAATTCCCAAAAATATTTTTTCCATGAAAAATGCATCTTACATCCGTGAATGTTCAGAATATGTTAGCAGCCCAAAAAAGACCTTAAAATGCATTTTAGGCCTGGAAAAATGTTGAAAACTTTGGAGGCCCAAAAACGGGGTTTACAGGCATCCTACACCCCCTTATCTCCAGAAAATGATGGTGCCGAAATACTGTGTCAGAGAGCTCTGAATGTCCCTAACACATTTGCAGCCTAAAAGGGGCATTAACCCGCATCCTAGACCACTGAAATTCCCAAAAATAATTTTGGCACAAAAAATGCATTCTACACCCCTAAAAGTTAAGAATATGTTAGCAGCCCAAAAAAGGCCTTAAAATGCAACTTAGGCCAGCAAAATGTTGAAAACTTTGAAGGCCCAAAAAAGGGGTTTACAGGCATCCTAGACCCCCTAAAGTCCAGAAAATGTTGGTGGCCCAAAAACTGCGTCAGAGAGCTCTGAATGTCCCAAAAACATTTGCAGTCTGAAAGGGGCATTAACCCGCATCCTAGACCACTGAAATTCCCAAAAATAGTTTTGGCACAAAAAATGCATCCTACACCCCTGAAAGTTAAGAATATGTTAGCAGCCCAAAAAAGGCCTTAAAATGCATCTTAGGCCTGCAAAAATGTAGAAGACTTTGGAGGCCCAAAGAAGAGGTTTACAGGCTTCCTAGACCCCCTAAAGTCCAGAAAATGTTGGTGGCCGACAAACAGAGTCAGAGAGCGCTGAATGTCCCAAAAACATTTGTAGCCTGAAAGGGGCATTAACTTGCATCCTAGACCACTGAAATTCCCCAAAATATTTTTTCCATGAAAAATTAATCTTACATCCGTGAATGTTCAGAATATGTTAGCAGCCCAAAAAAGACCTTAAAATGCATTTTAGGCCTGGAAAAATGTTGAAAACTTTGGAGGCCCAAAAACGGGGTTTACAGGCATCCTAGACCCCCTTAACTCCAGAAAATGATGGTGCCCAAATACTGTGTCAGAGAGCTCTGAATGTCCCTAACGCATTTGCAGCCTAAAAGGGGCATTAACCCGCATCCTAGACCACTGAAATTCCCAAAAATAATTTTGGCACAAAAAATGCATTCTACACCCCTAAAAGTTAAGAATATGTTAGCAGCCCAAAAAAGGCCTTAAAATGCAATTTAGGCCTGCAAAATGTTGAAAACTTTGAAGGCCCAAAAAAGGGGTTTACAGGCATCCTAGACCCCCTAAAGTCCAGAAAATGATGGTGGCCCAAAAGGTGCGTCAGAATGTCCCAAAAACATTTGCATTCTGAAAGGGGCATTAACCCGCATCCTAGACCACTGAAATTCCCAAAAATAATTTTGGCACAAAAAATGCATCCTACACCACTGAATGTTAAGAATATGTTAGAGCCCAAAAAAGGCCTTAAAATGCATCTTAGGCCTGCAAAAATGTTGAAAACTTTGGAAGCCCTAAAAATGGGTTTACAGGCATCCTAGACCCCCTAAAGTCCAGAAAATGTCGGTGGCCCAAAAACAGGGCCAGAGAGCTCTGAATGTCCCAAAAACATTTTCAGCCTGAAAGGGGCATTAACCCGCATCCTAGACCACTGAAATTCCCAAAAATATTTTTTCCACGAAAAATGCATCTTACATCCGTGAACGTTCAGAATGTTAGCAGCCCAAAAAAGGCCTTAAAATGCATCTTAGGCCTGCAAAAATGTAGAAAACTTAGGAGGCCCAAAAAAGAGGTTTACAGGCATCCTAGACCCCCTAAAGTCCAGAAAATGTTGGTGGCCGACAAACAGAGTCAGATAGCGCTGAATGTCCCAAAAACATGTGTAGCCTGAAAGGGGCATTAACTCGCATCCTAGACCACTGAAATTCCCAAAAATATTTTTTCCATGAAAAATGCATCTTACATCCGTGAATGTTCAGAATATGTTAGCAGCCCAAAAAAGACCTTAAAATGCATTTTAGGCCTGGAAAAATGTTGAAAACTTTGGAGGCCCAAAAACGGGGTTTACAGGCATCCTAGACCCCCTTAACTCCAGAAAATGATGGTGCCCAAATACTGTGTCAGAGAGCTCTGAATGTCCCTAACGCATTTGCAGCCTAAAAGGGGCATTAACCCGCATCCTAGACCACTGAAATTCCCAAAAATAATTTTGGCACAAAAAATGCATTCTACACCCCTAAAAGTTAAGAATATGCTAGCAGCCCAAAAAAGGCCTTAAAATGCAACTTAGGCCTGCAAAATGTTGAAAACTTTGAAGGCCCAAAAAAGGGGTTTACAGGCATCCTAGACCCCCTAAAGTCCAGAAAATGATGGTGGCCCAAATGGTGCGTCAGAGAGCTCTGAATGTCCCAAAAACATTTGAATTCTGAAAGGGGCATTAACCCGCATCCTAGACCACTGAAATTCCCAAAAATAATTTTGGCACAAAAAATGCATCCTACACCACTGAAAGTTAAGAATATGTTAGCAGCCCAAAAAAGGCCTTAAAATGCATCTTAGGCCTGCAAAAATGTTGAAAACTTTGGAAGCCCTAAAAAGGGGTTTACAGGCATCCTAGACCCCCTAAAGTCCAGAAAATGTTGGTGGCCCAAAAACAGGGTCAGAGAGCTCTGAATGTCCCAAAAACATTTGCAGCCTGAAAGGGGCATTAACCCGCATCCTGGACCACTGAAATTCCCAAAAATATTTTTCCCACGAAAAATGCATCTTACATCCGTGAACGTTCAGAATGTTAGCAGCCCAAAAAAGGCCTTAAAATGAATCTTAGTCCTGCAAAAATGTAGAAAACTTTGGAGGCCCAAAAAAAGAGGTTACAGGCATCCTAGACCCCCTAAAGTCCAGAAAATGATGGTGGCCCAAAAACTGTGTCAGAGAGCTCTGAAAGTCCCAAAATCATTTGGAGCCTGAAAGGGGCATTAACCCGCATCCTAGACCACTGAAATTCCCAAAAATAATTTTGGCACAAAAAATGCATCCTACACCCCTGAAAGTTAAGAATATGTTAGCAGCCCAAAAAAGGCCTTAAAATGCATCTTAGGCCTGCAAAAATGTTGAACACTTTGGAGGCCCAAAAAAGGTGTTTACAGGCATCCTAGACCCCCTAAAGTCCAGAAAATGTTGGTGGCCCAAAAACTGCGTCAGAGAGCTCTGAATGTCCCAAAAACATTTGCAGTCTGAAAGGGGCATTAACCCGCATCCTAGACCACTGAAATTCCCAAAAATAATTTTGGCACAAAAAATGCATCCTACACCACTGAAAGTTAAGAATATGTTAGAGCCCAAAAAAGACCTTAAAATGCATCTTAGGCCTGCAAAAATGTTGAAAACTTTGGAAGCCCTAAAAAGGGGTTTACAGGCATCCTAGACCCCCTAAAGTCCAGAAAATGTTGGTGGCCCAAAAACAGGGTCAGAGAGCTCTGAATGTCCCAAAAACATTTGCAGCCTGAAAGGGGCATTAACCCGCATCCTAGACCACTAAAATTCCCAAAAATATTTTTTCCACGAAAAATGCATCTTACATCCGTGAACGTTCACAATGTTAGCAGCCCAAAAAAGGCCTTAAAATGAATCTTAGTCCTGCAAAAATGTAGAAAACTTTGGAGGCCCAAAAAAAGAGGTTACAGGCATCCTAGACCCCCTAAAGTCCAGAAAATGATGGTGGCCCAAAAACTGTGTCAGAGAGCTCTGAAAGTCCCAAAATCATTTGGAGCCTGAAAGGGGCATTAACCCGCATCCTAGACCACTGAAATTCCCAAAAATAATTTTGGCACGAAAAATGCATCCTACACCCCTGAAAGTTAAGAATATGTTAGCAGCCCAAAAAAGGCCTTAAAATGCATCTTAGGCCTGCAAAAATGTTGAACACTTTGGAGGCCCAAAAAAGGTGTTTACAGGCATCCTAGACCCCCTAAAGTCCAGAAAATGTTGGTGGCCCAAAAACTGCGTCAGAGAGCTCTGAATGTCCCAAAAACATTTGCAGTCTGAAAGGGGCATTAACCCGCATCCTAGACCACTGAAATTCCCAAAAATAATTTTGGCACAAAAAATGCATCCTACACCACTGAAAGTTAAGAATATGTTAGAGCCCAAAAAAGACCTTAAAATGCATCTTAGGCCTGCAAAAATGTTGAAAACTTTGGAAGCCCTAAAAAGGGGTTTACAGGCATCCTAGACCCCCTAAAGTCCAGAAAATGTTGGTGGCCCAAAAACAGGGTCAGAGAGCTCTGAATGTCCCAAAAACATTTGCAGCCTAAAAGGGGCATTAACCCGCATCCTAGACCACTGAAATTCCCAAAAATATTTTTTCCACGAAAAATGCATCTTACATCCGTGAACGTTCAGAATGTTAGCAGCCCAAAAAAGGCCTTAAAATGCATCTTACGCCTGCAAAAATGTAGAAAACTTAGGAGGCCCAAAAAAGAGATTTACAGGCATTCTAGACCCCCTAAAGTCCAGAAAATGTTGGTGGCCCAAAAACTGCATCAGAGAGCTCTGAATGTCCCAAAAACATTTGCAGCCTGAAAGGGGCATTAACCCGCATCCTAGACCACTGAAATTCCCAAAAATAATTTTGGCACAAAAAATGCATCCTACACCACTGAAAGTTACGAATATGTTAGCAGCCCAAAAAAGGCCTTAAAATGCATTTTAAGCCTGCAAAAATGTTGAAAAATTTGTAGGCCCAAAAAAGGGGTTTGCAGGCATCCTAGACCCCCTAAAGTCCAGAAAATGTTGGTGGCCGAGAAACAGGGTCAGAGAGCTCTGAATGTCCCACAAACATTTGCAGCCTGAAAGGGGCATTAACCCGCATCCTAGACCACTGAAATTCCCAAAAATATTTTTTCCACAAAAAATGCATCTTATATCCGTGAACGTTCAGAATGTTAGCAGCCCAAAAAAGGCCTTAAAATGCATCTTAGGCCTGCAAAAATGTAGAAAACTTAGGAGGCCCAAAAAAGAGGTTTACAGGCATCCTAGACCCCCTAAAGTCCAGAAAATGTTGGTGGCCGACAAACAGAGTCAGAGAGCGCTGAATGTCCCAAAAACATTTGTAGCCTGAAAGGGGCATTAACTTGCATCCTAGACCACTGAAATTCCCCAAAATATTTTTTCCATGAAAAATTAATCTTACATCCGTGAATGTTCAGAATATGTTAGCAGCCCAAAAAAGACCTTAAAATGCATTTTAGGCCTGGAAAAATGTTGAAAACTTTGGAGGCCCAAAAACGGGGTTTACAGGCATCCTAGACCCCCTTAACTCCAGAAAATGATGGTGCCCAAATACTGTGTCAGAGAGCTCTGAATGTCCCTAACGCATTTGCAGCCTAAAAGGGGCATTAACCCGCATCCTAAACCACTGAAATTCCCAAAAATAATTTTGGCACAAAAAATGCATTCTACACCCCTAAAAGTTAAGAATATGTTAGCAGCCCAAAAAAGGCCTTAAAATGCAATTTAGGCCTGCAAAATGTTGAAAACTTTGAAGGCCCAAAAAAGGGGTTTACAGGCATCCTAGACCCCCTAAAGTCCAGAAAATGATGGTGGCCCAAAAGGTGCGTCAGAATGTCCCAAAAACATTTGCATTCTGAAAGGGGCATTAACCCGCATCCTAGACCACTGAAATTCCCAAAAATAATTTTGGCACAAAAAATGCATCCTACACCACTGAATGTTAAGAATATGTTAGAGCCCAAAAAAGGCCTTAAAATGCATCTTAGGCCTGCAAAAATGTTGAAAACTTTGGAAGCCCTAAAAATGGGTTTACAGGCATCCTAGACCCCCTAAAGTCCAGAAAATGTCGGTGGCCCAAAAACAGGGCCAGAGAGCTCTGAATGTCCCAAAAACATTTTCAGCCTGAAAGGGGCATTAACCCGCATCCTAGACCACTGAAATTCCCAAAAATATTTTTTCCACGAAAAATGCATCTTACATCCGTGAACGTTCAGAATGTTAGCAGCCCAAAAAAGGCCTTAAAATGCATCTTAGGCCTGCAAAAATGTAGAAAACTTAGGAGGCCCAAAAAAGAGGTTTACAGGCATCCTAGACCCCCTAAAGTCCAGAAAATGTTGGTGGCCGACAAACAGAGTCAGAGAGCGCTGAATGTCCCAAAAACATGTGTAGCCTGAAAGGGGCATTAACTCGCATCCTAGACCACTGAAATTCCCAAAAATATTTTTTCCATGAAAAATGCATCTTACATCCGTGAATGTTCAGAATATGTTAGCAGCCCAAAAAAGACCTTAAAATGCATTTTAGGCCTGGAAAAATGTTGAAAACTTTGGAGGCCCAAAAACGGGGTTTACAGGCATCCTAGACCCCCTTAACTCCAGAAAATGATGGTGCCCAAATACTGTGTCAGAGAGCTCTGAATGTCCCTAACGCATTTGCAGCCTAAAAGGGGCATTAACCCGCATCCTAGACCACTGAAATTCCCAAAAATAATTTTGGCACAAAAAATGCATTCTACACCCCTAAAAGTTAAGAATATGCTAGCAGCCCAAAAAAGGCCTTAAAATGCAACTTAGGCCTGCAAAATGTTGAAAACTTTGAAGGCCCAAAAAAGGGGTTTACAGGCATCCTAGACCCCCTTAACTCCAGAAAATGATGGTGCCCAAATACTGTGTCAGAGAGCTCTGAATGTCCCTAACGCATTTGCAGCCTAAAAGGGGCATTAACCCGCATCCTAGACCACTGAAATTCCCAAAAATAATTTTGGCACGAAAAATGCATCCTACACCCCTGAAAGTTAAGAATATGTTAGCAGCCCAAAAAAGGCCTTAAAATGCATCTTAGGCCTGCAAAAATGTTGAACACTTTGGAGGCCCAAAAAAGGTGTTTACAGGCATCCTAGACCCCCTAAAGTCCAGAAAATGTTGGTGGCCCAAAAACAGGGTCAGAGAGCTCTGAATGTCCCAAAAACATTTGCAGCCTGAAAGGGGCATTAACCCGCATCCTAGACCACTGAAATTCCCAAAAATATTTTTTCCACGAAAAATGCATCTTACATCCGTGAACGTTCAGAATGTTAGCAGCCCAAAAAAGGCCTTAAAATGCATCTTAGGCCTGCAAAAATGTAGAAAACTTAGGAGGCCCAAAAAAGAGGTTTACAGGCATCCTAGACCCCCTAAAGTCCAGAAAATGTTGGTGGCCGACAAACAGAGTCAGAGAGCGCTGAATGTCCCAAAAACATGTGTAGCCTGAAAGGGGCATTAACTCGCATCCTAGACCACTGAAATTCCCAAAAATATTTTTTCCATGAAAAATGCATCTTACATCCGTGAATGTTCAGAATATGTTAGCAGCCCAAAAAAGACCTTAAAATGCATTTTAGGCCTGGAAAAATGTTGAAAACTTTGGAGGCCCAAAAACGGGGTTTACAGGCATCCTACACCCCCTTATCTCCAGAAAATGATGGTGCCGAAATACTGTGTCAGAGAGCTCTGAATGTCCCTAACACATTTGCAGCCTAAAAGGGGCATTAACCCGCATCCTAGACCACTGAAATTCCCAAAAATAATTTTGGCACAAAAAATGCATTCTACACCCCTAAAAGTTAAGAATATGTTAGCAGCCCAAAAAAGGCCTTAAAATGCAACTTAGGCCAGCAAAATGTTGAAAACTTTGAAGGCCCAAAAAAGGGGTTTACAGGCATCCTAGACCCCCTAAAGTCCAGAAAATGTTGGTGGCCCAAAAACTGCGTCAGAGAGCTCTGAATGTCCCAAAAACATTTGCAGTCTGAAAGGGGCATTAACCCGCATCCTAGACCACTGAAATTCCCAAAAATAGTTTTGGCACAAAAAATGCATCCTACACCCCTGAAAGTTAAGAATATGTTAGCA
The DNA here is from genome assembly GCF_040938575.1 of Ambystoma mexicanum. Taxonomy (NCBI): domain Eukaryota; kingdom Metazoa; phylum Chordata; class Amphibia; order Caudata; family Ambystomatidae; genus Ambystoma; species Ambystoma mexicanum. The sequence continues at coordinate 232,338,273 of NC_090933.1, forward strand.
GCCCAAAAAAGGCCTTAAAATGCATCTTAGGCCTGCAAAAATGTAGAAGACTTTGGAGGCCCAAAGAAGAGGTTTACAGGCTTCCTAGACCCCCTAAAGTCCAGAAAATGTTGGTGGCCGACAAACAGAGTCAGAGAGCGCTGAATGTCCCAAAAACATTTGTAGCCTGAAAGGGGCATTAACTTGCATCCTAGACCACTGAAATTCCCCAAAATATTTTTTCCATGAAAAATTAATCTTACATCCGTGAATGTTCAGAATATGTTAGCAGCCCAAAAAAGACCTTAAAATGCATTTTAGGCCTGGAAAAATGTTGAAAACTTTGGAGGCCCAAAAACGGGGTTTACAGGCATCCTAGACCCCCTTAACTCCAGAAAATGATGGTGCCCAAATACTGTGTCAGAGAGCTCTGAATGTCCCTAACGCATTTGCAGCCTAAAAGGGGCATTAACCCGCATCCTAGACCACTGAAATTCCCAAAAATAATTTTGGCACAAAAAATGCATTCTACACCCCTAAAAGTTAAGAATATGTTAGCAGCCCAAAAAAGGCCTTAAAATGCAATTTAGGCCTGCAAAATGTTGAAAACTTTGAAGGCCCAAAAAAGGGGTTTACAGGCATCCTAGACCCCCTAAAGTCCAGAAAATGATGGTGGCCCAAAAGGTGCGTCAGAATGTCCCAAAAACATTTGCATTCTGAAAGGGGCATTAACCCGCATCCTAGACCACTGAAATTCCCAAAAATAATTTTGGCACAAAAAATGCATCCTACACCACTGAATGTTAAGAATATGTTAGAGCCCAAAAAAGGCCTTAAAATGCATCTTAGGCCTGCAAAAATGTTGAAAACTTTGGAAGCCCTAAAAATGGGTTTACAGGCATCCTAGACCCCCTAAAGTCCAGAAAATGTCGGTGGCCCAAAAACAGGGCCAGAGAGCTCTGAATGTCCCAAAAACATTTTCAGCCTGAAAGGGGCATTAACCCGCATCCTAGACCACTGAAATTCCCAAAAATATTTTTTCCACGAAAAATGCATCTTACATCCGTGAACGTTCAGAATGTTAGCAGCCCAAAAAAGGCCTTAAAATGCATCTTAGGCCTGCAAAAATGTAGAAAACTTAGGAGGCCCAAAAAAGAGGTTTACAGGCATCCTAGACCCCCTAAAGTCCAGAAAATGTTGGTGGCCGACAAACAGAGTCAGATAGCGCTGAATGTCCCAAAAACATGTGTAGCCTGAAAGGGGCATTAACTCGCATCCTAGACCACTGAAATTCCCAAAAATATTTTTTCCATGAAAAATGCATCTTACATCCGTGAATGTTCAGAATATGTTAGCAGCCCAAAAAAGACCTTAAAATGCATTTTAGGCCTGGAAAAATGTTGAAAACTTTGGAGGCCCAAAAACGGGGTTTACAGGCATCCTAGACCCCCTTAACTCCAGAAAATGATGGTGCCCAAATACTGTGTCAGAGAGCTCTGAATGTCCCTAACGCATTTGCAGCCTAAAAGGGGCATTAACCCGCATCCTAGACCACTGAAATTCCCAAAAATAATTTTGGCACAAAAAATGCATTCTACACCCCTAAAAGTTAAGAATATGCTAGCAGCCCAAAAAAGGCCTTAAAATGCAACTTAGGCCTGCAAAATGTTGAAAACTTTGAAGGCCCAAAAAAGGGGTTTACAGGCATCCTAGACCCCCTAAAGTCCAGAAAATGATGGTGGCCCAAATGGTGCGTCAGAGAGCTCTGAATGTCCCAAAAACATTTGAATTCTGAAAGGGGCATTAACCCGCATCCTAGACCACTGAAATTCCCAAAAATAATTTTGGCACAAAAAATGCATCCTACACCACTGAAAGTTAAGAATATGTTAGCAGCCCAAAAAAGGCCTTAAAATGCATCTTAGGCCTGCAAAAATGTTGAAAACTTTGGAAGCCCTAAAAAGGGGTTTACAGGCATCCTAGACCCCCTAAAGTCCAGAAAATGTTGGTGGCCCAAAAACAGGGTCAGAGAGCTCTGAATGTCCCAAAAACATTTGCAGCCTGAAAGGGGCATTAACCCGCATCCTGGACCACTGAAATTCCCAAAAATATTTTTCCCACGAAAAATGCATCTTACATCCGTGAACGTTCAGAATGTTAGCAGCCCAAAAAAGGCCTTAAAATGAATCTTAGTCCTGCAAAAATGTAGAAAACTTTGGAGGCCCAAAAAAAGAGGTTACAGGCATCCTAGACCCCCTAAAGTCCAGAAAATGATGGTGGCCCAAAAACTGTGTCAGAGAGCTCTGAAAGTCCCAAAATCATTTGGAGCCTGAAAGGGGCATTAACCCGCATCCTAGACCACTGAAATTCCCAAAAATAATTTTGGCACAAAAAATGCATCCTACACCCCTGAAAGTTAAGAATATGTTAGCAGCCCAAAAAAGGCCTTAAAATGCATCTTAGGCCTGCAAAAATGTTGAACACTTTGGAGGCCCAAAAAAGGTGTTTACAGGCATCCTAGACCCCCTAAAGTCCAGAAAATGTTGGTGGCCCAAAAACTGCGTCAGAGAGCTCTGAATGTCCCAAAAACATTTGCAGTCTGAAAGGGGCATTAACCCGCATCCTAGACCACTGAAATTCCCAAAAATAATTTTGGCACAAAAAATGCATCCTACACCACTGAAAGTTAAGAATATGTTAGAGCCCAAAAAAGACCTTAAAATGCATCTTAGGCCTGCAAAAATGTTGAAAACTTTGGAAGCCCTAAAAAGGGGTTTACAGGCATCCTAGACCCCCTAAAGTCCAGAAAATGTTGGTGGCCCAAAAACAGGGTCAGAGAGCTCTGAATGTCCCAAAAACATTTGCAGCCTGAAAGGGGCATTAACCCGCATCCTAGACCACTAAAATTCCCAAAAATATTTTTTCCACGAAAAATGCATCTTACATCCGTGAACGTTCACAATGTTAGCAGCCCAAAAAAGGCCTTAAAATGAATCTTAGTCCTGCAAAAATGTAGAAAACTTTGGAGGCCCAAAAAAAGAGGTTACAGGCATCCTAGACCCCCTAAAGTCCAGAAAATGATGGTGGCCCAAAAACTGTGTCAGAGAGCTCTGAAAGTCCCAAAATCATTTGGAGCCTGAAAGGGGCATTAACCCGCATCCTAGACCACTGAAATTCCCAAAAATAATTTTGGCACGAAAAATGCATCCTACACCCCTGAAAGTTAAGAATATGTTAGCAGCCCAAAAAAGGCCTTAAAATGCATCTTAGGCCTGCAAAAATGTTGAACACTTTGGAGGCCCAAAAAAGGTGTTTACAGGCATCCTAGACCCCCTAAAGTCCAGAAAATGTTGGTGGCCCAAAAACTGCGTCAGAGAGCTCTGAATGTCCCAAAAACATTTGCAGTCTGAAAGGGGCATTAACCCGCATCCTAGACCACTGAAATTCCCAAAAATAATTTTGGCACAAAAAATGCATCCTACACCACTGAAAGTTAAGAATATGTTAGAGCCCAAAAAAGACCTTAAAATGCATCTTAGGCCTGCAAAAATGTTGAAAACTTTGGAAGCCCTAAAAAGGGGTTTACAGGCATCCTAGACCCCCTAAAGTCCAGAAAATGTTGGTGGCCCAAAAACAGGGTCAGAGAGCTCTGAATGTCCCAAAAACATTTGCAGCCTAAAAGGGGCATTAACCCGCATCCTAGACCACTGAAATTCCCAAAAATATTTTTTCCACGAAAAATGCATCTTACATCCGTGAACGTTCAGAATGTTAGCAGCCCAAAAAAGGCCTTAAAATGCATCTTACGCCTGCAAAAATGTAGAAAACTTAGGAGGCCCAAAAAAGAGATTTACAGGCATTCTAGACCCCCTAAAGTCCAGAAAATGTTGGTGGCCCAAAAACTGCATCAGAGAGCTCTGAATGTCCCAAAAACATTTGCAGCCTGAAAGGGGCATTAACCCGCATCCTAGACCACTGAAATTCCCAAAAATAATTTTGGCACAAAAAATGCATCCTACACCACTGAAAGTTACGAATATGTTAGCAGCCCAAAAAAGGCCTTAAAATGCATTTTAAGCCTGCAAAAATGTTGAAAAATTTGTAGGCCCAAAAAAGGGGTTTGCAGGCATCCTAGACCCCCTAAAGTCCAGAAAATGTTGGTGGCCGAGAAACAGGGTCAGAGAGCTCTGAATGTCCCACAAACATTTGCAGCCTGAAAGGGGCATTAACCCGCATCCTAGACCACTGAAATTCCCAAAAATATTTTTTCCACAAAAAATGCATCTTATATCCGTGAACGTTCAGAATGTTAGCAGCCCAAAAAAGGCCTTAAAATGCATCTTAGGCCTGCAAAAATGTAGAAAACTTAGGAGGCCCAAAAAAGAGGTTTACAGGCATCCTAGACCCCCTAAAGTCCAGAAAATGTTGGTGGCCGACAAACAGAGTCAGAGAGCGCTGAATGTCCCAAAAACATGTGTAGCCTGAAAGGGGCATTAACTCGCATCCTAGACCACTGAAATTCCCAAAAATATTTTTTCCATGAAAAATGCATCTTACATCCGTGAATGTTCAGAATATGTTAGCAGCCCAAAAAAGACCTTAAAATGCATTTTAGGCCTGGAAAAATGTTGAAAACTTTGGAGGCCCAAAAACGGGGTTTACAGGCATCCTAGACCCCCTTAACTCCAGAAAATGATGGTGCCCAAATACTGTGTCAGAGAGCTCTGAATGTCCCTAACGCATTTGCAGCCTAAAAGGGGCTTTAACCCGCATCCTAGACCACTGAAATTCCCAAAAATAGTTTTGGCACAAAAAATGCATCCTACACCCCTAAAATTTAAGAATATGTTAGCAGCCCAAAAAAGGCCTTAAAATGCATCTTAGGCCTGCAAAAATGTAGAAGACTTTGGAGGCCCAAAAAAGAGGTTTACAGGCATCCTAGACCCCCTAAAGTCCAGAAAATGTTGGTGGCCCAAAAACAGGGTCAGAGAGCTCTGAATGTCCCAAAAACATTTGCAGCCTGAAAGGGGCATTAACCCGCATCCTAGACCACTGAAATTCCCAAAAATATTTTTTCCACGAAAAATGCATCTTACATCCGTGAACGTTCAGAATGTTAGCAGCCCAAAAAAGGCCTTAAAATGCATCTTAGTCCTGCAAAAATGTAGAAAACTTTGGAGGCCCCAAAAAAAGAGGTTACAGGCATCCTAGACCCCCTAATCCAGAAAATGATGGTGGCCCAAAAACTGTGTCAGAGAGCTCTGAAAGTCCCAAAATCATTTGGAGCATTAAAGGCGCATTAACCCGCATCCTAGACCACTGAAATTCCCAAAAATAATTTTGGCACGAAAAATGCATCCTACACCCCTGAAAGTTAAGAATATGTTAGCAGCCCAAAAAAGGCCTTAAAATGCATCTTAGGCCTGCAAAAATGTTGAACACTTTGGAGGCCCAAAAAAGGTGTTTACAGGCATCCTAGACCCCCTAAAGTCCCGAAAATGTTGGTGGCCCAAAAACTGCGTCAGAGAGCTCTGAATGTCCCAAAAACATTTGCCGTCTGAAAGGGGCATTAACCCGCATCCTAGACGACTGAAATTCCCAAAAATAATTTTGGCACAAAAAATGCATCCTACACCCTTGAAAGTTAAGAATATGTTAGCAGCCCAAAAAAGGCCTTAAAATGCATTTTAGGCCTGCAAAAATGTAGAAGACTTTGGAGGCCCAAAAAAGAGGTTTACAGGCTTCCTAGACCCCCTAAAGTCCAGAAAATGTTGGTGGCCGACAAACAGAGTCAGAGAGCTCTGAATGTCCCAAAAACATTTGCAGTCTGAAAGGGGCATTAACCCGCATCCTAGACCACTGAAATTCCCAAAAATAATTTTGGCACAAAAAATGCATCCTACACCCCTGAAAGTTAAGAATATGTTAGCAGCCCAAAAAAGGCCTTAAAATGCATCTTAGGCCTGCAAAAATGTAGTAGACTTTGGAGGCCCAAAAAAGAGGTTTACAGGCATCCTAGACCCCCTAAAGTCCAGAAAATGTTGGTGGCCGACAAGCAGAGTCAGAGAGTTCTGAATGTCCCAAAAACATGTGTAGCCTGAAAGGGGCATTAACTTGCATCCTAGACCACTGAAATGCCCAAAAATATTTTTTCCATGAAAAATGCATCTTACATCCGTGAATGTTCAGAATATTTTAGCAGCCCAAAAAAGACCTTAAAATGCATTTTAGGCCTGGAAAAATGTTGAAAACTTTGGAGGCCCAAAAACGGGGTTTACAGGCATCCTAGACCCCCTTAATTCCAGAAAATGATGGTGCCCAAATACTGTGTCAGAGAGCTCTGAATGTCCCTAACGCATTTGCAGCCTAAAAGGGGCATTAACCCGCATCCTAGACCACGGAAATTCCCAAAAATAATTTTGGCACAAAAAATGCATTCTACACCCCTAAAGGTTAAGAATATGTTAGCAGCCCAAAAAAGGCCTTAAAATGCAACTTAGGCCTGCAAAATGTTGAAAACTTTGAAGGCCCAAAAAAGGGGTTTACAGGCATCCTAGACCCCCTAAAGTCCAGAAAATGATGGTGGCCCAAAAGGTGCGTCAGAGAGCTCTGAATGTCCCAAAAACATTTGCAGTCTGAAAGGGGCATTAACCCGCATCCTAGACCACTGAAATTCCCAAAAATAATTTTGGCACAAAAAATGCATCCTACACCCCTGAAAGTTAAGAATATGTTAGCAGCCCAAAAAAGGCCTTAAAATGCATCTTAGGCCTGCAAAAATGTTGAACACTTTGGAGGCCCAAAAAAGGTGTTTACAGGCATCCTAGACCCCCTAAAGTCCAGAAAATGTTGGTGGCCCAAAAACTGCGTCAGAGAGCTCTGAATGTCCCAAAAACATTTGCAGTCTGAAAGGGGCATTAACCCGCATCCTAGACCACTGAAATTCCCAAAAATAATTTTGGCACAAAAAATGCATCCTACACCACTGAAAGTTAAGAATATGTTAGAGCCCAAAAAAGACCTTAAAATGCATCTTAGGCCTGCAAAAATGTTGAAAACTTTGGAAGCCCTAAAAAGGGGTTTACAGGCATCCTAGACCCCCTAAAGTCCAGAAAATGTTGGTGGCCCAAAAACAGGGTCAGAGAGCTCTGAATGTCCCAAAAACATTTGCAGCCTGAAAGGGGCGGTAACCCGCATCCTAGACCACTGAAATTCCCAAAAATATTTTTTCCACGAAAAATGCATCTTACATCCGTGAACGTTCAGAATGTTAGCAGCCCAAAAAAGGCCTTAAAATGCATCTTAGGCCTGCAAAAATGTAGAAAACTTAGGAGGCCCAAAAAAGAGGTTTACAGGCATTCTAGACCCCCTAAAGTCCAGAAAATGTTGGTGGCCCAAAAACTGCGTCAGAGAGCTCTGAATGTCCCAAAAACATTTGCAGCCTGAAAGGGGCATTAACCCGCATCCTAGACCACTGAAATTCCCAAAAATAATTTTGGCACAAAAAATGCATCCTACACCACTGAAAGTTACGAATATGTTAGCAGCCCAAAAAAGGCCTTAAAATGCATTTTAAGCCTGCAAAAATGTTGAAAAATTTGTAGACCCAAAAAAGGGGTTTGCAGGCATCCTAGACCCCCTAAAGTCCAGAAAATGTTGGTGGCCGAGAAACAGGGTCAGAGAGCTCTGAATGTCCCAAAAACATTTGCAGCCTGAAAGGGGCATTAACCCGCATCCTAGACCACTGAAATTCCCAAAAATATTTTTTCCACAAAAAATGCATCTTATATCCGTGAACGTTCAGAATGTTAGCAGCCCAAAAAAGGCCTTAAAATGCATCTTAGGCCTGCAAAAATGTAGAAAACTTAGGAGGCCCAAAAAAGAGGTTTACAGGCATCCTAGACCCCCTAAAGTCCAGAAAATGTTGGTGGCCGACAAACAGAGTCAGAGAGCGCTGAATGTCCCAAAAACATGTGTAGCCTGAAAGGGGCATTAACTCGCATCCTAGACCACTGAAATTCCCAAAAATATTTTTTCCATGAAAAATGCATCTTACATCCGTGAATGTTCAGAATGTGTTAGCAGCCCAAAAAAGACCTTAAAATGCATTTTAGGCCTGGAAAAATGTTGAAAACTTTGGAGGCCCCAAAAACGGGGTTTACAGGCATCCTAGACCCCCTTAACTCCAGAAAATGATGGTGCCCAAATACTGTGTCAGAGAGCTCTGAATGTCCCTAACGCATTTGCAGCCTAAAAGGGGCATTAACCCGCATCCTAGACCACTGAAATTCCCAAAAATAGTTTTGGCACAAAAAATGCATTCTACACCCCTAAAAGTTAAGAATATGTTAGCAGCCCAAAAAAGGCCTTAAAATGCAACTTAGGCCAGCAAAATGTTGAAAACTTTGAAGGCCCAAAAAAGGGGTTTACAGGCATCCTAGACCCCCTAAAGTCCAGAAAATGTTGGTGGCCCAAAAACTGCGTCAGAGAGCTCTGAATGTCCCAAAAACATTTGCAGTCTGAAAGGGGCATTAACCCGCATCCTAGACCACTGAAATTCCAAAAATAGTTTTGGCACAAAAAATGCATCCTACACCCCTGAAAGTTAAGAATATGTTAGCAGCCCAAAAAAAGGCCTTAAAATGCATCTTAGGCCTGCAAAAATGTTGAAAACTTTGGAAGCCCTAAAAATGGGTTTACAGGCATCCTAGACCCCCTAAAGTCCAGAAAATGTCGGTGGCCCAAAAACAGGGCCAGAGAGCTCTGAATGTCCCAAAAACATTTGCAGCCTGAAAGGGGCATTAACCCGCATCCTAGACCACTGAAATTCCCAAAAATATTTTTTCCACGAAAAATGCATCTTACATCCGTGAACGTTCAGAATGTTAGCAGCCCAAAAAAGGCCTTAAAATGCATCTTAGGCCTGCAAAAATGTAGAAAACTTAGGAGGCCCAAAAAAGAGGTTTACAGGCATCCTAGACCCCCTAAAGTCCAGAAAATGTTGGTGGCCGACAAACAGAGTCAGAGAGCGCTGAATGTCCCAAAAACATGTGTAGCCTGAAAGGGGCATTAACTCGCATCCTAGACCACTGAAGTTCCCAAAAATATTTTTTCCATGAAAAATGCATCTTACATCCGTGAATGTTCAGAATATGTTAGCAGCCCAAAAAAGACCTTAAAATGCATTTTAGGCCTGGAAAAATGTTGAAAACTTTGGAGGCCCAAAAACGGGGTTTACAGGCATCCTACACCCCCTTATCTCCAGAAAATGATGGTGCCGAAATACTGTGTCAGAGAGCTCTGAATGTCCATAACACATTTGCAGCCTAAAAGGGGCATTAACCCGCATCCTAGACCACTGAAATTCCCAAAAATAATTTTGGCACAAAAAATGCATTCTACACCCCTAAAAGTTAAGAATATGTTAGCAGCCCAAAAAAGGCCTTAAAATGCAACTTAGGCCAGCAAAATGTTGAAAACTTTGAAGGCCCAAAAAAGGGGTTTACAGGCATCCTAGACCCCCTAAAGTCCAGAAAATGTTGGTGGCCCAAAAACTGCGTCAGAGAGCTCTGAATGTCCCAAAAACATTTGCAGTCTGAAAGGGGCATTAACTCGCATCCTAGACCACTGAAATTCCCAAAAATAGTTTTGGCACAAAAAATGCATCCTACACCCCTGAAAGTTAAGAATATGTTAGCAGCCCAAAAAAGGCCTTAAAATGCATCTTAGGCCTGCAAAAATGTAGAAGACTTTGGAGGCCCAAAGAAGAGGTTTACAGGCTTCCTAGACCCCCTAAAGTCCAGGATATGTTGGTGGCCGACAAACAGAGTCAGAGAGCGCTGAATGTCCCAAAAACATTTGTAGCCTGAAAGGGGCATTAACTTGCATCCTAGACCACTGAAATTCCCCAAAATATTTTTTCCATGAAAAATTAATCTTACATCCGTGAATGTTCAGAATATGTTAGCAGCCCAAAAAAGACCTTAAAATGCATTTTAGGCCTGGAAAAATGTTGAAAACTTTGGAGGCCCAAAAACGGGGTTTACAGGCATCCTAGACCCCCTTAACTCCAGAAAATGATGGTGCCCAAATACTGTGTCAGAGAGCTCTGAATGTCCCTAACGCATTTGCAGCCTAAAAGGGGCATTAACCCGCATCCTAGACCACTGAAATTCCCAAAAATAATTTTGGCACAAAAAATGCATTCTTCACCCCTAAAAGTTAAGAATATGTTAGCAGCCCAAAAAAGGCCTTAAAATGCAATTTAGGCCTGCAAAATGTTGAAAACTTTGAAGGCCCAAAAAAGGGGTTTACAGGCATCCTAGACCCCCTAAAGTCCAGAAAATGATGGTGGCCCAAAAGGTGCGTCAGAATGTCCCAAAAACATTTGCATTCTGAAAGGGGCATTAACCCGCATCCTAGACCACTGAAATTCCCAAAAATAATTTTGGCACAAAAAATGCATCCTACACCACTGAATGTTAAGAATATGTTAGAGCCCAAAAAAGGCCTTAAAATGCATCTTAGGCCTGCAAAAATGTTGAAAACTTTGGAAGCCCTAAAAATGGGTTTAAAGGCATCCTAGACCCCCTAAAGTCCAGAAAATGTCGGTGGCCCAAAAACAGGGCCAGAGAGCTCTGAATGTCCCAAAAACATTTTCAGCCTGAAAGGGGCATTAACCCGCATCCTAGACCACTGAAATTCCCAAAAATATTTTTTCCACGAAAAATGCATCTTACATCCGTGAACGTTCAGAATGTTAGCAGCCCAAAAAAGGCCTTAAAATGCATCTTAGGCCTGCAAAAATGTAGAAAACTTAGGAGGCCCAAAAAAGAGGTTTACAGGCATCCTAGACCCCCTAAAGTCCAGAAAATGTTGGTGGCCGACAAACAGAGTCAGAGAGTGCTGAATGTCCCAAAAACATGTGTAGCCTGAAAGGGGCATTAACTCGCATCCTAGACCACTGAAATTCCCAAAAATATTTTTTCCATGAAAAATGCATCTTACATCCGTGAATGTTCAGAATATGTTAGCAGCCCAAAAAAGACCTTAAAATGCATTTTAGGCCTGGAAAAATGTTGAAAACTTTGGAGGCCCAAAAACGGGGTTTACAGGCATCCTAGACCCCCTTAACTCCAGAAAATGATGGTGCCCAAATACTGTGTCAGAGAGCTCTGAATGTCCCTAACGCATTTGCAGCCTAAAAGGGGCATTAACCCGCATCCTAGACCACTGAAATTCCCAAAAATAATTTTGGCACAAAAAATGCATTCTACACCCCTAAAAGTTAAGAATATGCTAGCAGCCCAAAAAAGGCCTTAAAATGCAACTTAGGCCTGCAAAATGTTGAAAACTTTGAAGGCCCAAAAAAGGGGTTTACAGGCATCCTAGACCCCCTAAAGTCCAGAAAATGATGGTGGCCCAAATGGTGCGTCAGAGAGCTCTGAATGTCCCAAAAACATTTGAATTCTGAAAGGGGCATTAACCCGCATCCTAGACCACTGAAATTCCCAAAAATAATTTTGGCACAAAAAATGCATCCTACACCACTGAAAGTTAAGAATATGTTAGCAGCCCAAAAAAGGCCTTAAAATGCATCTTAGGCCTGCAAAAATGTTGAAAACTTTGGAAGCCCTAAAAAGGGGTTTACAGGCATCCTAGACCCCCTAAAGTCCAGAAAATGTTGGTGGCCCAAAAACAGGGTCAGAGAGCTCTGAATGTCCCAAAAACATTTGCAGCCTGAAAGGGGCATTAACCCGCATCCTGGACCACTGAAATTCCCAAAAATATTTTTTCCACGAAAAATGCATCTTACATCCGTGAAAGTTCAGATTGTTAGCAGCCCAAAAAAGGCCTTAAAATGAATCTTAGTCCTGCAAAAATGTAGAAAACTTTGGAGGCCCAAAAAAAGAGGTTACAGGCATCCTAGACCCCCTAAAGTCCAGAAAATGATGGTGGCCCAAAAACTGTGTCAGAGAGCTCTGAAAGTCCCAAAATCATTTGGAGCCTGAAAGGGGCATTAACCCGCATCCTAGACCACTGAAATTCCCAAAAATAATTTTGGCACAAAAAATGCATTCTACACCCCTGAAAGTTAAGAATATGTTAGCAGCCCAAAAAAGGCCTTAAAATGCATCTTAGGCCTGCAAAAATGTTGAACACTTTGGAGGCCCAAAAAAGGTGTTTACAGGCATCCTAGACCCCCTAAAGTCCAGAAAATGTTGGTGGCCCAAAAACTGCGTCAGAGAGCTCTGAATGTCCCAAAAACATTTGCAGTCTGAAAGGGGCATTAACCCGCATCCTAGACCACTGAAATTCCCAAAAATAATTTTGGCACAAAAAATGCATCCTACACCACTGAAAGTTAAGAATATGTTAGAGCCCAAAAAAGACCTTAAAATGCATCTTAGGCCTGCAAAAATGTTGAAAACTTTGGAAGCCCTAAAAAGGGGTTTACAGGCATCCTAGACCCCCTAAAGTCCAGAAAATGTTGGTGGCCCAAAAACAGGGTCAGAGAGCTCTGAATGTCCCAAAAACATTTGCAGCCTGAAAGGGGCATTAACCCGCATCCTAGACCACTAAAATTCCCAAAAATATTTTTTCCACGAAAAATGCATCTTACATCCGTGAACGTTCACAATGTTAGCAGCCCAAAAAAGGCCTTAAAATGAATCTTAGTCCTGCAAAAATGTAGAAAACTTTGGAGGCCCAAAAAAAGAGGTTACAGGCATCCTAGACCCCCTAAAGTCCAGAAAATGATGGTGGCCCAAAAACTGTGTCAGAGAGCTCTGAAAGTCCCAAAATCATTTGGAGCCTGAAAGGGGCATTAACCCGCATCCTAGACCACTGAAATTCCCAAAAATAATTTTGGCACGAAAAATGCATCCTACACCACTGAAAGTTAAGAATATGTTAGAGCCCAAAAAAGACCTTAAAATGCATCTTAGGCCTGCAAAAATGTTGAAAACTTTGGAAGCCCTAAAAAGGGGTTTACAGGCATCCTAGACCCCCTAAAGTCCAGAAAATGTTGGTGGCCCAAAAACAGGGTCAGAGAGCTCTGAATGTCCCAAAAACATTTGCAGCCTGAAAGGGGCATTAACCCGCATCCTAGACCACTGAAATTCCCAAAAATATTTTTTCCACGAAAAATGCATCTTACATCCGTGAACGTTCAGAATGTTAGCAGCCCAAAAAAGGCCTTAAAATGCATCTTACGCCTGCAAAAATGTAGAAAACTTAGGAGGCCCAAAAAAGAGATTTACAGGCATTCTAGACCCCCTAAAGTCCAGAAAATGTTGGTGGCCCAAAAACTGCATCAGAGAGCTCTGAATGTCCCAAAAACATTTGCAGCCTGAAAGGGGCATTAACCCGCATCCTAGACCACTGAAATTCCCAAAAATAATTTTGGCACAAAAAATGCATCCTACACCACTGAAAGTTACGAATATGTTAGCAGCCCAAAAAAGGCCTTAAAATGCATTTTAAGCCTGCAAAAATGTTGAAAAATTTGTAGGCCCAAAAAAGGGGTTTGCAGGCATCCTAGACCCCCTAAAGTCCAGAAAATGTTGGTGGCCGAGAAACAGGGTCAGAGAGCTCTGAATGTCCCACAAACATTTGCAGCCTGAAAGGGGCATTAACCCGCATCCTAGACCACTGAAATTCCCAAAAATATTTTTTCCACAAAAAATGCATCTTATATCCGTGAACGTTCAGAATGTTAGCAGCCCAAAAAAGGCCTTAAAATGCATCTTAGGCCTGCAAAAATGTAGAAAACTTAGGAGGCCCAAAAAAGAGGTTTACAGGCATCCTAGACCCCCTAAAGTCCAGAAAATGTTGGTGGCCGACAAACAGAGTCAGAGAGCGCTGAATGTCCCAAAAACATGTGTAGCCTGAAAGGGGCATTAACTCGCATCCTAGACCACTGAAATTCCCAAAAATATTTTTTCCATGAAAAATGCATCTTACATCCGTGAATGTTCAGAATATGTTAGCAGCCCAAAAAAGACCTTAAAATGCATTTTAGGCCTGGAAAAATGTTGAAAACTTTGGAGGCCCAAAAACGGGGTTTACAGGCATCCTAGACCCCCTTAACTCCAGAAAATGATGGTGCCCAAATACTGTGTCAGAGAGCTCTGAATGTCCCTAACGCATTTGCAGCCTAAAAGGGGCATTAACCCGCATCCTAGACCACTGAAATTCCCAAAAATAGTTTTGGCACAAAAAATGCATCCTACACCCCTAAAATGTAAGAATATGTTAGCAGCCCAAAAAAGGCCTTAAAATGCATCTTAGGCCTGCAAAAATGTAGAAGACTTTGGAGGCCCAAAAAAGAGGTTTACAGGCATCCTAGACCCCCTAAAGTCCAGAAAATGTTGGTGGCCCAAAAACAGGGTCAGAGAGCTCTGAATGTCCCAAAAACATTTGCAGCCTGAAAGGGGCATTAACCCGCATCCTAGACCACTGAAATTCCCAAAAATATTTTTTCCACGAAAAATGCATCTTACATCCGTGAACGTTCAGAATGTTAGCAGCCCAAAAAAGGCCTTAAAATGCATCTTAGTCCTGCAAAAATGTAGAAAACTTTGGAGGCCCAAAAAAAGAGGTTACAGGCATCCTAGACCCCCTAATCCAGAAAATGATGGTGGCCCAAAAACTGTGTCAGAGAGCTCTGAAAGTCCCAAAATCATTTGGAGCATTAAAGGCGCATTAACCCGCATCCTAGACCACTGAAATTCCCAAAAATAATTTTGGCACGAAAAATGCATCCTACACCCCTGAAAGTTAAGAATATGTTAGCAGCCCAAAAAAGGCCTTAAAATGCATCTTAGGCCTGCAAAAATGTTGAACACTTTGGAGGCCCAAAAAAGGTGTTTACAGGCATCCTAGACCCCCTAAAGTCCCGAAAATGTTGGTGGCCCAAAAACTGCGTCAGAGAGCTCTGAATGTCCCAAAAACATTTGCAGTCTGAAAGGGGCATTAACCCGCATCCTAGATGACTGAAATTCCCAAAAATAATTTTGGCACAAAAAATGCATCCTACACCCTTGAAAGTTAAGAATATGTTAGCAGCCCAAAAAAGGCCTTAAAATGCATTTTAGGCCTGCAAAAATGTAGAAGACTTTGGAGGCCCAAAAAAGAGGTTTACAGGCTTCCTAGACCCCCTAAAGTCCAGAAAATGTTGGTGGCCGACAAACAGAGTCAGAGAGCTCTGAATGTCCCAAAAACATTTGCAGTCTGAAAGGGGCATTAACCCGCATCCTAGACCACTGAAATTCCCAAAAATAATTTTGGCACAAAAAATGCATCCTACACCCCTGAAAGTTAAGAATATGTTAGCAGCCCAAAAAAGGCCTTAAAATGCATCTTAGGCCTGCAAAAATGTAGTAGACTTTGGAGGCCCAAAAAAGAGGTTTACAGGCATCCTAGACCCCCTAAAGTCCAGAAAATGTTGGTGGCCGACAAGCAGAGTCAGAGAGTTCTGAATGTCCCAAAAACATGTGTAGCCTGAAAGGGGCATTAACTAGCATCCTAGACCACTGAAATGCCCAAAAATATTTTTTCCATGAAAAATGCATCTTACATCCGTGAATGTTCAGAATATTTTAGCAGCCAAAAAAAGACCTTAAAATGCATTTTAGGCCTGGAAAAATGTTGAAAACTTTGGAGGCCCAAAAACGGGGTTTACAGGCATCCTAGACCCCCTTCATTCCAGAAAATGATGGTGCCCAAATACTGTGTCAGAGAGCTCTGAATGTCCCTAACGCATTTGCAGCCTAAAAGGGGCATTAACCCGCATCCTAGACCACGGAAATTCCCAAAAATAATTTTGGCACAAAAAATGCATTCTACACCCCTAAAGGTTAAGAATATGTTAGCAGCCCAAAAAAGGCCTTAAAATGCAACTTAGGCCTGCAAAATGTTGAAAACTTTGAAGGCCCAAAAAAGGGGTTTACAGGCATCCTAGACCCCCTAAAGTCCAGAAAATGATGGTGGCCCAAAAGGTGCGTCAGAGAGCTCTGAATGTCCCAAAAACATTTGCAGTCTGAAAGGGGCATTAACCCGCATCCTAGACCACTGAAATTCCCAAAAATAATTTTGGCACAAAAAATGCATCCTACACCCCTGAAAGTTAAGAATATGTTAGCAGCCCAAAAAAGGCCTTAAAATGCATCTTAGGCCTGCAAAAATGTTGAACACTTTGGAGGCCCAAAAAAGGTGTTTACAGGCATCCTAGACCCCCTAAAGTCCAGAAAATGTTGGTGGCCCAAAAACTGCGTCAGAGAGCTCTGAATGTCCCAAAAACATTTGCAGTCTGAAAGGGGCATTAACCCGCATCCTAGACCACTGAAATTCCCAAAAATAATTTTGGCACAAAAAATGCATCCTACACCACTGAAAGTTAAGAATATGTTAGAGCCCAAAAAAGACCTTAAAATGCATCTTAGGCCTGCAAAAATGTTGAAAACTTTGGAAGCCCTAAAAAGGGGTTTACAGGCATCCTAGACCCCCTAAAGTCCAGAAAATGTTGGTGGCCCAAAAACAGGGTCAGAGAGCTCTGAATGTCCCAAAAACATTTGCAGCCTGAAAGGGGCGGTAACCCGCATCCTAGACCACTGAAATTCCCAAAAATATTTTTTCCACGAAAAATGCATCTTACATCCGTGAACGTTCAGAATGTTAGCAGCCCAAAAAAGGCCTTAAAATGCATCTTAGGCCTGCAAAAATGTAGAAAACTTAGGAGGCCCAAAAAAGAGGTTTACAGGCATTCTAGACCCCCTAAAGTCCAGAAAATGTTGGTGGCCCAAAAACTGCGTCAGAGAGCTCTGAATGTCCCAAAAACATTTGCAGCCTGAAAGGGGCATTAACCCGCATCCTAGACCACTGAAATTCCCAAAAATAATTTTGGCACAAAAAATGCATCCTACACCACTGAAAGTTACGAATATGTTAGCAGCCCAAAAAAGGCCTTAAAATGCATTTTAAGCCTGCAAAAATGTTGAAAAATTTGTAGACCCAAAAAAGGGGTTTGCAGGCATCCTAGACCCCCTAAAGTCCAGAAAATGTTGGTGGCCGAGAAACAGGGTCAGAGAGCTCTGAATGTCCCAAAAACATTTGCAGCCTGAAAGGCGCATTAACCCGCATCCTAGACCACTGAAATTCCCAAAAATATTTTTTCCACAAAAAATGCATCTTATATCCGTGAACGTTCAGAATGTTAGCAGCCCAAAAAAGGCCTTAAAATGCATCTTAGGCCTGCAAAAATGTAGAAAACTTAGGAGGCCCAAAAAAGAGGTTTACAGGCATCCTAGACCCCCTAAAGTCCAGAAAATGTTGGTGGCCGACAAACAGAGTCAGAGAGCGCTGAATGTCCCAAAAACATGTGTAGCCTGAAAGGGGCATTAACTCGCATCCTAGACCACTGAAATTCCCAAAAATATTTTTTCCATGAAAAATGCATCTTACATCCGTGAATGTTCAGAATGTGTTAGCAGCCCAAAAAAGACCTTAAAATGCATTTTAGGCCTGGAAAAATGTTGAAAACTTTGGAGGCCCCAAAAACGGGGTTTACAGGCATCCTAGACCCCCTTAACTCCAGAAAATGATGGTGCCCAAATACTGTGTCAGAGAGCTCTGAATGTCCCTAACGCATTTGCAGCCTAAAAGGGGCATTAACCCGCATCCTAGACCACTGAAATTCCCAAAAATAGTTTTGGCACAAAAAATGCATTCTACACCCCTAAAAGTTAAGAATATGTTAGCAGCCCAAAAAAGGCCTTAAAATGCAACTTAGGCCAGCAAAATGTTGAAAACTTTGAAGGCCCAAAAAAGGGGTTTACAGGTATCCTAGACCCCCTAAAGTCCAGAAAATGTTGGTGGCCCAAAAACTGCGTCAGAGAGCTCTGGATGTCCCAAAAACATTTGCAGTCTGAAAGGGGCATTAACCCGCATCCTAGACCACTGAAATTTCCAAAAATAGTTTTGGCACAAAAAATGCATCCTACACCCCTGAAAGTTAAGAATATGTTAGCAGCCCAAAAAAAGGCCTTAAAATGCATCTTAGGCCTGCAAAAATGTTGAAAACTTTGGAAGCCCTAAAAATGGGTTTACAGGCATCCTAGACCCCCTAAAGTCCAGAAAATGTCGGTGGCCCAAAAACAGGGCCAGAGAGCTCTGAATGTCCCAAAAACATTTTCAGCCTGAAAGGGGCATTAACCCGCATCCTAGACCACTGAAATTCCCAAAAATATTTTTTCCACGAAAAATGCATCTTACATCCGTGAACGTTCAGAATGTTAGCAGCCCAAAAAAGGCCTTAAAATGCATCTTAGGCCTGCAAAAATGTAGAAAACTTAGGAGGCCCAAAAAAGAGGTTTACAGGCATCCTAGACCCCCTAAAGTCCAGAAAATGTTGGTGGCCGACAAACAGAGTCAGAGAGCGCTGAATGTCCCAAAAACATGTGTAGCCTGAAAGGGGCATTAACTCGCATCCTAGACCACTGAAATTCCCAAAAATATTTTTTCCATGAAAAATGCATCTTACATCCGTGAATGTTCAGAATATGTTAGCAGCCCAAAAAAGACCTTAAAATGCATTTTAGGCCTGGAAAAATGTTGAAAACTTTGGAGGCCCAAAAACGGGGTTTACAGGCATCCTAGACCCCCTTAACTCCAGAAAATGATGGTGCCCAAATACTGTGTCAGAGAGCTCTGAATGTCCCTAACGCATTTGAAGCCTAAAAGGGGCATTAACCCGCATCCTAGACCACTGAAATTCCCAAAAATAATTTTGGCACAAAAAATGCATGCTACACCCCTAAAAGTTAAGAATATGTTAGCAGCCCAAAAAAGGCCTTAAAATGCAACTTAGGCCTGCAAAATGTTGAAAACTTTGAAGGCCCAAAAAAGGGGTTTACAGGCATCCTAGACCCCCTAAAGTCCAGAAAATGATGGTGGCCCAAAAGGTGCGTCAGAGAGCTCTGAATGTCCCAAAAACATTTGCATTCTGAAAGGGGCATTAACCCGCATCCTAGACCACTGAAATTCCCAAAAATAATTTTGGCACAAAAAATGCATCCTACACCACTGAAAGTTAAGAATATGTTAGCAGCCCAAAAAAGGCCTTAAAATGCATCTTAGGCCTGCAAAAATGTTGAAAACTTTGGAAGCCCTAAAAAGGGGTTTACAGGCATCCTAGACCCCCTAAAGTCCAGAAAATGTTGGTGGCCCAAAAACAGGGTCAGAGAGCTCTGAATGTCCCAAAAACATTTGCAGCCTGAAAGGGGCATTAACCCGCATCCTAGACCACTGAAATTCCCAAAAATATTTTTTCCACGAAAAATGCATCTTACATCCGTGAACGTTCAGAATGTTAGCAGCCCAAAAAAGGCCTTAAATTGAATCTTAGTCCTGCAAAAATGTAGAAAACTTTGGAGGCCCAAAAAAAGAGGTTACAGGCATCCTAGACCCCCTAAAGTCCAGAAAATGATGGTGGCCCAAAAACTGTGTCAGAGAGCTCTGAAAGTCCCAAAATCATTTGGAGCCTGAAAGGGGCATTAACCCGCATCCTAGACCACTGAAATTCCCAAAAATAATTTTGGCACGAAAAATGCATCCTACACCCCTGAAAGTTAAGAATTTGTTAGCAGCCCAAAAAAGGCCTTAAAATGCATCTTAGACCTGCAAAAATGTTGAACACTTTGGAGGCCCAAAAAAGGTGTTTACAGGCATCCTAGACCCCCTAAAGTCCAGAAAATGTTGGTGGCCCAAAAACTGCGTCAGAGAGATCTGAATGTCCCAAAAACATTTGCAGTCTGAAAGGGGCATTAACCCGCATCCTAGACCACTGAAATTCCCAAAAATAATTTTGGCACAAAAAATGCATCCTACACCACTGAAAGTTAAGAATATGTTAGAGCCCAAAAAAGACCTTAAAATGCATCTTAGGCCTGCAAAAATGTTGAAAACTTTGGAAGCCCTAAAAAGGGGTTTACAGGCATCCTAGACCCCCTAAAGTCCAGAAAATGTTGGTGGCCGACAAACAGAGTCAGAGAGCGCTGAATGTCCCAAAAACATGTGTAGCCTGAAAGGGGCATTAACTTGCATCCTAGACCACTGAAATTCCCAAAAATATTTTTTCCATGAAAAATGCATCTTACATCCGTGAATGTTCAGAATATTTTAGCAGCCCAAAAAAGACCTTAAAATGCATTTTAGGCCTGGAAAAATGTTGAAAACTTTGGAGGCCCAAAAACGGGGTTTACAGGCATCCTAGACCCCCTTAATTCCAGAAAATGATGGTGCCCAAATACTGTGTCAGAGAGCTCTGAATGTCCCTAACGCATTTGCAGCCTAAAAGGGGCATTAACCCGCATCCTAGACCACGGAAATTCCCAAAAATAATTTTGGCACAAAAAATGCATTCTACACCCCTAAAGGTTAAGAATATGTTAGCAGCCCAAAAAAGGCCTTAAAATGCAACTTAGGCCTGCAAAATGTTGAAAACTTTGAAGGCCCAAAAAAGGGGTTTACAGGCATCCTAGACCCCCTAAAGTCCAGAAAATGATGGTGGCCCAAAAGGTGCGTCAGAGAACTCTGAATGTCCCAAAAACATTTGCATTTTGAAAGGGCCATTAACCCGCATCCTAGACCACTGAAATTCCCAAAAATAATTTTGGCACAAAAAATGCATCCTACACCACTGAAAGTTAAGAATATGTTAGAGCCCAAAAAAGGCCTTAAAATGCATCTTAGGCCTGCAAAAATGTTGAAAAGTTTGGAAGCCCTAAAAAGGGGTTTACAGGCGTCCTAGACCACCTAAAGTCCAGAAAATGTTGGTGGCCCAAAAACAGGGTCAGAGAGCTCTGAATGTCCCAAAAACATTTGCAGCCTGAAAGGGGCATTAACCCGCATCCTAGTCCACTGAAATTCCCAAAAATATTTTTTCCACGAAAAATGCATCTTACATCCATGAACGTTCAGAATGTTAGCAGCCCAAAAAAGGCCTTAAAATGCATCTTAGGCCTGCAAAAATGTAGAAAACTTAGGAGGCCCAAAAAAGAGGTTTACAGGCATCCTAGACCCCCTAAAGTCCAGAAAATGTTGGTGGCCAACAAACAGAGTCAGAGAGCGCTGAATGTCCCAAAAACATGTGTAGCCTGAAAGGGGCATTAACTCGCATCCTAGACCACTGAAATTCCCAAAAATATTTTTTCCATGAAAAATGCATCTTACATCCGTGAATGTTCAGAATATGTTAGCAGCCCAAAAAAGATCTTAAAATGCATTTTAGGCCTGGAAAAATGTAGAAAACTTTGGAGGCCCAAAAAAGAGGTTTACAGGCATCCTAGACCCCCTAAAGTCCAGAAAATGTTGGTGGCCGACAAACAGAGTCAGAGAGCGCTGAATGTCCCAAAAACATGTGTAGCCTGAAAGGGGCATTAACTTGCATCCTAGACCACTGAAATTCCCAAAAATATTTTTTCCATGAAAAATGCATCTTACATCCGTGAATGTTCAGAATATTTTAGCAGCCCAAAAAAGACCTTAAAATGCATTTTAGGCCTGGAAAAATGTTGAAAACTTTGGAGGCCCAAAAACGGGGTTTACAGGCATCCTAGACCCCCCTAACTCCAGAAAATGATGGTGCTCAAATACTGTGTCAGAGAGCTCTGAATGTCCCTAACGCATTTGCAGCCTAAAAGGGGCATTAACCCGCATCCTAGACCACTGAAATTCCCAAAAATAATTTTGGCACAAAAAATGCATTCTACACCCCTAAAAGTTAAGAATATGTTAGCAGCCCAAAAAAGGCCTTAAAATGCAACTTAGGCCTGCAAAATGTTGAAAACTTTGAAGGCCCAAAAAAGGGGTTTACAGGCATCCTAGACCCCCTAAAGTCCAGAAAATGATGGTGGCCCAAAAGGTGTGTCAGAATGTCCCAAAAACATTTGCATTCTGAAAGGGGCATTAACCCGCATCTAAGACCACTGAAATTCCCAAAAATAATTTTGGCACAAAAAATGCATCCTACACCACTGAATGTTAAGAATATGTTAGAGCCCAAAAAAGGCCTTAAAATGCATCTTAGGCCTGCAAAAATGTTGAAAACTTTGGAAGCCCTAAAAATGGGTTTACAGGCATCCTAGACCCCCTAAAGTCCAGAAAATGTTGGTGGCCCAAAAACAGGGCCAGAGAGCTCTGAATGTCCCAAAAACATTGTCAGCCTGAAAGGGGCATTAACCCGCATCCTAGACCACTGAAATTCCCAAAAATATTTTTTCCACGAAAAATGCATCTTACATCCGTGAACGTTCAGAATGTTAGCAGCCCAAAAAAGGCCTTAAAATGCATCTTAGGCCTGCAAAAATGTAGAAAACTTAGGAGGCCCAAAAAAGAGGTTTACAGGCATCCTAGACCCCCTAAAGTCCAGAAAATGTTGGTGGCCGACAAACAGAGTCAGAGAGCGCTGAATGTCCCAAAAACATGTGTAGCCTGAAAGGGGCATTAACTCGCATCCTAGACCACTGAAATTCCCAAAAATATTTTTTCCATGAAAAATGCATCTTACATCCGTGAATGTTCAGAATATGTTAGCAGCCCAAAAAAGACCTTAAAATGCATTTTAGGCCTGGAAAAATGTTGAAAACTTTGGAGGCCCAAAAACGGGGTTTACAGGCATCCTAGACCCCCTTAACTCCAGAAAATGATGGTGCCCAAATACTGTGTCAGAGAGCTCTGAATGTCCCTAACGCATTTGCAGCCTAAAAGGGGCATTAACCCGCATCCTAGACCACTGAAATTCCCAAAAATAATTTTGGCACAAAAAATGCATGCTACACCCCTAAAAGTTAAGAATATGTTAGCAGCCCAAAAAAGGCCTTAAAATGCAACTTAGGCCTGCAAAATGTTGAAAACTTTGAAGGCCCAAAAAAGGGGTTTACAGGCATCCTAGACCCCCTAAAGTCCAGAAAATGATGGTGGCCCAAAAGGTGCGTCAGAGAGCTCTGAATGTCCCAAAAACATTTGCATTCTGAAAGGGGCATTAACCCGCATCCTAGACCACTGAAATTCCCAAAAATAATTTTGGCACAAAAAATGCATCCTACACCACTGAAAGTTAAGAATATGTTAGCAGCCCAAAAAAGGCCTTAAAATGCATCTTAGGCCTGCAAAAATGTTGAAAACTTTGGAAGCCCTAAAAAGGGGTTTACAGGCATCCTAGACCCCCTAAAGTCCAGAAAATGTTGGTGGCCCAAAAACAGGGTCAGAGAGCTCTGAATGTCCCAAAAACATTTGCAGCCTGAAAGGGGCATTAACCCGCATCCTAGACCACTGAAATTCCCAAAAATATTTTTTCCACGAAAAATGCATCTTACATCCGTGAACGTTCAGAATGTTAGCAGCCCAAAAAAGGCCTTAAATTGAATCTTAGTCCTGCAAAAATGTAGAAAACTTTGGAGGCCCAAAAAAAGAGGTTACAGGCATCCTAGACCCCCTAAAGTCCAGAAAATGATGGTGGCCCAAAAACTGTGTCAGAGAGCCCTGAAAGTCCCAAAATCATTTGGAGCCTGAAAGGGGCATTAACCCGCATCCTAGACCACTGAAATTCCCAAAAATAATTTTGGCACGAAAAATGCATCCTACACCCCTGAAAGTTAAGAATTTGTTAGCAGCCCAAAAAAGGCCTTAAAATGCATCTTAGACCTGCAAAAATGTTGAACACTTTGGAGGCCCAAAAAAGGTGTTTACAGGCATCCTAGACCCCCTAAAGTCCAGAAAATGTTGGTGGCCCAAAAACTGCGTCAGAGAGCTCTGAATGTCCCAAAAACATTTGCAGTCTGAAAGGGGCATTAACCCGCATCCTAGACCACTGAAATTCCCAAAAATAATTTTGGCACAAAAAATGCATCCTACACCACTGAAAGTTAAGAATATGTTAGAGCCCAAAAAAGACCTTAAAATGCATCTTAGGCCTGCAAAAATGTTGAAAACTTTGGAAGCCCTAAAAAGGGGTTTACAGGCATCCTAGACCCCCTAAAGTCCAGAAAATGTTGGTGGCCGACAAACAGAGTCAGAGAGCGCTGAATGTCCCAAAAACATGTGTAGCCTGAAAGGGGCATTAACTTGCATCCTAGACCACTGAAATTCCCAAAAATATTTTTTCCATGAAAAATGCATCTTACATCCGTGAATGTTCAGAATATTTTAGCAGCCCAAAAAAGACCTTAAAATGCATTTTAGGCCTGGAAAAATGTTGAAAACTTTGGAGGCCCAAAAACAGGGTTTACAGGCATCCTAGACCCCCTTAATTCCAGAAAATGATGGTGCCCAAATACTGTGTCAGAGAGCTCTGAATGTCCCTAACGCATTTGCAGCCTAAAAGGGGCATTAACCCGCATCCTAGACCACGGAAATTCCCAAAAATAATTTTGGCACAAAAAATGCATTCTACACCCCTAAAGGTTAAGAATATGTTAGCAGCCCAAAAAAGGCCTTAAAATGCAACTTAGGCCTGCAAAATGTTGAAAACTTTGAAGGCCCAAAAAAGGGGTTTACAGGCATCCTAGACCCCCTAAAGTCCAGAAAATGATGGTGGCCCAAAAGGTGCGTCAGAGAACTCTGAATGTCCCAAAAACATTTGCATTTTGAAAGGGGCATTAACCCGCATCCTAGACCACTGAAATTCCCAAAAATAATTTTGGCACAAAAAATGCATCCTACACCACTGAAAGTTAAGAATATGTTAGAGCCCAAAAAAGGCCTTAAAATGCATCTTAGGCCTGCAAAAATGTTGAAAAGTTTGGAAGCCCTAAAAAGGGGTTTACAGGCGTCCTAGACCACCTAAAGTCCAGAAAATGTTGGTGGCCCAAAAACAGGGTCAGAGAGCTCTGAATGTCCCAAAAACATTTGCAGCCTGAAAGGGGCATTAACCCGCATCCTAGTCCACTGAAATTCCCAAAAATATTTTTTCCACGAAAAATGCATCTTACATCCGTGAACGTTCAGAATGTTAGCAGCCCAAAAAAGGCCTTAAAATGCATCTTAGGCCTGCAAAAATGTAGAAAACTTAGGAGGCCCAAAAAAGAGGTTTACAGGCATCCTAGACCCCCTAAAGTCCAGAAAATGTTGGTGGCCGACAAACAGAGTCAGAGAGCGCTGAATGTCCCAAAAACATGTGTAGCCTGAAAGGGGCATTAACTCGCATCCTAGACCACTGAAATTCCCAAAAATATTTTTTCCATGAAAAATGCATCTTACATCCGTGAATGTTCAGAATATGTTAGCAGCCCAAAAAAGACCTTAAAATGCATTTTAGGCCTGGAAAAATGTTGAAAACTTTGGAGGCCCAAAAACGGGGTTTACAGGCATCCTAGACCCCCTTAACTCCAGAAAATGATGGTGCCCAAATACTGTGTCAGAGAGCTCTGAATGTCCCTAACGCATTTGCAGCCTAAAAGGGGCATTAACCCGCATCCTAGACCACTGAAATTCCCAAAAATAATTTTGGCACAAAAAATGCATGCTACACCCCTAAAAGTTAAGAATATGTTAGCAGCCCAAAAAAGGCCTTAAAATGCAACTTAGGCCTGCAAAATGTTGAAAACTTTGAAGGCCCAAAAAAGGGGTTTACAGGCATCCTAGACCCCCTAAAGTCCAGAAAATGATGGTGGCCCAAAAGGTGCGTCAGAGAGCTCTGAATGTCCCAAAAACATTTGCATTCTGAAAGGGGCATTAACCCGCATCCTAGACCACTGAAATTCCCAAAAATAATTTTGGCACAAAAAATGCATCCTACACCACTGAAAGTTAAGAATATGTTAGCAGCCCAAAAAAGGCCTTAAAATGCATCTTAGGCCTGCAAAAATGTTGAAAACTTTGGAAGCCCTAAAAAGGGGTTTACAGGCATCCTAGACCCCCTAAAGTCCAGAAAATGTTGGTGGCCCAAAAACAGGGTCAGAGAGCTCTGAATGTCCCAAAAACATTTGCAGCCTGAAAGGGGCATTAACCCGCATCCTAGACCACTGAAATTCCCAAAAATATTTTTTCCACGAAAAATGCATCTTACATCCGTGAACGTTCAGAATGTTAGCAGCCCAAAAAAGGCCTTAAATTGAATCTTAGTCCTGCAAAAATGTAGAAAACTTTGGAGGCCCAAAAAAAGAGGTTACAGGCATCCTAGACCCCCTAAAGTCCAGAAAATGATGGTGGCCCAAAAACTGTGTCAGAGAGCTCTGAAAGTCCCAAAATCATTTGGAGCCTGAAAGGGGCATTAACCCGCATCCTAGACCACTGAAATTCCCAAAAATAATTTTGGCACGAAAAATGCATCCTACACCCCTGAAAGTTAAGAATTTGTTAGCAGCCCAAAAAAGGCCTTAAAATGCATCTTAGACCTGCAAAAATGTTGAACAGTTTGGAGGCCCAAAAAAGGTGTTTACAGGCATCCTAGACCCCCTAAAGTCCAGAAAAGGTTGGTGGCCCAAAAACTGCGTCAGAGAGCTCTGAATGTCCCAAAAACATTTGCAGTCTGAAAGGGGCATTAACCCGCATCCTAGACCACTGAAATTCCCAAAAATAATTTTGGCACAAAAAATGCATCCTACACCACTGAAAGTTAAGAATATGTTAGAGCCCAAAAAAGACCTTAAAATGCATCTTAGGCCTGCAAAAATGTTGAAAACTTTGGAAGCCCTAAAAAGGGGTTTACAGGCATCCTAGACCCCCTAAAGTCCAGAAAATGTTGGTGGCCGACAAACAGAGTCAGAGAGCGCTGAATGTCCCAAAAACATGTGTAGCCTGAAAGGGGCATTAACTTGCATCCTAGACCACTGAAATTCCCAAAAATATTTTTTCCATGAAAAATGCATCTTACATCCGTGAATGTTCAGAATATTTTAGCAGCCCAAAAAAGACCTTAAAATGCATTTTAGGCCTGGAAAAATGTTGAAAACTTTGGAGGCCCAAAAACGGGGTTTACAGGCATCCTAGACCCCCTTAATTCCAGAAAATGATGGTGCCCAAATACTGTGTCAGAGAGCTCTGAATGTCCCTAACGCATTTGCAGCCTAAAAGGGGCATTAACCCGCATCCTAGACCACTGAAATTCCCAAAAATAATTTTGGCACAAAAAATGCATCCTACACCCCTAAAAGTTAAGAATATGTTAGCAGCCCAAAAAAGGCCTTAAAATGCAATTTAGGCCTGCAAAAATGTTGAAAACTTTGAAGGCCCAAAAAAGGGGTTTACAGGCATCCTAGACCCCCTAAAGTCCAGAAAATGATGTTGGCCCAAAAGGTGCGTCAGAGAGCTCTGAATGTCCCAAAAACATTTGCAGTCTGAAAATGGCATTAACCCGCATCCTAGACCACTGAAATTCCCAAAAATAATTTTGGCACAAAAAATGCATCCTACACCCCTGAAATTTAAGAATATGTTAGCAGCCCAAAAAAGGCCTTAAAATGCATCTTAGGCCTGCAAAAATGTAGAAGACTTTGGAGGCCCAAAAAAGAGGTTTACAGGCATCCTAGACCCCCTAAAGTCCAGAAAATGTTGGTGGCCGACAAACAGAGTCAGAGAGCGCTGAATGTCCCAAAAACATGTGTAGCCTGAAAGGGGCATTAACTTGCATCCTAGACCACTGAAATTCCCAAAAATATTTTTTCCATGAAAAATGCATCTTACATCCGTGAATGTTCAGAATATTTTAGCAGCCCAAAAAAGACCTTAAAATGCATTTTAGGCCTGGAAAAATGTTGAAAACTTTGGAGGCCCAAAAACAGGGTTTACAGGCATCCTAGACCCCCCTAACTCCAGAAAATGATGGTGCTCAAATACTGTGTCAGAGAGCTCTGAATGTCCCTAACGCATTTGCAGCCTAAAAGGGGCATTAACCCGCATCCTAGACCACTGAAATTCCCAAAAATAATTTTGGCACAAAAAATGCATTCTACACCCCTAAAAGTTAAGAATATGTTAGCAGCCCAAAAAAGGCCTTAAAATGCAACTTAGGCCTGCAAAATGTTGAAAACTTTGAAGGCCCAAAAAAGGGGTTTACAGGCATCGTAGACCCCCTAAAGTCCAGAAAATGATGGTGGCCCAAAAGGTGTGTCAGAATGTCCCAAAAACATTTGCATTCTGAAAGAGGCATTAACCCGCATCCTAGACCACTGAAATTCACAAAAATAATTTTGGCACAAAAAATGCATCCTACACCACTGAAAGTTAAGAATATGTTAGCAGCCCAAAAAAGGCCTTAAAATGCATCTTAGGCCTGCAAAAATGTTGAAAACTTTGGAAGCCCTAAAAAGGGGTTTACAGGCATCCTAGACCCCCTAAAGTCCAGAAAATGTTGGTGGCCCAAAAACAGGGTCAGAGAGCTCTGAATGTCCCAAAAACATTTGCAGCGAGAAAGGGGCATTAACCCGCATCCTATACCACTGAAATTCCCAAAAATATTTTTTCCACGAAAAATGCATCTTACATCCGTGAACGTTCAGAATGTTAGCAGCCCAAAAAAGGCCTTAAATTGAATCTTAGTCCTGCAAAAATGTAGAAAACTTTGGAGGCCCAAAAAAAGAGGTTATAGGCATCCTAGACCCCCTAAAGTCCAGAAAATGATGGTGGCCCAAAAACTGTGTCAGAGAGCCCTGAAAGTCCCAAAATCATTTGGAGCCTGAAAGGGGCATTAACCCGCATCCTAGACCACTGAAATTCCCAAAAATAATTTTGGCACGAAAAATGCATCCTACACCCCTGAAAGTTAAGAATTTGTTAGCAGCCCAAAAAAGGCCTTAAAATGCATCTTAGACCTGCAAAAATGTTGAACACTTTGGAGGCCCAAAAAAGGTGTTTACAGGCATCCTAGACCCCCTAAAGTCCAGAAAATGTTGGTGGCCCAAAAACTGCGTCAGAGAGCTCTGAATGTCCCAAAAACATTTGCAGTCTGAAAGGGGCATTAACCCGCATCCTAGACCACTGAAATTCCCAAAAATAATTTTGGCACAAAAAATGCATCCTACACCACTGAAAGTTAAGAATATGTTAGAGCCCAAAAAAGACCTTAAAATGCATCTTAGGCCTGCAAAAATGTTGAAAACTTTGGAAGCCCTAAAAAGGGGTTTACAGGCATCCTAGACCCCCTAAAGTCCAGAAAATGTTGGTGGCCGACAAACAGAGTCAGAGAGCGCTGAATGTCCCAAAAACATGTGTAGCCTGAAAGGGGCATTAACTTGCATCCTAGACCACTGAAATTCCCAAAAATATTTTTTCCATGAAAAATGCATCTTACATCCGTGAATGTTCAGAATATTTTAGCAGCCCAAAAAAGACCTTAAAATGCATTTTAGGCCTGGAAAAATGTTGAAAACTTTGGAGGCCCAAAAACGGGGTTTACAGGCATCCTAGACCCCCTTAATTCCAGAAAATGATGGTGCCCAAATACTGTGTCAGAGAGCTCTGAATGTCCCTAACGCATTTGCAGCCTAAAAGGGGCATTAACCCGCATCCTAGACCACGGAAATTCCCAAAAATAATTTTGGCACAAAAAATGCATTCTACACCCCTAAAGGTTAAGAATATGTTAGCAGCCCAAAAAAGGCCTTAAAATGCAACTTAGGCCTGCAAAATGTTGAAAACTTTGAAGGCCCAAAAAAGGGGTTTACAGGCATCCTAGACCCCCTAAAGTCCAGAAAATGATGGTGGCCCAAAAGGTGCGTCAGAGAGCTCTGAATGTCCCAAAAACATTTGCATTCTGAAAGGGGCATTAACCCGCATCCTAGACCACTGAAATTCCCAAAAATAATTTTGGCACAAAAAATGCATCCTACACCACTGAAAGTTAAGAATATGTTAGAGCCCAAAAAAGGCCTTAAAATGCATCTTAGGCCTGCAAAAATGTTGAAAAGTTTGGAAGACCTAAAAAGGGGTTTACAGGCATCCTAGACCCCCTAGTCCAGAAAATGTTGGTGGCCCAAAAACAGGGTCAGAGAGCTCTGAATGTCCCAAAAACATTTGCAGCCTGAAAGGGGCATTAACCCGCATCCTAGACCACTGAAATTCCCAAAAATATTTTTTCCATGAAAAATGCATCTTACATCCGTGAATGTTCAGAATATGTTAGCAGCCCAAAAAAGACCTTAAAATGCATTTTAGGCCTGGAAAAATGTTGAAAACTTTGGAGGCCCAACAACGGGGTTTACAGGCATCCTAGACCCCCTTAACTCCAGAAAATGATGGTGCCCAAATACTGTGTCAGAGAGCTCTGAATGTCCCTAACGCATTTGCAGCCTAAAAGGGGTATTAACCCGCATCCTAGACCACTGAAATTCCCAAAAATAATTTTGGCACAAAAAATGCATTCTACACCCCTAAAAGTTAAGAATATGTTAGCAGCCCAAAAAAGGCCTTAAAATGCATCTTAGGCCTGCAAAAATGTTGAAAACTTTGGAAGCCCTAAAAATGGGTTTACAGGCATCCTAGACCCCCTAAAGTCCAGAAAACGTTGGTGGCCCTAAAACAGGGTCAGAGAGCTCTGAATTTCCCAAAAACATTTTCAGCCTGAAAGGGGCATTAACTCGCATCCTAGACCACTGAAATTCCCAAAAATATTTTTTCCATGAAAAATGCATCTTACATCCGTGAATGTTCAGAATATGTTAGCAGCCCAAAAAAGACCTTAAAATGCATTTTAGGCCTGGAAAAATGTTGAAAACTTTGGAGGCCCAAAAACGGGGTTTACAGGCATCCTAGACCACCTAAAGTCCAGAAAATGTTGGTGGCCCAAAAACAGGGTCAGAGAGCTCTGAATGTCCCAAAAACATTTGCAGCCTGAAAGGGGCATTAACCCGCATCCTAGTCCACTGAAATTCCCAAAAATATTTTTTCCACGAAAAATGCATCTTACATCCGTGAACGTTCAGAATGTTAGCAGCCCAAAAAAGGCCTTAAAATGCATCTTAGGCCTGCAAAAATGTAGAAAACTTAGGAGGCCCAAAAAAGAGGTTTACAGGCATCCTAGACCCCCTAAAGTCCAGAAAATGTTGGTGGCCGACAAACAGAGTCAGAGAGCGCTGAATGTCCCAAAAACATGTGTAGCCTGAAAGGGGCATTAACTCGCATCCTAGACCACTGAAATTCCCAAAAATATTTTTTCCATGAAAAATGCATCTTACATCCGTGAATGTTCAGAATATGTTAGCAGCCCAAAAAAGATCTTAAAATGCATTTTAGGCCTGGAAAAATGTTGAAAACTTTGGAGGCCCAAAAACAGGGTTTACAGGCATCCTAGACCCCCTTAACTCCAGAAAATGATGGTGCCCAAATACTGTGTCAGAGAGCTCTGAATGTCCCTAACGCATTTGCAGCCTAAAAGGGGCATTAACCCGCATCCTAGACCACTGAAATTCCCAAAAATAATTTTGGCACAAAAAATGCATCCTACACCCCTAAAAGTTAAGAATATGTTAGCAGCCCAAAAAAGGCCTTAAAATGCAATTTAGGCCTGCAAAAATGTTGAAAACTTTGAAGGCCCAAAAAAGGGGTTTACAGGCATCCTAGACCCCCTAAAGTCCAGAAAATGATGTTGGCCCAAAAGGTGCGTCAGAGAGCTCTGAATGTCCCAAAAACATTTGCAGTCTGAAAATGGCATTAACCCGCATCCTAGACCACTGAAATTCCCAAAAATAATTTTGGCACAAAAAATGCATCCTACACCCCTGAAATTTAAGAATATGTTAGCAGCCCAAAAAAGGCCTTAAAATGCATCTTAGGCCTGCAAAAATGTCGAAGACTTTGGAGGCCCAAAAAAGAGGTTTACAGGCATCCTAGACCCCCTAAAGTCCAGAAAATGTTGGTGGCCGACAAACAGAGTCAGAGAGCGCTGAATGTCCCAAAAACATGTGTAGCCTGAAAGGGGCATTAACTTGCATCCTAGACCACTGAAATTCCCAAAAATATTTTTTCCATGAAAAATGCATCTTACATCCGTGAATGTTCAGAATATTTTAGCAGCCCAAAAAAGACCTTAAAATGCATTTTAGGCCTGGAAAAATGTTGAAAACTTTGGAGGCCCAAAAACGGGGTTTACAGGCATCCTAGACCCCCCTAACTCCAGAAAATGATGGTGCCCAAATACTGTGTCAGAGAGCTCTGAATGTCCCTAACGCATTGCAGCCTAAAAGGGGCATTAACCCGCACCCTAGACCACTGAAATTCCCAAAAATAATTTTGGCACAAAAAATGCATTCTACACCCCTAAAGGTTAAGAATATGTTAGCAGCCCAAAAAAGGCCTTAAAATGCAACTTAGGCCTGCAAAATTTTGAAAACTTTGAAGGCCCAAAAAAGGGGTTTACAGGCATCCTAGACCCCCTAAAGTCCAGAAAATGATGGTGGCCCAAAAGGTGCGTCAGAGAGCTCTGAATGTCCCAAAAATATTTGCATTCTGAAAGGGGCATTAACCCACATCCTAGACCACTGAAATTCCCAAAAATAATTTTGGCACAAAAAATGCATCCTACACCACTGAAAGTTAAGAATATGTTAGAGCCCAAAAAAGGCCTTAAAATGCATCTTAGGCCTGCAAAAATGTTGAAAACTTTGGAAGACCTAAAAAGGGGTTTACAGGCATCCTAGACCCCCTAGTCCAGAAAATGTTGGTGGCCCAAAAACAGGGTCAGAGAGCTCTGAATGTCCCAAAAACATTTTCAGCCTGAAAGGGGCATTAACCCGCATCCTAGACCACTGAAATTCCCAAAAATATTTTTTCCATGAAAAATGCATCTTACATCCGTGAATGTTCAGAATATGTTAGCAGCCCAACAAAGACCTTAAAATGCATTTTAGGCCTGGAAAAATGTTGAAAACTTTGGAGGCCCAACAACGGGGTTTACAGGCATCCTAGACCCCCTTAACTCCAGAAAATGATGGTGCCCAAATACTGTGTCAGAGAGCTCTGAATGTCCCTAACGCATTTGCAGCCTAAAAGGGGCATTAACCCGCATCCTAGACCACTGAAATTCCCAAAAATAATTTTGGCACAAAAAATGCATTCTACACCCCTAAAGGTTAAGAATATGTTAGCAGCCCAAAAAAGGCCTTAAAATGCAACTTAGGCCTGCAAAATGTTGAAAACTTTGAAGGCCCAAAAAAGGGGTTTACAGGCATCCTAGACCCCCTAAAGTCCAGAAAATGATGGTGGCCCAAAAGGTGCGTCAGAGAGCTCTGAATGTCCCAAAAACATTTGCATTCTGAAAGGGGCATTAACCCGCATCCTAGACCACTGAAATTCCCAAAAATAATTTTGGCACAAAAAATGCATCCTACACCACTGAAAGTTAAGAATATGTTAGAGCCCAAAAAAGGCCTTAAAATGCATCTTAGGCCTGCAAAAATGTTGAAAACTTTGGAAGCCCTAAAAAGGGGTTTACAGGCATCCTAGACCCCCTAAAGTCCAGAAAATGTTGGTGGCCCAAAAACAGGGTCAGAGAGCTCTGAATGTCCCAAAAACATTTGCAGCCTGAAAGGGGCATTAACCCGCATCCTAGACCACTGAAATTCCCAAAAATATTTTGTCCACGAAAAATGCATCTTACATCCGTGAACGTTCAGAATGTTAGCAGCCCAAAAAAGGCCTTAAAATGCATCTTGGGCCTGCAAAAATGTAGAAAACTTAGGAGGCCCAAAAAAGAGGTTTACAGGCATCCTAGACCCCCTAAAGTCCAGAAAATGTTGGTGGCCGACAAACAGAGTCAGAGAGCGCTGAATGTCCCAAAAACATGTGTAGCCTGAAAGGGGCATTAACTCGCATCCTAGACCACTGAAATTCCCAAAAAAAAAATGTTTCCATGAAAAATGCATCTTACATCCGTGAATGTTCAGAATATGTTAGCAGCCCAAAAAATACCTTAAAATGCATTTTAGGCCTGGAAAAATGTTGAAAACTTTGGAGGCCCAAAAACGGGGTTTACAGGCATCCTAGACCCCCTTAACTCCAGAAAATGATGGTGCCCAAATACTGTGTCAGAGAGCTCTGAATGTCCCTAACGCATTTGCAGCCTAAAAGGGGCATTAACCCGCATCCTAGACCACTGAAATTCCCAAAAATAATTTTGGCACAAAAAATGCATCCTACACCCCTAAAAGTTAAGAATATGTTAGCAGCCCAAAAAAGGCCTTAAAATGCAATTTAGGCCTGCAAAAATGTTGAAAACTTTGAAGGCCCAAAAAAGGGGTTTACAGGCATCCTAGACCCCCTAAAGTCCAGAAAATGATGTTGGCCTAAAAGGTGCGTCAGAGAGCTCTGAATGTCCCAAAAACATTTGCAGTCTGAAAGGGGCATTAACCCGCATCCTAGACCACTGAAATTCCCAAAAATAATTTTGGCACAAAAAATGCATCGTACACCCCTGAAATTTAAGAATATGTTAGCAGCCCAAAAAAGGCCTTAAAATGCATCTTAGGCCTGCAAAAATGTAGAAGAGTTTGGAGGCCCAAAAAAGAGGTTTACAGGCATCCTAGACCCCCTAAAGTCTAGAAAATGTTGGTGGCCGACAAACAGAGTCAGAGAGCGCTGAATGTCCCAAAAACATGTGTAGCCTGAAAGGGGCATTAACTTGCATCCTAGACCACTGAAATTCCCCAAAATATTTTTTCCATGAAAAATGCATCTTACATCCGTGAATGTTCAGAATATTTTAGCAGCCCAAAAAAGACCTTAAAATGCATTTTAGGCCTGGAAAAATGTTGAAAACTTTGGAGGCCCAAAAACGGGGTTTACAGGCATCCTAGACCCCCTTAACTCCAGAAAATGATGGTGCCCAAATACTGTGTCAGAGAGCTCTGAATGTCCCTAACGCATTTGCAGCCTAAAAGGGGCATTAACCCGCATCCTAGACAACTGAAATTCCCAAAAATAATTTTGGCACAAAAAATGCATTCTACACCCCTAAAGGTTAAGAATATGTTAGCAGCCCAAAAAAGGCCTTAAAATGCAAGTTAGGCCTGCAAAATGTTGAAAACTTTGAAGGCCTAAAAAAGGGGTTTACAGGCATCCTAGACCCCCTAAAGTCCAGAAAATGTTGGTGGCCCAAAAACAGGGTCAGAGAGCTCTGAATGTCCCAAAAACATTTGCAGCCTGAAAGGGGCATTAACCCGCATCCTAGACCACTGAAATTCCCAAAAATATTTTTTCCACGAAAAATGCATCTTACATCCGTGAACGTTCAGAATGTTAGCAGCCCAAAAAAGGCCTTAAAATGCAACTTAGGCCTGCAA
Organism: Ambystoma mexicanum; assembly: GCF_040938575.1. Classification (NCBI taxonomy): domain Eukaryota; kingdom Metazoa; phylum Chordata; class Amphibia; order Caudata; family Ambystomatidae; genus Ambystoma; species Ambystoma mexicanum. The sequence goes on from NC_090933.1 coordinate 232,373,522, forward strand.
AAATGTTGAACACTTTGGAGGCCCAAAAAAGGTGTTTACAGGCATCCTAGACCCCCTAAAGTCCAGAAAATGTTGGTGGCCCAAAAACTGCGTCAGAGAGCTCTGAATGTCCCAAAAACATTTGCAGTCTGAAAGGGGCATTAACCCGCATCCTAGACCACTGAAATTCCCAAAAATAATTTTGGCACAAAAAATGCATTCTACACCCCTAAAAGTTAAGAATATGTTAGCAGCCCAAAAAAGGCCTTAAAATGCAACTTAGGCCAGCAAAATGTTGAAAACTTTGAAGGCCTAAAAAAGGGGTTTACAGGCATCCTAGACCCCCTAAAGTCCAGAAAATGTTGGTGGCCCAAAAACTGCGTCAGAGAGCTCTGAATGTCCCAAAAACATTTGCAGTCTGAAAGGGGCATTAACCCGCATCCTAGACCACTGGAATTCCCAAAAATAGGTTTGGCACAAAAAATGCATCCTACACCCCTGAAAGTTAAGAATATGTTAGCAGCCCAAAAAAGGCCTTAAAATGCATCTTAGGCCTGCAAAAATGTAGAAGACTTTGGAGGCCCAAAGAAGAGGTTTACAGGCTTCCTAGACCCCCTAAAGTCCAGAAAATGTTGGTGGCCGACAAACAGAGTCAGAGAGCGCTGAATGTCCCAAAAACATTTGTAGCCTGAAAGGGGCATTAACTTGCATCCTAGACCACTGAAATTCCCAAAAATATTTTTTCCATGAAAAATACATCTTACATCCGTGAATGTTCAGAATATGTTAGCAGCCCAAAAAAGACCTTAAAATGCATTTTAGGCCTGGAAAAATGTTGAAAACTTTGGAGGCCCAAAAACAGGATTTACAGGCATCCTAGACCCCCTTAACTCCAGAAAATGATGGTGCCCAAATACTGTGTCAGAGAGCTCTGAATGTCCCTAACGCATTTGCAGCCTAAAAGGGGCATTAACCCGCATCCTAGACCACTGAAATTCCCAAAAATAATTTTGGCACAAAAAAGGCATCCTACACCACTGAAAGTTAAGAATATGTTAGCAGCCCAAAAAAGGCCTTAAAATGCATCTTAGGCCAGCAAAATGTTGAAAACTTTGAAGGCCTAAAAAAGGGGTTTACAGGCATCCTAGACCCCCTAAAGTCCAGAAAATGTTGGTGGCCCAAAAACTGCGTCAGAGAGCTCTGAATGTCCCAAAAACATTTGCAGTCTGAAAGGGGCATTAACCCGCATCCTAGACCACTGGAATTCCCAAAAATAGGTTTGGCACAAAAAATGCATCCTACACCCCTGAAAGTTAAGAATATGTTAGCAGCCCAAAAAAGGCCTTAAAATGCATCTTAGGCCTGCAAAAATGTAGAAGACTTTGGAGGCCCAAAGAAGAGGTTTACAGGCTTCCTAGACCCCCTAAAGTCCAGAAAATGTTGGTGGCCGACAAACAGAGTCAGAGAGCGCTGAATGTCCCAAAAACATTTGTAGCCTGAAAGGGGCATTAACTTGCATCCTAGACCACTGAAATTCCCAAAAATATTTTTTCCATGAAAAATACATCTTACATCCGTGAATGTTCAGAATATGTTAGCAGCCCAAAAAAGACCTTAAAATGCATTTTAGGCCTGGAAAAATGTTGAAAACTTTGGAGGCCCAAAAACAGGATTTACAGGCATCCTAGACCCCCTTAACTCCAGAAAATGATGGTGCCCAAATACTGTGTCAGAGAGCTCTGAATGTCCCTAACGCATTTGCAGCCTAAAAGGGGCATTAACCCGCATCCTAGACCACTGAAATTCCCAAAAATAATTTTGGCACAAAAAAGGCATCCTACACCACTGAAAGTTAAGAATATGTTAGCAGCCCAAAAAAGGCCTTAAAATGCATCTTAGGCCTGCAAAAATGTTGAAAACTTTGGAAGCCCTAAAAAGGGGTTTACAGGCATCCTAGACCCCCTAAAGTCCAGAAAATGTTGGTGGCCCAAAAACAGGGTCAGAGAGCTCTGAATGTCCCAAAAACATTTGCAGCCTGAAAGGGGCATTAACCCGCATCCTAGACCACTGAAATTCCCAAAAATATTTTTTCCACGAAAAATGCATCTTACATCCGTGAACGTTCAGAATGTTAGCAGCCCAAAAAAGGCCTTAAAATGCATCTTAGTCCTGCAAAAATGTAGAAAACTTTGGTGGCACAAAAAAAGAGGTTACAGGCATCCTAGACCCCCTAAAGTCCAGAAAATGATGGTGGCCCAAAAACTGTGTCAGAGAGCTCTGAAAGTCCCAAAATCATTTGGAGCCTGAAAGGGGCATTAACCCGCATCCTAGACCACTGAAATTCCCAAAAATAATTTTGGCACGAAAAATGCATCCTACACCCCTGAAAGTTAAGAATATGCTAGCAGCCCAAAATAGGCCTTAAAATGCATCTTAGGCCTGCAAAAATGTTGAACACTTTGGAGGCCCAAAAAAGGTGTTTACAGGCATCCTAGACCCCCTAAAGTCCAGAAAATGTTGGTGGCCCAAAAACTGCGTCAGAGAGCTCTGAATGTCCCAAAAACATTTGCAGTCTGAAAGGGGCATTAACCCGCATCCTAGACCACTGAAATTCCCAAAAATAATTTTGGCACAAAAAATGCATCCTACACCACTGAAAGTTAAGAATATGTTAGAGCCCAAAAAAGGCCTTAAAATGCATCTTAGGCCTGCAAAAATGTTGAAAACTTTGGAAGCCCTAAAAAGGGGTTTACAGGCATCCTAGACCCCCTAAAGTCCAGAAAATGTTGGTGGCCCAAAAACAGGGTCAGAGAGCTCTGAATGTCCCAAAAACATTTGCAGCCTGAAAGGGGCATTAACCCGCATCCTAGACCACTGAAATTCCCAAAAATATTTTTTCCACGAAAAATGCATCTTACATCCGTGAACGTTCAGAATGTTAGCAGCCCAAAAAAGGCCTTAAAATGCATCTTAGGCCTGCAAAAATGTAGAAAACTTAGGAGGCCCAAAAAAGAGGTTTACAGGCATCCCAGACCCCCTAAAGTCCAGAAAATGTTGGTGGCCGACAAACAGAGTCAGAGAGCGCTGAATGTCCCAAAAACATGTGTAGCCTGAAAGGGGCATTAACTCGCATCCTAGACCACTGAAATTCCCAAAAATATTTTTTCCATGAAAAATGCATCTTACATCCGTGAATGTTCAGAATATGTTAGCAGCCCAAAAAAGACCTTAAAATGCATTTTAGGCCTGGAAAAATGTTGAAAACTTTGGAGGCCCAAAAACGGGGTTTACAGGCATCCTAGACCCCCTTAACTCCAGAAAATGATGGTGCCGAAATACTGTGTCAGAGAGCTCTGAATGTCCCTAACGCATTTGCAGCCTAAAAGGGGCATTAACCCGCATCCTAGACCACTGAAATTCCCAAAAATAATTTTGGCACAAAAAGTGCATTCTACACCCCTAAAAGTTAAGAATATGTTAGCAGCCCAAAAAAGGCCTTAAAATGCAACTTAGGCCTGCAAAATGTTGAAAACTTTGAAGGCCCAAAAAAGGGGTTTACAGGCATCCTAGACCCCCTAAAGTCCAGAAAATGATGGTGGCCCAAAAGGTGCGTCAGAGAGCTCTGAATGTCCCAAAAACATTTGCATTCTGAAAGGGGCATTAACCCGCATCCTAGACCACTGAAATTCCCAAAAATAATTTTGGCACAAAAAATGCATCCTACACCACTGAAAGTTAAGAAAATGTTAGAGCCCAAAAAAGGCCTTAAAATGCATCTTAGGCCTGCAAAAATGTAGAAAACTTTGGTGGCACAAAAAAAGAGGTTACAGGCATCCTAGACCCCCTAAAGTCCAGAAAATGATGGTGGCCCAAAAACTGTGTCAGAGAGCTCTGAAAGTCCCAAAATCATTTGGAGCCTGAAAGGGGCATTAACCCGCATCCTAGACCACTGAAATTCCCAAAAATAATTTTGGCACGAAAAATGCATCCTACACCCCTGAAAGTTAAGAATATGTTAGCAGCCCAAAAAAGGCCTTAAAATGCATCTTAGGCCTGCAAACATGTTGAACACTTTGGAGGCCCAAAAAAGGTGTTTACAGGCATCCTAGACCCCCTAAAGTCCAGAAAATGTTGGTGGCCCAAAAACTGCGTCAGAGAGCTCTGAATGTCCCAAAAACATTTGCAGTCTGAAAGGGGCATTAACCCGCATCCTAGACCACTGAAATTCCCAGAAATATTTTTTCCACAAAAATGCATCCTACACCCCTGAAAGTTAAGAATATGTTAGCAGCCCAAAAAAGGCCTTAAAATGCATCTTAGGCCTGCAAAAATGTTGAACACTTTGGAGGCCCAAAAAAGGTGTTTACAGGCATCCTAGACCCCCTAAAGTCCAGAAAATGATGGTGCCCAAATACTGTGTCAGAGAGCTCTGAATGTCCCTAACGCATTTGCAGCCTAAAAGGGGCATTAACCCGCATCCTAGCCCACTGAAATTCCCAAAAATAATTTTGGCACAAAAAATGCATTCTACACCCCTAAAGGTTAAGAATATGTTAGCAGCCCAAAAAAGGCCTTAAAATGCAACTTAGGCCTGCAAAAATGTGGAAAACTTAGGAGGCCCAAAAAAGAGGTTTACAGGCATCCTAGACCCCCTAAAGTCCAGAAAATGTTGGTGGCCGACAAACAGAGTCAGAGAGCGCTGAATGTCCCAAAAACATGTGTAGCCTGAAAGGGGCATTAACTCGCATCCTAGACCACTGAAATTCCCAAAAATATTTTTTCCATGAAAAATGCATCTTACATCCGTGAATGTTCAGAATATGTTAGCAGCCCAAAAAAGACCTTAAAATGCATTTTAGGCCTGGAAAAATGTTGAAAACTTTGGAGGCCCAAAAACGGGTTTTACAGGCATCCTAGACCCCCTTAACTCCAGAAAATGATGGTGCCGAAATACTGTGTCAGAGAGCTCTGAATGTCCCTAACGCATTTGCAGCCTAAAAGGGGCATTAACCCGCATCCTAGACCACTGAAATTCCCAAAAATAATTTTGGCACAAAAATTGCATTCTACACCCCTAAAAGTTAAGAATATGTTAGCAGCCCAAAAAAGGCCTTAAAATGCAACTTAGGCCTGCAAAATGTTGAAAACTTTGAAGGCCCAAAAAAGGGGTTTACAGGCATCCTAGACCCCCTAAAGTCCAGAAAATGATGGTGGCCCAAAAGGTGCGTCAGAGAGCTCTGAATATCCCAAAAACATTTGCATTCTGAAAGGGGCATTAACCCGCATCCTAGACCACTGAAATTCCCAAAAATAATTTTGGCACAAAAAATGCATCCTACACCACTGAAAGTTAAGAAAATGTTAGAGCCCAAAAAAGGCATTAAAATGCATCTTTGGCCTGCAAAAATGTTGAAAACTTTGGAAGCCCTAAAAATGGGTTTACAGGCATCCTAGACCCCCTAAAGTCCAGAAAATGTTGGTGGCCCAAAAACAGGGTCAGAGAGCTCTGAATGTCCCAAAAACATTTGCAGCCTGAAAGGGGCATTAACCTGCATCCTAGACCACTGAAATTCCCAAAAATATTTTTTCCACGAAAAATGCATCTTACATCCGTGAACGTTCAGAATGTTAGCAGCCCAAAAAAGGCCTTAAAATGCATCTTAGGCCTGCAAAAATGTAGAAAACTTAGGAGGCCCAAAAAAGAGGTTTACAGGCATCCTAGACCCCCTAAAGTCCAGAAAATGTTGGTGGCCGACAAACAGAGTCAGAGAGCGCTGAATGTCCCAAAAACATGTGTACCCTGAAAGGGGCATTAACTCGCATCCTAGACCACTGAAATTCCCAAAAATATTTTTTCCATGAAAAATGCATCTTACATCCGTGAATGTTCAGAATATGTTAGCAGCCCAAAAAAGACCTTAAAATGCATTTTAGGCCTGGAAAAATGTTGAAAACTTTGGAGGCCCCAAAAACGGGGTTTACAGGCATCCTAGACCCCCTTAACTCCAGAAAATGATGGTGCCCAAATACTGTGTCAGAGAGCTCTGAATGTCCCTAACGCATTTGCAGCCTAAAAGGGGCATTAACCCGCATCCTAGACCACTGAAATTCCCAAAAATAATTTTGGCACAAAAAATGCATTCTACACCCCTAAAAGTTAAGAATATGTTAGCAGCCCAAAAAAGGCCTTAAAATGCAACTTAGGCCAGCAAAATTTTGAAAACTTTGAAGGCCCAAAAAAGGGGTTTACAGGCATCCTAGACCCCCTAAAGTCCAGAAAATTTTGGTGGCCCAAAAACTGCGTCAGAGAGCTCTGAATGTCCCAAAAACATTTGCAGTCTGAAAGGGGCATTAACCCGCATCCTAGACCACTGAAATTCCCAAAAATAGTTTTGGCACAAAAAATGCATCCTACACCCCTGAAAGTTAAGAATATGTTAGCAGCCCAAAAAAGGCCTTAAAATGCATCTTAGGCCTGCAAAAATGTAGAAGACTTTGGAGGCCCAAAAAAGAGGTTTACAGGCTTCCTAGACCCCCTAAAATCCAGAAAATGTTGGTGGCCGACAAACAGAGTCAGAGAGCGCTGAATGTCCCAAAAACATTTGTAGCCTGAAAGGGGCATTAACTTGCATCCTAGACCACTGAAATTCCCCAAAATATTTTTTCCATGAAAAATGCATCTTACATCCGTGAATGTTCAGAATATGTTAGCAGCCCAAAAAAGACCTTAAAATGCATTTTAGGCCTGGAAAAATGTTGAAAACTTTGGAGGCCCAAAAACGGGGTTTACAGGCATCCTAGACCCCCTTAACTCCAGAAAATGATGGTGCCCAAATACTGTGTCAGAGAGCTCTGAATGTCCCTAACGCATTCGCAGCCTAAAAGGGGCATTAACCCGCATCCTAGACCACTGAAATTCCCAAAAATAATTTTGGCACGAAAAATGCATCCTACACCCCTGAAAGTTAAGAATATGTTAGCAGCCCAAAAAAGACCTTAAAATGCATCTTAGGCCTGCAAAAATGTTGAACACTTTGGAGGCCCAAAAAAGGTGTTTACAGGCATCCTAGACCCCCTAAAGTCCAGAAAATGTTGGTGGCCCTAAAACTGCGTCAGAGAGCTCTGAATGTCCCAAAAACATTTGCAGTCTGAAAGGGGCATTAACCCGCATCCTAGACCACTGAAATTCCCAAAAATAATTTTGGCACAAAAAATGCATCCTACACCACTGAAAGTTAAGAATATGTTAGAGCCCAAAAAAGGCCTTAAAATGCATTTTAGGCCTGCAAAAATGTTGAAAACTTTGGAGGCCCAAAAAAAGAGGTTACAGGCATCCTAGACCCCCTAAAGTCCAGAAAATGTTAGTGGCCCAAAAACAGGGTCAGAGAGCTCTGAATGTCCCAAAAACATTTGCAGCCTGAAAGGGGCATTAACCCGCATCCTAGACCACTGAAATTCCCAAAAATATTTTTTCCATGAAAAATGCATCTTACATCCGTGAATGTTCAGAATATGTTAGCAGCCCAAAAAAGACCTTAAAATGCATTTTAGGCCTGGAAAAATGTTGAAAACTTTGGAGGCCCAAAAACGGGGTTTACAGGCATCCTAGACCCCCTTAACTCCAGAAAATGATGGTGCCGAAATACTGTGTCAGAGAGCTCTGAATGTCCTTACGCATTTGCAGCCTAAAAGGGGCATTAACCCGCATCCTAGACCACTGAAATTCCCAAAAATAATTTTGGCACAAAAAATGCATTCTACACCCCTAAAAGTTAAGAATATGTTAGCAGCCCAAAAAAGGCCTTAAAATGCAACTAAGGCCTGCAAAATGTTGAAAACTTTGAAGGCCCAAAAAAGGGGTTTACAGGCATCCTAGACCCCCTAAAGTCCAGAAAATGATGGTGGCCCAAAAGGTGCGTCAGAGAGCTCTGAATGTCCCAAAAACATTTGCATTCTGAAAGGGGCATTAACCCGCATCCTAGACCACTGAAATTCCCAAAAATAATTTTGGCACAAAAAATGCATCCTACACCACTGAAAGTTAAGAAAATGTTAGAGCCCAAAAAAGGCCTTAAAATGCATCTTAGGCCTGCAAAAATGTAGAAAACTTAGGAGGCCCAAAAAAGAGGTTTACAGGCATCCTAGACCCCCTAAAGTCCAGAAAATGTTGGTGGCCGACAAACAGAGTCAGAGAGCGCTGAATGTCCCAAAAACATGTGTAGCCTGAAAGGGGCATTAACTCGCATCCTAGACCACTGAAATTCCCAAAAATATTTTTTCCATGAAAAATGCATCTTACATCCGTGAATGTTCAGAATATGTTAGCAGCCCAATAAAGACCTTAAAATGCATTTTAGGCCTGGAAAAATGTTGAAAACTTTGGAGGCCCAAAAACGGGGTTTACAGGCATCCTAGACCCCCTTAACTCCAGAAAATGATGGTGCCCAAATACTGTGTCAGAGAGCTCTGAATGTCCCTAACGCATTTGCAGCCTAAAAGGGGCATTAACCCGCATCCTAGACCACTGAAATTCCCAAAAATAATTTTGGCACAAAAAATGCATTCTACACCCCTAAAAGTTAAGAATATGTTAGCAGCCCAAAAAAGGCCTTAAAATGCAACTTAGGCCTGCAAAATGTTGAAAACTTTGAAGGCCCAAAAAAGGGGTTTACAGGCATCCTAGACCCCCTAAAGTCCAGAAAATGATGGTGGCCCAAAAGGTGCGTCAGAATGTCCCAAAAACATTTGCATTCTGAAAGGGGCATTAACCCGCATCCTAGACCACTGAAATTCCCAAAAATAATTTTGGCACAAAAAATGCATCCTACACCACTGAATGTTAAGAATATGTTAGAGCCCAAAAAAGGCCTTAAAATGCATCTTAGGCCTGCAAAAATGTTGAAAACTTTGGAAGCCCTAAAAATGGGTTTACAGGCATCCTAGACCCCCTAAAGTCCAGAAAATGTTGGTGGCCCAAAAACAGGGCCAGAGAGCTCTGAATGTCCCAAAAACATTTTCAGCCTGAAAGGGGCATTAACCCGCATCCTAGACCACTGAAATTCCCAAAAATATTTTTTCCACGAAAAATGCATCTTACATCCGTGAACGTTCAGAATGTTAGCAGCCCAAAAAAGGCCTTAAAATGCATCTTAGGCCTGCAAAAATATAGAAAACTTAGGAGGCCCAAAAAAGAGGTTTACAGGCATCCTAGACCCCCTAAAGTCCAGAAAATGTTGGTGGCCGACAAACAGAGTCAGAGAGCGCTGAATGTCCCAAAAACATGTGTAGCCTGAAAGGGGCATTAACTCGCATCCTAGACCACTGAAATTCCCAAAAATATTTTTTCCATGAAAAATGCATCTTACATCCGTGAATGTTCAGAATATGTTAGCAGCCCAAAAAAGACCTTAAAATGCATTTTAGGCCTGGAAAAATGTTGAAAACTTTGGAGGCCCAAAAACGGGGTTTACAGGCATCCTAGACCCCCTTAACTCCAGAAAATGATGGTGCCCAAATACTGTGTCAGAGAGCTCTGAATGTCCCTAACGCATTTGCAGCCTAAAAGGGGCATTAACCCGCATCCTAGACCACTGAAATTCCCAAAAATAATTATGGCACAAAAAATGCATTCTACACCCCTAAAAGTTAAGAATATGTTAGCAGCCCAAAAAAGGCCTTAAAATGCAATTTAGGCCTGCAAAATGTTGAAAACTTTGAAGGCCCAAAAAAGGGGTTTACAGGCATCCTAGACCCCCTAAAGTCCAGAAAATGATGTTGGCACAAAAGGTGCGTCAGAGAGCTCTGAATGTCCCAAAAACATTTGCATTCTGAAAGGGGCATTAACCCGCATCCTAGACCACTGAAATTTCCAAAAATAGTTTTGGCACAAAAAATGCATCCTACACCACTGAAAGCTAAGAATATGTTAGAGCCCAAAAAATGTCTAAAATGCATTTTAGGCCTGAAAAATGTAGAAAACTTTGGAGGCCCAAAAAAAGAGGTTACAGGCATCCTAGACCGCCTAAAGTCCAGAAAATGTTGGTGGCCCAAAAACTGTGTCAGAGAGCTCTGAAAGTCCCAAAATCATTTGCAGCCTGAAAGGGGCATTAACCCGCATCCTAGACCACAGATATTCCCAAAAATAATTTTGGCACGAAAAATGCATCCTACACCCCTGAAAGTTAAGAATATGTTAGCAGCCCAAAAAAGGCCTTAAAATGCATATTAGGCCTGCAAAAATGTTGAACACTTTGGAGGCCCAAAAAAGGTGTTTACAGGCATCCTAGACCCCCTAAAGTCCAGAAAATGTTGGTGGCCCAAAAACTGCGTCAGAGAGCTCTGAATGTCCCAAAAACATTTGCAGTCTGAAAGGGGCATTAACCCGCATCCTAGACCACTGAAATTCCCAAAAATAATTTTGGCACAAAAAATGCATCCTACACCACTGAAAGTTACGAATATGTTAGCAACCCAAAAAAGGCCTTAAAATGCATTTTAGGCCTGCAAAAATGTTGAAAACTTTGGAGGCCCAAAAAAGGGGTTTACAGGCATCCTAGACCCCCTAAAGTCCAGAAAATGTTGGTGGCCGAGAAACAGGGTCAGAGAGCTCTGAATATCCCAAAAACATGTGCAGCCTGAAAGGGGCATTAACCCGCATCCTAGACCACTGAAATCCTCAAAAATATTTTTTCCACGAAAAATGCATCTTACATCGGTGAAGGTTCAGAATATGTTAGCAGCTCAAAAAAGGCCTTAAAATGCATCTTAGGCTTGCAAAAATGTAGAAAACTTTGGAGGCCCTAAAAAGGGGTTTACAGGCATCCTAGACCCCCTAAAGTCCAGAAAATGTTGGTGGGCCGAAAACTGAGTCAGAGAGCTCTGAATGTCCCAAAAACACGTGAAGCCTGAAAGGGGCATTAACCCGCATCCTAGACGACTGAAATTCCCAAAAATATTTTTGGCACGAAAAATGCATCCTACACCTCTGAAAGTTAAGAATATGTTAGCAGCCCAAAAAAGGCCTTAAAATGCATCTTAGGCCTGCATAAATGTTGAAAACTTTGGAGGCCGAAAAAAGGGTTTTACAGGCATCCTAGACCACCTAAAGTGCAGAAAATAATGGTGGCCCTAAAACTGTGTCAGAGAGCTCTGAATGTCCCAAAAACATTAGCAGCCTGAAAGGGGCATTAACCCGCATCCTAGACCACTGAAATTCCCAAAAATAATTTTGGCCCGAAAAATGCATCCTACACCCCTGAAAGTTAAGAATATGTTAGCAGCCCAAAAAAGGCCTTAAAATGCATCTTAGGCCTGCAAAAATGTTGAACACTTTGGAGGCCCAAAAAAGGTGTTTACAGGCATCCTAGACCCCCTAAAGTCCAGAAAATGTTGGTGGCCCAAAAACTGCGTCAGAGAGCTCTGAATGTCCCAAAAACATTTGCAGTCTGAAAGGGGCAACAACCCGCATCCTAGACCACTGAAATTCCCAAAAATAGTTTTGGCACAAAAAATGCATCCTACACCCCTGAAAGTTAAGAATATGTTAGCAGCCCAAAAAAGGCCTTAAAATGCATCTTAGGCCTGCAAAAATGTAGAAGACTTTGGAGGCCCAAAAAAGAGGTTTACAGGCATCCTAGACCCCCTTAAGTGTAGAAAATAATGGTGGCCCTAAAACTGTTTCAGAGAGCTCTGAATGTCCCAAAAACATTGGCAGCCTGAAAGGGGCATTAACCCGCATCCTAGACCACTGAAATTCCCAAAAATAATTTTGGCACAAAAAATGCATCCTACACCCCTAAAAGTTAAGAATATGTTAGCAGCCCCAAAAAGGCCTTAAAATGCAATTTAGGTCTGCAAAAATGTTGAAAACTTTGAAGGCCCAAAGGGGTTTACAGGCATCCTAAACCCCCTAAAGTCCAGAAAATGATGGTGACCCAAAAGGTGCGTCAGAGAGCTCTGAATGTCCCAAAAACATTTGCACCCTGAAAGGGGCATTAACCCGCATCCTAGACCACTGAAATTCCCAAAAATAATTTTGGCACACAAAATGCATCCTACACCCCTGAAAGTTAAGAATATGTTAGCAGCCCTAAAAAGGCCTTAAAATGCATCTTAGGCCTGCAAAAATGTTGAAAACTTTGGAGGCCCTAAAAAGAGGTTTACAGGCATCCTAGACCCCCTAAAGTCCAGAAAATGTTGGTGGCCCAGAAACAGGGTCAGAGAGCTCTGAATGTCCCAAAAACATTTGCAGCCTGAAAGGGGCATTAACCCGCATCCTAGACCACTGAAATTCCCAAAAATATTTTTTCCACGAAAAATGCATCTTACATCCGTGAACGTTCAGAATGTTGGCAGCCCAAAAAAGGCCTTCAAATGCAACTTAGGCCTGCAAAATGTTGAAAACTTTGAAGGTCCAAAAAAGGGGTTTACAGGCATCCTAGACCCCCTAAAGTCCAGAAAATGATGTTGGCCCAAAAGGTGCGTCAGAGAGCTCTGAATGTCCCAAAAACATTTGCATTCTGAAAGGGGCATTAACCCGCATCCTAGACAACTGAAATTCCCAAAAATAATTTTGGCACAAAAAATGCATCCTACACCACTGAAAGTTAAGAATATGTTAGAGCCCAAAAAAGGCCTAAAATGCATCTTAGGCCTGCAAAAATGTTGAAAACTTTGGAAGCCCTAAAAAGGGGTTTACAGGCATCCTAGACCCCCTAAAGTCCAGAAAATGTTGGTGGCCCAAAAACAGGGTCAGTGAGCTCTGAATGTCCCAAAAACATTTGCAGCCTGAAAGGGGCATTAACCCGCATCCTAGACCACTGAAATTCCCAAAAATATTTTTTCCACGAAAAATGCATCTTACATCCGTTAACGTTCAGAAGGTTAGCAGCCCAAAAAAGGCCTTAAAATGCATTTTAGGCCTGCAAAAATGTAGAAAACTTTGGAGGCCCAAAAAAAGAGATTACAGGCATCCTAGACCCCCTAAAGTCCAGAAAATGTTGGTGGCCCAAAAACTGTGTCAGAGAGCTCTGAAAGTCCCAAAATCATTTGCAGCCTGAAAGGGGCATTAACCCGCATCCTAGACCACAGAAATTCCCAAAAATAATTTTGGCACAAAAAATGCATCCTACACCACTGAAAGTTACGAATATGTTAGCAACCCAAAAAAGGCCATAAAATGCATTTTAGGCCTGCAAAAATGTTGAAAACTTTGGAGGCCCAAAAAAGGGGTTTACAGGCATCCTAGACCCCCTAAAGTCCAGAAAATGTTGGTGGCCGAGAAACAGGGTCAGAGAGCTCTGAATGTCCCAAAAACATGTGCAGCCTGAAAGGGGCATTAACCCGCATCCTAGACCACTGAAATCCCCAAAAATATTTTTTCCACGAAAAATGCATCTTACATCGGTGAAGGTTCAGAATATGTTAGCAGCTCAAAAAAGGCCTTAAAATGCATCTTAGGCCTGCAAAAATGTAGAAAACTTTGGAGGCCCTAAAAAGGGGTTTACAGGCATCCTAGACCCCCTAAAGTCCAGAAAATGTTGGTGGGCCGAAAACTGAGTCAGAGAGCTCTGAATGTCCCAAAAACACGTGAAGCCTGAAAGGGGCATTAACCCGCTCCTAGACGACTGAAATTCCCAAAAATATTTTTGGCACGAAAAATGCATCCTACACCTCTGAAAGTTAAGAATATGTTAGCAGCCCAAAAAAGGCCTTAAAATGCATCTTAGGCCTTCATAAATGTTGAAAACTTTGGAGGCCGAAAAAAGGGTTTTACAGGCATCCTAGACCCCCTAAAGTGCAGAAAATAATGGTGGCCCTAAAACTGTGTCAGAGAGCTCTGAATGTCCCAAAAACATTGGCAGCCTGAAAGGGGCATTAACCCGCATCCTAGACCACTGAAATTCCCAAAAATAATTTTGGCCCGAAAAATGCATCCTACACCCCTGAAAGTTAAGAATATGTTAGCAGCCCAAAAAAGGCCTTAAAATGCATCTTAGGCCTGCAAAAATGTTGAACACTTTGGAGGCCCAAAAAATGTGTTTACAGGCATCCTAGACCCCCTAAAGTCCAGAAAATGTTGGTGGCCCAAAAACTGCGTCAGAGAGCTCTGAATGTCCCAAAAACATTTGCAGTCTGAAAGGGGCATTAACCCGCATCCTAGACCACTGAAATTCACAAAAAGAGTTTTGGCACAAAAAATGCATCCTACACCCCTGAAAGTTAAGAATATGTTAGCAGCCCAAAAAAGGCCTTAAAATGCATCTTAGGCCTGCAAAAATGTAGAAGACTTTGGAGGCCCAAAAAAGAGGTTTACAGGCTTCCTAGACCCCCTAAAGTCCAGAAAATGTTGGTGGCCGACAAACAGAGTCAGAGAGCGCTGAATGTCCCAAAAACATGTGTAGCCTGAAAGGGGCATTAACTTGCATCCTAGACCACTGAAATTCCCAAAAATATTTTGTCCAAGAAAAATGCATCTTACATCCGTGAATGTTCAGAATATGTTAGCAGCCCAAAAAAGACCTTAAAATACATTTTAGGCCTGGAAAAATGTTGAAAACTTTGGAGGCCCAAAAACGGGGTTTACAGGCATCCTAGACCCCCTTAACTCCAGAAAATGATGGTGCCCAAATACTGTGTCAGAGAGCTCTGAATGTCCCTAACGCATTTGCAGCCTAAAAGGGGCATTAACCCGCATCCGAGACCACTGAAATTCCCAAAAATAATTTTGGCACAAAAAATGCATTCTACACCCCTAAAAGTTAAGAATATGTTAGCAGCCCAAAAAAGGCCTTAAAATGCAACTTAGGCCTGCAAAATGTTGAAAACTTTGAAGGCCCAAAAAAGGGGTTTACAGGCATCCTAGACCCCCTAAAGTCCAGAAAATGATGGTGGCCCAAAAGGTGCATCAGAAAGCTCTGAATGTCCCAAAAACATTTGCATTCTGAAAGGGGCATTAACCCGCATCCTAGACCACTGAAATTCCCAAAAATAATTTTGGCACAAAAAATGCATCCTACACCACTGAAAGTTAAGAATATGTTAGAGCCCAAAAAAGGACTTAAAATGCATTTTAGGCCTGCAAAAATGTTGAAAACTTTGGAAGCCCTAAAAAGGGGTTTACAGGCATCCTAGACCCCCTAAAGTCCAGAAAATGTTGGTGGCCTAAAAACAGGGTCAGAGAGCTCTGAATGTCCCAAAAACATTTGCAGCCTGAAAGGGGCATTAACCCGAATCCTAGACCACTGAAATTCCCAAAAATATTTTTTCCACGAAAAATGCATCTTACATCCGTGAACGTTCAGAATGTTAGCAGCCCAAAAAAGGCCTTAAAATGAATCTTAGGCCTGCAAAAATGTAGAAAACTTAGGAGGCCCAAAAAAGAGGTTTACAGGCATCCTAGACCCCCTAAAGTCCAGAAAATGTTGGTGGCCTACAAACAGAGTCAGAGAGCGCTTAATGTCCCAAAAACATGTGTAGCCTGAAAGGGGCATTAACTCGCATCCTAGACCACTGAAATTCCCAAAAATATTTTTTCCATGAAAAATGCATCTTACATCCGTGAATGTTCAGAATATGTTAGCAGCCCAAAAAAGACCTTAAAATGCATTTTAGGCCTGGAAAAATGTTGAAAACTTTGGAGGCCCAAACTCGGGGTTTACAGGCATCCTAGACCCCCTTAACTCCAGAAAATGATGGTGCCCAAATACTGTGTCAGAGAGCTCTGAATGTCCCTAAAGCATTTGCAGCCTAAAAGGGGCCTTAACCCGCATCCTAGACCACTGAAATTCCCAAAAATAATTTTGGCACAAAAAATGCATTCTACACCCCTAAAAGTTAAGAATATGTTAGAGCCCAAAAAAGGCCTTAAAATGCATCTTAGTCCTGCAAAAATGTAGAAAACTTTGGAGGCCCAAAAAAAGAGGTTACAGGCATCCTAGACCCCCTAAAGTCCAGAAAATGATAGTGGCCCAAAAACTGTGTCAGAGAGCTCTGAAAGTCCCAAAATCATTTGGAGCCTGAAAGGGGCATTAACCCGCATCCTAGACCACTGAAATTCCCAAAAATATTTTTTCCACGAAAAATGCATCTTACATCCGTTAACGTTCAGAAGGTTAGCAGCCCAAAAAGGCCTTAAAATGCATTTTAGGCCTGCAAAAATGTTGAAAACTTTGTAGGCCCAAAAAAGGGGTTTACAGGCATCCTAGACCCCCTAAAGTCCAGAAAATGTTGGTGGCCTAAAAACAGGGTCAGAGAGCTCTGAATGTCCCAAAAACATTTGCAGCCTGAAAGGGGCATTAACCCGAATCCTAGACCACTGAAATTCCCAAAAATATTTTTTCCACGAAAAATGCATCTTACATCCGTGAACGTTCAGAATGTTAGCAGCCCAAAAAAGGCCTTAAAATGAATCTTAGGCCTGCAAAAATGTTGAAAACTTTGTAGGCTCAAAAAAGGGGTTTACAGGCATCCTATACCCCCTAAAGTCCAGAAAATGTTGGTGGCCGAGAAACAGGGTCAGAGAGCTCTGAATGTCCCAAAAACATGTGCAGCCTGAAAGGGGTATTAACCCGCATCCTAGACCACTGAAATCCCCAAAAATATTTTTTCCACGAAAAATGCATCTTACATCGGTGAAGGTTCAGAATATGTTAGCAGCTCAAAAAAGGCCTTAAAATGCATCTTAGGCCTGCAAAAATGTAGAAAACTTTGGAGGCCCTAAAAAGGGGTTTACAGGCCTCCTAGACCCCCTTAACTCCAGAAAATGATGTTGGCCCAAAAGGTGCGTCAGAGAGCTCTGAATGTCCCAAAAACATTTGCAGCCTGAAAGGGGCATTAACCCGCATCCTAGACCACTGAAATTCCCAAAAATAATTTTGGCACAAAAAATGCATCCTACACCCCTAAAAGTTAAGAATATGTTAGCATCCCAAAAAAGGCCTTAAAATGCAATTTAGGTCTGCAAAAATGTTGAAAACGTTGAAGGCCCAAAAAAGAGGTTTACAGGCATCCTAGACCCCCTAAAGTCCAGAAAATGTTGGTGGCCGACAAACAGAGTCAGAGAGCGCTGAATGTCCCAAAAACATGTGTAGCCTGAAAGGGGCATTAACTCGCATCCTAGACCACTGAAATTCCCAAAAATATTTTTTCCATGAAAAATGCATCTTACATCCGTGAATGTTCAGAATATGTTAGCAGCCCAAAAAAGACCTTAAAATGCATTTTAGGCCTGGAAAAATGTTGAAAACTTTGGAGGCCCAAACTCGGGGTTTACAGGCATCCTAGACCCCCTTAACTCCAGAAAATGATGGTGCCCAAATACTGTGTCAGAGAGCTCTGAATGTCCCTAACGCATTTGCAGCCTAAAAGGGGCATTAACCCGCATCCTAGACCACTGAAATTCCCAAAAATAATTTTGGCACAAAAAATGCATTCTACACCCCTAAAAGTTAAGAATATGTTAGCAGCCCAAAAAAGGCCTTAAAATGCAACTTAGGCCTGCAAAATGTTGAAAACTTTGAAGGCCCAAAAAAGGGGTTTACAGGCATCCTAGACCCCCTAAAGTCCAGAAAATGATGGTGGTCCAAAAGGTGCGTCAGAGAGCTCTGAATGTCCCAAAAACATTTGCATTCTGAAAGGGGCATTAACCCACATCCTAGACCACTGAAATTCCCAAAAATAATTTTGGCACAAAAAATGCATCCTACACCACTGAAAGTTAAGAATATGTTAGAGCCCAAAAAAGGCCTTAAAATGCATCTTAGTCCTGCAAAAATGTAGAAAACTTTGGAGGTCCAAAAAAAGAGGTTACAGGCATCCTAGACCCCCTAAAGTCCAGAAAATGATGGTGGCCCAAAAACTGTGTCAGAGAGCTCTGAACGTCCCAAAATCATTTGGAGCCTGAAAGGGGCATTAACCCGCATCCTAGACCACTGAAATTCCCAAAAATAATTTTGGCACGAAAAATGCATCCTACACCCCTGAAAGTTAAGAATATGTTAGCAGCCCAAAAAGGCCTTAAAATGCATTTTAGGCCTGCAAAAATGTTGAAAACTTTGTAGGCCCAAAAAAGGGGTTTACAGGCATCCTAGACCCCCTAAAGTCCAGAAAATGTTGGTGGCCGAGAAACAGGGTCAGAGAGCTCTGAATGTCCCAAAAACATGTGCAGCCTGAAAGGGGTATTAACCCGCATCCTAGACCACTGAAATCCCCAAAAATATTTTTTCCACGAAAAATGCATCTTACATCGGTGAAGTTTCAGAATATGTTAGCAGCTCAAAAAAGGCCTTAAAATGCATCTTAGGCCTGCAAAAATGTAGAAAACTTTGGAGGCCCTAAAAAGGGGTTTACAGGCCTCCTAGACCCCCTTAACTCCAGAAAATGATGTTGGCCCAAAAGGTGCGTCAGAGAGCTCTGAATGTCCCAAAAACATTTGCAGCCGGAAAGGGGCATTAACCCGCATCCTAGACCACTGAAATTCCCAAAAATAATTTTGGCACAAAAAATGCATCCTACACCCCTAAAAGTTAAGAATATGTTAGCAGCCCAGAAAAGGCCTTAAAATGCAATTTAGGTCTGCAAAAATGTTGAAAACTTTGAAGGCCCAAAAAAGGAGTTTACAGGCATCCTAAACCCCCTAAAGTCCAGAAAATGATGGTGGCCCAAAAGGTGCGTCAGAGAGCTCTGAATGTCCCAAAAACATTTGCACCCTGAAAGGGGCATTAACCCGCATCCTAGACCACTGAAATTCCCAAAAATAATTTTGGCACACAAAATGCATCCTACACCCCTGAAAGTTAAGAATATGATAGCAGCCCAAAAAAGGCCTTAAAATGCATCTTAGGCCTGCAAAAATGTTGAAAACTTTGGAGGCCCTAAAAAGAGGTTTACAGGCATCCTAGACCCCCTAAAGTCCAGAAAATGTTGGTGGCCCAGAAACAGGGTCAGAGAGCTCTGAATGTCCCAAAAACATGTGCAGCCAGAAAGGGGCATTAACCCGCATCCTAGACCACTGAAATTCCCAAAAATATTTTTTCCACGAAAAATGCATCTTACATCCGTGAACGTTCAGAATGTTAGCAGCCCAAAAAAGGCCTTAAAATGCATCTTAGTCCTGCAAAAATGTAGAAAACTTTGGAGGTCCAAAAAAAGAGGTTACAGGCATCCTAGACCCCCTAAAGTCCAGAAAATGATGGTGGCCCAAAAACTGTGTCAGAGAGCTCTGAACGTCCCAAAATCATTTGGAGCCTGAAAGGGGCATTAACCCGCATCCTAGACCACTGAAATTCCCAAAAATAATTTTGGCACGAAAAATGCATCCTACACCCCTGAAAGTTAAGAATATGTTAGCAGCCCAAAAAAGGCCTTAAAATGCATCTTAGGCCTGCAAAAATGTTGAACACTTTGGAGGCCCAGAAAAGGTGTTTACAGGCATCCTAGACCCCCTAAAGTCCAGAAAATGTTGGTGGCCCAAATACTGCGTCAGAGAGCTCTGAATGTCCCAAAAACATTTGCAGTCTGAAAGGGGCATTAACCCGCATCCTAGACCACTGAAATTCCCAAAAATTAATTTTGGCACAAAAAATGCATCCTACACCACTGAAAGTTACGAATATGTTAGCAGCCCAAAAAGGCCTTAAAATGCATTTTAGGCCTGCAAAAATGTTGAAAACTTTGTAGGCCCAAAAAAGGGGTTTACAGGCATCCTATACCCCCTAAAGTCCAGAAAATGTTGGTGGCCGAGAAACAGGGTCAGAGAGCTCTGAATGTCCCAAAAACATGTGCAGCCTGAAAGGGGTATTAACCCGCATCCTAGACCACTGAAATCCCCAAAAATATTTTTTCCACGAAAAATGCATCTTACATCGGTGAAGGTTCAGAATATGTTAGCAGCTCAAAAAAGGCCTTAAAATGCATTTTAGGCCTGCAAAAATGTAGAAAACTTTGGAGGCCCTAAAAAGGGGTTTACAGGCCTCCTAGACCCCCTTAACTCCAGAAAATGATGTTGGCCCAAAAGGTGCGTCAGAGAGCTCTGAATGTCCCAAAAACATTTGCAGCCTGAAAGGGGCATTAACCCGCATCCTAGACCACTGAAATTCCCAAAAATAATTTTGGCACAAAAAATGCATCCTACACCCCTAAAAGTTAAGAATATGTTAGCAGCCCAAAAAAGGCCTTAAAATGCAATTTAGGTCTGCAAAAATGTTGAAAACTTTGAAGGCCCAAAAAAGGAGTTTACAGGCATCCTAAACCCCCTAAAGTCCAGAAAATGATGGTGGCCCAAAAGGTGCCTCAGAGAGCTCTGAATGTCCCAAAAACATTTGCACCCTGAAAGGGGCATTAACCCGCATCCTAGACCACTGAAATTCCCAAAAATAATTTTGGCACACAAAATGCATCCTACACCCCTGAAAGTTCAGAATATGATAGCAGCCCAAAAAAGGCCTTAAAATGCATCTTAGGCCTGCAAAAATGTTGAAAACTTTGGAGGCCCTAAAAAGAGGTTTACAGGCATCCTAGACCCCCTAAAGTCCAGAAAATGTTGGTGGCCCAGAAACAGGGTCAGAGAGCTCTGAATGTCCCAAAAACATTTGCAGCCAGAAAGGGGCATTAACCCGCATCCTAGACCACTGAAATTCCCAAAAATATTTTTTCCACGAAAAATGCATCTTACATCCGTGAATGTTCAAAATGTTAGCAGCCCAAAAAAGGCCTTAAAATGCATCTTAGTCCTGCAAAAATGTAGAAAACTTTGGAGGCCCAAAAAAAGAGGTTACAGGCATCCTATGATGGTGGCCCAAAAACTGTGTCAGAGAGCTCTGAAAGTCCCAAAATCATTTGGAGCCTGAAAGGGGCATTAACCCGCATCCTAGACCACTGAAATTCCCAAAAATAATTTTGGCACGAAAAATGCATCCTACACCCCTGAAAGTTAAGAATATGTTAGCAGCCCAAAAAAGGCCTTAAAATGCATCTTAGGCCTGCAAAAATGTTGAACACTTTGGAGGCCCAAAAAAGGTGTTTACAGGCATCCTAGACCCCCTAAAGTCCAGAAAATGTTGGTGGCCCAAAAACTGCGTCAGAGAGCTCTGAATGTCCCAAAAACATTTGCAGTCTGAAAGGGGCATTAACCCGCATCCTAGACCACTGAAATTCCCAAAAATTAATTTTGGCACAAAAAATGCATCCTACACCACTGAAAGTTACGAATATGTTAGCAGCCCAAAAAGGCCTTAAAATGCATTTTAGGCCTGCAAAAATGTTGAAAACTTTGTAGGCTCAAAAAAGGGGTTTATAGGCATCCTAGACCCCCTAAAGTCCAGAAAATGTTGGTGGCCCAAAAACTGCGTCAGAGAGCTCTGAATGTCCCAAAAACATGTGCAGCCTGAAAGGGGCATTAACCCGCATCCTAGACCACTGAAATCCCCAAAAATATTTTTTCCACGAAAAATGCATCTTACATCGTACATCGGTGAAGGTTCAGAATATGTTAGCAGCTCAAAAAAGGCCTTAAAATGCATCTTAGGCCTGCAAAAATGTAGACAACTTTGGAGGCCCTAAAAAGGGGTTTACAGGCATCCTAGACCCCCTAAAGTCCAGAAAATGTTGGTGGGACAAAAACTGAGTCAGAGAGCTCTGAATGTCCCAAAAACACGTGAAGCCTGAAAGGGGCATTAACCCGCATCCTAGACGACTGAAATTCCCAAAAATATTTTTGGCACGAAAAATGCATCCTACACCTCTGAAAGTTAAGAATATGTTAGCAGCCCAAAAAAGGCCTTAAAATGCATCTTAGGCCTGCAAAAATGTTGAAAACTTTGAAGGCCCAAAAAAGGGGTTTATAGGCATCCTAGACCCCCTTAACTCCAGAAAATAATTTTGGCCCAAAAGGTGCGTCAGAGAGCTCTGAATGTCCCAAAAACATTTGCAGCCTGAAAGGGGCATTAACCCGCATCCTAGACCACTGAAATTCCCAAAAATAATTTTGGCACAAAAAATGCATCCTACACCCCTAAAAGTTAAGAATATGTTAGCAGCCCAAAAAAGGCCTTAAAATGCAATTTAGGTCTGCAAAAATGTTGAAAACTTTGAAATCCCAAAAAAGGGGTTTACAGGCATCCTAAACCCCCTAAAGTCCAGAAAATGATGGTGGCCCAAAAGGTGTGTCAGAGAGCTCTGAATGTCCCAAAAACATTTGCACCTTGAAAGGGGCATTAACCCGCATCCTAGACCACTGAAATTCCCAAAAATAATTTTGGCACACAAAATGCATCCTACACCCCTGAAAGTTAAGAATATGTTAGCAGCCCAAAAAAGGCCTTAAAATGCATTTTAGGCCTGCAAAAATGTTGAAAACTTTGGAGGCCCTAAAAAGAGGTTTACAGGCACCCTAGACCCCCTAAAGTCCAGAAAATGTTGGTGGCCCAGAAACAGGGTCAGAGAGCTCTGAATGTCCCAAAAACATTTGCAGCCGGAAAGGGGCATTAACCCGCATCCTAGACCACTGAAATTCCCAAAAATATGTTTTCCACGAAAAATGCATCTTACATCCGTGAATGTTCAGAATGTTAGCAGCCCAAAAAAGGCCTTAAAATGCCTCCTAGGCCTGCAAAAATGTAGAAAACTTTGGAGGCCCAAAAAAGAGGTTTACAGGCATCCTAGACCCCCTAAAGTGCAGAAAATAATGGTGGCCCTAAAACTGTGTCAGAGAGCTCTGAATGTCCAAAAAACATTGGCAGTGTGAGAGGGGCATTAACCCGCATCCTAGACCACTGAAATTCCCAAAAATATTTTTTCCACGAAAAATGCATCTTACATCCGTGAACGTTCAGAATATGTTAGCAGCCCAAAAAAGACCTTAAAATGCATTTTAGGCCTGGAAAAATGTTGAAAACTTTGGAGGCCCAAAAACGGGGTTTACAGGCATCCTAGACCCCCTTAACTCCAGAAAATGATGGTGCCCAAATACTGTGTCAGAGAGCTCTGAATGTCCCTAACGCATTTGCAGCCTAAAAGGGGCATTAACCCGCATCCTAGACCACTGAAATTCCCAAAAATAATTTTGGCACAAAAAATGCATCCTACACCCCTAAAAGTTAAGAATATGTTAGCAGCCCAAAAAAGGCCTTAAAATGCAACTTAGGCTCGCAAAATGTTGAAAACGTTGAAGGCCCAAAAAAGGGGTTTACAGGCATCCTAGACCCCCTAAAGTCCAGAAAATGATGTTGGCCCAAATGGTGCGTCAGAGAGCTCTGAATGTCCCAAAAACATTTGCATTCTGAAAGGGGCATTAACCCGCATCCTAGACCACTGAAATTCCCAAAAATAATTTTGGCACGAAAAATGCATCCTACACCCCTGAAAGTTAAGAATATGTTAGCAGCCCAAAAAAAGCCTTAAAATGCATCTTAGGCCTGCAAAAATGTTGAACACTTTGGAGGCCCAAAAAAGGTGTTTACAGGCATCCTAGACCCCCTAAAGTCCAGAAAATGTTGGTGGCCCAAAAACTGCGTCAGAGAGCTCTGAATCTCCCAAAAACATTTGCAGTCTGAAAGGGGCATTAACCCGCATCCTAGACCACTGAAATTCCCAAAAATAATTTTGGCACAATAAATGCATCCTACACCACTGAAAGTTACGAATATGTTAGCAACCCAAAAAAGGCCTTAAAATGCATTTTAGGCCTGCAAAAATGTTGAAAACTTTGGAGGCACAAAAAAGGTGTTTACAGGCATCCTAGAACCCCTAAAGTCCAGAAAATGTTGGTGGCCGAGAAACAGGGTCAGAGAGCTCTGAATGTCCCAAAAACATGTGCAGCCTGAAAGGGGCATTAACCCGCATCCTAGACCACTGAAATCCCCAAAAATATTTTTTCCACGAAAAATGCATCTTACATCGGTGAAGGTTCAGAATATGTTAGCAGCTCAAAAAAGGCCTTAAAATGCATCTTAGGCCTGCAAAAATGTAGAAAACTTTGGAGGCCCTAAAAAGGGGTTTACAGGCATCCTAGACCCCCTAAAGTCCAGAAAATGTTGGTGGGCCAAAAACTGAGTCAGAGAGCTCTGAATGTCCCAAAAACACGTGAAGCCTGAAAGGGGCATTAACCCGCATCCTAGACGACTGAAATTCCCAAAAATATTTTTGGCACGAAAAATGCATCCTACACCTCTGAAAGTTAAGAATATGTTAGCAGCCCAAAAAAGGCCTTAAAATGCATCTTAGGCCTGCAAAAATGTTGAAAACTTTGAAGGCCCAAAAAAGGGGTTTATAGGCATCCTAGACCCCCTTAACTCCAGAAAATAATTTTGGCCCAAAAGGTGCGTCAGAGAGCTCTGAATGTCCCAAAAACATTTGCAGCCTGAAAGGGGCATTAACCCGCATCCTAGACCACTGAAATTCCCAAAAATAATTTTGGCACAAAAAATGCATCCTACACCACTGAAAGTTAAGAATATGTTAGAGCCCAAAAAAGGCCTTAAATGCATCTTAAGCCTGCAAAAATGTTGAAAACTTTGGAAGCCCTAAAAAGGGGTTTACAGGCATCCTAGACCCCCTAAAGTCCAGAAAATGTTGGTGGCCCAAAAACAGGGTCAGAGAGCTCTGAATGTCCCAAAAACATTTGCAGCCTGAAAGGGGCAATAACCTGCATCCTACACCACTGAAATTCCCAAAAAATATTTTTTCCACGAAAAATGCATCTTACATCCGTGAACGTTCAGAATGTTAGCAGCCCAAAAAAGGCCTTAAAATGCATCTTAGGCCTGCAAAAATGTAGAAAACTTTGGAGGCCCTAAAAAGGGGTTTACAGGCATCCTAGACCCCCTAAAGTCCAGAAAATGTTGGTGGGCCAATAACTGAGTCAGAGAGCTCTGAATGTCCCAAAAACATGTGAAGCCTGAAAGGGGCATTAACCCGCATCCTAGACGACTAAAATTCCCAAAAATATTTTTGGCACGAAAAATGCATCCTACACCTCTGAAAGTTAAGAATATGTTAGCAGCCCAAAAAAGGCCTTAAAATGCATCTTAGGCCTTCAAAAATGTTGAAAACTTTGGAGGCCGAAAAAAGGGTTTTACAGGCATCCTAGACCCCCTCAAGTGCAGAAAATGATGGTGGCCCAAAAGGTGCGTCAGAGAGCTCTGGATGTCCCAAAAACATTTGCACCCTGAAAGGGGCATTAACCTGCATCCTAGTCCACTGAACTTTCCAAAAATAATTTTGGCACACAAAATGCATCCTACACCCCTGAAAGTTAAGAATATGTTAGCAGCCCAAAAAAGGCCTTAAAATGCATCTTAGGCCTGCAAAAATGTTGAAAACTTTGGAGGCCCTAAAAAGAGGTTTACAGGCATCCTAGACCCCCTAAAGTCCAGAAAATGTTGGTGGCAGAGAAACAGGGTCAGAGAGCTCTGAATGTCCCAAAAACATTTGCACCCTGAAAGGGGCATTAACCTGCATCCTAGACCACTGAAATTCCCAAAAATAATTTTGGCACACAAAATGCATCCTACACCCCTGAAAGTTAAGAATATGTTAGCAGCCCAAAAAAGGCCTTAAAATGCATCTTAGGCCTGCAAAAATGTTGAAAACTTTGGAGGCCCTAAAAAGAGGTTTACAGGCATCCTAGACCCCCTAAAGTCCAGAAAATGTTGGTGGCAGAGAAACAGGGTCAGAGAGCTCTGAATGTCCCAAAAACATTGGAAGCCTGAAAGGGGCATTAACCCGCATCCTAGACCACTGAAATTCCCAAAAATAATTTTGGCACAAAAAATGCATCCTACACCCCTAAAAGTTAAGAATATGTTAGCAGCCCAAAAAAGGCCTTAAAATGCAACTTAGGCCTGCAAAATGTTGAAAACTTTGAAGGCCGAAAAAAGGGGTTTACAGGCATACTAAACCCCCTAAAGTCCAGAAAATGATGGTGGCCCAAAATGTGCGTCAGAGAGCTCTGAATGTCCCAAAAACATTTGCACCCTGAAAGGGGCATTAACCCGCATCCTAGACCACTGAAATTCCCAAAAATAATTTTGGCACAAAAAATGCATCCTACACCACTGAAAGTTAAGAATATGTTAGCAGCCCAAAAAAGGCCTTAAAATGCCTCTTAGGCCTGCAAAAATGTAGAAAACTTTGGAGGCCCAAAAAAGAGGTTTACAGGCATCCTAGACCCCCTAAAGTCCAGAAAATGATGGTGCCCAAATACTGTGTCAGAGAGCTCTGAATGTCCCTAACGCATTTGCAGCCTAAAGTTACGAATATACGAGCATTAACCCGCATCCTAGACCACTGAAATTCACAAAAATAATTTTGGCACAAAAAATGCATCCTATACCCCTGAAAGTTAAGAATATGTTAGCAGCCAAAAAAGGCCTTACAATGCATCTTAGGCCTGCAAAAATGTTGAACACTTTGGAGGCCCAAAAAAGGGGTTTACCGGCATCCTAGACCCCCTAAAGTCCAGAAAAGGATGGTGGCCCAAAAACTGCATCAGAGAGCTCTGAATGTCCCAAAAACATTTGCAGTCTGAAAGGGGCATTAACCCACACCCTAGACCACTGAAATACCAAAAATAATTTTGGCACAAAAAATGCATCCTACACCCCTGAAAGTTATGAATATGTTAGAAGCAAAGGCCTTAAAATGCATTTTAGGCCTGCAAAAATGTTGAAAACTTTTGAGGCCCAAAAAAGGGGTTTACAGGCATCCTAGACCCCCTAAAGTCCAGAAAATGTTGGTGGCCGACAAACAGAGTCAGAGAGCTCTGAATGTCCCAAAAACATTGGCAGCCTGAAAGGGACATTAACCCGCATCCTAGACCACTGAAATTCCCAAAAATTATTTTGGCACAAAAAATGCATCCTACACCTCTGAAAGTTAAGAATATGTTAGCAGCCCAAAAAAGGCCTTAAAATGCAACTTAGGCCTGCAAAAATGTTGAAAACTTTGAAGGCCCAAAAAAGGGGTTTACAGGCATCCTAGACCCCCTAAAGTCCAGAAAATGTTGGTGGCCCAAAAACAGGGTCAGAGAGCTCTGAATGTCCCAAAAACATTTGCAGCCTGAAAGGGGCAATAACCCGCATCCTACACCACTGAAATTCCCAAAAAATATTTTTTCCACGAAAAATGCATCCTACACCTCTGAAAGTTAAGAATATGTTAGCAGCCCAAAAAAGGCCTTAAAATGCAACTTAGGCCTGCAAAAATGTTGAAAACTTTGGAGGCCCAAAAAAGGGGTTTACAGGCATCCTAGACCCCCTAAAGTCCAGAAAATGTTGGTGGCCCAAAAACTGCGTCAGAGAGCTCTGAATGTCCCAAAAACATTTGCAGTCTGAAAGGGGCATTAACCCGCATCCTAGACCACTGAAATTCCCAAAAATAATTTTGGCACAAAAAATGCATCCTACACCCCTAAAAGTTAAGAATATGTTAGCAGCCCAAAAAAGGCCTTAAAATGCAACTTAGGCCTGCAAAATGTTGAAAACTTTGAAGGCCCAAAAAAGGGCTTTACAGGCATCCTAGACCCCCTAAAGTCCAGAAAATGTTGGTGGCCGAGAAACAGGGTCAGAGAGCTCTGAATGTCCCAAAAACATGTGCAGCCTGAAAGGAGCATTAACCCGCATCCTAGACCACTGAAATCCCCAAAAATATTTTTTCCACGAAAAATGCATCTTACATCGGTGAAGCTTCAGAATATGTTGGCAGCTCAAAAAAGGCCTTAAAATGCCTCTTAGGCCTGCAAAAATGTAGAAAACTTTGGAGGCCCAAAAAAGAGGTTTACAGGCATCCTAGACCCCCTAAAGTCCAGAAAATGATGGTGGCCCAAAAACTGTGTCAGAGAGCTCTGAAAGTCCCAAAAACATTTGCAGCCTGAAAGGGGCATTAACCCGCATCCTAGACCACTGAAATTCCCAAAAATATTTTTTCCACGAAAAATGCATCTTACATCCGTGAATGTTCAGAATATGTTAGCAGCCCAAAAAAGACCTTAAAATGCATTTTAGGCCTGCAAAAATGTTGAAAACTTTGGAGGCCCAAAAACGGCGTTTACAGGCATCCTAGACCCCCTAAAGTCCAGAAAATGATGGTGTCCCAAAAGGTGCGTCAGAGAGCTCTGAATGTCCCAAAAACATGTGAAGCCTGAAAGGAGCATTAACCCGCATCCTAGACGACTGAAATTCCCAAAAATATTTTTGGCACGAAAAATGCATCCTACACCCCTGAAAGTTAAGAATATGTTAGCAGCCCAAAAAAAGCCTTAAAATGCATCTGAGGCCTGCAAAAATGTTGAACACTTTGGAGGCCCAAAAAAGGGTTTTACAGGCATCCTAGACCCCCTAAAGAGCAGAAAATAATGGTGGCCCAGAACCAGGGTCAGAAAGCTCTGAATGTCCCAAAAACATTTGCAGCCTGAAAGGGGCATTAACCCGCATCCTAGACCACTGAAATTCCCAAATATAATTTTGGCACAAAAAATGCATCCTACACCCCTGAAAGTTAAGAATATGTTAGCAGCCCAAAAAAAGCCTTAAAATGCATCTTAGGCCTGCAAAAATGTTGAACACTTTGGAGGCCCAAAAAAGGTGTTTACAGGCATCCTAGACCCCCTAAAGTCCAGAAAATGTTGGTGGCCCAAAAACTGCGTCAGAGAGCTCTGAATCTCCCAAAAACATTTGCAGTCTGAAAGGGGCATTAACCCGCATCCTAGACCACTGAAATTCCCAAAAATAATTTTGGCATAATAAATGCATCCTACACCACTGAAAGTTACGAATATGTTAGCAACCCAAAAAAGGCCTTAAAATGCATTTTAGGCCTGCAAAAATGTTGAAAACTTTGAAGGCCCAAAAAAGGGGTTTATAGGCATCCTAGACCCCCTTAACTCCAGAAAATAATTTTGGCCCAAAAGGTGCGT
This sequence comes from Ambystoma mexicanum, assembly GCF_040938575.1. Lineage (NCBI taxonomy): Eukaryota > Metazoa > Chordata > Amphibia > Caudata > Ambystomatidae > Ambystoma > Ambystoma mexicanum. The sequence continues at coordinate 232,402,410 of NC_090933.1, forward strand.
CAGAGAGCTCTGAATGTCCCAAAAACATTTGCAGCCTGAAAGGGGCATTAACCCGCATCCTAGACCACTGAAATTCCCAAAAATAATTTTGGCACAAAAAATGCATCCTACACCACTGAAAGTTAAGAATATGTTAGAGCCCAAAAAAGGCCTTAAATGCATCTTAAGCCTGCAAAAATGTTGAAAACTTTGGAGGCCCTAAAAAGGGTTTTGCAGGCATCCTAGACCCCCTAAAGTGCAGAAAATAATGGTGGCCCAAAAACAGGGTCAGAGAGCTCTGAATGTCCCAAAAACATTTGCAGCCTGAAAGGGGCAATAACCCGCATCCTACACCACTGAAATTCCCAAAAAATATTTTTTCCACGAAAAATGCATCTTACATCCGTGAACGTTCAGAATGTTAGCAGCCCAAAAAAGGCCTTAAAATGCATCTTAGGCCTGCAAAAATGTAGAAAACTTTGGAGGCCCTAAAAAGGGGTTTACAGGCATCCTAGACCCCCTAAAGTCCAGAAAATGTTGGTGGGCCAAAAACTGAGTCAGAGAGCTCTGAATGTCCCAAAAACATGTGAAGCCTGAAAGGGGCATTAACCCGCATCCTAGACGACTAAAATTCCCAAAAATATTTTTGGCACGAAAAATGCATCCTACACCTCTGAAAGTTAAGAATATGTTAGCAGCCCAAAAAAGGCCTTAAAATGCATCTTAGGCCTTCAAAAATGTTGAAAACTTTGGAGGCCGAAAAAAGGGTTTTACAGGCATCCTAGACCCCCTCAAGTGCAGAAAATGATGGTGGCCCAAAAGGTGCGTCAGAGAGCTCTGGATGTCCCAAAAACATTTGCACCCTGAAAGGGGCATTAACCTGCATCCTAGACCACTGACATTTCCAAAAATAATTTTGGCACACAAAATGCATCCTACACCCCTGAAAGTTAAGAATATGTTAGCAGCCCAAAAAAGGCCTTAAAATGCATCTTAGGCCTGCAAAAATGTTGAAAACTTTGGAGGCCCTAAAAAGAGGTTTACAGGCATCCTAGACCCCCTAAAGTCCAGAAAATGTTGGTGGCAGAGAAACAGGGTCAGAGAGCTCTGAATGTCCCAAAAACATTTGCACCCTGAAAGGGGCATTAACCTGCATCCTAGACCACTGAAATTCCCAAAAATAATTTTGGCACACAAAATGCATCCTACACCCCTGAAAGTTAAGAATATGTTAGCAGCCCAAAAAAGGCCTTAAAATGCATCTTAGGCCTGCAAAAATGTTGAAAACTTTGGAGGCCCTAAAAAGAGGTTTACAGGCATCCTAGACCCCCTAAAGTCCAGAAAATGTTGGTGGCAGAGAAACAGGGTCAGAGAGCTCTGAATGTCCCAAAAACATTGGAAGCCTGAAAGGGGCATTAACCCGCATCCTAGACCACTGAAATTCCCAAAAATAATTTTGGCACAAAAAATGCATCCTACACCCCTAAAAGTTAAGAATATGTTAGCAGCCCAAAAAAGGCCTTAAAATGCAACTTAGGCCTGCAAAATGTTGAAAACTTTGAAGGCCGAAAAAAGGGGTTTACAGGCATACTAAACCCCCTAAAGTCCAGAAAATGATGGTGGCCCAAAATGTGCGTCAGAGAGCTCTGAATGTCCCAAAAACATTTGCACCCTGAAAGGGGCATTAACCCGCATCCTAGACCACTGAAATTCCCAAAAATAATTTTGGCACAAAAAATGCATCCTACACCACTGAAAGTTAAGAATATGTTAGCAGCCCAAAAAAGGCCTTAAAATGCCTCTTAGGCCTGCAAAAATGTAGAAAACTTTGGAGGCCCAAAAAAGAGGTTTACAGGCATCCTAGACCCCCTAAAGTCCAGAAAATGATGGTGCCCAAATACTGTGTCAGAGAGCTCTGAATGTCCCTAACGCATTTGCAGCCTAAAGTTACGAATATACGAGCATTAACCCGCATCCTAGACCACTGAAATTCACAAAAATAATTTTGGCACAAAAAATGCATCCTATACCCCTGAAAGTTAAGAATATGTTAGCAGCCAAAAAAGGCCTTACAATGCATCTTAGGCCTGCAAAAATGTTGAACACTTTGGAGGCCCAAAAAAGGGGTTTACCGGCATCCTAGACCCCCTAAAGTCCAGAAAAGGATGGTGGCCCAAAAACTGCATCAGAGAGCTCTGAATGTCCCAAAAACATTTGCAGTCTGAAAGGGGCATTAACCCACACCCTAGACCACTGAAATACCAAAAATAATTTTGGCACAAAAAATGCATCCTACACCCCTGAAAGTTATGAATATGTTAGAAACAAAGGCCTTAAAATGCATTTTAGGCCTGCAAAAATGTTGAAAACTTTTGAGGCCCAAAAAAGGGGTTTACAGGCATCCTAGACCCCCTAAAGTCCAGAAAATGTTGGTGGCCGACAAACAGAGTCAGAGAGCTCTGAATGTCCCAAAAACATTGGCAGCCTGAAAGGGACATTAACCCGCATCCTAGACCACTGAAATTCCCAAAAATTATTTTGGCACAAAAAATGCATCCTACACCTCTGAAAGTTAAGAATATGTTAGCAGCCCAAAAAAGGCCTTAAAATGCAACTTAGGCCTGCAAAAATGTTGAAAACTTTGAAGGCCCAAAAAAGGGGTTTACAGGCATCCTAGACCCCCTAAAGTCCAGAAAATGTTGGTGGCCCAAAAACAGGGTCAGAGAGCTCTGAATGTCCCAAAAACATTTGCAGCCTGAAAGGGGCAATAACCCGCATCCTACACCACTGAAATTCCCAAAAAATATTTTTTCCACGAAAAATGCATCTTACATCCGTGAACGTTCAGAATGTTAGCAGCCCAAAAAAGGCCTTAAAATGCATCTTAGGCCTGCAAAAATGTAGAAAACTTTGGAGGCCCAAAAAAGGTGTTTACAGGCATCCTAGACCCCCTAAAGTCCAGAAAATGTTGGTGGCCCAAAAACTGCGTCAGAGAGCTCTGAATGTCCCAAAAACATTTGCAGTCTGAAAGGGGCATTAACCCGCATCCTAGACCACTGAAATTCCCAAAAATAATTTTGGCACAAAAAATGCATCCTACACCCCTAAAAGTTAAGAATATGTTAGCAGCCCAAAAAAGGCCTTAAAATGCAACTTAGGCCTGCAAAATGTTGAAAACTTTGAAGGCCCAAAAAAGGGGTTTACAGGCATCCTAGACCCCCTAAAGTCCAGAAAATGTTGGTGGCCGAGAAACAGGGTCAGAGAGCTCTGAATGTCCCAAAAACATGTGCAGCCTGAAAGGAGCATTAACCCGCATCCTAGACCACTGAAATCCCCAAAAATATTTTTTCCACGAAAAATGCATCTTACATCGGTGAAGCTTCAGAATATGTTGGCAGCTCAAAAAAGGCCTTAAAATGCATCTTAGGCCTGCAAAAATGTAGAAAACTTTGGAGGCCCTAAAAAGGGGTTTACAGGCATCCTAGAACCCCTAAAGTCCAGAAAATGTTGGTGGGCCAAAAACTGAGTCAGAGAGCTCTGAATGTCCCAAAAACACATGAAGCCTGAAAGGGGCATTAACCCGCATCCTAGACGACTGAAATTCCCAAAAATATTTTTGGCACGAAAAATGCATCCTACACCTCTGAAAGTTAAGAATATGTTAGCAGCCCAAAAAAGGCCTTAAAATGCATCTTAGGCCTTCAAAAATGTTGAAAACTTTGGAGGCCGAAAAAAGGGTTTTACAGGCATCCTAGACCCCCTAACGTGCAGAAAATAATGGTGGCCCTAAAACTGTGTCAGAGAGCTCTGAATGTCACAAAAACATTGGCAGCCGGAAAGGGGCATTAACCCGCATCCTAGACGACTGAAATTCCCAAAAATATTTTTGGCACGAAAAATGCATCCTACACCTCTGTAAGTTAAGAATATGTTAGCAGCCCAAAAAAGGCCTTAAAATGCAATTTAGGCCTGCAAAAATGTTGAAAACTTTTAAGGCCCAAAAAAGGGGTTTACAGGCACCCTAAACCCCCTAAAGTCCATAAAATGATGGTGGCCCAAAAGCTGCGTCAGAGAGCTCTGAATGTCCCAAAAACATTTGCACCCTGAAAGGGGCATTAACCCGCATCCTAGACCACTGAAATTCCCAAAAATATTTTTTCCACGAAAAATGCATCTTACATCTGTGAACGTTCAGACTGTTAGCAGCCCAAAAAAGGCCTTAAAATGCCTCTTAGGCCTGCAAAAATGTAGAAAACTTTGGAGGCCCAAAAAAGAGGTTTACAGGCATCCTAGACCCCCTAAAGTCCAGAAAATGATGGTGGCCCAAAAACTGTGTCAGAGAGCTCTGAAAGTCCCAAAAACATTTGCAGCCTGAAAGGGGCATTAACCCGCATCCTAGACCACTGAAATTCCCAAAAATATTTTTTCCACGAAAAATGCATCTTACATCCGTGAATGTTCAGAATATGTTAGCAGCCCAAAAAAGACCTTAAAATGCATTTTAGGCCTGCAAAAATGTTGAAAACTTTGGAGGCCCAAAAACGGCGTTTACAGGCATCCTAGACCCCCTAAAGTCCAGAAAATGATGGTGTCCCAAAAGGTGCGTCAGAGAGCTCTGAATGTCCCAAAACCATGTGAAGCCTGAAAGGAGCATTAACCCGCATCCTAGACGACTGAAATTCCCAAAAATATTTTTGGCACGAAAAATGCATCCGACACCCCTGAAAGTTAAGAATATGTTAGCAGCCCAAAAAAGGCCTTAAAATGCATCTTAGGCCTGCAAAAATGTTGAAAACTTTGGTGGCCAAAAAAAGGGTTTTACAGGCATCCTAGACCCCCTAAAGAGCAGAAAATAATGGTGGCCCAGAACCAGGGTCAGAAAGCTCTGAATGTCCCAAAAACATTTGCAGCCTGAAAGGGGCATTAACCCGCATCCTAGACCACTGAAATTCCCAAATATAATTTTGGCACAAAAAATGCATCCTACACCCCTGAAATTTAAGAATATGTTAGCAGCCCACAAAAAGCCTAAAAATGCATCTTAGCCCTGCAAAAATGTTGAAAACCTTGGAGGCCCTAAAAAGGGGTTTACAGGCATCCTAGACCCCCTAAAGTCCAGAAAATGTTGGTGGCCCAGAAACAGGGTCAGAGAGCTCTGAATGTCCCAAAAACATTTGCAGCCTGAAAGTGGCATTAACCCGCATCCTAGACCACTGAAATTCCCTAAAATATTTTTTCCACGAAAAATGCATCTTACATCCGTTAACGTTCAGAATGTTAGCAGCCCAAAAAAGGCCTTAAAATGCATCTTAGGCCTGCAAAAATGTAGAAAACTTTGGAGGCCCAAAAAAAGAGGTTACAGGCATCCTAGACCCCCTAAAGTCCAGAAAATGTTGGTGGCCCAAAAACTGTGTCAGAGAGCTCTGAAAGTCCCAAAATCATTTGCAGCCTGAAAGGGGCATTAACCCGCATCCTAGACCACAGAAATTCCCAAAAATAATTTTGGCACGAAAAATGCATCCTACACCCCTGAAAGTTAAGAATATGTTAGCAGCCCAAAAAAGGCCTTAAAATGCATCTTAGGCCTGCAAAAATGTTGAACACTTTGGAGGCCCAAAAAAGGTGTTTACAGGCATCCTAGACCCCCTAAAGTCCAGAAAATGTTGGTGGCCCAAAAACTGCGTCAGAGAGCTCTGAATGTCCCAAAAACATTTGCAGTCTGAAAGGGGCATTAACCCGCATCCTAGACCACTGAAATTCCCAAAAATAATTTTGGCACAATAAATGCATCCTACACCACTGAAAGTTACGAATATGTTAGCAACCCAAAAAAGGCCTTAAAATGCATTTTAGGCCTGCAAAAATGTTGAAAACTTTGGAGGCACAAAAAAGGTGTTTACAGGCATCCTAGACCCCCTAAAGTCCAGAAAATGTTGGTGGCCGAGAAACAGGGTCAGAGAGCTCTGAATGTCCCAAAAACATGTGCAGCCTGAAAGGGGCATTAACCCGCATCCTAGACCACTGAAATCCCCAAAAATATTTTTTCCACGAAAAATGCATCTTACATCGGTGAAGGTTCAGAATATGTTAGCAGCTCAAAAAAGGCCTTAAAATGCATCTTAGGCCTGCAAAAATGTAGAAAACTTTGGAGGCCCTAAAAAGGGGTTTACAGGCATCCTAGACCCCCTAAAGTCCAGAAAATGTTGGTGGGCCAAAAACTGAGTCAGAGAGCTCTGAATGTCCCAAAAACATGTGAAGCCTGAAAGGGGCATTAACCCGCATCCTAGACGACTAAAATTCCCAAAAATATTTTTGGCACGAAAAATGCATCCTACACCTCTGAAAGTTAAGAATATGTTAGCAGCCCAAAAAAGGCCTTAAAATGCATCTTAGGCCTTCAAAAATGTTGAAAACTTTGGAGGCCGAAAAAAGGGTTTTACAGGCATCCTAGACCCCCTCAAGTGCAGAAAATGATGGTGGCCCAAAAGGTGCGTCAGAGAGCTCTGAATGTCCCAAAAACATTTGCACCCTGAAAGGGGCATTAACCTGCATCCTAGACCACTGAAATTCCCAAAAATAATTTTGGCACACAAAATGCATCCTACACCCCTGAAAGTTAAGAATATGTTAGCAGCCCAAAAAAGGCCTTAAAATGCATCTTAGGCCTGCAAAAATGTTGAAAACTTTGGAGGCCCTAAAAAGAGGTTTACAGGCATCCTAGACCCCCTAAAGTCCAGAAAATGTTGGTGGCAGAGAAACAGGGTCAGAGAGCTCTGAATGTCCCCAAAACATTTGCACCCTGAAAGGGGCATTAACCTGCATCCTAGACCACTGAAATTCCCAAAAATAATTTTGGCACACAAAATGCATCCTACACCCCTGAAAGTTAAGAATATGTTAGCAGCCCAAAAAAGGCCTTAAAATGCATCTTAGGCCTGCAAAAATGTTGAAAACTTTGGAGGCCCTAAAAAGAGGTTTACAGGCATCCTAGACCCCCTAAAGTCCAGAAAATGTTGGTGGCCGAGAAACAGGGTCAGAGAGCTCTGAATGTCCCAAAAACATGTGCAGCCTGAAAGGAGCATTAACCCGCATCCTAGACCACTGAAATCCCCAAAAATATTTTTTCCACGAAAAATGCATCTTACATCGGTGAAGCTTCAGAATATGTTGGCAGCTCAAAAAAGGCCTTAAAATGCATCTTAGGCCTGCAAAAATGTAGAAAACTTTGGAGGCCCTAAAAAGGGTTTTACAGGCATCCTAGACCCCCTAAAGTCCAGAAAATGTTGGTGGGCCAAAAACTGAGTCAGAGAGCTCTGAAAGTCCCAAAAACATTTGCAGCCTGAAAGGGGCATTAACCCGCATCCTAGACCACTGAAATTCCCAAAAATATTTTTTCCACGAAAAATGCATCTTACATCCGTGAATGTTCAGAATATGTTAGCAGCCCAAAAAAGACCTTAAAATGCATTTTAGGCCTGCAAAAATGTTGAAAACTTTGGAGGCCCAAAAACGGCATTTACAGGCATCCTAGAACCCCTAAAGTCCAGAAAATGATGGTGTCCCAAAAGGTGCGTCAGAGAGCTCTGAATGTCCCAAAAACATGTGAAGCCTGAAAGGAGCATTAACCCGCATGCTAGACGACTGAAATTCCCAAAAATATTTTTGGCACGAAAAATGCATCCGACACCCCTGAAAGTTAAGAATATGTTAGCAGCCCAAAAAAGGCCTTAAAATGCATCTTAGGCCTGCAAAAATGTTGAAAACTTTGGTGGCCAAAAAAAGGGTTTTACAGGCATCCTAGACCCCCTAAAGAGCAGAAAATAATGGTGGCCCAGAACCAGGGTCAGAAAGCTCTGAATGTCCCAAAAACATTTGCAGCCTGAAAGGGGCATTAACCCGCATCCTAGACCACTGAAATTCCCAAATATAATTTTGGCACAAAAAATGCATCCTACACCCCTGAAATTTAAGAATATGTTAGCAGCCCACAAAAAGCCTAAAAATGCATCTTAGCCCTGCAAAAATGTTGAAAACCTTGGAGGCCCTAAAAAGGGGTTTACAGGCATCCTAGACCCCCTAAAGTCCAGAAAATGTTGGTGGCCCAGAAACAGGGTCAGAGAGCTCTGAATGTCCCAAAAACATTTGCAGCCTGAAAGTGGTATTAACCCGCATCCTAGACCACTGAAATTCCCTAAAATATTTTTTCCACGAAAAATGCATCTTACATCCGTTAACGTTCAGAATGTTAGCAGCCCAAAAAAGGCCTTAAAATGCATCTTAGGCCTGCAAAAATGTTGAAAACTTTGGAGGCACAAAAAAGGTGTTTACAGGCATCCTAGACCCCCTAAAGTCCAGAAAATGTTGGTGGCCGGGAAACAGGGTCAGAGAGCTCTGAATGTCCCAAAAACATGTGCAGCCTGAAAGGGGCATTAACCCGCATCCTAGACCACTGAAATCCCCAAAAATATTTTTTCCACGAAAAATGCATCTTACATCGGTGAAGGTTCAGAATGTTAGCAGCCCAAAAAAGGCCTTAAAATGCATCTTAGGCCTGCAAAAATGTAGAAAACTTTGGAGGCCCAAAAAAAGAGGTTACAGGCATCCTAGACCCCCTAAAGTCCAGAAAATGATGGTGGCCCTAAAACTGTGTCAGAGAGCTCTGAATGTCCCAAAAACATTGGAAGCCTGAAAGGGGCATTAACCCGCATCCTAGACCACTGAAATTCCCAAAAATAATTTTGGCACAAAAAATGCATCCTACACCCCTAAAAGTTAAGAATATGTTACCAGCCCAAAAAAGGCCTTAAAATGCAACTTAGGCCTGCAAAATGTTGAAAACTTTGAAGGGCCAAAAAAGGGGTTTACAGGCATCCTAGACCCCCTAAAGTCCAGAAAATGATGGTGGCCCAAAAGGTGCGTCAGAGAGCTCTGAATGTCCCAAAAACATTTGAATTCTGAAAGGGGCAATAACCCGCATCCTACACCACTGAAATTCCCAAAAATATTTTTTCCACGAAAAATGCATCTTACATCCGTGAACGTTCAGAATGTTAGCAGCCCAAAAAAGGCCTTAAAATGCATCTTAGGCCTGCAAAAATGTAGAAAACTTTGGAGGCCCAAAAAAAGAGGTTACAGGCATCCTAGACCCCCTAAAGTCCAGAAAATGATGGTGGCCCAAAAACTGTGTCAGAGAGCTCTGAAAGTCCCAAAATCATTTGCAGCCTGAAAGGGGCATTAAACCGCATCCTAGACCACTGAAATTCCCAAAAATAATTTTCGCACGAAAAATGCATCCTACACCCCTGAAAGTTAAGAATATGTTAGAGCCCAAAAAAGGCCTTAAATGCATCTTAGGCCTGCAAAAATGTTGAAAACTTTGGAAGCCCTAAAAAGGGGTTTACAGGCATCCTAGACCCCCTAAAGTCCAGAAAATGTTGGTGGCCCAAAAACAGGGTCAGAGAGCTCTGAATGTCCCAAAAACATTTGCAGCCTGAAAGGGGCAATAACCCGCATCCTAGACCACTGAAATTCCCAAAAATATTTTTTCCACGAAAAATGCATCTTACATCCGTGAACGTTCAGAATGTTAGCAGCCCAAAAAAGGCCTTAAAATGCATCTTAGGCCTGCAAAAATGTAGAAAACTTTGGAGGCCCAAAAAAAGAGGTTACAGGCATCCTAGACCCCCTAAAGTCCAGAAAATGAAAATGGCCCAAAAACTGTGTCAGAGAGCTCTGAAAGTCCCAAAATCATTTGCAGCCTGAAAGGGGCATTAAACCGCATCCTAGACCACTGAAATTCCCAAAAATAATTTTGGCACGAAAAATGCATCTTACATCGGTGAAGGTTCAGAATATGTTGGCAGCTCAAAAAAGGCCTTAAAATGCATCTTAGGCCTGCAAAAATGTAGAAAACTTTGGAGGCCCTAAAAAGGGGTTTACAGGCATCCTAGACCCCCTAAAGTCCAGAAAATGTTGGTGGGCCAAAAACTGAGTAAGAGAGCTCTGAATGTCCCAAAAACACGTGAAGCCTGAAAGGGGCATTAACCCGCATCCTAGACGACTGAAATTCCCAAAAATATTTTTGGCACGAAAAATGCATCCTACACCTCTGAAAGTTAAGAATATGTTAGCAGCCCAAAAAAGGCCTTAAAATGCATTTTAGGCCTTCAAAAATGTTGAACACTTTGGAGGCCGAAAAAAGGGTTTTACAGGCATCCTAGACCCCCTAACGTGCAGAAAATAATGGTGGCCCTAAAACTGTGTCAGAGAGCTCTGAATGTCACAAAAACATTGGCAGCCTGAAAGGGGCATTAACCCGCATCCTAGACGACTGAAATTCCCAAAAATATTTTTGGCACGAAAAATGCATCCTACACCTCTGTAAGTTAAGAATATGTTAGCAGCACAAAAAAGGCCTTAAAATGCAATTTAGGCCTGCAAAAATGTTGAAAACTTTTAAGGCCCAAAAAAGGGGTTTACAGGCATCCTAGACCCCCTAACGTGCAGAAAATGATGGTGGCCCAAAAACTGTGTCAGAGAGCTCTGAAATTCCCAAAAATATTTTTTCCACGAAAAATGCATCTTACATCCGTGAACGTTCAGACTGTTAGCAGCCCAAAAAAGGCCTTAAAATGCCTCTTAGGCTTGCAAAAATGTAGAAAACTTTGGAGGCCCAAAAAAGAGGTTTACAGTCATCCTAGACCCCCTAAAGTCCAGAAAATGATGGTGGCCCAAAAACTGTGTCAGAGAGCTCTGAAAGTCCCAAAAACATTTGCAGCCTGAAAGGGGCATTAACCCGCATCCTAGACCACTGAAATTACCAAAAATATTTTTTCCACGAAAAATGCATCTTACGTCCGTGAATGTTCAGAATATGTTAGCAGCCCAAAAAAGACCTTAAAATGCATCTTAGGCCTGCAAAAATGTTGAAAACTTTAGAGGCCCAAAAACGGCGTTTATAGGCATCCTAGACCCCCTAAAGTCCAGAAAATGTTGGTGGCCCAGAAACAGGGTCAGAGAGCTCTGAATGTCCCAAAAACATTTGCAGCCTAAAAGGGGCATTAACGCGCATCCTAGACCACTGAAGTTCCCAAAAATATTTTTTCAACGAAAAATGCATCTTACATCGGTGAAGGTTCAGAATAAGTTGGCAGCTCAAAAAAGGCCTTAAAATGCATTTTAGGCCTGCAAAAATGTAGAAAACTTTGGAGGCCCTAAAAAGGGGTTTACAGGCATCCTAGACCCCCTAAAGTCCAGAAAATGTTGGTGGGCCAAAAACTGAGTCAGAGAGCTCTGAATGTCCCAAAAACACGTGAAGCCTGAAAGGGGCCTTAACCCGCATCCTAGACGACTGAAATTCCCAAAAATATTTTTGGCACGAAAAATGCATCCTACACCTCTGAAAGTTAAGAATATGTTAGCAGCCCAAAAAAGGCCTTAAAATGCATCTTAGGCCTGCAAAAATGTTGAAAACTTTGAAGGCCCAAAAAAGGGGTTTATAGGCATCCTAGACCCCCTTAACTCCAGAAAATAATTTTGGCCCAAAAGGTGCGTCAGAGAGCTCTGAATGTCCCAAAAACATTTGCAGCCTGAAAGGGGCATTAACCCGCATCCTAGACCACTGAAATTCCCAAAAATAATTTTGGCACAAAAAATGCATCCTACACCACTGAAAGTTAAGAATATGTTAGAGCCCAAAAAAGGCCTTAAATGCATCTTAAGCCTGCAAAAATGTTGAAAACTTTGGAAGCCCTAAAAAGGGGTTTACAGGCATCCTAGACCCCCTAAAGTCCAGAAAATGTTGGTGGCCCAAAAACAGGGTCAGAGAGCTCTGAATGTCCCAAAAACATTTGCAGCCTGAAAGGGGCAATAACCCGCATCCTACACCACTGAAATTCCCAAAAAATATTTTTTCCACGAAAAATGCATCTTACATCCGTGAACGTTCAGAATGTTAGCAGCCCAAAAAAGGCCTTAAAATGCATCTTAGGCCTTCAAAAATGTTGAAAACCTTGGAGGCCGAAAAAAGGGTTTTACAGGCATCCTAGACCCCCTCAAGTGCAGAAAATGATGGTGGCCCAAAAGGTGCGTCAGAGAGCTCTGGATGTCCCAAAAACATTTGCACCCTGAAAGGGGCATTAACCTGCATCCTAGACCACTGAAATTTCCAAAAATAATTTTGGCACACAAAATGCATCCTACACCCCTGAAAGTTAAGAATATGTTAGCAGCCCAAAAAAGGCCTTAAAATGCATCTTAGGCCTGCAAAAATGTTGAAAACTTTGGAGGCCCTAAAAAGAGGTTTACAGGCATCCTAGACCCCCTAAAGTCCAGAAAATGTTGGTGGCAGAGAAACAGGGTCAGAGAGCTCTGAATGTCCCAAAAACATTTGCACCCTGAAAGGGGCATTAACCTGCATCCTAGACCACTGAAATTCCCAAAAATAATTTTGGCACACAAAATGCATCCTACACCCCTGAAAGTTAAGAATATGTTAGCAGCCCAAAAAAGGCCTTAAAATGCATCTTAGGCCTGCAAAAATGTTGAAAACTTTGGAGGCCCTAAAAAGAGGTTTACAGGCATCCTAGACCCCCTAAAGTCCAGAAAATGTTGGTGGCAGAGAAACAGGGTCAGAGAGCTCTGAATGTCCCAAAAACATTGGAAGCCTGAAACGGGCATTAACCCGCATCCTAGACCACTGAAATTCCCAAAAATAATTTTGGCACAAAAAATGCATCCTACACCCCTAAAAGTTAAGAATATGTTAGCAGCCCAAAAAAGGCCTTAAAATGCAACTTAGGCCTGCAAAATGTTGAAAACTTTGAAGGCCGAAAAAAGGGGTTTACAGGCATACTAAACCCCCTAAAGTCCAGAAAATGATGGTGGCCCAAAATGTGCGTCAGAGAGCTCTGAATGTCCCAAAAACATTTGCACCCTGAAAGGGGCATTAACCCGCATCCTAGACCACTGAAATTCCCAAAAATAATTTTGGCACAAAAAATGCATCCTACACCACTGAAAGTTAAGAATATGTTAGCAGCCCAAAAAAGGCCTTAAAATGCCTCTTAGGCCTGCAAAAATGTAGAAAACTTTGGAGGCCCAAAAAAGAGGTTTACAGGCATCCTAGACCCCCTAAAGTCCAGAAAATGATGGTGCCCAAATACTGTGTCAGAGAGCTCTGAATGTCCCTAACGCATTTGCAGCCTAAAGTTACGAATATACGAGCATTAACCCGCATCCTAGACCACTGAAATTCACAAAAATAATTTTGGCACAAAAAATGCATCCTATACCCCTGAAAGTTAAGAATATGTTAGCAGCCAAAAAAGGCCTTACAATGCATCTTAGGCCTGCAAAAATGTTGAACACTTTGGAGGCCCAAAAAAGGGGTTTACCGGCATCCTAGACCCCCTAAAGTCCAGAAAAGGATGGTGGCCCAAAAACTGCATCAGAGAGCTCTGAATGTCCCAAAAACATTTGCAGTCTGAAAGGGGCATTAACCCACACCCTAGACCACTGAAATACCAAAAATAATTTTGGCACAAAAAATGCATCCTACACCCCTGAAAGTTATGAATATGTTAGAAGCAAAGGCCTTAAAATGCATTTTAGGCCTGCAAAAATGTTGAAAACTTTTGAGGCCCAAAAAAGGGGTTTACAGGCATCCTAGACCCCCTAAAGTCCAGAAAATGTTGGTGGCCGACAAACAGAGTCAGAGAGCTCTGAATGTCCCAAAAACATTGGCAGCCTGAAAGGGACATTAACCCGCATCCTAGACCACTGAAATTCCCAAAAATTATTTTGGCACAAAAAATGCATCCTACACCTCTGAAAGTTAAGAATATGTTAGCAGCCCAAAAAAGGCCTTAAAATGCAACTTAGGCCTGCAAAAATGTTGAAAACTTTGAAGGCCCAAAAAAGGGGTTTACAGGCATCCTAGACCCCCTAAAGTCCAGAAAATGTTGGTGGCCCAAAAACAGGGTCAGAGAGCTCTGAATGTCCCAAAAACATTTGCAGCCTGAAAGGGGCAATAACCCGCATCCTACACCACTGAAATTCCCAAAAAATATTTTTTCCACGAAAAATGCATCTTACATCCGTGAACGTTCAGAATGTTAGCAGCCCAAAAAAGGCCTTAAAATGCATCTTAGGCCTGCAAAAATGTAGAAAACTTTGGAGGCCCAAGAAAGGGGTTTACAGGCATCCTAGACCCCCTAAAGTCCAGAAAATGTTGGTGGCCCAAAAACTGCGTCAGAGAGCTCTGAATGTCCCAAAAACATTTGCAGTCTGAAAGGGGCATTAACCCGCATCCTAGACCACTGAAATTCCCAAAAATAATTTTGGCACAAAAAATGCATCCTACACCCCTAAAAGTTAAGAATATGTTAGCAGCCCAAAAAAGGCCTTAAAATGCAACTTAGGCCTGCAAAATGTTGAAAACTTTGAAGGCCCAAAAAAGGGGTTTACAGGCATCCTAGACCCCCTAAAGTCCAGAAAATGTTGGTGGCCGAGAAACAGGGTCAGAGAGCTCTGAATGTCCCAAAAACATGTGCAGCCTGAAAGGAGCATTAACCCGCATCCTAGACCACTGAAATCCCCAAAAATATTTTTTCCACGAAAAATGCATCTTACATCGGTGAAGCTTCAGAATATGTTGGCAGCTCAAAAAAGGCCTTAAAATGCATTTTAGGCCTGCAAAAATGTAGAAAACTTTGGAGGCCCTAAAAAGGGGTTTACAGGCATCCTAGAACCCCTAAAGTCCAGAAAATGTTGGTGGGCCAAAAACTGAGTCAGAGAGCTCTGAATGTCCCAAAAACACATGAAGCCTGAAAGGGGCATTAACCCGCATCCTAGACGACTGAAATTCCCAAAAATATTTTTGGCACGAAAAATGCATCCTACACCTCTGAAAGTTAAGAATATGTTAGCAGCCCAAAAAAGGCCTTAAAATGCATCTTAGGCCTTCAAAAATGTTGAAAACTTTGGAGGCCGAAAAAAGGGTTTTACAGGCATCCTAGACCCCCTAACGTGCAGAAAATAATGGTGGCCCTAAAACTGTGTCAGAGAGCTCTGAATGTCACAAAAACATTGGCAGCCGGAAAGGGGCATTAACCCGCATCCTAGACGACTGAAATTCCCAAAAATATTTTTGGCACGAAAAATGCATCCTACACCTCTGTAAGTTAAGAATATGTTAGCAGCCCAAAAAAGGCCTTAAAATGCAATTTAGGCCTGCAAAAATGTTGAAAACTTTTAAGGCCCAAAAAAGGGGTTTACAGGCACCCTAAACCCCCTAAAGTCCATAAAATGATGGTGGCCCAAAAGCTGCGTCAGAGAGCTCTGAATGTCCCAAAAACATTTGCACCCTGAAAGGGGCATTAACCCGCATCCTAGACCACTGAAATTCCCAAAAATATTTTTTCCACGAAAAATGCATCTTACATCTGTGAACGTTCAGACTGTTAGCAGCCCAAAAAAGGCCTTAAAATGCCTCTTAGGCCTGCAAAAATGTAGAAAACTTTGGAGGCCCAAAAAAGAGGTTTACAGGCATCCTAGACCCCCTAAAGTCCAGAAAATGATGGTGGCCCAAAAACTGTGTCAGAGAGCTCTGAAAGTCCCAAAAACATTTGCAGCCTGAAAGGGGCATTAACCCGCATCCTAGACCACTGAAATTCCCAAAAATATTTTTGGCACGAAAAATGCATCCGACACCCCTGAAAGTTAAGAATATGTGAGCAGCCCAAAAAAGGCCTTAAAATGCATCTTAGGCCTGCAAAAATGTTGAAAACTTTGGTGGCCAAAAAAAGGGTTTTACAGGCATCCTAGACCCCCTAAAGAGCAGAAAATAATGGTGGCCCAGAACCAGGGTCAGAAAGCTCTGAATGTCCCAAAAACATTAGCAGCCTGAAAGGGGCATTAATCCGCATCCTAGACCACTGAAATTCCCAAATATAATTTTGGCACAAAAAATGCATCCTACACCCCTGAAATTTAAGAATATGTTAGCAGCCCACAAAAAGCCTAAAAATGCATCTTAGCCCTGCAAAAATGTTGAAAACCTTGGAGGCCCTAAAAAGGGGTTTACAGGCATCCTAGACCCCCTAAAGTCCAGAAAATGTTGGTGGCCCAGAAACAGGGTCAGAGAGCTCTGAATGTCCCAAAAACATTTGCAGCCTGAAAGTGGCATTAACCCGCATCCTAGACCACTGAAATTCCCTAAAATATTTTTTCCACGAAAAATGCATCTTACATCCGTTAACGTTCAGAATGTTAGCAGCCCAAAAAAGGCCTTAAAATGCATCTTAGGCCTGCAAAAATGTAGAAAACTTTGGAGGCCCAAAAAAAGAGGTTACAGGCATCCTAGACCCCCTAAAGTCCAGAAAATGTTGGTGGCCCAAAAACTGTGTCAGAGAGCTCTGAAAGTCCCAAAATCATTTGCAGCCTGAAAGGGGCATTAACCCGCATCCTAGACCACAGAAATTCCCAAAAATAATTTTGGCACGAAAAATGCATCCTACACCCCTGAAAGTTAAGAATATGTTAGCAGCCCAAAAAAGGCCTTAAAATGCATCTTAGGCCTGCAAAAATGTTGAACACTTTGGAGGCCCAAAAAAGGTGTTTACAGGCATCCTAGACCCCCTAAAGTCCAGAAAATGTTGGTGGCCCAAAAACTGCGTCAGAGAGCTCTGAATGTCCCAAAAACATTTGCAGTCTGAAAGGGGCATTAACCCGCATCCTAGACCACTGAAATTCCCAAAAATAATTTTGGCACAATAAATGCATCCTACACCACTGAAAGTTACGAATATGTTAGCAGCCCAAAAAAGGCCTTAAAATGCATCTTAGGCCTGCAAAAATATTGAAAACTTTGGAGGCCCAAAAAAGGGGTTTACAGGCATCCTAGACCCCCTAAAGTCCAGAAAATGATGGTGGCCCAAAAACTGCATCAGAGAGCTCTAAATGTCCCAAAAACATTTGCAGTCTGAAAGGGGAATTAACCCGCACCCTAGACCACTGAAATTCCCAAAAATAATTTTGGTACAAAAAATGCATCCTACACCCCTGAAAGTTAAGAATATGTTAGCAGCCCAAAAAAGGCCTTAAAATGCATTTTAGGCCTGCAAAAATGTTGAAAACTTTGGAGGCCCAAAAAAGGGGTTTACAGGCATCCTAGACTCCCTAAAGTCCAGAAAATGATGGTGGCCCAAAAGGTGCATCAGAGAGCTCTGAGTGTCCCAAAAACATTTGCAGCCTGAAAGGGGCATTAACCCTCATCGTAGACCACCGAAATTCCCAAAAATAACTTTGGCACAAAAAATGCATCCTACACCACTGAAAGTTACGAATATGTTAGCAGCCCAAAAAAGGCCGTAAAATGCATTTTAGGCCTGCAAAAATGTTGAACACTTTGGAGGCCCAAAAAAGGGGTTTACCGGCATCCTAGACCCCCTAAAGTCCAGAAAAGGATGGTGGCCCAAAAACTGCATCAGAGAGCTCTGAATGTCCCAAAAACATTTGCAGTCTGAAAGGGGCATTAACCCACACCCTAGACCACTGAAATACCAAAAATAATTTTGGCACAAAAAATGCATCCTACACCCCTGAAAGTTATGAATATGTTAGAAGCAAAGGCCTTAAAATGCATTTTAGGCCTGCAAAAATGTTGAAAACTTTTGAGGCCCAAAAAAGGGGTTTACAGGCATCCTAGACCCCCTAAAGTCCAGAAAATGTTGGTGGCCGACAAACAGAGTCAGAGAGCTCTGAATGTCCCAAAAACATTGGCAGCCTGAAAGGGACATTAACCCGCATCCTAGACCACTGAAATTCCCAAAAATTATTTTGGCACAAAAAATGCATCCTACACCTCTGAAAGTTAAGAATATGTTAGCAGCCCAAAAAAGGCCTTAAAATGCAACTTAGGCCTGCAAAAATGTTGAAAACTTTGAAGGCCCAAAAAAGGGGTTTACAGGCATCCTAGACCCCCTAAAGTCCAGAAAATGTTGGTGGCCCAAAAACAGGGTCAGAGAGCTCTGAATGTCCCAAAAACATTTGCAGCCTGAAAGGGGCAATAACCCGCATCCTACACCACTGAAATTCCCAAAAAATATTTTTTCCACGAAAAATGCATCTTACATCCGTGAACGTTCAGAATGTTAGCAGCCCAAAAAAGGCCTTAAAATGCATCTTAGGCCTGCAAAAATGTAGAAAACTTTGGAGGCCCAAGAAAGGGGTTTACAGGCATCCTAGACCCCCTAAAGTCCAGAAAATGTTGGTGGCCCAAAAACTGCGTCAGAGAGCTCTGAATGTCCCAAAAACATTTGCAGTCTGAAAGGGGCATTAACCCGCATCCTAGACCACTGAAATTCCCAAAAATAATTTTGGCACAATAAATGCATCCTACACCACTGAAAGTTACGAATATGTTAGCAGCCCAAAAAAGGCCTTAAAATGCATCTTAGGCCTGCAAAAATATTGAAAACTTTGGAGGCCCAAAAAAGGGGTTTACAGGCATCCTAGACCCCCTAAAGTCCAGAAAATGATGGTGGCCCAAAAACTGCATCAGAGAGCTCTAAATGTCCCAAAAACATTTGCAGTCTGAAAGGGGAATTAACCCGCACCCTAGACCACTGAAATTCCCAAAAATAATTTTGGTACAAAAAATGCATCCTACACCCCTGAAAGTTAAGAATATGTTAGCAGCCCAAAAAAGGCCTTAAAATGCATTTTAGGCCTGCAAAAATGTTGAAAACTTTGGAGGCCCAAAAAAGGGGTTTACAGGCATCCTAGACTCCCTAAAGTCCAGAAAATGATGGTGGCCCAAAAGGTGCATCAGAGAGCTCTGAGTGTCCCAAAAACATTTGCAGCCTGAAAGGGGCATTAACCCTCATCGTAGACCACCGAAATTCCCAAAAATAACTTTGGCACAAAAAATGCATCCTACACCACTGAAAGTTACGAATATGTTAGCAGCCCAAAAAAGGCCGTAAAATGCATTTTAGGCCTGCAAAAATGTTGAACACTTTGGAGGCCCAAAAAAGGGGTTTACCGGCATCCTAGACCCCCTAAAGTCCAGAAAAGGATGGTGGCCCAAAAACTGCATCAGAGAGCTCTGAATGTCCCAAAAACATTTGCAGTCTGAAAGGGGCATTAACCCACACCCTAGACCACTGAAATACCAAAAATAATTTTGGCACAAAAAATGCATCCTACACCCCTGAAAGTTATGAATATGTTAGAAGCAAAGGCCTTAAAATGCATTTTAGGCCTGCAAAAATGTTGAAAACTTTTGAGGCCCAAAAAAGGGGTTTACAGGCATCCTAGACCCCCTAAAGTCCAGAAAATGTTGGTGGCCGACAAACAGAGTCAGAGAGCTCTGAATGTCCCAAAAACATTGGCAGCCTGAAAGGGACATTAACCCGCATCCTAGACCACTGAAATTCCCAAAAATTATTTTGGCACAAAAAATGCATCCTACACCTCTGAAAGTTAAGAATATGTTAGCAGCCCAAAAAAGGCCTTAAAATGCAACTTAGGCCTGCAAAAATGTTGAAAACTTTGAAGGCCCAAAAAAGGGGTTTACAGGCATCCTAGACCCCCTAAAGTCCAGAAAATGTTGGTGGCCCAAAAACAGGGTCAGAGAGCTCTGAATGTCCCAAAAACATTTGCAGCCTGAAAGGGGCAATAACCCGCATCCTACACCACTGAAATTCCCAAAAAATATTTTTTCCACGAAAAATGCATCTTACATCCGTGAACGTTCAGAATGTTAGCAGCCCAAAAAAGGCCTTAAAATGCATCTTAGGCCTGCAAAAATGTAGAAAACTTTGGAGGCCCAAAAAAGGTGTTTACAGGCATCCTAGACCCCCTAAAGTCCAGAAAATGTTGGTGGCCCAAAAACTGCGTCAGAGAGCTCTGAATGTCCCAAAAACATTTGCAGTCTGAAAGGGGCATTAACCCGCATCCTAGACCACTGAAATTCCCAAAAATAATTTTGGCACAAAAAATGCATCCTACACCCCTAAAAGTTAAGAATATGTTAGCAGCCCAAAAAAGGCCTTAAAATGCAACTTAGGCCTGCAAAATGTTGAAAACTTTGAAGGCCCAAAAAAGGGGTTTACAGGCATCCTAGACCCCCTAAAGTCCAGAAAATGTTGGTGGCCGAGAAACAGGGTCAGAGAGCTCTGAATGTCCCAAAAACATGTGCAGCCTGAAAGGAGCATTAACCCGCATCCTAGACCACTGAAATCCCCAAAAATATTTTTTCCACGAAAAATGCATCTTACATCGGTGAAGCTTCAGAATATGTTGGCAGCTCAAAAAAGGCCTTAAAATGCATTTTAGGCCTGCAAAAATGTAGAAAACTTTGGAGGCCCTAAAAAGGGGTTTACAGGCATCCTAGAACCCCTAAAGTCCAGAAAATGTTGGTGGGCCAAAAACTGAGTCAGAGAGCTCTGAATGTCCCAAAAACACATGAAGCCTGAAAGGGGCATTAACCCGCATCCTAGACGACTGAAATTCCCAAAAATATTTTTGGCACGAAAAATGCATCCTACACCTCTGAAAGTTAAGAATATGTTAGCAGCCCAAAAAAGGCCTTAAAATGCATCTTAGGCCTTCAAAAATGTTGAAAACTTTGGAGGCCGAAAAAAGGGTTTTACAGGCATCCTAGACCCCCTAACGTGCAGAAAATAATGGTGGCCCTAAAACTGTGTCAGAGAGCTCTGAATGTCACAAAAACATTGGCAGCCGGAAAGGGGCATTAACCCGCATCCTAGACGACTGAAATTCCCAAAAATATTTTTGGCACGAAAAATGCATCCTACACCTCTGTAAGTTAAGAATATGTTAGCAGCCCAAAAAAGGCCTTAAAATGCAATTTAGGCCTGCAAAAATGTTGAAAACTTTTAAGGCCCAAAAAAGGGGTTTACAGGCACCCTAAACCCCCTAAAGTCCATAAAATGATGGTGGCCCAAAAGCTGCGTCAGAGAGCTCTGAATGTCCCAAAAACATTTGCACCCTGAAAGGGGCATTAACCCGCATCCTAGACCACTGAAATTCCCAAAAATATTTTTTCCACGAAAAATGCATCTTACATCTGTGAACGTTCAGACTGTTAGCAGCCCAAAAAAGGCCTTAAAATGCCTCTTAGGCCTGCAAAAATGTAGAAAACTTTGGAGGCCCAAAAAAGAGGTTTACAGGCATCCTAGACCCCCTAAAGTCCAGAAAATGATGGTGGCCCAAAAACTGTGTCAGAGAGCTCTGAAAGTCCCAAAAACATTTGCAGCCTGAAAGGGGCATTAACCCGCATCCTAGACCACTGAAATTCCCAAAAATATTTTTGGCACGAAAAATGCATCCGACACCCCTGAAAGTTAAGAATATGTTAGCAGCCCAAAAAAGGCCTTAAAATGCATCTTAGGCCTGCAAAAATGTTGAAAACTTTGGTGGCCAAAAAAAGGGTTTTACAGGCATCCTAGACCCCCTAAAGAGCAGAAAATAATGGTGGCCCAGAACCAGGGTCAGAAAGCTCTGAATGTCCCAAAAACATTAGCAGCCTGAAAGGGGCATTAACCCGCATCCTAGACCACTGAAATTCCCAAATATAATTTTGGCACAAAAAATGCATCCTACACCCCTGAAATTTAAGAATATGTTAGCAGCCCACAAAAAGCCTAAAAATGCATCTTAGCCCTGCAAAAATGTTGAAAACCTTGGAGGCCCTAAAAAGGGGTTTACAGGCATCCTAGACCCCCTAAAGTCCAGAAAATGTTGGTGGCCCAGAAACAGGGTCAGAGAGCTCTGAATGTCCCAAAAACATTTGCAGCCTGAAAGTGGCATTAACCCGCATCCTAGACCACTGAAATTCCCTAAAATATTTTTTCCACGAAAAATGCATCTTACATCCGTTAACGTTCAGAATGTTAGCAGCCCAAAAAAGGCCTTAAAATGCATCTTAGGCCTGCAAAAATGTAGAAAACTTTGGAGGCCCAAAAAAAGAGGTTACAGGCATCCTAGACCCCCTAAAGTCCAGAAAATGTTGGTGGCCCAAAAACTGTGTCAGAGAGCTCTGAAAGTCCCAAAATCATTTGCAGCCTGAAAGGGGCATTAACCCGCATCCTAGACCACAGAAATTCCCAAAAATAATTTTGGCACGAAAAATGCATCCTACACCCCTGAAAGTTAAGAATATGTTAGCAGCCCAAAAAAGGCCTTAAAATGCATCTTAGGCCTGCAAAAATGTTGAACACTTTGGAGGCCCAAAAAAGGTGTTTACAGGCATCCTAGACCCCCTAAAGTCCAGAAAATGTTGGTGGCCCAAAAACTGCGTCAGAGAGCTCTGAATGTCCCAAAAACATTTGCAGTCTGAAAGGGGCATTAACCCGCATCCTAGACCACTGAAATTCCCAAAAATAATTTTGGCACAATAAATGCATCCTACACCACTGAAAGTTACGAATATGTTAGCAACCCAAAAAAGGCCTTAAAATGCATTTTAGGCCTGCAAAAATGTTGAAAACTTTGGAGGCACAAAAAAGGTGTTTACAGGCATCCTAGACCCCCTAAAGTCCAGAAAATGTTGGTGGCCGAGAAACAGGGTCAGAGAGCTCTGAATGTCCCAAAAACATGTGCAGCCTGAAAGGGGCATTAACCCGCATCCTAGACCACTGAAATCCCCAAAAATATTTTTTCCACGAAAAATGCATCTTACATCGGTGAAGGTTCAGAATATGTTAGCAGCTCAAAAAAGGCCTTAAAATGCATCTTAGGCCTGCAAAAATGTAGAAAACTTTGGAGGCCCTAAAAAGGGGTTTACAGGCATCCTAGACCCCCTAAAGTCCAGAAAATGTTGGTGGGCCAAAAACTGAGTCAGAGAGCTCTGAATGTCCCAAAAACACGTGTAGCCTGAAAGGGGCATTAACCCGCATCCTAGACGACTAAAATTCCCAAAAATATTTTTGGCACGAAAAATGCATCCTACACCTCTGAAAGTTAAGAATATGTTAGCAGCCCAAAAAAGGCCTTAAAATGCATCTTAGGCCTTCAAAAATGTTGAAAACTTTGGAGGCCGAAAAAAGTGTTTTACAGGCATCCTAGACCCCCTCAAGTGCAGAAAATGATGGTGGCCCAAAAGGTGCGTCAGAGAGCTCTGAATGTCCCAAAAACATTTGCACCCTGAAAGGGGCATTAACCTGCATCCTAGACCACTGAAATTCCCAAAAATAATTTTGGCACACAAAATGCATCCTACACCCCTGAAAGTTAAGAATATGTTAGCAGCCCAAAAAAGGCCTTAAAATGCATCTTAGGCCTGCAAAAATGTTGAAAACTTTGGAGGCCCTAAAAAGAGGTTTACAGGCATCCTAGACCCCCTAAAGTCCAGAAAATGTTGGTGGCAGAGAAACAGGGTCAGAGAGCTCTGAATGTCCCAAAAACATTTGCAGCCGGAAAGGGGCATTAACCCGCATCCTAGACCACTGAAATTCCCAAAAATATTTTTTCCACGAAAAATGCATCTTACATCCATGAACGTTCAGAATGTTAGCAGCCCAAAAAAGGCCTTAAAATGCATCTTAGGCCTGCAAAAATGTTGAAAACTTTGGAGGCCCTAAAAAGAGGTTTACAGGCATCCTAGACCCCCTAAAGTCCAGAAAATGTTGGTGGCCGAGAAACAGGGTCAGAGAGCTCTGAATGTCCCAAAAACATGTGCAGCCTGAAAGGAGCATTAACCCGCATCCTAGACCACTGAAATCCCCAAAAATATTTTTTCCACGAAAAATGCATCTTACATCGGTGAAGCTTCAGAATATGTTGGCAGCTCAAAAAAGGCCTTAAAATGCATCTTAGGCCTGCAAAAATGTAGAAAACTTTGGAGGCCCTAAAAAGGGTTTTACAGGCATCCTAGACCCCCTAAAGTCCAGAAAATGTTGATGGGCCAAAAACTGAGTCAGAGAGCTCTGAATGTCCCAAAAACACATGAAGCCTGAAAGGGGCATTAACCCGCATCCTAGACGACTGAAATTCCCAAAAATATTTTTGGCACAAAAATGCATCCTACACCTCTGAAAGTTAAGAATATGTTAGCAGCCCAAAAAAGGCCTTAAAATGCATCTTAGGCCTTCAAAAATGTTGAAAACTTTGGAGGCCGAAAAAAGGGTTTTACAGGCATCCTAGACCCCCTAACGTGCAGAAAATAATGGTGGCCCTAAAACTGTGTCAGAGAGCTCTGAATGTCACAAAAACATTGGCAGCCTGAAAGGGGCATTAACCCGCATCCTAGACGACTGAAATTCCCAAAAATATTTTTGGCACGAAAAATGCATCCTACACCTCTGAAAGTTAAGAATATGTTAGCAGCCCAAAAAAGCCCTTAAAATGCAATTTAGGCCTGCAAAAATGTTGAAAACTTTTAAGGCCCAAAAAAGGGGTTTACAGGCATCCTAAACCCCCTAAAGTCCATAAAATGATGGTGGCCCAAAAGCTGCGTCAGAGAGCTCTGAATGTCCCAAAAACATTTGCACCCTGAAAGGGGCATTAACCCGCATCCTAGACCACTGAAATTCCCAAAAATATTTTTTCCACGAAAAATGCATCTTACATCCGTGAACGTTCAGACTGTTAGCAGCCCAAAAAAGGCCTTAAAATGCCTCTTAGGCCTGCAAAAATGTAGAAAACTTTGGAGGCCCAAAAAAGAGGTTTACAGGCATCCTAGACCCCCTAAAGTCCAGAAAATGATGGTGGCCCAAAAACTGTGTCAGAGAGCTCTGAAAGTCCCAAAAACATTTGCAGCCTGAAAGAGGCATTAACCCGCATCCTAGACCACTGAAATTCCCAAAAATATTTTTTCCACGAAAAATGCATCTTACATCCGTGAATGTTCAGAATATGTTAGCAGCCCAAAAAAGACCTTAAAATGCATTTTAGGCCTGCAAAAATGTTGAAAACTTTGGAGGCCCAAAAACGGCGTTTACAGGCATCCTAGAACCCCTAAAGTCCAGAAAATGATGGTGTCCCAAAAGGTGCGTCAGAGAGCTCTGAATGTCCCAAAAACATGTGAAGCCTGAAAGGAGCATTAACCCGCATCCTAGACGACTGAAATTCCCAAAAATATTTTTGGCACGAAAAATGCATCCGACACCCCTGAAAGTTAAGAATATGTTAGCAGCCCAAAAAAGGCCTTAAAATGCATCTTAGGCCTGCAAAAATGTTGAAAACTTTGGTGGCCAAAAAAAGGGTTTTACAGGCATCCTAGACCCCCTAAAGAGCAGAAAATAATGGTGGCCCAGAACCAGGGTCAGAAAGCTCTGAATGTCCCAAAAACATTTGCAGCCTGAAAGGGGCATTAACCCGCATCCTAGACCACTGAAATTCCCAAATATAATTTTGGCACAAAAAATGCATCCTACACCCCTGAAATTTAAGAATATGTTAGCAGCCCAAAAAAGGCCTTAAAATGCATCTTAGGCCTGCAAAAATGTTGAAAACCTTGGAGGCCCTAAAAAGGGGTTTACAGGCATCCTAGACCCCCTAAAGTCCAGAAAATGTTGGTGGCCCAGAAACAGGGTCAGAGAGCTCTGAATGTCCCAAAAACATTTGCAGCCTAAAAGTGGCATTAACCCGCATCCTAGACCACTGAAATTCCCTAAAATATTTTTTCCACGAAAA
Source organism: Ambystoma mexicanum (assembly GCF_040938575.1). Classification (NCBI taxonomy): domain Eukaryota; kingdom Metazoa; phylum Chordata; class Amphibia; order Caudata; family Ambystomatidae; genus Ambystoma; species Ambystoma mexicanum. The sequence continues at coordinate 232,428,051 of NC_090933.1, forward strand.
ATGCATCTTACATCCGTTAACGTTCAGAATGTTAGCAGCCCAAAAAAGGCCTTAAAATGCATCTTAGGCCTGCAAAAATGTAGAAAACTTTGGAGGCCCAAAAAAAGAGGTTACAGGCATCCTAGACCCCCTAAAGTCCAGAAAATGTTGGTGGCCCAAAAACTGTGTCAGAGAGCTCTGAAAGTCCCAAAATCATTTGCAGCCTGAAAGGGGCATTAACCCGCATCCTAGACCACAGAAATTCCCAAAAATAATTTTGGCACGAAAAATGCATCCTACACCACTGAAAGTTACGAATATGTTAGCAACCCAAAAAAGGCTTTAAAATGCATTTTAGGCCTGCAAAAATGTTGAAAACTTTGGAGGCACAAAAAAGGTGTTTACAGGCATCCTAGACCCCCTAAAGTCCAGAAAATGTTGGTGGCCGGGAAACAGGGTCAGAGAGCTCTGAATGTCCCAAAAACATGTGCAGCCTGAAAGGGGCATTAACCCGCATCCTAGACCACTGAAATCCCCAAAAATATTTTTTCCACGAAAAATGCATCTTACATCGGTGAAGGTTCAGAATGTTAGCAGCCCAAAAAAGGCCTTAAAATGCATCTTAGGCCTGCAAAAATGTAGAAAACTTTGGAGGCCCAAAAAAAGAGGTTACAGGCATCCTAGACCCCCTAAAGTCCAGAAAATGATGGTGGCCCTAAAACTGTGTCAGAGAGCTCTGAATGTCCCAAAAACATTGGAAGCCTGAAAGGGGCATTAACCCGCATCCTAGACCACTGAAATTCCCAAAAATAATTTTGGCACAAAAAATGCATCCTACACCCCTAAAAGTTAAGAATATGTTACCAGCCCAAAAAAGGCCTTAAAATGCAACTTAGGCCTGCAAAATGTTGAAAACTTTGAAGGGCCAAAAAAGGGGTTTACAGGCATCCTAGACCCCCTAAAGTCCAGAAAATGATGGTGGCCCAAAAGGTGCGTCAGAGAGCTCTGAATGTCCCAAAAACATTTGAATTCTGAAAGGGGCAATAACCCGCATCCTACACCACTGAAATTCCCAAAAATATTTTTTCCACGAAAAATGCATCTTACATCCGTGAACGTTCAGAATGTTAGCAGCCCAAAAAAGGCCTTAAAATGCATCTTAGGCCTGCAAAAATGTAGAAAACTTTGGAGGCCCAAAAAAAGAGGTTACAGGCATCCTAGACCCCCTAAAGTCCAGAAAATGATGGTGGCCCAAAAACTGTGTCAGAGAGCTCTGAAAGTCCCAAAATCATTTGCAGCCTGAAAGGGGCATTAAACCGCATCCTAGACCACTGAAATTCCCAAAAATAATTTTCGCACGAAAAATGCATCCTACACCCCTGAAAGTTAAGAATATGTTAGAGCCCAAAAAAGGCCTTAAATGCATCTTAGGCCTGCAAAAATGTTGAAAACTTTGGAAGCCCTAAAAAGGGGTTTACAGGCATCCTAGACCCCCTAAAGTCCAGAAAATGTTGGTGGCCCAAAAACAGGGTCAGAGAGCTCTGAATGTCCCAAAAACATTTGCAGCCTGAAAGGGGCAATAACCCGCATCCTAGACCACTGAAATTCCCAAAAATATTTTTTCCACGAAAAATGCATCTTACATCCGTGAACGTTCAGAATGTTAGCAGCCCAAAAAAGGCCTTAAAATGCATCTTAGGCCTGCAAAAATGTAGAAAACTTTGGAGGCCCAAAAAAAGAGGTTACAGGCATCCTAGACCCCCTAAAGTCCAGAAAATGATGGTGGCCCAAAAACTGTGTCAGAGAGCTCTGAAAGTCCCAAAATCATTTGCAGCCTGAAAGGGGCATTAAACCGCATCCTAGACCACTGAAATTCCCAAAAATATTTTTGGCACGAAAAATGCATCCTACACCTCTGAAAGTTAAGAATATGTTAGCAGCCCAAAAAAGGCCTTAAAATGCATCTTAGGCCTTCAAAAATGTTGAAAACTTTGGAGGCCGAAAAAAGGGTTTTACAGGCATCCTAGACCCCCTAACGTGCAGAAAATAATGGTGGCCCTAAAACTGTGTCAGAGAGCTCTGAATGTCACAAAAACATTGGCAGCCGGAAAGGGGCATTAACCCGCATCCTAGACGACTGAAATTCCCAAAAATATTTTTGGCACGAAAAATGCATCCTACACCTCTGAAAGTTAAGAATATGTTAGCAGCCCAAAAAAGGCCTTAAAATGCATTTTAGGCCTTCAAAAATGTTGAACACTTTGGAGGCCGAAAAAAGGGTTTTACAGGCATCCTAGACCCCCTAACATGCAGAAAATAATGGTGGCCCTAAAACTGTGTCAGAGAGCTCTGAATGTCACAAAAACATTGGCAGCCTGAAAGGGGCATTAACCCGCATCCTAGACGACTGAAATTCCCAAAAATATTTTTGGCACGAAAAATGCATCCTACACCTCTGTAAGTTAAGAATATGTTAGCAGCACAAAAAAGGCCTTAAAATGCAATTTAGGCCTGCAAAAATGTTGAAAACTTTTAAGGCCCAAAAAAGGGGTTTACAGGCATCCTAGACCCCCTAACGTGCAGAAAATGATGGTGGCCCAAAAACTGTGTCAGAGAGCTCTGAAATTCCCAAAAATATTTTTTCCACGAAAAATGCATCTTACATCCGTGAACGTTCAGACTGTTAGCAGCCCAAAAAAGGCCTTAAAATGCCTCTTAGGCTTGCAAAAATGTAGAAAACTTTGGAGGCCCAAAAAAGAGGTTTACAGTCATCCTAGACCCCCTAAAGTCCAGAAAATGATGGTGGCCCAAAAACTGTGTCAGAGAGCTCTGAAAGTCCCAAAAACATTTGCAGCCTGAAAGGGGCATTAACCCGCATCCTAGACCACTGAAATTCCCAAAAATATTTTTTCCACGAAAAATGCATCTTACGTCCGTGAATGTTCAGAATATGTTAGCAGCCCAAAAAAGACCTTAAAATGCATCTTAGGCCTGCAAAAATGTTGAAAACTTTGGAGGCCCAAAAACGGCGTTTATAGGCATCCTAGACCCCCTAAAGTCCAGAAAATGTTGGTGGCCCAGAAACAGGGTCAGAGAGCTCTGAATGTCCCAAAAACATTTGCAGCCTAAAAGGGGCATTAACGCGCATCCTAGACCACTGAAATTCCCAAAAATATTTTTGGCACGAAAAATGCATCCGACACCCCTGAAAGTTAAGAATATGTGAGCAGCCCAAAAAAGGCCTTAAAATGCATCTTAGGCCTGCAAAAATGTTGAAAACTTTGGTGGCCAAAAAAAGGGTTTTACAGGCATCCTAGACCCCCTAAAGAGCAGAAAATAATGGTGGCCCAGAACCAGGGTCAGAAAGCTCTGAATGTCCCAAAAACATTAGCAGCCTGAAAGGGGCATTAACCCGCATCCTAGACCACTGAAATTCCCAAATATAATTTTGGCACAAAAAATGCATCCTACACCCCTGAAATTTAAGAATATGTTAGCAGCCCACAAAAAGCCTAAAAATGCATCTTAGCCCTGCAAAAATGTTGAAAACCTTGGAGGCCCTAAAAAGGGGTTTACAGGCATCCTAGACCCCCTAAAGTCCAGAAAATGTTGGTGGCCCAGAAACAGGGTCAGAGAGCTCTGAATGTCCCAAAAACATTTGCAGCCTGAAAGTGGCATTAACCCGCATCCTAGACCACTGAAATTCCCTAAAATATTTTTTCCACGAAAAATGCATCTTACATCCGTTAACGTTCAGAATGTTAGCAGCCCAAAAAAGGCCTTAAAATGCATCTTAGGCCTGCAAAAATGTAGAAAACTTTGGAGGCCCAAAAAAAGAGGTTACAGGCATCCTAGACCCCCTAAAGTCCAGAAAATGTTGGTGGCCCAAAAACTGTGTCAGAGAGCTCTGAAAGTCCCAAAATCATTTGCAGCCTGAAAGGGGCATTAACCCGCATCCTAGACCACAGAAATTCCCAAAAATAATTTTGGCACGAAAAATGCATCCTACACCCCTGAAAGTTAAGAATATGTTAGCAGCCCAAAAAAGGCCTTAAAATGCATCTTAGGCCTGCAAAAATGTTGAACACTTTGGAGGCCCAAAAAAGGTGTTTACAGGCATCCTAGACCCCCTAAAGTCCAGAAAATGTTGGTGGCCCAAAAACTGCGTCAGAGAGCTCTGAATGTCCCAAAAACATTTGCAGTCTGAAAGGGGCATTAACCCGCATCCTAGACCACTGAAATTCCCAAAAATAATTTTGGCACAATAAATGCATCCTACACCACTGAAAGTTACGAATATGTTAGCAGCCCAAAAAAGGCCTTAAAATGCATCTTAGGCCTGCAAAAATATTGAAAACTTTGGAGGCCCAAAAAAGGGGTTTACAGGCATCCTAGACCCCCTAAAGTCCAGAAAATGATGGTGGCCCAAAAACTGCATCAGAGAGCTCTAAATGTCCCAAAAACATTTGCAGTCTGAAAGGGGAATTAACCCGCACCCTAGACCACTGAAATTCCCAAAAATAATTTTGGTACAAAAAATGCATCCTACACCCCTGAAAGTTAAGAATATGTTAGCAGCCCAAAAAAGGCCTTAAAATGCATTTTAGGCCTGCAAAAATGTTGAAAACTTTGGAGGCCCAAAAAAGGGGTTTACAGGCATCCTAGACTCCCTAAAGTCCAGAAAATGATGGTGGCCCAAAAGGTGCATCAGAGAGCTCTGAGTGTCCCAAAAACATTTGCAGCCTGAAAGGGGCATTAACCCTCATCGTAGACCACCGAAATTCCCAAAAATAACTTTGGCACAAAAAATGCATCCTACACCACTGAAAGTTACGAATATGTTAGCAGCCCAAAAAAGGCCGTAAAATGCATTTTAGGCCTGCAAAAATGTTGAACACTTTGGAGGCCCAAAAAAGGGGTTTACCGGCATCCTAGACCCCCTAAAGTCCAGAAAAGGATGGTGGCCCAAAAACTGCATCAGAGAGCTCTGAATGTCCCAAAAACATTTGCAGTCTGAAAGGGGCATTAACCCACACCCTAGACCACTGAAATACCAAAAATAATTTTGGCACAAAAAATGCATCCTACACCCCTGAAAGTTATGAATATGTTAGAAGCAAAGGCCTTAAAATGCATTTTAGGCCTGCAAAAATGTTGAAAACTTTTGAGGCCCAAAAAAGGGGTTTACAGGCATCCTAGACCCCCTAAAGTCCAGAAAATGTTGGTGGCCGACAAACAGAGTCAGAGAGCTCTGAATGTCCCAAAAACATTGGCAGCCTGAAAGGGACATTAACCCGCATCCTAGACCACTGAAATTCCCAAAAATTATTTTGGCACAAAAAATGCATCCTACACCTCTGAAAGTTAAGAATATGTTAGCAGCCCAAAAAAGGCCTTAAAATGCAACTTAGGCCTGCAAAAATGTTGAAAACTTTGAAGGCCCAAAAAAGGGGTTTACAGGCATCCTAGACCCCCTAAAGTCCAGAAAATGTTGGTGGCCCAAAAACAGGGTCAGAGAGCTCTGAATGTCCCAAAAACATTTGCAGCCTGAAAGGGGCAATAACCCGCATCCTACACCACTGAAATTCCCAAAAAATATTTTTTCCACGAAAAATGCATCTTACATCCGTGAACGTTCAGAATGTTAGCAGCCCAAAAAAGGCCTTAAAATGCATCTTAGGCCTGCAAAAATGTAGAAAACTTTGGAGGCCCAAAAAAGGTGTTTACAGGCATCCTAGACCCCCTAAAGTCCAGAAAATGTTGGTGGCCCAAAAACTGCGTCAGAGAGCTCTGAATGTCCCAAAAACATTTGCAGTCTGAAAGGGGCATTAACCCGCATCCTAGACCACTGAAATTCCCAAAAATAATTTTGGCACAAAAAATGCATCCTACACCCCTAAAAGTTAAGAATATGTTAGCAGCCCAAAAAAGGCCTTAAAATGCAACTTAGGCCTGCAAAATGTTGAAAACTTTGAAGGCCCAAAAAAGGGGTTTACAGGCATCCTAGACCCCCTAAAGTCCAGAAAATGTTGGTGGCCGAGAAACAGGGTCAGAGAGCTCTGAATGTCCCAAAAACATGTGCAGCCTGAAAGGAGCATTAACCCGCATCCTAGACCACTGAAATCCCCAAAAATATTTTTTCCACGAAAAATGCATCTTACATCGGTGAAGCTTCAGAATATGTTGGCAGCTCAAAAAAGGCCTTAAAATGCATTTTAGGCCTGCAAAAATGTAGAAAACTTTGGAGGCCCTAAAAAGGGGTTTACAGGCATCCTAGAACCCCTAAAGTCCAGAAAATGTTGGTGGGCCAAAAACTGAGTCAGAGAGCTCTGAATGTCCCAAAAACACATGAAGCCTGAAAGGGGCATTAACCCGCATCCTAGACGACTGAAATTCCCAAAAATATTTTTGGCACGAAAAATGCATCCTACACCTCTGAAAGTTAAGAATATGTTAGCAGCCCAAAAAAGGCCTTAAAATGCATCTTAGGCCTTCAAAAATGTTGAAAACTTTGGAGGCCGAAAAAAGGGTTTTACAGGCATCCTTGACCCCCTAACGTGCAGAAAATAATGGTGGCCCTAAAACTGTGTCAGAGAGCTCTGAATGTCACAAAAACATTGGCAGCCGGAAAGGGGCATTAACCCGCATCCTAGACGACTGAAATTCCCAAAAATATTTTTGGCACGAAAAATGCATCCTACACCTCTGTAAGTTAAGAATATGTTAGCAGCCCAAAAAAGGCCTTAAAATGCAATTTAGGCCTGCAAAAATGTTGAAAACTTTTAAGGCCCAAAAAAGGGGTTTACAGGCACCCTAAACCCCCTAAGTCCATAAAATGATGGTGGCCCAAAAGCTGCGTCAGAGAGCTCTGAATGTCCCAAAAACATTTGCACCCTGAAAGGGGCATTAACCCGCATCCTAGACCACTGAAATTCCCAAAAATATTTTTTCCACGAAAAATGCATCTTACATCTGTGAACGTTCAGACTGTTAGCAGCCCAAAAAAGGCCTTAAAATGCCTCTTAGGCCTGCAAAAATGTAGAAAACTTTGGAGGCCCAAAAAAGAGGTTTACAGGCATCCTAGACCCCCTAAAGTCCAGAAAATGATGGTGGCCCAAAAACTGTGTCAGAGAGCTCTGAAAGTCCCAAAAACATTTGCAGCCTGAAAGGGGCATTAACCCGCATCCTAGACCACTGAAATTCCCAAAAATATTTTTGGCACGAAAAATGCATCCGACACCCCTGAAAGTTAAGAATATGTGAGCAGCCCAAAAAAGGCCTTAAAATGCATCTTAGGCCTGCAAAAATGTTGAAAACTTTGGTGGCCAAAAAAAGGGTTTTACAGGCATCCTAGACCCCCTAAAGAGCAGAAAATAATGGTGGCCCAGAACCAGGGTCAGAAAGCTCTGAATGTCCCAAAAACATTAGCAGCCTGAAAGGGGCATTAACCCGCATCCTAGACCACTGAAATTCCCAAATATAATTTTGGCACAAAAAATGCATCCTACACCCCTGAAATTTAAGAATATGTTAGCAGCCCACAAAAAGCCTAAAAATGCATCTTAGCCCTGCAAAAATGTTGAAAACCTTGGAGGCCCTAAAAAGGGGTTTACAGGCATCCTAGACCCCCTAAAGTCCAGAAAATGTTGGTGGCCCAGAAACAGGGTCAGAGAGCTCTGAATGTCCCAAAAACATTTGCAGCCTGAAAGTGGCATTAACCCGCATCCTAGACCACTGAAATTCCCTAAAATATTTTTTCCACGAAAAATGCATCTTACATCCGTTAACGTTCAGAATGTTAGCAGCCCAAAAAAGGCCTTAAAATGCATCTTAGGCCTGCAAAAATGTAGAAAACTTTGGAGGCCCAAAAAAAGAGGTTACAGGCATCCTAGACCCCCTAAAGTCCAGAAAATGTTGGTGGCCCAAAAACTGTGTCAGAGAGCTCTGAAAGTCCCAAAATCATTTGCAGCCTGAAAGGGGCATTAACCCGCATCCTAGACCACAGAAATTCCCAAAAATAATTTTGGCACGAAAAATGCATCCTACACCCCTGAAAGTTAAGAATATGTTAGCAGCCCAAAAAAGGCCTTAAAATGCATCTTAGGCCTGCAAAAATGTTGAACACTTTGGAGGCCCAAAAAAGGTGTTTACAGGCATCCTAGACCCCCTAAAGTCCAGAAAATGTTGGTGGCCCAAAAACTGCGTCAGAGAGCTCTGAATGTCCCAAAAACATTTGCAGTCTGAAAGGGGCATTAACCCGCATCCTAGACCACTGAAATTCCCAAAAATAATTTTGGCACAATAAATGCATCCTACACCACTGAAAGTTACGAATATGTTAGCAACCCAAAAAAGGCCTTAAAATGCATTTTAGGCCTGCAAAAATGTTGAAAACTTTGGAGGCACAAAAAAGGTGTTTACAGGCATCCTAGACCCCCTAAAGTCCAGAAAATGTTGGTGGCCGAGAAACAGGGTCAGAGAGCTCTGAATGTCCCAAAAACATGTGTAGCCTGAAAGGGGCATTAACCCGCATCCTAGACCACGGAAATTCCCAGAAATAATTTTGGCACAAAAAATGCATCCTACACCCCTAAAAGTTAAGAATATGTTAGCAGCCCAAAAAAGGCCTTAAAATGCAACTTAGGCCTGCAAAATGTTGAAAACTTTGAAGGCCCAAAAAAGGGGTTTACAGGCATCCTAGACCCCCTAAAGTCCAGAAAATGATGGTGGCCCAAAAGGTGCGTCAGAGAGCTCTGAATGTCCCAAAAACATTTGCATTCTGAAAGGGGCATTAACCCGCATCCTAGACCACTGAAATTCCCAAAAATAATTTTGGCACAAAAAATGCATCCTACACCACTGAAAGTTAAGAATATGTTAGAGCCCAAAAAAGGCCTTAAATGCATCTTAGGCCTGCAAAAATGTTGAAAACTTTGGAAGCCCTAAAAAGGGGTTTACAGGCATCCTAGACCCCCTAAAGTCCAGAAAATGTTGGTGGCCGAGAAACAGGGTCAGAGAGCTCTGAATGTCCCAAAAACACGTGCAGCCTGAAAGGGGCATTAACTCGCATCCTAGACCACTGAAATTCCCAAAAATATTTTTTCCATGAAAAATGCATCTTACATCCGTGAACGTTCAGAATATGTTAGAGCCCAAAAAAGGCCTTAAATGCATCTTAGGCCTGCAAAAATGTTGAAAACTTTGGAAACCCTAAAAAGGGGTTTACAGGCATCCTAGACCCCCTAAAGTCCAGAAAATGTTGGTGGCCCAAAAACAGGGTCAGAGAGCTCTGAATGTCCCAAAAACATTTGCAGCCTGAAAGGGGCAATAACCCGCTTCCTAGACCACTGAAATTCCCAAAAATATTTTTTCCACGAAAAATGCATCTTACATCCGTGAACGTTCAGAATGTTAGCAGCCCAAAAAGGCCTTAAAATGCATCTTAGGCCTGCAAAAATGTAGAAAACTTTGGAGGCCCAAAAAAAGAGGTTACAGGCATCCTAGACCCCCTAAAGTCCAGAAAATGATGGTGGCCCAAAAACTGTGTCAGAGAGCTCTGAAAGTCCCAAAATCATTTGCAGCCTGAAAGGGGCATTAAACCGCATCCTAGACCACTGAAATTCCCAAAAATAATTTTGGCACGAAAAATGCATCCTACACCCCTGAAAGTTAAGAATATGTTAGCAGCCCAAAAAAGGCCTTAAAATAGATCTTAGGCCTGCAAAAATGTTGAACACTCTGGAGGCCCAAAAAAGGTGTTTACAGGCATCCTAGACCCCCTAAAGTCCAGAAAATGTTGGTGGCCCAAAAACTGCGTCAGAGAGCTCTGAATGTCCCAAAAACATTTGCAGCCTGAAAGGGGCATTAAACCGCATCCTAGACCACTGAAATTCCCAAAAATAATTTTGGCACAAAAAATGCATCCTACACCACTGAAAGTTACGAATATGTTAGCAGCCCAAAAAAGGCCTTAAAATGCATTTTAGGCCTGCAAAAATGTTGAAAACTTTGGAGGCCCAAAAAAGGGGTTTACAGGCATCCTAGACCCCCTAAAGTCCAGAAAATGTTGGTGGCCGAGAAACAGGGTCAGAGAGCTCTGAATGTCCCAAAAACATGTGCAGCCTGAAAGGAGCATTAACCCGCATCCTAGACCACTGAAATCCCCAAAAATATTTTTTCCACGAAAAATGCATCTTACATCGGTGAAGGTTCAGAATATGTTGGCAGCTCAAAAAAGGCCTTAAAATGCATCTTAGGCCTGCAAAAATGTAAAAAACTTTGGAGGCCCTAAAAAGGGGTTTACAGGCATCCTAGACCCAATAAAGTCCAGAAAATGATGGTGGCCCAGAAACTGTGTCAGCGAGCGCTGAATGTCCCAAAAACATGTGTAGCCTGAAAGGGGCATTAAAAGGCATCCTAGACCACTGAAATTGCCAAAAATAGTTTTGGCACAAAAAATGCATCCTACACCCCTGAAAGTTAAGAATATGTTAGCAGCCCAAAAAAGGCCTAAAAATGCAATTTAGGCCTGGAAAAATGTTGAAAACTTTGGAGGCCCAAAAAAGGGGTTTACAGGCATCCTAGACCCCCTTAACTCCAGAAAATGATGGTGCCCAAATACTGTGTCAGAGAGCTCTGAATGTCCCTAACGCATGTGCAGCCTAAAAGGGGCATTAACCCGCATCCTAGACCACTGAAATTCCCAAAAATAATTTTGGCACAAAAAATGCATCCTACACCCCTAAAAGTTAAGAATATGTTAGCAGCCCAAAAAAGGCCTTAAAATGCAACTTAGGCTTGCAAAAATGTTGAAAACTTTGAAGGCCCAAAAAAGGGGTTTACAGGCTTCCTAGACCCCCTAAAGTCCAGAAAATGATGGTGGCCCAAAAGGTGCGTCAGAGAGCTCTGAATGTCCCAAAAACATTTGCAGTCTGAAAGGGGCATTAACCCGCATCCTAGACCACTGAAATTCCCAAAAATAATTTTGGCACAAAAAATGCATCCTACACCCCTGAAAGTTAAGAATATGTTAGCATCCCAAAAAAGGCCTTAAAATGCATCTTAGGCCTGCAAAAATGTAGAAAACTTTGGAGGCCCAAAAAAGAGGTTTACAGGCATCCTAGACCCCCTAAAGTCCAGAAAATGTTGGTGGTCGACAAACAGAGTCAGAGAGCGCTGAATGTCCCAAAAACATGTGTAGCCTGAAAGGGGCATTAATCCGCATTCTATACCACTGAAATTCCCAAAAATATTTTTTCCACGAAAAATTCATCCTACACCTCTGAAAGTTAAGAATATGTTAGCAGCCCAAAAAAGACCTTAAAATGCATCTTAGGCCTGCAAAAATGTAGAAAACTTTGGAGGCCCTAAAAGGGGTTGACAGGCATCCTAGACCCCCTAAAGTCCAGAAAATGATGGTGGCCCAAAAACTGCGTCAGAGAGCTCTGAATGTCCCAAAAACATTTGCAGTCTGAAAGGGGCATTAACCCGCATCCTAGACCACTGAAATACCAAAAATAATTTTGGCACAAAAAATGCATCCTACACCGCTGAAAGTTACGAATATGTTAGCAGCAAAGGCCTTGAAATGCATTTTAGGCCTGCAAAAATGTTGAAAACTTTCGGGGCCCAAAAAAGGATTTTATAGGCATCCTAGACCCCCTTAAGTGCAGAAAATGATGGTGGCCCGAAAACTGTGTCAGAGAGCTCTGAATGTCTCAAAAACATTGGCAGCCTGAAAGGGGCATTAACCCGCACCCTAGACCACTGAAATTCCCAAAAATAATTTTGGCACAAAAAATGCATCCTACACCCCTGAAAGTTAAGAATATGTTAGCAGCCCAAAAAAGGCCTTAAAATGAAACTTAGGCCTGCAAAAATGTTGAAAACTTTGAAGGCCCAAAAAGGGGTTTACAGGCATTCTATACCCCCTAAAGTCCAGAAAATGATGTTGGCCCAAAAGGTGCGTCAGAGAGCTCTGAATGTCCCAAAAAACATTTACATCCTGAAAGGGGCATTAACCCGCATCCTAGACCACTGAAATTCCCAAATATAATTTTGGCACAAAAAATGCATCCTACACCCCTGAAAGTTAAGAATATATTAGCAGCCCAAAAAAGGCCTTAAAATGCATTTTAGGCCTGCAAAAATGTTGAAAACTTTGGGGTTTACAGGCATCCTAGACCGCCTAAAGTCCAGAAAATGTTGGTGGCCCAGAAACAGGGGCAGAGAGCTCTGAATGTCCCAAAAATATTTGCAGCCTGAAAGGGGCATTAACCCGCACCCTAGACCACTGAAATTCCCAAAAATATTTTTTCCACGAAAAATGCATCTTACATCCGTGAACGTTCAGAATATGTTAGCAGCCCAAAAAAGTCCTTAAAATGCATCTTAGGACTGCAAAAATGTAGAAAACTTCGGAGGCCCAAAAAAGAGGTTTATAGGCATCCTAGACCCCCTAAAGTCCAGAAAATGATGGTGGCCCAGAAACCGTGTCAGAGAGCTCTGAAAGTCCCAAAAACATTTGCAGCCTGAAAGGGGCATTAACCCGCATCCTAGACCACTGAAATTCTCAAAAATAATTTTGGCACAAAAAATGCATCCTACACCCTGAAAGTTAAGAATATGTTAGCAGCCCAAAAAAGGCCTTAAAATGAAACTTAGGCCTGCAAAAATGTTGAAAACTTTGAAGGCCCAAAAAAGGGGTTTACAGGCATCCTAGACCCCCTAAAGTCCAGAAAATGATGTTGGCCCAAAAGGTGCGTCAGAGAGCTCTGAATGTCGCAAAAAACATTTGCATCCTGAAAGGGGCATTAACCCGCATCCTAGACCACTGAAATTCCCAAATATAATTTTGGCACAAAAAATGCATCCTACACCCCTGAAAGTTACGAATATGTTAGCAGCAAAGGCCTTAAAATGCATTTTAGGCCTGCAAAAATGTTGAAAACCTTCGAGGCCCAAAAAAGGGGTTTACAGGCATCCTAGACCCCCTAAAGTCCAGAAAATGTTGGTGGCCGAAAAACAGAGTCAGAGAGCGCTGAATGTCCCAAAAACATTTGCAGCCTGAAAGGGGCATTAACCCGCATCCTAGACCACTGAAATTCCCAAAAATAATTTTGGCACGAAAAATGCATCCTACACCCCTGAAAGTTAAGAATATGTTAGCAGCCCAAAAAAAGCCTTAAAATGCATCTTAGGCCTGCAAAAATGTTGAAAACTTTGGAGGCCCTAAAAAGGGGTTTATAGGCATCCTAGACCCCCTAAAGTCCAGAAAATGTTGGTGGCCCAAAAAGAGGGTCTTAGAGCTCTGAATGTCCCAAAAACATGTGCAGCCTGAAAGGGGCATTAACCCGCATCCTAGACCACTGAAATTCCCAAAAATATTTTTTCCACGAAAAATGCATCTTACATCCGTGAACGTTCAGAATGTTAGCAGCCCAAAAAAGGCCTTAAAATACATCTTAGGCCTTGAAAAATGTAGAAAACTTTGGAGGCCCAAAAAAGAGGTTACAGGCATCCTAGACCCCCTAAAGTCCAGAAAATGTTAGTGGCCCAAAAACTGCGTCAGAGAGCTCTGAATGTCCCAAAAACATTTGCAGCCTGAAAGGGGCACTAACCCGTGACCACTGAAATTTCCAAAAAATAATTTTGGCACGAAGAATGCATCCTACAGCCCTGAAAGTTCAGAATATGTTACCAGTCCAGAAAGGGCCTTGAAATGCATCTTAGGCCTGGAAAAATGTTGAAAACTTTGGAGGCCCAAAAAAGGGGTACAGGCATCCTAGACCCCCTAAAGTCCAGAAAATGATGGTGGCCCAAAAACTGCGTCAGAGAGCTCTGAATGTCCCAAAAACATTTGCATCCTGAAAGGGGCATTAACCCGCATCCTAGACCACTGAAATTCCCCAATATAATTTTGGCACAGAAAATGCATCCTACACCCCTGAAAGTTAAGAATATATTAGCAGCCCAAAAAAGGCCTTAAAATGCATCTTAGGCCTGCAAAAATGTTGAAAACTTTGGGGTTTACAGGCATCCTAGACCGCCTAAAGTCCAGAAAATGTTGGTGGCCCAGAAACAGGGGCAGAGAGCTCTGAATGTCCCAAAAACATTTGCAGCCTGAAAGGGGCATTAACCCGCACCCTAGACCACTGAAATTCCTAAAAATATTTTTTCCACAAAAAATGCATCTTACATCCGTGAACGTTCTGAAGTGGGAGAATGGAAGACCAGGCTCCCGTCCTTCACCTCTCACGCTTGGCCTAGAGGGTCACGGCCCAGACACCCGCCGCGAGAAGAGTTTGTCCATTTACCAGACGACCAGGTACCCTGGTACAGGAACATACGGATGTGTCCACCTGCCTGCCCAGCAGCCCGCACTGACCATGCCGACACCTGCGGCTCGGATCAGCTAGACTAAAAACCACACGTCGTTAGAGATGCCATGACGACCTAGACAACGGGAAGCACATCTGTACAAATATACACACTTAACATTTCCACACCAATCTACACGAAGAACATACTCAGTGCTCTGACGTAGGCGACAGGCATATTCACGGACGTGCATCTTTATTATTTTTACATAGGCTTTCAGAATGCAGAAACGCAAGACGCATCATGAACTCATCTATAACGCTTGCTCACGCTTCTCTTGAAACCCGTTACCACCATGAGAGGTATAATGGAAACACAATACTGGTCATGGAAATATATGCCATTATAACCCAAAAGCACCTATGCACCAAACAGACTACTTAAGCACCAGGCCCGAGTAGGCCTCAAACAAGAGCTCCCGTGGACATTAACAAAGCAAGAGTCAGGTTGCTGATCCTGCAGAAAGAACCCGGTGGAGCAACCAGCCAAGGTCGCAATGTTGCAAACCCACATCCAAGAACAAATCATCAAAGGCACGATGTTGCAACCTCGCACTCCGTGCCTCAACGATAAAGGCACGCCGGCAAATTAAACCAGACGCGCAGTAGAAAAAACAATATTAATTGTGCAGAATTCTGCCTCTTTCACGGTCCCTCCCCACGTGACCAAGCCGAACCTGACGAGATGCCAAAACCCAGGAGAGAAAAGGCGTCTGGGTCCCTCACTACGAGACACAGGCCGATACACTTGAAAGGCTCAATGGACATCTGCTACAGTGGGAGCGGTCAGCCTTCCACCTATGAATAAATCCTCACATTGTCTGCACGTACCCATATTGAAACATTGTTGCAAACACAGGTACACCGAGAGCTGGGAACAACGGTGGTCCCAGGCTGGGAAGCTCACGGATGCACCAATCAGAACATGGGGCTCTTATCTCAGACGTCAGTAATACTAGCCAATCCTCAGGAGTCTTCATGTAACAATTCTTATGTATCTAATTGTAGGGACAACCCAGATATACCACCTGACTACACCTTGTCCACTAATATCATTCTCTATATGTGTACTATACTAACCCTACCACTCGAGCAACCAATTAAGAGTGGCGATAGGTTTTTTGTTAACTTTCTGAAGTGACGCAAGTAGCGCGTCATAATGCAGTAAAAAGGGCCTGCGAGCCCCACGATTGTGTGTGTGTCAGGACGAACGCGTACGCTCCTTGACCCATCCCTGCCGTTTTGTCTAAATAAACAGCAGAGTCACCTTGCTCCTTGTGTGTGTCTCATACTCTATCTCGTCTGGGATATACGGGAGGAGTTGGGGCCTCCCTGCCCGGAGGTCTGCGGACGGCCCGGCCGACCCCGGCAGAATTTCCCCCCGACAAGTTGGAGGCACTGCTGAGATCTGTTTAAGATCGACTTTTATTTTTAGTTTTTCCAGGCACTCCCGTTGCGAGGAGGCCCGGCGGCGCGGCCCCCTCTGCCGTTGCCCCCTTCTGAGGACTACAGGACCATCGCGGAGCTGCGAGAAGACCGGACAGCGCAATCCGGATATTGGCCCTCGGGAGCCGGTTGAGAAGTATCCCGCCCGCGGTCGGCGAGTGTCCAGACGTGGTCCAGACGAGGGGAGGTGGCGAGCCGCTTGGAGGGGTGCACGCAGTCGAGCGGCCCTGCATCGAGAGAACTTGGTGAGCATGACACGCACAACAAGCAATGCGAAATTGTGAGGGATGGGGAGGAAGTAAATAAGGGAGGAGGGAGGTATTGTACAGATGTGCGGCGAAGGTTTAACTGAGTGTTGCCAATGGAATGAATGGTAGCGAAACGAGTGCGAGAACAGTCGGCTAACGTTACGCGAAAGAGGGGGGCGGGGCACGAAAACATCACGTGCAGCAGCTCGTAAGACACTGATGGCCTAAATTGCGACTACGTGTGAGGGTGGGTGTGTGTGGTTTCCTACGACTTGACATTTATTGATCAATGAATAGATGAGGTTTCCTATTGTTCGAGCAAGAAACTCGATAGGTAGATGACGTTTCCCTGTGGGCGGTAGCTAGTTACATAGTTGCCCAAAACGGAAGATAATTGGCTGGTTAAGCCCTCCTGTTGAGGGGCGTATCACACGCGAGGCGACGCAGCATGCGCAGTCCGGTTATATTATTGATGAGATTACCTTGTTCCAGGAGAGACAGGAAGACAGCTGTAGGGTTAGCGGGGTAGATTGCAAGTGTATTTTGAACTTAAAGGACATAACAAGAATATACCAGTAGCTCGAAGAAATCGGTGACGTCACCAGTAGGGATTTAATAAGATATCGCAAGCACAAGAAACTTTGGGTTGAGAGTGGTGGGGAAGAGAAAAATGATAAAGGAGCGGATACGGAGATAAACGATAAACGAGTGGATTGAAAGAGGAGAAGGGGAAAGGGGCGTGGCTGCACACAGAGAACGCCGGCCACGGCAAGTGTAAAAGGGGGAGGAGAACGGAGAAACAGGACGACTGTATAAGATCGTCGTAAGGGGTACGCAGCCGCAGGGGGCTGCGTGCGCTTCGGCCGCAGGGGGCCATAGGGGAAGGAATATAATATAACATCATATTTATTATTATTGCATAATCTGTCAAGGGATTGTCGTAAGTCCCCACACTTGCGGGGCAAGGTAAGCAATACGAGGTTGTATATTGTAAACTGCTGGTAAAGAGAAGGGTAACAAGGGGAGGGCCACTATGTCATACGGGAGAGGGTCGGGAGGGTGGGGGAACACCCTCACTACCCCATTACAACACATATGCACCACACTGCCACCACATAGGGAGAAATTAATTAAGTACAGCATAGAGTGGACCCAGGGGACGGACAACAAAATGTTAACACCATGGCCGCCTAATGGTAGTTTCGATCCATATGCCCAACATTCACTACTAAACCATCTGCACAATACATACAAGGGGAAGAAGTTGGCAAACCATGTGGAGGTGTTTAACTTATGGAGGATGTTCCAGGGGTCCCGACCAGGACCAAATGGAATGTTCACTATGGGGGAAACACCGGAAGAAAAGGAGATTAAGAAAGAAGGAACGGATGGGGAAAAGGGGTGCGAAAGCACAAAGAATACGGGGAACGGAGGACAGGGAGGAGAAAAGATTGATAAATCAAACGACATAAAAAAGGAACGGAACAATGAGACACCCATAACACCGGGAGTGAAAACAGAGGGAGGAGGGTTGTACCCTTTAAGAGAATTAGGAGAAATAGAAGGACAGTTCAGGGCGGCTGAAGGATACTCGAACCCGGCATACAGCCCTCCACCATATGTGGCTCATAGGAAGATACCAATGGGGGAAGAAAGGATTGGAGAAGAACAGACTGTAGAGATAGGAAACGATGAGTGGGTAGCTGCACAGATATTATTGAAATTACGAGGCTCACTAACTGGAGAAGAAAGGGAGGCGGTAAGGAGAACAGACGAGGATAGTGCCAGAGAGAGTGAAATGAGGGGAGAGGAGCTACTATGGCAGAAGGAAGAGATTTTGGAGGAAAAATTAGCAAAACTAAGGGATGAGCAGAATGAATTGATCAAACAACTTGAGAGGGAGGAAAGAGAGAGAGTGAGGAAAAGGAAAGAAGGTAAGAACGAATTGGAAAAATTAAGGGAACGAAATGAGGAGCAAAAGAGAGAAGCTGAAAGGGTAAAAGCAGCAGCAGATAGGGTATCAAGAGTAGTGCTGAGGGAGAAGAAGAAGGAAGAAGAAGAAAAGGAAAAGGAAATGGAAATATGGAGAAGGAGGGTACTATCAGAGACAGCTAAGAAATATGAAGAGGGGAAGGTAATAGAGAGTATAGTAGAAAGAGAAAGGGTGAAATGGGAAAGGAAGAAAGAGGATGAAAGAATATTGGAACAGATGAGCAACGAAGTAATGGAGGAATTGAAAAGAAAAAGGGAGGAAAATAGTAGGGAAATGGAGGAGAGAAGTGAAGGGGGAAGAGAAGGGAGGAGTAGGGAGAGTGAAAGATGGGGAGATGTATATAAAAGTAGAGAGGTAGCAACAACATCAGCACTAGGGGGAACAGTTGGTAACAACGAAAGGGGAGAAAGAGACTTAATAGACTTAAAAACAGTAACAATAAAAGGAAAAAAGGCAGAGTGGGGGGTGCCATTTATGAATGACTTTTGCAGTGAGGAGGAAGAAGGAGTGGAGAAGGATGGAAGAAAGAGTGAAAGGGAAAGCTTAGATAAGCTATACCTCACTAGAACAAACATAGATTCGCCCTGGATGAGTAGAAGATGGGAGGAGCTGGAGAGAAGTAAGGAGGGAGTGAAAAGAATAGGGGAAACACAAACCCATGAAACCACGCCACCCACATCTCCATCACGCCCTCCCACGTCACACCATACATGTTCAACCACCGCACGCTCACTGCACAGAATAAAGCTCGCGCCCTTCATGAACGAAATTACACCTTATGCATGTCGGCTTAGGGACCTCCCTAGTCGCAGGCAAGACAGACAAATAGACATACCCATATTGAACACAGGAAATGACGAAAAAAAGGGAAAGGCAGAAGAGGGAGGTAGGATCAGAGGTAGTAAGGAAGAATTTGAAGTAGTAAAGGAAACGGGGGAAGAGGAGGGGTGTGAAGACTCAATATTATGGAGCGTAAAGGGTGACACAAGACAGAATTTAATGCCACTGTTGGAGAGAGGAGGGGTTAGACCACAGTATGTACCTTGGAAACATACGGATAAAGAAAATATAAAATGTAGGCTCCCATCACTAAGTGGAGGTGCGGGTAAGTGGATATATGAAATGGAAAAACACACCGCAGGACAGAAACTAGCAGTAGGAGATGTGAAGGGCCTGTTAATATCAATATTAGGGGATAGAGCGGATGACATTTGGAAAAGAGCGGGATTCCATGGGGTAACAATAACGAACACATCGCATGATGGGGCACCATTTGCAAACTGTAGACATGCGCTATGGCAGGCACTGAGAGTGCAGTACCCAGACACATCAGACATAGGAGCCATTACTTCCCGTAAGATGGGTGAAAATGAGGACCCTGTTGATTATATCCAGGATATTCAAGAGAAGTGGCGCATGGAAACTAGAGAACAATGGGACAAAACACCAGCCATATTTTATCATATACTAGTACAAGGGCTCCCAGAAGGGGTTCAGAAACAACTAAAGAAAGTAGTGGGGATGGAAGCAAAACCATGGCCAGAAATACAACTGACTATAGTACATCACTGCAGGACATGGCAAGGAAAAATGAAACAAAAGGAAGAGGATAGGAAAACAGAAGAGGCCAAACTAGTACAGAAAAAACTTACTAAATACACAATGGAAGGGGCACTAATAACTACGCCCACACCAATGGCCCAAAGCCCAACGCAAGTAGTGGCTGCACAAGATCCCGCCCAAATAGCGCCTCCACAAGGTGTAATACAGCAAGTGCCGCCTCTGCAATTACACGCACCAAACATGGGAGGAGGGTACCCAATGCAAGGAACTGGGTATTATAGTTATAACAGAGGGAGAGGAGGGTTTATGAGGGGGAGAGGATACGGATATAATACCCAACAACAGGCTGGGGGACTTAGAAATTACTACCCCACAGGGCAACCCGTATACCAGGACAACACAAGGAGCTTCCCATGGCAAAGCAGGGAACCACCCGTGTGTTGGAGCTGCGGACTATTAGGACACATGTCACGTACATGTAGGGTCAGGCCAGGAACACCAGCATGGAATGAACAAGCACAACCTAGGACCTCACAAGAACAGCAGGGCATACAACAACAGCAGATGTCACAAAAAGGGAGTGACCCACAACAACAAACAACACAACAGCCACAAACCTATTCACTGCCACAACAACAAATAACACAGCAACTGCCACCGCCACAACAACATGTAGCGTTAATACAACCACCACCCCAAACTCAACAAACGCAATTGGGTAGGGTGACGGTGTTGGGACACAACCCTTACACAGGGAATGGCCAATCATTGTACCCCCAATAGGTCAGCCCACAGACGGCCTTGGTGTGTCCCATCCTGTCAGTAACACCTAATAGTGCGGAGGAACCACGCATAGAGGTAACGATAGGTGACAAAAAATTATCATTTCTTGTTGACACCGGGGCAACCCGGTCTTGCATAAGGGAAGGTAAATTTAAGATGTCAGGCGAAGCCATGAACACCCAAGGATTTTCTGGGGCTAAAGGGTTGGTTCCATTTACTGATAACGTTCCCTTATCTATTGGAGATTATGATCTGTCAGTTCCACTTTTGTATTATAGTGCCTCACCAGTAAATATACTGGGGAGGGACATAATGAACAGGTTGAATATGACGATCTCCTTTACAGAGGATGGCATAATCTGCTCTACTCCAGGGATTAACATGCTCGCAGCACGACAGATTTTGCAAGCATACTGTGGACAGACAGCGATTAGGGCGGAGCCAGTAGATGGCGAGCTATTCCAGTATGGCACAGACATGGCATTTGCATGGATGCCAGGGATAGAAGGGAAAATATGGAGGAGGCCAGCAGCCTATCTGTTCCGACCAGAAACACCAGTTAATGAACTGGAAGGGAAGGTGTTTGTAATGGACATTGAGAGCATTATTGCAACAGCTGATTATGTTGCTGTGCACGCCCAAGATAAAGAAGGGAGAGCATGGAGGGCGGTGATAGCACTAGCAGAAGGATATAGGCTGACCCAGGTGTCAGATGAAGAGCTGTTCTCAGAAGAAAAGGAAGAAGATGAAATGGTGTTCATGATGAGTGTAGAAATATGGCTAAGAGTGGCTCACAAACAAGTAGCACAGAAAATTGCAATGGCACTTGAGGCACCCGCAGGCACCCCAGTCCCATTTTTTAAGGAGGATATGTCAAAGGTGCCCAAATCATTATGGACTATTAGCCCTTATGACGTGGGATGCATAAAAAGCATAGGGGGTGTAAGGATAAAATTGAAAAAAGGTGCCATACTACCAAGAGTGAAACAGTACCCATTGTCAAAAGAGGCAGATGAAGGCATATATGAAACCATAACGGCCCTTATAAACAATGGCATATTGGTCCCCTCAGAATCACCATGTAACACAGCTGTGTACCCGGTGCGCAAGGCTAAAGGGGGGTCTTGGCGCTTCATACAGGACCTCAGACCCTTGAACAACATAGTAGAAGCAGAGTATCCAGTAACAGCAAACCCGGCCACAATATTGTGTGGCATTCCAGCAGAAGCATCACGATTTACAGTGATTGACCTTAAAAATGCTTTTTTCTCAATACCATTACACCCAG
The DNA here is from genome assembly GCF_040938575.1 of Ambystoma mexicanum. Taxonomy (NCBI): domain Eukaryota; kingdom Metazoa; phylum Chordata; class Amphibia; order Caudata; family Ambystomatidae; genus Ambystoma; species Ambystoma mexicanum. The sequence goes on from NC_090933.1 coordinate 232,449,729, forward strand.
ACTCACAAGATTTGACAAGCTTCACTTACCGAAATACAAAGTGGAAACATACCAGATTACCACAGGGGTATTGTGAATCACCCTCAATTTTCAATAGAGTAATACAGATGGATTTGGGTAACGTTGAGGTGGAAAGCACAGTGTTACAGTATGTGGATGACATAATAATTTGCAGTACAAACGAAAGTAAATGTAGAGAGGACTCCTTAAAGATGTTGACAATATTGGCTGAAAAGGGGTACAAGGTAGACATGGAAAAGATACAATACTGTCAGGAACAGGTACTTTACATTGGCCAACTGATATCCCAACATGGAAGAAGGATTGCACCACAAAGAGCACAGGCCATCTCAAGCACTCCCGTGCCACAGACTGTGAGAGAACTGCAGCAATTTCTGGGGCTGTGCAACTACTGTAGAGCATGGGTATTTGATTACAGCTCATACATAGGACCCCTGCTTGAGGGTTTGAAGGAAGCAAATAAAGGGGAGAAAAAGTTGGGATGGACTATGGAAATGAGGGAGGCATTTGACGAATTGAAAGACGCGATATCAACTGCTCCAGTACTGGCATCCCCAGACTATGAGCGACGCTTTATTATATTTTCACATTGCGACTCAGCAGTGATGAAGGCAGTATTTGCACAAAAAACGAGCATGGGATATAAACCAGTAGCATTTTACAGCGGACACTTAGACCCTGTGATGTTAGGCCACTTCCCTTGTGAACCAGGTCTCGCTGCAGCTGCCTTTGCAGTAGAAAAAGCATCAGCAATAACTATGGGGTGTCCAACTACACTGTTTGTGGAACATGCACTATTTGCGATATTGAACAAACCTAAGTCCACACTAACAACACAGAGGGCATCAGGTTATGAGATTATTTTGTCTAAGGCTGAACTAGCAATTGTTAGATGTAGCACGGTTAACCCTGCAAGGTTCCTAGCAGAAGTAATCGAAGAGGGAGATTACGCCCACGACTGCACCCAAATAACTAAAATGTACTCATGTACTAGAAAAGTTGAAGAAAACGCACTAGAGGGAGGTGAGCTTTTGTTTATTGATGGGTCATCAACTATTGATCAAGGAGATGGGATACGAAGGACTGGGGCAGCAGTAGTAAAAATGATGGAGGCGCCGGTGTGTGTGGCTATGAAGTGTGTACAATTACCACAGCACTACTCTGCTCAAGCCGCGGAACTGGTTGCACTAATATTGGCATTAAAGGAAAGTTTTAATAAAAGAATAACCATATATTCCGACAGTGCATATGTTACATCCACTGTCCACTCAGGGTTATCAAAATGGAGAAGAAGAGGGTTTAGGAGAGCTGATGGCACTCCAGTACAACATGCCCTATTGTTGGCTGAACTAATTGAAGTAATAAACGACCCCCAAGAACTAGCCCTAGTCAAGTGCACCGCACACACCAATGGAGAAGACTACGTATCAAAAGGGAATGCAGCAGCAGACGCACATGCGAAATATGCTGCATACTTTGGTGAGATATGGAACCCCACAGACTCACAGAGAGGGAGAGGGAGGGGAATAGCTAGGGAGATGTTAATAAAAGAAGGGTACACCCATCTCCCAGCCACACAGATTATGGAACTACAAGCGGCTGCACCAATGGCCGAAAAAGAAGTATGGGTAAAAAGAGGATGTACAATGTCCCCAACCGACGCACTATGGCGCCAGGGTGGCACGGGGAAAGTTGTAATACCGTTGGCACTGTTAAATACCGCCCTGAGCCAATTACATCACCCTGCCCATACAGGCAAGGAAATAATCGCAGCACGAATTAGAGAAGATTGGTTTTGTCCTGAGTTAAACTCTCATGTGTCAAATTTTATCAGCAATTGCCTCACATGTCAACAGTTTACGGCCGGTCATACTCTAAAAGTGATAAGAGGTACCATACCCCGGCCAGAAGGACCTTTTCGGCACCTTCACATTGACTATGTTGATATGATCAACATATGTCAAGGTAATAGGTATATGATTGTAGTAGTATGCCCATTTTCTAGGTGGATTGAAGCAGGGCCCTGTTCACACCCTGATGCGTTTAGAGCAGCCAAATTCATAGTAAGGGAGGTCTTCCCCAGGTGGGGAGTGTGCGAGGTGTTAAGATCAGACAACGGCCCACATTTCGCAAACGAAATGTTCCAACATATCACATCCCTGCTGAACATTAAACACAAATTTGCATGTGCATACCACCCACAGGCTAATGGCGTATGTGAACGCCTGAATGGCTTATTGAAGGAGGCAATTGCAAAAATACAACAAACAACAAAGAAAAGTTGGTTGTATTGCCTTCCGTTAGCTTTATTTGAACTTAGAAATAGGCCAGGGTCCGACCACCACCTCACCCCTCACGAAGTGGTTACTGGACGTCAAATGCGCCTTCCCCTAACCCCAACGTCAAGGGCATTCACCGACCACGAAAGTTCAGCGAGTGTGTTAGGTGATGAAATGTATCAATATGTGTCTTCTTTGATTACTAGTGTCGTGTTTGTGTCTCAACAGCTCGAGCGCACACGGGGCGGGTCTACCAGCAATCAAGAAAAAGGCGCAAGTACAGAATTGGGAAAGGAGAACTTGTGCAAACTTGCCAAAGGTGACCACGTGCTACTTCGCAATTTCAATAGAAAGTGGAACGAGAAGAGGTTCACTGGCCCCCATCTGGTAGAGGACGTATCAACAAGAGCAGTAAAACTAAAGGATAAGCGTGCCTGGAACCACTTACATGACTAAAGATCTACAAACTGCAGACCCGCCCCAGCGCCAACGACAGGTCCATTGGAAGAACAGCAACAACATCCCCGACAGCGGAAGAAAGTTCCACCACAGACAACGACCCAATTGTTCCCTCGGAGACGATAACTGACGAAGAAGGGGGTGATCCCCATACTGCCCACCCCATGGTCACACGCTCAAAGAGTAAAAATACTTCCGCCATCTGAGCGCAAACCCCCCCCATTGACTGCTAAGTACAGTTGTAACTAAAACTGAAGGACATTGCTTGCACCAATACACATGTAAACACGTGAATGTTCTCCTTTTTTCTCTCGCACATACAGGAACTGCGTAATATTGTATTGTTAAGAAAAAGCTAATTAACAAGTTCAGTGTACAGGCGTAGATGGTGCTGCCAGACGATAACTACCCAGAAGAATTGTCACACCAATTTGTATACGAAATAAAAAGGCCAACATACCTAAAAAGGAGAAGGGTACGTGTCTACTACACAGCCTTCCTCCTGGCCATAGAATATTACATGCCCCACCTCCGCCCATACTTGCCGGTCCTAAAAGACCGATCACTTAGAGTAGCGTGGGAGCAGCTCTTCGCCTGGGCACTGAATGACTACTTGATAGGGAGAGCTTAAAGGAAACAAAACTAACATTTAACAACAAGCACTTTTGAGAATTTTTAGGCGGGCAACTTTAACGTCGCAAGAATACGCTGCCAGGACTGCAGCAAGGTAAGAGCAAAATGCCGGTGAGATTAGCATATGTAATAAAAATAATAGGGATTTTTATGATCACCGGGTTCTTTGCTGCCTCTGTCTGGCAGTACAGCTATGCTATCGATTTTATTGCTGCACCCAAACCTAATATACCCCCGTTCCCTGCTGCAACAGGTGTTACATCAGGTGGTAATAGTAATTTTGCACACAAGCAAAATAGAGTTAAACGCAGCACATACTCAGACAATAAAGGTATTGATAATTATGTACAAGATTCAGCACACGTCGCAAACAACATATGGTACCAGCACATGACCCGCATTGGTAAGCAGACAACCGAGGATAGCTGTTACGTTTGCTCATTAATACCATACGCCATGAGCGCTTCACGAACATTTGTTGCCACAGAAATAGATGAAAAAACAGCACAGTGCATAATATATTTGGCCCTGTTCCAAACGAAAGGAAGATTTCAAGGAACAGTAGTGCACATGACATGGAAAACACGAGACTCATACCCATATGAAAACAACTTCCTCAAGACCTATCTGAGTTATCACAAGACCAGTTTACATGCTGAAGCATTCAGGTACATAACAAGTGGCCCTGCAAAAGGAGAAACAAAGAAGGTAACACTGCAGTATCTACCATGTGATTGGTACGCCACTGAAGTTCCGGGTAAACAAGGATGCTGGGAGAGGCCGCTACTGACGATAACAGGAAAGGTGTATCTGGGCAACAGCTGGGAGATAGGAGTGATTGGCAGCAACATGGTAACAAAAGAAACTATCTCAACTATCGAGACACACAATCATCGATGTTGGACGACGTGGATCAAGTATGTACCAATGCTCACGTGGGTAGAAGAAGATGAAGACCCAATAACTATACTACCATTGACTGCGCCCAAAGTATGCTACCAGCATAAAGGAGAGGTGGACGTAGGATATAACACCAATTGTGCAAGCGTGATGGAGTTACCTGAGGGGGGAGCGGGAACAGCAGTAATAATGGACCATTATTGGGCCTGCGGAGAAAAGGCATATCATACACTGCCTCCCCTGTGGAATGGTGTGTGCACAATGGTACACGTCAATGTACCATCACTAGTGGTACCTAAGAAGAATGTCGATGTGGCGAAATTTCCTAAAATGGATGAAGGGGATAGGAGAAGAAAGAGATCTGCACCACTTCAGAAGGAGCAAGAGAACAGGACCAACAGCAATGATACTGTCCTAAATAGGAGAAAAAGACAAGGAGAGCCACTGACAGGAAATTACCTGTGGGGAAGGTCGGAAACGGAACTAACATCAATACCGCCAGAACACAGACTATTCAGCAGAGCAGCAATGTTCTTCTCCTCAATAATACATCCGGGACTGCAGGCATACGCAAACGCAAAATGGCTCCAAATAACCAGATGGGAACTAATGATGACCATCAATTCAACAGTAAATGGGTTCAACGCAATTAAAGAGGAGCTGCGAGCTGTAAGGATGGTAGCACTCCAGAACAGATATGTATTGGACCTTCTCACAGCAATGGAAGGTGGAGTTTGTGCAAAGATAGGACAATCTTGCTGCACGTTCATACCTGCCAACGATGCTGACAATGGTACACTGACAGAAGCAGTTTCACAATTGGCCCAGATGCACTCCAAAATGATGGATGAAAGTAACGGTGTAGACAAGGATAAGAGCTGGTTTTCACTATTATGGTCATGGATGCCATCTTGGCTGTCAGATGGACTGAAAATAATAGTGGGGTGTACTATTTTGGCTGGAGCTACTCTGATCATAATTAGATTTTGGAAGGCCCGGAAGGCAAGCACGACTGACGAGTTGCTGGAAATGGTGGGAATGCACCCCTTAATGCCAGCAGATGACGGCCAGCATACAGGTGTGATAATACAAGAAAGGGAGAAGTTGCGCACCCAAATCATCACCAATCATCTAGACCCACCATCAGTGAAGATCGAGAACCCAAGGAACCCCAGGAGCTACATAGGAAGATGGGTATACTGTACTCCTGGAGGAACATGTGAATATATGTATTGGTCATTTGAAGATCATGTAAACCATTATGGACATCTCGGAGGGATAACTAAGATATGGAGGGTAAGAGGAGATAACGAGAAGGATATGTTTGTGGTCGACAAGTCGACCAGAGGGGGGACTGAAGTGGGAGAATGGAAGACCAGGCTCCCGTCCTTCACCTCTCGCGCTTGGCCTAGAGGGTCACGGCCCAGACACCCGCCGCGAGAAGAGTTTGTCCATTTACCAGACGACCAGGTACCCTGGTACAGGAACATACGGATGTGTCCACCTGCCTGCCCAGCAGCCCGCACTGACCATGCCGACACCTGCGGCTCGGATCAGCTAGACTAAAAACCACACGTCGTTAGAGATGCCATGACGACCTAGACAACGGGAAGCACATCTGTACAAATATACACACTTAACATTTCCACACCAATCTACACGAAGAACATACTCAGTGCTCTGACGTAGGCGACAGGCATATTCACGGACGTGCATCTTTATTATTTTTACATAGGCTTTCAGAATGCAGAAACGCAAGACGCATCATGAACTCATCTATAACGCTTGCTCACGCTTCTCTTGAAACCCGTTACCACCATGAGAGGTATAATGGAAACACGATACTGGTCATGGAAATATATGCCATTATAACCCAAAAGCACCTATGCACCAAACAGACTACTTAAGCACCAGGCCCGAGTAGGCCTCAAACAAGAGCTCCCGTGGACATTAACAAAGCAAGAGTCAGGTTGCTGATCCTGCAGAAAGAACCCGGTGGAGCAACCAGCCAAGGTCGCAATGTTGCAAACCCACATCCAAGAACAAATCATCAAAGGCACGATGTTGCAACCTCGCACTCCGCGCCTCAACGATAAAGGCACGCCGGCAAATTAAACCAGACGCGCAGTAGAAAAAACAATATTAATTGTGCAGAATTCTGCCTCTTTCACGGTCCCTCCCCACGTGACCAAGCCGAACCTGACGAGATGCCAAAACCCAGGAGAGAAAAGGCGTCTGGGTCCCTCACTACGAGACACAGGCCGATACACTTGAAAGGCTCAATGGACATCTGCTACAGTGGGAGCGGTCAGCCTTCCACCTATGAATAAATCCTCACATTGTCTGCACGTACCCATATTGAAACATTGTTGCAAACACAGGTACACCGAGAGCTGGGAACAACGGTGGTCCCAGGCTGGGAAGCTCACGGATGCACCAATCAGAACATGGGGCTCTTATCTCAGACGTCAGTAATACTAGCCAATCCTCAGGAGTCTTCATGTAACAATTCTTATGTATCTAATTGTAGGGACAACCCAGATATACCACCTGACTACACCTTGTCCACTAATATCATTCTCTATATGTGTACTATACTAACCCTACCACTCGAGCAACCAATTAAGAGTGGCGATAGGTTTTTTGTTAACTTTCTGAAGTGACGCAAGTAGCGCGTCATAATGCAGTAAAAAGGGCCTGCGAGCCCCACGATTGTGTGTGTGTCAGGACGAACGCGTACGCTCCTTGACCCATCCCTGCCGTTTTGTCTAAATAAACAGCAGAGTCACCTTGCTCCTTGTGTGTGTCTCATACTCTATCTCGTCTGGGATATACGGGAGGAGTTGGGGCCTCCCTGCCCGGAGGTCTGCGGACGGCCCGGCCGACCCCGGCAGAATTTCCCCCCGACAGTTCAGAATATGTTAGCAGCCCAAAAAAGTCCTTAAAATGCATCTTAGGACTGCAAAAATGTAGAAAATTTCGGAGGCCCAAAAAAGAGGCTTATAGGCATCCTAGACCCCCTAAAGTCCAGAAAATGATGGTGGCCCAGAAACTGTGTCAGAGAGCTCTGAAAGTCCCAAAAACATTTGCAGCCTGAAAGGGGCATTAACCCGCATCCTAGACCACTGAAATACCAGAAATAATTTTGGCACAAAAAATGCATCCTACACCCCTGAAAGTTAAGAATATGTTAGCAGCCCAAAAAAGGCCTTAAAATGCATCTTAGGCCTGCAAAAATGTTGAAAACTTTGGGGTTTACAGGCATCCTAGACCGCCTAAAGTCCAGAAAATGTTGGTGGCCCAGAAACAGGGTCAGAGAGCTCTGAATGTCCCAAAAACATTTGCAGCCTGAAAGGGGCATTAACCCGCATCCTAGACCACTGAAATACCAGAAATAATTTTGGCACAAAAAATGCATCCTACACCCCTGAAAGTTTCGAATATGTTAGCAGCAAAGGCCTTAAAATGCATTTTAGCCTGCAAAAATGTTGAAAACCTTCGAGGCCCAAAAAAGGGGTTTACAGGCATCCTAGACCCCCTAAAGTCCAGAAAATGTTGGTGGCCGACAAACAGAGTCAGAGAGCGCTGAATGTCCCAAAAACATTTGCAGCCTGAAAGGGGCATTAACCCGCATCCTAGACCACTGAAATTCCCAAAAATAATTTTGGCACGAAAAATGCATCCTACACCCCTTAAAGTTAAGAATATGTTAGCAGCCCAAAAAAGGCCTTAAAATGCATCTTAGGCCTGCAAAAATGTTGAAAACTTTGAAGGCCCAAAAAAGGGGTTTACAGGCATCCTAGACCCCCTTAACTCCAGAAAATGATGGTGCCCAAATACTGTGTCAGAGAGCTCTGAATGTCCCTAACGCATTTGCAGCCTAAAAGGGGCATTAACCCGCATCCTAGACCACTGAAATTCCCAAAAATGATTTTGGCACAAAATTAGGCCTGCAAAAATGTAGAAAACTTTGGAGGCCCAAAAAAAGCGGTTACAGGCATCCTAGACCCCCTAAAGTCCAGAAAATGATGGTGGCCCACAAAATGTGTCAGAGAGCTCTGAAAGTCCCAAAATCATTTGCAGCCTGAAAGGGGCATTAACCCGCATCCTAGACCACTGAAATTCCCAAAAATAATTTTGGCACGAAAAATGCATCCTACACCCCTGAAAGTTAAGAATATGTTAGCAGCCCAAAAAAGGCCTTAACATGCATCTTAGGCCTGCAAAAATGTTGAACACTTTGGAGGCCCAAAAAAGGTGTTTACAGGCATCCTAGACCCCCTAAAGTCCAGAAAATGTTGGTGGCCCAAAAACTGCGTCAGAGAGCTCTGAATGTCCCAAAAACATTTGCAGTCTGAAAGGGGCATTAACCCGCATCCTAGACCACTGAAATTCCCAAAAATAATGTTGGCACAAAAAATGCATCCTACACCACTGAAAGTTACGAATATGTTAGCAGCCCAAAAAAGGCCTTAAAATGCATTTTAGGCCTGCAAAAATGTTGAAAACTTTGGAGGCCGAAAAAAGGGTTTTACAGGCATCCTAGAGCCCCTGAAGTGCAGAAAATAATGGTGGCCCTAAAACTGTGTCAGAGAGCTCTGAATGTCCCAAAAACATTTGCACCCTGAAAGGGGCATTAACCCGCATCCTAGACCACTGAAATTCCCAAAAATAATTTTGGCACAAAAAATGCATCCTACACCACTGAAAGTTAAGAATATGTTAGCAGCCCAAAAGAGGCCTTAAAATGCATCTTAGGCCTGCAAAAATGTTGAAAACTTTGAAAGCCCTAAAAAGGGGTTTACAGGCATCCTAGACCCCCTAAAGTCCAGAAAATGTTGGTGGCCCAAAAACAGGGAAAGAGAGCTATGAATGTCCCAAAAACATTTGCAGCCTGAAAGGGCATTAACCCGCATCCTAGACCACTGAAATTCCCAAAAATATTTTTTCCACGAAAAATGCATCTTACATCCGTGAACGTTCAGAATGTTAGCAGCCCAAAAAAGGCCTTAAAATGCCTCTTAGGCCTGCAAAAATGTAGAAAACTTTGGAGGCCCAAAAAAGAGGTTTACAGGCATCCTAGATCCCCTAAAGTCCAGAAAATGATGGTGCCCAAATACTGTGTCAGAGAGCTCTGAATGTCCCTAACGCATTTGCAGCCTAAAGTTACGAATATACGAGCATTAACCCGCATCCTAGACCACTGAAATTCCCAAAAATAATTTTGGCACAAAAAATGCATCCTACACCCCTTAAAGTTAAGAATATGTTAGCAGCCCAAAAAAGGCCTTAAAATGCAACTTAGGCCTGCAAAATGTTCAAAACTTTGAAGGCCCAAAAAAGGGGTTTACAGGCATCCTAGACCAACTAAAGTCCAGAAAATGATGGTGGCCCAAAAGGTGCGTCAGAGAGCTCTGAATGTCCCAAAAACATTTGCATTCTGAAAGGGGCATTAACCCGCATCCTAGACCACTGAAATTCCCAAAAATAATTTTGGCACAAAAAATACACCCTACACCACTGAAAGTTAAGAATATGTTAGAGCCCAAAAAAGGCCTTAAAATGCATCTTAGGCCTGCAAAAATGTTGAAAACTTTGGAAGCCCTAAAAAGGGGTTTACAGGCATCCTAGACCCCCTAAAGTCCAGAAAATGTTGGTGGCCCAGAAACAGGGTCAGAGAGCTCTGAATGTCCCAAAAACATTTGCAGCCTGAAAGGGGCATTAACCCGCATCCTAGACCACTGAAATTCCCAAAAATAATTTTGGCACGAAAAATGCACCCTACACCACTGAAAGTTAAGAATATGTTAGCAGCCCAAAAAAGGCCTTAAAATGCATCTTAGGCCTGCAAAAATGTTGAAAACTTTGGAGGCCCAAAAAAGGGGTTTATAGGCATCCTAGACCCCCTAAAGTCCAGAAAATGATGGTGGCCCAAAAACTGCATCAGAGAGCTCTGAATGTCCCAAAAACATTTGCAGTCTGAAAGGGGCATTAACCCACATCCTAGACCACTGAAATACCAAAAATAATTTTGGCACAAAAAATGCATCCTACCCCCCTGAAAATTATGAATATGTTAGTAGCAAAGGCCTTAAAATGCATTTTAGGCCTGCAAAAATGTTGAAAACTTTTGAGGCCCAAAAAAGGGGTTTACAGGCATCCTAGACCCCCTAAAGTCCAGAAAATGTTGGTGGCCGACAAACAGAGTCAGAGAGCGCTGAATGTCCCAAAAACATGTGTAGCCTGAAAGGGGCATTAACCCGCATCCTAGACCACTGAAATTCCCAAAAATATTTTTTCCACGAAAAATGCATCTTACATCCGTGAATGTTCAGAATATGTTAGCAGCCCAAAAAAGACCTTAAAATGCATCTTAGACCTGCAAAAATGTTGAAAACGTTGGAGACCCAAAAACGGGGTTTACAGGCATCCTAGAACCCCTTAACTCCAGAAAATGATGGTGCCCAAATACTGTGTCAGAGAGCTCTGAATTTCCCTAACGCATTTGCAGCCTAAAAGGGGCATTAACGCGCATCCTAGACCACTGAAGTTCCCAAAAATATTTTTTCAACGAAAAATGCATCTTACATCCGTGAACGTTCAGAATATGTTAGCAGCCCAAAAAAGGCCTTAAAATGTATCTTAAGCCTGCAAAAATGTAGAAAGCTTCGGAGGCCCAAGAAAGGTGTTTACAGGCATCTAGACCCCCTAAAGTCCAGAAAATGATGGTGTCCCAAAAGGTGCGTCAGAGAGCCCTGAATGTCCCAAAAACAAGTGAAGCCTGAAAGGAGCATTAACCCGCATCCTAGACGACTGAAATTCCCAAAAATATTTTTGGCACGAAAAATGCATCCGACACCCCTGAAAGTGAAAAATATGTTAGCAGCCCAAAAAAGGCCTTAAAATGCATCTTAGGCCTGCAAAAATGTTGAAAACTTTGGAGGCGAAAAAAAGGGTTTTACAGGCATCCTAGACCCCCTGAAGTCCAGAAAATGTTGGTGGCCGAGAAACAGGGTCAGAGAGCTCTGAATGTCCCAAAAACATTGGCAGCCTGAAAGGGGCATTAACCCGCATCCTAGACCACTGAAATCCCCAAAAATATTTTTTCCACGAAAAATGCATCTTACATCGGGGAAGGTTCAGAATATGTTAGCAGCTCAAAAAAGGCCTTAAAATGCATCTTAGGCCTGCAAAAATGTAGAAAACTTTGGAGGCCCAAAAAAGATGTTTACAGGCATCCTAGACCCCGTAAAGTCCAGAAAATGATGGTGCCCAAATACTGTGTCAGAGAGCTCTGAATGTCCCTAACGCATTTGCAGCCTAAAGTTACGAATATACGAGCATTAACCCGCATCCTAGACCACTGAAATTCCCAAAAATGATTTTGGCACAAAAAATGCATCCTACACCCCTTAAAGTTAAGAATATGTTAGCAGCCCAAAAAAGGCCTTAAAATGCAACTTAGGCCTGCAAAATGTTCAAAACTTTGAAGGCCCAAAAAAGGGGTTTTACAGGCATTCTAGACCCCCTGAAGTCCAGAAAATGTTGGTGGCCGAGAAACAGGGTCAGAGAGCTCTGAATGTCCCAAAAACATTGGCAGCCTGAAAGGGGCATTAACCCGCATCCTAGACCACTGAAATCCCCAAAAATATTTTTTCCACGAAAAATGCATCTTACATCGGGGAAGGTTCAGAATATGTTAGCAGCTCAAAAAAGGCCTTAAAATGCATTTTAGGCCTGCAAAAATGTAGAAAACTTTGGAGGCCCAAAAAAGAGGTTTACAGGCATCCTAGACCCCCTAAAGTCCAGAAAATGTTGGTGGCCCAAAAAGAGGGTCTTAGAGCTCTGAATGTCCCTAACGCATTTGCAGCCTAAAGTTACGAATATACGAGCATTAACCCGCATCCTAGACCACTGAAATTCCCAAAAATAATTTTGGCACAAAAAATGCACCCTACACCCCTTAAAGTTAAGAATATGTTAGCAGCCCAGAAAAGGCCTTAAAATGCAATTTAGGCCTGCAAAATGTTCAAAACTTTGAAGGCCCAAAAAAGGGGTTTACAGGCATCCTAGACCCCCTAAAGTCCAGAAAATGATGGTGGCCCAAAAGGTGCGTCAGAGAGCTCTGAATGTCCCAAAAACATTTGCATTCTGAAAGGGGCATTAACCCGCATCCTAGACCACTGAAATTCCCAAAAATAATTTTGGCACAAAAAATGCACCCTACACCACTGAAAGTTAAGAATATGTTAGAGCCCAAAAAAGGCCTTAAAATGCATCTTAGGCCTGCAAAAATGTTGAAAACTTTGGAGGCCCAAAAAAGAGGTTTACAGGCATCCTAGACCCCCTAAAGTCCAGAAAATGTTGGTGGCCCAAAAAGAGGGTCTTAGAGCTCTGAATGTCCCTAACGCATTTGCAGCCTAAAGTTACGAATATACGAGCATTAACCCGCATCCTAGACCACTGAAATTCCCAAAAATAATTTTGGCACAAAAAATGCACCCTACACCCCTTAAAGTTAAGAATATGTTAGCAGCCCAAAAAAGACCTTAAAATGCAACTTAGGCCTGCAAAATGTTCAAAACTTTGAAGGCCCAAAAAAGGGGTTTACAGGCATCCTAGACCCCCTAAAGTCCAGAAAATATTGGTGGCCCAGAAACAGGGTCAGAGAGCTCTGAATGTCCCAAAAACATTTGCAGCCTGAAAGGGGCATTAACCCGCATCCTAGACCACTGAAATTCCCAAAAATAATGTTGGCACAAAAAATGCATCCTACACCACTGAAAGTTAAGAATATGTTAGCAGCCCAAAAAAGGCCTTAAAATGCATCTTAGGCCTGCAAAAATGTTGAAAACTTTGGAGGCCCTAAAAAGGGGTTTACATGCATCCTAGACCCCCTAAAGTCCAGAAAATGTTGGTGGCCCAAAAAGAGGGTCTTAGAGCTCTGAATGTCCCAAAAACATGTGCAGCCTGAAAGGGGCATTAACCCGCATCCTAGACCACTGAAATTCCCAAAAATATTTTTTCCACGAAAAATGCATCTTACATCCGTGAACGTTCAGAATGTTAGCAGCCCAAAAAAGGCCTTAAAATGCATCTTAGGCCTGCAAAAATGTAGAAAACTTTGGAGGCCCAAAAAAGAGGTTACAGGCATCCTAGACCCCCTAAAGTCCAGAAAATGATGGTGGCCCAAAAACTGCGTCAGAGAGCTCTGAATGTCCTAAAACATTTGCAGTCTGAAAGGGGCATTAACCCGCATCCTAGACCACTGAAATTCCCAAAAATAATTTTGGCACAAAAAATGCATCCTACACCACTGAAAGTTACGAATATGTTAGCAGCCCAAAAAAGGCCTTAAAATGCATTTTAGGCCGGCAAAAATGTTGAACACTTTGGAGGCCCGAAAAAGGTGTTTACAGGCATCCAAGACCCCCTAAAGTCCAGAAAATGTTAGTGGCCCAAAAACTGCGTCAGAGAGCTCTGAATGTCCCAAAAACTTTTGCAGCCTGAAAGGGGCATTAACCCACGACCTCTGAAATTCCCAAAAAATAATTTTGGCACGAAGAATGCATCCTACAGCCCTGAAAGTTCAGAATATGTTACCAGTCCAAAAAGGGCCTTGAAATGCATCTTAGGCCTGCAAAAATGTTGAAAACTTTGGAGGCCCAAAAAAGGGGTTTACAGGCATCCTAGACCCCCTAAAGTCCAAAAAATGTTGGTGGGCCAAAACATGTGAAGCCTGAAAGGGGCATTAACCCGCATCCTAGACGACTGAAATTCCCAAAAATATCTTTTCCACGAAAAATGCATCTTACATCCGTGAACGTTCAGAATATGTTAGCAGCTCAAAAAAGGCCTTAAAATGCATCTTAGGCCTGCAAAAATGTAGAAAACTTTGGAGGCCCTAAAAAGGGGTTTACAGGCATCCTAGTCCCCCTAAAGTCCAGAAAATGTTGGTGGGCCAAAACATGTGAAGCCTGAAAGGGGCATTAACCCGCATCCTAGACGACTGAAATTCCCAAAAATATTTTGGCACGAAAAAAGGAATCCTACACCCCTAAAAGTTAAGAATATGTTAGCAGCCCAAAAAAGGCCTAAAAATGCAACTTAGGCCTGCAAAAATGTTGAAAACTTTGAAGGGCCAAAAAAGGGGTTTACAGGCATCCTAGACCCCCTAAAGTCCAGAAAATGTTGGTGGCCGACAAACAGAGTCAGAGAGCGCTGAATGTCCCAAAAACATGTGTAGCCTGAAAGGGGCATTAACTCGCATCCTAGACCACTGAAATTCCCAAAAATATTTTTTCCATGAAAAATGCATCTTACATCCGTGAATGTTCAGAATATGTTAGCAGCCCAAAAAAGACCTTAAAATGCATTTTAGGCCTGGAAAAATGTTGAAAACTTTGGAGGCCCAAAAACGGGGTTTACAGGCATCCTAGACCCCCTTAACTCCAGAAAATGATGGTGCCCAAATACTGTGTCAGAGAGCTCTGAATGTCCCTAACGCATTTGCAGCCTAAAAGGGGCATTAACCCGCATCCTAGACCACTGAAATTCCCAAAAATAATTTTGGCACAAAATTAGGCCTGCAAAAATGTAGAAAACTTTGGAGGCCCAAAAAAAGCGGTTACAGGCATCCTAGACCCCCTAAAGTCCAGAAAATGATGGTGGCCCAAAAACTGTGTCAGAGAGCTCTGAAAGTCCCAAAATCATTTGCAGCCTGAAAGGGGCATTAACCAGCATCCTAGACCACTGAAATTCCCAAAAATAATTTTGGCACGAAAAATGCATCCTACACCCCTGAAAGTTAAGAATATGTTAGCAGCCCAAAAAAGGCCTTAACATGCATCTTAGGCCTGCAAAAATGTTGAACACTTTGGAGGCCCAAAAAAGGTGTTTACAGGCATCCTAGACCCCCTAAAGTCCAGAAAATGTTGGTGGCCCAAAAACTGCGTCAGAGAGCTCTGAATGTCCCAAAAACATTTGCAGTCTGAAAGGGGCATTAACCCGCATCCTAGACCACTGAAATTCCCAAAAATAATGTTGGCACAAAAAATGCATCCTACACCACTGAAAGTTACGAATATGTTAGCAGCCCAAAAAAGGCCTTAAAATGCATTTTAGGCCTGCAAAAATGTTGAAAACTTTGGAGGCCGAAAAAAGGGTTTTACAGGCATCCTAGAGCCCCTGAAGTGCAGAAAATAATGGTGGCCCTAAAACTGTGTCAGAGAGCTCTGAATGTCCCAAAAACATTTGCACCCTGAAAGGGGCATTAACCCGCATCCTAGACCACTGAAATTCCCAAAAATAATTTTGGCACAAAAAATGCATCCTACACCACTGAAAGTTAAGAATATGTTAGCAGCCCAAAAGAGGCCTTAAAATGCATCTTAGGCCTGCAAAAATGTTGAAAACTTTGAAAGCCCTAAAAAGGGGTTTACAGGCATCCTAGACCCCCTAAAGTCCAGAAAATGTTGGTGGCCCAAAAACAGGGAAAGAGAGCTATGAATGTCCCAAAAACATTTGCAGCCTGAAAGGGCATTAACCCGCATCCTAGACCACTGAAATTCCCAAAAATATTTTTTCCACGAAAAATGCATCTTACATCCGTGAACGTTCAGAATGTTAGCAGCCCAAAAAAGGCCTTAAAATGCCTCTTAGGCCTGCAAAAATGTAGAAAACTTTGGAGGCCCAAAAAAGAGGTTTACAGGCATCCTAGATCCCCTAAAGTCCAGAAAATGATGGTGCCCAAATACTGTGTCAGAGAGCTCTGAATGTCCCTAACGCATTTGCAGCCTAAAGTTACGAATATACGAGCATTAACCCGCATCCTAGACCACTGAAATTCCCAAAAATAATTTTGGCACAAAAAATGCATCCTACACCCCTTAAAGTTAAGAATATGTTAGCAGCCCAAAAAAGGCCTTAAAATGCAACTTAGGCCTGCAAAATGTTCAAAACTTTGAAGGCCCAAAAAAGGGGTTTACAGGCATCCTAGACCAACTAAAGTCCAGAAAATGATGGTGGCCCAAAAGGTGCGTCAGAGAGCTCTGAATGTCCCAAAAACATTTGCATTCTGAAAGGGGCATTAACCCGCATCCTAGACCACTGAAATTCCCAAAAATAATTTTGGCACAAAAAATACACCCTACACCACTGAAAGTTAAGAATATGTTAGAGCCCAAAAAAGGCCTTAAAATGCATCTTAGGCCTGCAAAAATGTTGAAAACTTTGGAAGCCCTAAAAAGGGGTTTACAGGCATCCTAGACCCCCTAAAGTCCAGAAAATGTTGGTGGCCCAGAAACAGGGTCAGAGAGCTCTGAATGTCCCAAAAACATTTGCAGCCTGAAAGGGGCATTAACCCGCATCCTAGACCACTGAAATTCCCAAAAATAATTTTGGCACGAAAAATGCACCCTACACCACTGAAAGTTAAGAATATGTTAGCAGCCCAAAAAAGGCCTTAAAATGCATCTTAGGCCTGCAAAAATGTTGAAAACTTTGGAGGCCCAAAAAAGGGGTTTATAGGCATCCTAGACCCCCTAAAGTCCAGAAAATGATGGTGGCCCAAAAACTGCATCAGAGAGCTCTGAATGTCCCAAAAACATTTGCAGTCTGAAAGGGGCATTAACCCACATCCTAGACCACTGAAATACCAAAAATAATTTTGGCACAAAAAATGCATCCTACCCCCCTGAAAATTATGAATATGTTAGTAGCAAAGGCCTTAAAATGCATTTTAGGCCTGCAAAAATTTTGAAAACTTTTGAGGCCCAAAAAAGGGGTTTACAGGCATCCTAGACCCCCTAAAGTCCAGAAAATGTTGGTGGCCGACAAACAGAGTCAGAGAGCGCTGAATGTCCCAAAAACATGTGTAGCCTGAAAGGGGCATTAACCCGCATCCAAGACCACTGAAATTCCCAAAAATATTTTTTCCACGAAAAATGCATCTTACATCCGTGAATGTTCAGAATATGTTAGCAGCCCAAAAAAGACCTTAAAATGCATCTTAGACCTGCAAAAATGTTGAAAACGTTGGAGACCCAAAAACGGGGTTTACAGGCATCCTAGAACCCCTTAACTCCAGAAAATGATGGTGCCCAAATACTGTGTCAGAGAGCTCTGAATTTCCCTAACGCATTTGCAGCCTAAAAGGGGCATTAACGCGCATCCTAGACCACTGAAGTTCCCAAAAATATTTTTTCAACGAAAAATGCATCTTACATCCGTGAACGTTCAGAATATGTTAGCAGCCCAAAAAAGGCCTTAAAATGTATCTTAAGCCTGCAAAAATGTAGAAAGCTTCGGAGGCCCAAGAAAGGTGTTTACAGGCATCTAGACCCCCTAAAGTCCAGAAAATGATGGTGTCCCAAAAGGTGCGTCAGAGAGCCCAATATGTCCCAAAAACAAGTGAAGCCTGAAAGGAGCATTAACCCGCATCCTAGACGACTGAAATTCCCAAAAATATTTTTGGCACGAAAAATGCATCCGACACCCCTGAAAGTGAAAAATATGTTAGCAGCCCAAAAAAGGCCTTAAAATGCATCTTAGGCCTGCAAAAATGTTGAAAACTTTGGAGGCGAAAAAAAGGGTTTTACAGGCATCCTAGACCCCCTGAAGTCCAGAAAATGTTGGTGGCCGAGAAACAGGGTCAGAGAGCTCTGAATGTCCCAAAAACATTGGCAGCCTGAAAGGGGCATTAACCCGCATCCTAGACCACTGAAATCCCCAAAAATATTTTTTCCACGAAAAATGCATCTTACATCGGGGAAGGTTCAGAATATGTTAGCAGCTCAAAAAAGGCCTTAAAATGCATCTTAGGCCTGCAAAAATGTAGAAAACTTTGGAGGCCCAAAAAAGATGTTTACAGGCATCCTAGACCCCGTAAAGTCCAGAAAATGATGGTGCCCAAATACTGTGTCAGAGAGCTCTGAATGTCCCTAACGCATTTGCAGCCTAAAGTTACGAATATACGAGCATTAACCCGCATCCTAGACCACTGAAATTCCCAAAAATGATTTTGGCACAAAAAATGCATCCTACACCCCTTAAAGTTAAGAATATGTTAGCAGCCCAAAAAAGGCCTTAAAATGCAACTTAGGCCTGCAAAATGTTCAAAACTTTGAAGGCCCAAAAAAGGGGTTTTACAGGCATTCTAGACCCCCTGAAGTCCAGAAAATGTTGGTGGCCGAGAAACAGGGTCAGAGAGCTCTGAATGTCCCAAAAACATTGGCAGCCTGAAAGGGGCATTAACCCGCATCCTAGACCACTGAAATCCCCAAAAATATTTTTTCCACGAAAAATGCATCTTACATCGGGGAAGGTTCAGAATATGTTAGCAGCTCAAAAAAGGCCTTAAAATGCATTTTAGGCCTGCAAAAATGTAGAAAACTTTGGAGGCCCAAAAAAGAGGTTTACAGGCATCCTAGACCCCCTAAAGTCCAGAAAATGTTGGTGGCCCAAAAAGAGGGTCTTAGAGCTCTGAATGTCCCTAACGCATTTGCAGCCTAAAGTTACGAATATACGAGCATTAACCCGCATCCTAGACCACTGAAATTCCCAAAAATAATTTTGGCACAAAAAATGCACCCTACACCCCTTAAAGTTAAGAATATGTTAGCAGCCCAGAAAAGGCCTTAAAATGCAATTTAGGCCTGCAAAATGTTCAAAACTTTGAAGGCCCAAAAAAGGGGTTTACAGGCATCCTAGACCCCCTAAAGTCCAGAAAATGATGGTGGCCCAAAAGGTGCGTCAGAGAGCTCTGAATGTCCCAAAAACATTTGCATTCTGAAAGGGGCATTAACCCGCATCCTAGACCACTGAAATTCCCAAAAATAATTTTGGCACAAAAAATGCACCCTACACCACTGAAAGTTAAGAATATGTTAGAGCCCAAAAAAGGCCTTAAAATGCATCTTAGGCCTGCAAAAATGTTGAAAACTTTGGAGGCCCAAAAAAGAGGTTTACAGGCATCCTAGACCCCCTAAAGTCCAGAAAATGTTGGTGGCCCAAAAAGAGGGTCTTAGAGCTCTGAATGTCCCTAACGCATTTGCAGCCTAAAGTTACGAATATACGAGCATTAACCCGCATCCTAGACCACTGAAATTCCCAAAAATAATTTTGGCACAAAAAATGCACCCTACACCCCTTAAAGTTAAGAATATGTTAGCAGCCCAAAAAAGACCTTAAAATGCAACTTAGGCCTGCAAAATGTTCAAAACTTTGAAGGCCCAAAAAAGGGGTTTACAGGCATCCTAGACCCCCTAAAGTCCAGAAAATATTGGTGGCCCAGAAACAGGGTCAGAGAGCTCTGAATGTCCCAAAAACATTTGCAGCCTGAAAGGGGCATTAACCCGCATCCTAGACCACTGAAATTCCCAAAAATAATGTTGGCACAAAAAATGCATCCTACACCACTGAAAGTTAAGAATATGTTAGCAGCCCAAAAAAGGCCTTAAAATGCATCTTAGGCCTGCAAAAATGTTGAAAACTTTGGAGGCCCTAAAAAGGGGTTTACATGCATCCTAGACCCCCTAAAGTCCAGAAAATGTTGGTGGCCCAAAAAGAGGGTCTTAGAGCTCTGAATGTCCCAAAAACATGTGCAGCCTGAAAGGGGCATTAACCCGCATCCTAGACCACTGAAATTCCCAAAAATATTTTTTCCACGAAAAATGCATCTTACATCCGTGAACGTTCAGAATGTTAGCAGCCCAAAAAAGGCCTTAAAATGCATCTTAGGCCTGCAAAAATGTAGAAAACTTTGGAGGCCCAAAAAAGAGGTTACAGGCATCCTAGACCCCCTAAAGTCCAGAAAATGATGGTGGCCCAAAAACTGCGTCAGAGAGCTCTGAATGTCCTAAAACATTTGCAGTCTGAAAGGGGCATTAACCCGCATCCTAGACCACTGAAATTCCCAAAAATAATTTTGGCACAAAAAATGCATCCTACACCACTGAAAGTTACGAATATGTTAGCAGCCCAAAAAAGGCCTTAAAATGCATTTTAGGCCGGCAAAAATGTTGAACACTTTGGAGGCCCGAAAAAGGTGTTTACAGGCATCCAAGACCCCCTAAAGTCCAGAAAATGTTAGTGGCCCAAAAACTGCGTCAGAGAGCTCTGAATGTCCCAAAAACTTTTGCAGCCTGAAAGGGGCATTAACCCACGACCTCTGAAATTCCCAAAAAATAATTTTGGCACGAAGAATGCATCCTACAGCCCTGAAAGTTCAGAATATGTTACCAGTCCAAAAAAGGCCTTGAAATGCATCTTAGGCCTGCAAAAATGTTGAAAACTTTGGAGGCCCAAAAAAGGGGTTTACAGGCATCCTAGACCCCCTAAAGTCCAAAAAATGTTGGTGGGCCAAAACATGTGAAGCCTGAAAGGGGCATTAACCCGCATCCTAGACGACTGAAATTCCCAAAAATATCTTTTCCACGAAAAATGCATCTTACATCCGTGAACGTTCAGAATATGTTAGCAGCTCAAAAAAGGCCTTAAAATGCATCTTAGGCCTGCAAAAATGTAGAAAACTTTGGAGGCCCTAAAAAGGGGTTTACAGGCATCCTAGTCCCCCTAAAGTCCAGAAAATGTTGGTGGGCCAAAACATGTGAAGCCTGAAAGGGGCATTAACCCGCATCCTAGACGACTGAAATTCCCAAAAATATTTTGGCACGAAAAAAGGAATCCTACACCCCTAAAAGTTAAGAATATGTTAGCAGCCCAAAAAAGGCCTAAAAATGCAACTTAGGCCTGCAAAAATGTTGAAAACTTTGAAGGGCCAAAAAAGGGGTTTACAGGCATCCTAGACCCCCTAAAGTCCAGAAAATGTTGGTGGCCGACAAACAGAGTCAGAGAGCGCTGAATGTCCCAAAAACATGTGTAGCCTGAAAGGGGCATTAACTCGCATCCTAGACCACTGAAATTCCCAAAAATATTTTTTCCATGAAAAATGCATCTTACATCCGTGAATGTTCAGAATATGTTAGCAGCCCAAAAAAGACCTTAAAATGCATTTTAGGCCTGGAAAAATGTTGAAAACTTTGGAGGCCCAAAAACGGGGTTTACAGGCATCCTAGACCCCCTTAACTCCAGAAAATGATGGTGCCCAAATACTGTGTCAGAGAGCTCTGAATGTCCCTAACGCATTTGCAGCCTAAAAGGGGCATTAACCCGCATCCTAGACCACTGAAATTCCCAAAAATAATTTTGGCACAAAATTAGGCCTGCAAAAATGTAGAAAACTTTGGAGGCCCAAAAAAAGCGGTTACAGGCATCCTAGACCCCCTAAAGTCCAGAAAATGATGGTGGCCCAAAAACTGTGTCAGAGAGCTCTGAAAGTCCCAAAATCATTTGCAGCCTGAAAGGGGCATTAACCAGCATCCTAGACCACTGAAATTCCCAAAAATAATTTTGGCACGAAAAATGCATCCTACACCCCTGAAAGTTAAGAATATGTTAGCAGCCCAAAAAAAGGCCTTAAAATGCTTCTTAGGCCTGCAAAAATGTTGAACACTTTGGAGGCCCAAAAAAGGTGTTTACAGGCATCCTAGACCCCCTAAAGTCCAGAAAATGTTGGTGGCCCAAAAACTGCGTCAGAGAGCTCTGAATGTCCCAAAAACATTTGCAGTCTGAAAGGGGCATTAACCCGCATCCTAGACCACTGAAATTCCCAAAAAATAATTTTGGCACAAAAAATATACCCTACACCACTGAAAGTTAAGAATATGTTAGAGCCCAAAAAAGGCCTTAAAATGCATCTTAGGCCTGCAAAAATGTTGAAAACTTTGGAAGCCCTAAAAAGGGGTTTACAGGCATCCTAGACCCCCTAAAGTCCAGAAAATGTTGGTGGCCCAGAAACAGGGTCAGAGAGCTCTGAATGTCCCAAAACCATTTGCAGCCTGAAAGGGGCATTAACCCGCATCCTAGACCACTGAAATTCCCAAAAATATTTTTTCCACGAAAAATGCATCTTACATCCGTGAACGTTCAGAATGTTAGCAGCCCAAAAAAGGCCTTAAAATGCCTCTTAGGCCTGCAAAAATGTAGAAAACTTTGGAGGCCCAAAAAAGAGGTTTACAGGCATCCTAGACCCCCTAAAGTCCAGAAAATGATGGTGGCCCAAAAACTGTGTCAGAGAGCTCTGAAAGTCCCAAAAACATTTGCAGCCTGAAAGGGGCATTAACCCGCATCCTAGACCACTGAAATTCCCAAAAATAATTTTGGCACAAAAAATGTATCCTACACCCCTGAAAGTTAAGAATATGTTAGCAGCCCAAAAAAGGCCTTAAAATGCATCTTAGGCCTGCAAAAATGTTGAACACTTTGGAGGCCCAAAAAAGGGGTTTACAGGCATCCTAGACCCCCTAAAGTCCAAAAAATGATGGTGGCCCAAAAACTGCATCAGAGAGCTCTGAATGTCCCAAAAACATTTGCAGTCTGAAAGGGGCATTAACCCACATCCTAGACCACTGAAATACCAAAAATAATTTTGGCACAAAAAATGCATCCTACACCCCTGAAAGTTATGAATATGTTAGCAGCAAAGGCCTTAAAATGCATTTTAGGCCTGCAAAAATGTTGAAAACTTTTGAGGCCCAAAAAAGGGGTTTACAGGCATCCTAGACGCCCTAAAGTCCAGAAAATGTTGGTGGCCGACAAACAGAGTCAGAGAGCGCTGAATGTCCCAAAAACATGTGTAGCCTGAAAGGGGCATTAACCCGCATCCTAGACCACTGAAATTCCCAAAAATATTTTTTCCACGAAAAATGCATCTTACATCCGTGAATGTTCAGAATATGTTAGCAGCCCAAAAAAGACCTTAAAATGCATCTTAGGCCTGCAAAAATGTTGAAAACTTTGGAGACCCAAAAACGGGGTTTACAGGCATCCTAGAACCCCTTAACTCCAGAAAATGATGGTGCCCAAATACTGTGTCAGAGAGCTCTGAATTTCCCTAACGCATTTGCAGCCTAAAAGGGGCATTAACGCGCATCCTAGACCACTGAAGTTCCCAAAAATATTTTTTCAACGAAAAATGCATCTTACATCCGTGAACGTTCAGAATATGTTAGCAGCCCAAAAAAGGCCTTAAAATGTATCTTAGGGCTGCAAAAATGTAGAAAGCTTTGGAGGCCCAAGAAAGGTGTTTACAGGCATCCTAGACCCCCTAAAGTCCAGAAAATGATGGTGTCCCAAAAGGTGCGTCAGAGAGCTCTGAATGTCCCAAAAACATGTGAAGCCTGAAAGGAGCATTAACCCGCATCCTAGACGACTGAAATTCCCAAAAATATTTTTGGCACGAAAAATGCATCCGACACCCCTGAAAGTGAAGAATATGTTAGCAGCCCAAAAAAGGCCTTAAAATGCATCTTAGGCCTGCAAAAATGTAGAAAACTTTGGAGGCCCAAAAAAGAGGTTTACAGGCATCCTAGACCCCCTAAAGTGCAGAAAATAATGGTGGCCCTAGAACTGTGTCGGAGAGCTCTGAATGTCCAAAAAAAACATTGGCAGCGCGAGAGGGGCATTAACCTGCATCCTAGACCACTGAAATTCCCAAAAATAATTTTGCCACAAAAAATGCATCCTACACCACTGAAAGTTATGAATATGTTAGCAGCCCAAAAAAGGCCTTAAAATGCATTTTAGGCCTGCAAAAATGTTGAAAACTTTGGAGGCCCAAAAAAGGGGTTTACAGGCATCCTAGACCCCCTAAAGTCCAGAAAATGATGGTGGCCCAAAAACTGCATCAGAGAGCTCTGAATGTCCCAAAAACATTTGCAGTCTGAAAGGGGCATTAACCCACATCCTAGACCACTGAAATACCAAAAATAATTTTGGCACAAAAAATGCATCCTACACCCCTGAAAGTTATGAATATGTTAGCAGCAAAGGCCTTAAAATGCATTTTAGGCCTGCAAAAATGTTGAAAACTTCTGAGGCCCAAAAAGGGGTTTACAGGCATCCTAGACCCCCTAAAGTCCAGAAAATGTTGGTGGCCGACAAACAGATTCAGAGAGCGCTGAATGTCCCAAAAACATGTGTAGCCTGAAAGGGGCATTAACCCGCATCCTAGACCACTGAAATTCCCAAAAATATTTTTTCCACGAAAAATGCATCTTACATCCGTGAATGTTCAGAATATGTTAGCAGCCCAAAAAAGACCTTAAAATGCATCTTAGGCCTGCAAAAATGTTGAAAACTTTGGAGGCCCAAAAACAGGGTTTACAGGCATCCTAGAACCCCTTAACTCCAGAAAATGATGGTGCCCAAATACTGTGTCAGAGAGCTCTGAATGTCCCTAACGCATTTGCACCCTAAAAGGGGCATTAACACGCATCCTAGACCACTGAAGTTCCCAAAAATAGTTTTTCAACGAAAAATGCATCTTACATCCGTGAATGTTCAGAATATGTTAGCAGCCCAAAAAAGGCCTTAAAATGTATCTTAGGCCTCCAAAAATGTAGAAAGCTTTGGAGGCCCAAAAAAGGTGTTTACAGGCATCCTAGACCCCCTAAAGTCCAGAAAATGATGGAGTCCCAAAAGGTGCGTCAGAGAGCTCTGAATGTCCAAAAAACATGTGAAGCCTGAAAGGAGCATTAACCCGCATCCTAGACGACTGAAATTCCCAAAAATATTTTTGGCACGAAAAATGCATCCGACACCCCTGAAAGTGAAGAATATGTTAGCAGCCCAAAAAAGGCCTTAAAATGCATCTTAGGCCTGCAAAAATGTTGAAAACTTTGGAGGCCAAAAAAAGGGTTTTACAGGCATCCTAAAGTGCAGAAAATAATGGTGGCCCTAGAACTGTGTCAGAGAGCTCTGAATGTCCAAAAAAAACATTGGCAGCGTGAGAGAGGCATTAACCCGCATCCTAGACCACTGAAATTCCCAAAAATAATTTTGGCACAAAAAATGCATCCTACACCCCTGAAAGTTAAGAATATGTAGGCAGCCCAAAAAAGGCCTTAAAATGCAATTTAGGCCTGCAAAAATGTTGAAAACTGTGAAAGCCCAAAAAAGGGATTTACAGCATCCTAGACCCCCTAAAGTCCAGAAAATGATGTTGGCCCAAAAGGTGCATCAGAGAGCTCTGAATGTCCCAAAAACATTTGCATCCTGAAAGGGGCATTAACCCGCATCCTAGACCACTGAAATTCCCAAATATAATTTTGGCACAAAAAATGCATCATACACCCCTGAAAGTTAAGAATATGTTAGCAGCCCAAAAAAGGCCTTAAAATGCATCTTAGGCCTGCAAAAAGGTTGAAAACTTTGGTGGCCCTAAAAAGGGGTTTACAGGCATCCTAGACCCCCTAAAGCCCATGAAATGTTGGTGGCCCAGAATCAGGGTCAGAAAGCTCTTCCCAAAAACATTTGCAGCCTGAAAGGGGCATTAACCCGCATCCTAGACCACTGAAATTCCCAAAAATATTTTTTCCACGAAAAATGCATCTTACATCCGTGAACGTTCAGAATATGTTAGCAGCCCAAAAAAAGGCATTAAAATGCATCTTAGGCCTGCAAAAATATTGAAAACTTTGGAGGCCCAAAAAAGGGGTTTACAGGCATTCTAGACCCCCTAAAGTGCAGAAAATAATGGTGGCCCTAAAACTGTGTCAGAGAGCTCTGAATGTCCAAAAAAACATTGGCAGCGTGAGAGGGGCATTAACCCGCATCCTAAATAAACTGAAATTCCCTAAAATAATTTTGGCACAAAAAATGCATCCTACACCCCTGAAAGTTAAGAATATGTAGTCAGCCCAAAAAAGGCCTTAAAATGGATCTTAGGCCTGCAAAAATGTTGAAAACTTTGGAGGCCCTAAAAAGAGGTTTACAGGCATCCTAGACCCCCTAAAGTCCAGAAAATGTTGGTGGCCCAGAAACAGGGTCAGAGAGCTCTGAATGTCCCGAAAACATTTGCAGCCTGAAAGGGGCATTAACCCGCATCCTAGACCACTGAAATTCCCAAAAATATTTTTTCCACGAAAAATGCATCTTACATCCGTGAACGTTCTGAATGTTAGCAGCCCAAAAAAGGCCTTAAAATGCCTCTTAGGCCTGCAAAAATGTAGAAAACTTTGGAGGCCCAAAAAAGAGGTTTACAGGCATCCTAGACCCCCTAAAGTCCAGAAAATGATGGTTGCCCAAAAACGGTGTCAGAGAGCTCTGAAGGTCCCAAAAACATTTGCAGCCTGAAAGGGGCATTAACCCGCATCCTAGACCACTGAAATTCCCAAAAACATTTTTGGCACGAAAAATGCATCCTGCACCTCTGAAAGTTAAGAATATGTTAGCAGCCCAAAAAAGGCCTTAAAATGCATCTTAGGCCTTCAAAAATGTTGAAAACTTTGGAGGCCCAAAAAAGGGGTTTACAGGCATCCTAGACCCCTAAAGTCCAGAAAATGATGGTTGCCCAAAAACGGTGTCAGAGAGCTCTGAATGTCCCAAAAACATTGGCAGCCTGAAAGGGGCATTAACCCGCATCCTAGACCACTGAAATTCCCAAAAATAATTTTGGCACACAAAATGCATCCTACACCCCTGAAAGTTAAGAATAGGTTAGCAGCCCAAAAAAGGCCTTAAAATACATCTTAGGCCTGCAAAAATGTTGAAAACTTTGGAGGCCCTAAAAAGAGGTTTACAGGCATCCTAGACCCCCTAAAGTCCAGAAAATGTTGGTGGCCCAGAAACAGAGTCAGAGAGCTCTGAATGTCCCAAAAACATTTGCAGCCTGAAAGGGGCATTAACCCGCATCCTAGACCACTGAAATTCCCAAAAATATTTTTTCCACGAAAAATGCATCTTACATCCGTGAACGCTCAGAATGTTAGCAGCCCAAAAAAGGCCTTAAAATGCCTCTTAAGCCTGCAAAAATGTAAAAAACTTTGGAGGCCCAAAAAAGAGGTTTACAGGCATCCTAGACCCCCTAAAGTCCAGAAAATGATGGTGGCCCAAAAACTGTGTCAGAGAGCTCTGAAAGTCCCAAAAACATTTGCAGCCTGAAAGGGGCATTAACGCGCATCCTAGACCACTGAAGTTCCCAAATATATTTTTTCAACGAAAAAAGCATCTTACATCCGTGAACGTTCAGAATATGTTAGCAGCCCAAAAAAGGCCTTAAAATGTATCTTAGGCCTGCAAAAATGTAGAAAGCTTTGGAGGCCCAAAAAAAGGTGTTTATAGGCAACCTAGACCCCCTAAAGTCCAGAAAATGATGGTGTCCCAAAAGGTGCGTCAGAGAGCTCTGAATGTCCCAAAAACATGTGAAGCCTGAAAGCAGCATTAACCCGCATCCTAGACGACTGAAATTCCCAAAAATATTTTTGGCACGAAAAATGCATCCGACACCCCTGAAAGTTAAGGATATGTTAGCAGCCCAAAAAAGGCCTTAAAATGCATCTTAGGCCTGCAAAAATGTTGAAAACTTTGGAGGCCAAAAAAAGGGTTTTACAGGCATCCTAGACCCCCTAGAGTGCAGAAAATAATGGTGGCCCTAAAACTGTGTCAGAGAGCTCTGAATGTCCAAAAAACATTGGCAGCGTGAGAGGGGCATTAACCCGCATCCTAGACCACTGAAATTCCCTAAAATAATTTTGGCACAAAAAATGCATCCTACACCCCTGAAAGTTAAGAATATGTAAGCAGCCCAAAAAAGGCCTTAAAATGCAACTTGGGCCTGCAAAAATGTTGAAAACTGTGAAAGCCCAAAAAAGGGGTTTACAGCATCCTTGCCCCCAAAAGTCCAGAAAATGATGTTGGCCCAAAAGGTGCGTCAGAGAGCTCTGAATGTCCCAAAAACATTTGCATCCTGAAAGGGGCATTAACCCGCATCCTAGACCACTGAAATTCCCAAATATAATTTTGGCACAAAAAATGCATCCTACACCCCTGAAAGTTAAGAATATGTTAGCAGCCCAAAAAAGGCCTTAAAATGCATCTTAGGCCTGCAAAAATGTTGAAAACTTTGGAGGCCCTAAAAAGGGGTTTACAGGCATCCTAGACACCCTAAAGTCCAGAAAATGTTGGTGGCCCAGAACCAGGGTCAGAAAGCTCTGAATGTCCCAAAAACATTTGCAGCCTGAAAGGGGCATTAACCCGCATCCTAGACCACTGAAATTCCCAAAAATATTTTTTCCACGAAAAATGCATTTTACATCCGTGAACGTTCAGAATATGTTAGCAGCCCAAAAAAGGCATTAAAATGCATCCTAGGCCTGCAAAAATATTGAATACTTTGGAGGCCCAAAAAAGGGGTTTACCGGCATCCTAGACCCCCTAAAGTCCAGAAAATGCAGGTGGCACAAAAACTGCGTCAGAGAGCGCTGAATGTCCCAAAAACATGTGTAGCCTGAAAGGGGCATTAACCCGCATCCTAGACCACTGAAATTCCCAAAAATATTTTTGGCACGAAAAATGCATCCTACACCCCTGAAAGTTAAGAATATGTTAGCAGCCCAAAAAAGGCCTTAAAATGCATCTTAGGCCTGCAAAAATGTTGAAAACTTTGAAGGCCGAAAAAAAGGTTTTACAGGCATCCTAGACCCCCTAAAGTGCAGAAAATAATGGTGGCCCTAAAACTGTGTCAGAGAGCTCTGAATGTCCCAAAAACATTGGCAGCCTGAAAGGGGCATTAACCCGCATCCTAAACCACTGAAATTCCCAAAAATTATTTTGGCACAAAAAATGCATCCTACACCCCTGAAAGTTAAGAATATGTTAGCAGCCCAAAAAAGGCCTTAAAATGCAACTTAGGCCTGCAAAAATGTTGAAAACTTTGAAGGCCCAAAAAAGGGGTTTACAGGCATCCTAGACCCCCTAAAGTCCAGAAAATGTTGGTGGCCCAGAAACAGGGTCAGAGAGCTCTGAATGTCCCAAAAACATTTGCAGCCTGAAAGGGGCATTAACCCGCATCCTAGACCACTGAAATTCCCTAAAATATTTTTTCCACGAAAAATGCATCTTACATCCGTGAAC
Source organism: Ambystoma mexicanum (assembly GCF_040938575.1). Lineage (NCBI taxonomy): Eukaryota > Metazoa > Chordata > Amphibia > Caudata > Ambystomatidae > Ambystoma > Ambystoma mexicanum. Next base: position 232,478,993 of record NC_090933.1, read on the forward strand.
GTTCAGAATATGTTAGCAGCCCAAAAAAGGCATTAAAATGCATCTTAGGCCTGCAAAAATATTGAAAACTTTGGAGGCCCAAAAAAGGGGTTTACAGGCATCCTAGACCCAATAAAGTCCAGAAAATGATGGAGGCCCAGAAACTGTGTCAGAGAGCGCTGAATGTCCCAAAAACATGCGTAGCCTGAAAGGGGCATTAATCCGCATCCTAGACCACTGAAATTCCCAAAAATATTTTTTTCACGAAAAATGCATCTTACATCCGTGAACGTTCAGAATATGTTAGCAGCCCAAAAAAGGCATTTTAAATGCAACTTAGGCCTGCAAAAATGTTGAAAACTTTGAAGGCCCAAAAAAGAGGTTTACAGGCATCCTAGACCCCCTAAAGTCCAAAAAATGTTGGTGGCCGAGAAACAGGGTCAGAGAGCGCTGAATTTCACAAAAACATGTGTAGACCACTGAAATTCCCAAAAATATTTTTTCCATGAAAAATGCATCTTACATCCGTGAATGTTCAGAATATGTTAGCAGCCCAAAAAAGACCTTAAAATGCATTTTAGGCCTGGAAAAATGTTGAAAACTCTGGAGGCCCAAAAATGGGGTTTACAGGCATCCTAGACCCCCTTAACTCCAGAAAATGATGGTGCCCAAATACTGTGTCAGAGAGCTCTGAATGTCCCTAACGCATTTGCAGCCTAAAAGGGGCATTAACCTGCATCCTAGACCACTGAAATTCCCAAAAATAAGTTTGGCACAAAAAATGCATCCTACACCCCTAAAAGTTAAGAATATGTTAGCAGCCCAAAAAAGGCCTTAAAATGCAACTTAGGCCTGCAAAATGTTGAAAACTTTGAAGGCCCAAAAAAGGGGTTTACAGGCATCCCAGACCCCCTGAAGTCCAGAAAATGATGGTGGACCAAAAACAGGGTCAGAGAGCTCTGAATGTCCCAAAAACATTTGCAGCCTGAAAGGGGCATTAACCCGCATCCTAGACCACTGAAATTCCCAAAAATATTTTTTCCATGAAAAATGCATCTTACATCCGTGAACGTTCAGAATATGTTAGCAGCCCAAAAAAGGCCTTAAAATGCATCTTAGGCCTGCAAAAATGTAGAAAACTTTGGAGGCCCAAAAAAGAGGTTTACAGGCAACCTAGACCCCCTAAAGTCCAGAAAATGTTGGTGGTCGACAAACAGAGTCAGAGAGCGCTGAATGTCCCAAAAACATGTGTAGCCTGAAAGGGGCATTAACCCGCTTTCTATACCACTGAAATTCCCAAAAATATTTTTTCCACGAAAAATGCATCCTACACCCCTGAAAGTTAAGAATATGTTAGCAGCCCAAAAAAGGCCTTAAAATCCATCTTAGGCCTGCAAAAATGTAGAAAACTTTGGAGGCCCTAAAAGGGTTTGACAGGCATCCTAGACCCCCTAAAGTCCCGAAAATGATGGTGGCCCAAAAACTGCGTCAGAGAGCTCTGAATGTCCCAAAAACGTTTGCAGCGTGAAAGGGGCATTAACCCACGACCTCTGAAATTCCCAAAAAATAATTTTGGCACGAAGAATGCATCCTACCGCCCTGAAAGTTCAGAATATGTTACCAGTCCAAAAAGGGCCTTGAAATGCATCTTAGGCCTGCAAAAATGTTGAAAACTTTGGAGGCCCAAAAAAGGGGTTTACAGGCATCCTAGACCCCCTAAAGTCCAAAAAATGTTGGTGGCCGAGAAACAGGGTCAGAGAGCTCTGAATGTCCCAAAAACATGTGCAGCCTGAAAGGGGCATTAACCCGCCTCCTAGACCACTGAAATCCCCAAAAATATTTTTTCCACGAAAAATGCATCTTACATCGGTGAACGTTCAGAATATGTTAGCAGCTCAAAAAAGGCCTTAAAATGCATCTTAGGCCTGCAAAAATGTAGAAAACTTTGGAGGCCCTAAAAAGGGGTTTACAGGCATCCTAGTCCCCCTAAAGTCCAGAAAATGTTGGTGGGCCAAAACATGTGAAGCCTGAAAGGGGCATTAACCCGCATCCTAGACGACTGAAATTCCCAAAAATATTTTGACACGAAAAAAGGAATCCTACACCCCTAAAAGTTAAGAATATGTTAGCAGCCCAAAAAAGGCCTAAAAATACATCTTAGGCCTGCAAAAATGTTGAACACTTTGGAGGCCCATAAAAGGTGTTTACAGGCATCCTAGACCCCCTTAACTCCAGAAAATGATGGTGCCCAAATACTGTGTCAGAGAGCTCTGAATGTCCCTAACGCATTTGCAGCCTAAAAGGGGCATTAACCCGCATCCTAGACCACTGAAATTCCCAAAAATAATTTTGGCACGAAATTAGGCCTGCAAAAATGTAGAAAACTTTGGAGGCCCAAAAAAAGCGGTTACAGGCATCCTAGACCCCCTAAAGTCCAGAAAATGATGGTGGCCCAAAAACTGTGTCAGAGAGCTCTGAAAGTCCCAAAATCATTTGCAGCCTGAAAGGGGCATTAACCCGCATCCTAGACCACTGAAATTCCCAAAAATACTTTTGGCACGAAAAATGCATCCTACACCCCTGAAAGTTAAGAATATGTTAGCAGCCCAAAAAAGGCCTTACAATGCATCTTAGGCCTGCAAAAATGTTGAAAACTTTGGAGGCCCAAAAAAGGGGTTTACAGGCATCCTAGACCCCCTAAAGTCCAGAAAATGTTGGTGGCCGAGAAACAGGGTCAGAGAGCTCTGAATGTCCCAAAAACATGTGCAGCCTGAAAGTGGCATTAACCCGCATCCTAGACCACTGAAATCCCCAAAAATATTTTTTCCACGAAAAATGCATCTTACATCGGTGAACGTTCAGAATGTTAGCAGCCCAAAAAAGGCCTTAAAATGCCTCTTAGGCCTGCAAAAATGTAGAAAACTTTGGAGGCCCAAAAAAGAGGTTTACAGGCATCCTAGACCCCCTAAAGTCCAGAAAATGATGGTGCCCAAATACTGCGTCAGAGAGCTCTGAATGTCCCTAACGCATTTGCAGCCTAAAGTTACGAATATACGAGCATTAACCCGCATCCTAGACCACTGAAATTCCCAAAAATAATTTTGGCACAAAAAATGCATCCTACACCCCTTAAAGTTAAGAATATGTTAGCAGCCCAAAAAAGGCCTTAAAATGCAACTTAGGCCTGCAAAATGTTCAAAACTTTGAAGGCCCAAAAAAGGGGTTTACAGGCATCCTAGACCCCCTAAAGTCCAGAAAATTATGGTGGCCCAAAAGGTGCGTCAGAGAGCTCTGAATGTCCCAAAAACATTTGCATTCTGAAAGGGGCATTAACCCGCATCCTAGACCACTGAAATTCCCAAAAATAATTTTGGCACAAAAAATACACCCTACACCACTGAAAGTTAAGAATATGTTAGAGCCCAAAAAAGGCCTTAAAATGCATCTTAGGCCTGCAAAAATGTTGAAAACTTTGGAAGCCCTAAAAAGCGGTTTACAGGCATCCTAGACCCCCTAAAGTCCAGAAAATGTTGGTGGCCCAGAAACAGGGTCAGAGAGCTCTGAATGTCCCAAAAACATTTGCAGCCTGAAAGGGGCATTAACCCGCATCCTAGACCACTGAAATTCCCAAAAATATTTTTTCCACGAAAAATGCATCTTACATCCGTGAACGTTCAGAATGTTAGCAGCCCAAAAAAGGCCTTAAAATGCCTCTTAGGCCTGCAAAAATGTAGAAAACTTTGGAGGCCCAAAAAAGAGGTTTACAGGCATCCTAGACCCCCTAAAGTCCAGAAAATGATGGTGGCCCAAAAACTGTGTCAGAGAGCTCTGAAAGTCCCAAAAACATTTGCAGCCTGAAAGGGGCATTAACCCGCATCCTAGACCAGTGAAATTCCCAAAAATAATTTTGGCACGAAAAATGCATCCTACACCCCTGAAAGTTAAGAATATGTTAGCAGCCCAAAAAAGGCCTTAAAATGCATCTTAGGCCTGCAAAAATGTTGAACACTTTGGAGGCCCAAAAAAGGGGTTTACAGGCATCCTAGACCCCCTAAAGTCCAAAAAATGATGGTGGCCCAAAAACTGCATCAGAGAGCTCTGAATGTCCCAAAAACATTTGCAGTCTGAAAGGGGCATTAACCCACATCCTAGACCACTGAAATGCCAAAAATAATTTTGGCACAAAAAATGCATCCTACACCCCTGAAAGTTATGAATATGTTAGCAGCAAAGGCCTTAAAATGCATTTTAGGCCTGCAAAAATGTTGAAAACTTTTGAGGCCCAAAAAAGGGGTTTACAGGCATCCTAGACCCCCTAAAGTCCAGAAAATGTTGGTGGCCGACAAACAGGGTCAGAGAGCGCTGAATGTCCCAAAAACATTTGCATCCTGAAAGGGGCATTAACAGGCATCCTAGACCACTGAAACTCCCAAATATCATTTTGGCACAAAAAATGCATCCTACACCCCTGAAAGTTAAGAATATGTTAGCAGCCCAAAAAAGGCCTTAAAATGCATCTTAGGCCTGCAAAAATGTTGAAAACCTTGGAGGCCCTAAAAAGGGGTTTACAGGCATCCTAGACCCCCTAAAGTCCAGAAAATGTTGGTGCCCCAGAAACAGGGTCAGAGAGCGCTGAATGTCCCAAAAACATGTGTAGCCTGAAAGGGGCATTAACCCGCATCCTAGACCACTGAAATTCCCAAAAATATTTTTTCCACGATAATGCATCTTACATCCGTGAACGTTCAGAATATGTTAGCAGCCCAAAAAAGGCATTAAAATGCATCTTAGGCCTGCAAAAATATTGAAAATTTGGAGGCCCAAAAAAGGGGTTTACAGGCATCCTAGACCCCCTAAAGTCCAGAAAATGATAGTGGCCCAAAAACTGCGTCAGAGAGCGCTGAATGTCCCAAAAACATGTGTAGCCTGAAAGGGGCATTAACCCGCATCCTAGACCACTGAAATTCCCAAAAATATTTTTTCCACGAAAAATGCATCTTACATCCGTGAACGTTCAGAATATGTTAGCAGCCCAAAATAGACCTTAAAATGCATCTTAGGCCTGCAAAAATGTTGAAAACTTTGGAGGCCCAAAAACGGGGTTTACAGGCATCCTAGACCCCCTAAAGTCCAGAAAATGATGGTGCCCAAATACTGCGTCAGAGAGCTCTGAATGTCCCTAACGCATTTGCAGCCTAAAGTTACGAATATACGAGCATTAACCCGCATCCTAGACCACTGAAATTCCCAAAAATAATTTTGGCACAAAAAATGCATCCTACACCCCTTAAAGTTAAGAATATGTTAGCAGCCCAAAAAAGGCCTTAAAATGCAACTTAGGCCTGCAAAATGTTCAAAACTTTGAAGGCCCAAAAAAGGGGTTTACAGGCATCCTAGACCCCCTAAAGTCCAGAAAATTATGGTGGCCCAAAAGGTGCGTCAGAGAGCTCTGAATGTCCCAAAAACATTTGCATTCTGAAAGGGGCATTAACCCGCATCCTAGACCACTGAAATTCCCAAAAATAATTTTGGCACAAAAAATACACCCTACACCACTGAAAGTTAAGAATATGTTAGAGCCCAAAAAAGGCCTTAAAATGCATCTTAGGCCTGCAAAAATGTTGAAAACTTTGGAAGCCCTAAAAAGCGGTTTACAGGCATCCTAGACCCCCTAAAGTCCAGAAAATGTTGGTGGCCCAGAAACAGGGTCAGAGAGCTCTGAATGTCCCAAAAACATTTGCAGCCTGAAAGGGGCATTAACCCGCATCCTAGACCACTGAAATTCCCAAAAATATTTTTTCCACGAAAAATGCATCTTACATCCGTGAACGTTCAGAATGTTAGCAGCCCAAAAAAGGCCTTAAAATGCCTCTTAGGCCTGCAAAAATGTAGAAAACTTTGGAGGCCCAAAAAAGAGGTTTACAGGCATCCTAGACCCCCTAAAGTCCAGAAAATGATGGTGGCCCAAAAACTGTGTCAGAGAGCTCTGAAAGTCCCAAAAACATTTGCAGCCTGAAAGGGGCATTAACCCGCATCCTAGACCAGTGAAATTCCCAAAAATAATTTTGGCACGAAAAATGCATCCTACACCCCTGAAAGTTAAGAATATGTTAGCAGCCCAAAAAAGGCCTTAAAATGCATCTTAGGCCTGCAAAAATGTTGAACACTTTGGAGGCCCAAAAAAGGGGTTTACAGGCATCCTAGACCCCCTAAAGTCCAAAAAATGATGGTGGCCCAAAAACTGCATCAGAGAGCTCTGAATGTCCCAAAAACATTTGCAGTCTGAAAGGGGCATTAACCCACATCCTAGACCACTGAAATGCCAAAAATAATTTTGGCACAAAAAATGCATCCTACACCCCTGAAAGTTATGAATATGTTAGCAGCAAAGGCCTTAAAATGCATTTTAGGCCTGCAAAAATGTTGAAAACTTTTGAGGCCCAAAAAAGGGGTTTACAGGCATCCTAGACCCCCTAAAGTCCAGAAAATGTTGGTGGCCGACAAACAGGGTCAGAGAGCGCTGAATGTCCCAAAAACATTTGCATCCTGAAAGGGGCATTAACAGGCATCCTAGACCACTGAAATTCCCAAATATCATTTTGGCACAAAAAATGCATCCTACACCCCTGAAAGTTAAGAATATGTTAGCAGCCCAAAAAAGGCCTTAAAATGCATCTTAGGCCTGCAAAAATGTTGAAAACCTTGGAGGCCCTAAAAAGGGGTTTACAGGCATCCTAGACCCCCTAAAGTCCAGAAAATGTTGGTGCCCCAGAAACAGGGTCAGAGAGCGCTGAATGTCCCAAAAACATGTGTAGCCTGAAAGGGGCATTAACCCGCATCCTAGACCACTGAAATTCCCAAAAATATTTTTTCCACGATAATGCATCTTACATCCGTGAACGTTCAGAATATGTTAGCAGCCCAAAAAAGGCATTAAAATGCATCTTAGGCCTGCAAAAATATTGAAAATTTGGAGGCCCAAAAAAGGGGTTTACAGGCATCCTAGACCCCCTAAAGTCCAGAAAATGATAGTGGCCCAAAAACTGCGTCAGAGAGCGCTGAATGTCCCAAAAACATGTGTAGCCTGAAAGGGGCATTAACCCGCATCCTAGACCACTGAAATTCCCAAAAATATTTTTTCCACGAAAAATGCATCTTACATCCGTGAACGTTCAGAATATGTTAGCAGCCCAAAATAGACCTTAAAATGCATTTTAGGCCTGCAAAAATGTTGAAAACTTTGGAGGCCCAAAAACGGGGTTTACAGGCATCCTAGACCCCCTAAAGTCCAGAAAATGATGGTGGCCCAAAAACTGCGTCAGAGAGTGCTGAATGTCCCAAAAACATGTGTAGCCTGAAAGGGGCATTAACCCGCATCCTAGACCACTGAAATTCCCAAAAATATTTTTTCCACGAAAAATGCATCTTACATCCGTGAACGTTCAGAATATGTTAGCAGCCCAAAAAAGGCCTTAAAATGCATTTTAGGCCTGCAAAAATGTTGAAAACTTTGGAGGCCCAAAAAAGGGGTTTACAGGCATCCTAGACCCCCTAAAGTCCAAAAATGTTGGTGGCCCAGAAACAGGGTCAGAGAGCTCTGAATGTCCCAAAAACATGTGCAGCCTGAAAGGGGCATTAACCCGCCTCCTAGACCACTGAAATCCCCCAAAATATTTTTTCCACGAAAAATGCATCTTACATCGGTGAATGTTCAGAATATGTTAGCAGCTCAAAAAAGGCCTTAAAATGCATCTTAGGCCTGCAAAAATGTAGAAAACTTTGGAGGCCCTAAAAAGGGGTTTACAGGCATCCTAGACCCCCTAAAGTCCAGAAAATGTTGGTGGGCCAAAAACTGAGTCAGAGAGCTCTGAATGTCCCAAAAACATTTGCATCCTGAAAGGGGCATTAACAGGCACCCTAGACCACTGAAATTCCCAAATATAATTTTGGCACAAAAAATGCATCCTACACCCCTGAAAGTTAAGAATATGTTAGCAGCCCAAAAAAGGCCTTAAAATGCATCTTAAGCCTGCAAAAATGTTGAAAACCTTGGAGGCCCTAAAAAGGGGTTTACAGGCATCCTAGACTCCCTAAAGTCCAGAAAATGTTGGTGGCCCAGAAACAGGGTCAGAGAGCGCTGAATGTCCCAAAAACATGTGTAGCCTGAAAGGGGCATTAACCCGCATCCTAGACCACTGAAATTCCCAAAAATATTTTTTCCACGAAAAATGCATCTTACATCCGTAAACGTTCAGAATATGTTAGCAGCCCAAAAAAGGCATTAAAATGCATCTTAGGCCTGCAAAAATATTGAAAACTTTGGAGGCCCAAAAAAGGGGTTTACAGGCATCCTAGACCCCTTAAAGTCCAGAAAATGATGGTGGCCCAAAAACTGCGTCAGAGAGCGCTGAATGTCCCAAAAACATGTGTAGCCTGAAAGGGGCATTAACCCGCATCCTAGACCACTGAAATTCCCAAAAATATTTTTTCCACCAAAAATGCATCTTACATCCGTGAACGTTCAGAATATGTTAGCAGCCCAAAAAAGACCTTAAAATGCATCTTAGGCCTGCAAAAATGTTGAAAACTTTGGAGGCCCAAAAACGGGGTATACAGGCATCCTAGACCCCCTAAAGTCCAGAAAATGATGGTGGCCCAAAAACTGCGTCAGAGAGTGCTGAATGTCCCAAAATCATTGGCAGCCTGAAAGGGGCATTAACCCGCATCCTAGACCACTGAAATTCCCAAAAATAATTTTTCCACGAAAAATGCATCTTACATCCGTAAACGTTCAGAATATGTTAGCAGCCCAAAAAAGGCCTTAAAATGCATTTTAGGCCTGCAAAAATGTTGAAAACTTTGGAGGCCCAAAAAAGGGGTTTACAGGCATCCTAGACCCCCTAAAGTCCAAAAATGTTGGTGGCCCAGAAACAGGGTCAGAGAGCTCTGAATGTCCCAAAAACATGTGCAGCCTGAAAGGGGCATTAACCCGCCTCCTAGACCACTGAAATCCCCAAAAATATTTTTTCCACGAAAAATGCATCTTACATCGGTGAATGTTCAGAATATGTTAGCAGCTCAAAAAAGGCCTTAAAATGCATCTTAGGCCTGCAAAAATGTAGAAAACTTTGGAGGCCCTAAAAAGGGGTTTACAGGCATCCTAGACCCCCTAAAGTCCAGAAAATGTTGGTGGGCCAAAAACTGAGTCAGAGAGCTCTGAATGTCCCAAAAACATTTGCATCCTGAAAGGGGCATTAACCCGCATCCTAGACCACTGAAATTCCCAAAAATAATTTTGGCACAAAAAATGCATCCTACACCCCTGAAAGTTAAGAATATGTTAGCAGCCCAAAAAAGGCCTTAAAATGCATCTTAGGCCTGCAAAAATGTAGAAAACTTTGGAGGCCCAAAAAAGAGGTTTACAGGCATCCTAAACACCCTAAAGTCCAGAAAATGTTGTTGGCCGACAAACAGAGTCAGAGAGCGCTGAATGTCCCAAAAACATGTTTAGCCTGAAAGGGGCATTAACTCGCATCCTAGACCACTGAAATTCCCAAAAATATTTTTTCCATGAAAAATGCATTTTACATCCGTGAATGTTCAGAATATGTTAGCAGCCCAAAAAAGACCTTAAAATGCATTTTAGGCCTGGAAAAATGTTGAAAACTTTGGAGGCCCAAAAACGGGGTTTACAGGCATCCTAGACCCCCTTAACTCCAGAAAATGATGGTGCCCAAATACTGTGTCAGAGAGCTCTGAATGTCCCAAAAACATTTGCACCCTGAAAGGAGCATTAACCCGCATCCTAGACCACTGAAATTCCCAAAAATAATTTTGGCACACAAAATGTATCCTACACCCCTGAAAGTTAAGAATATGTTAGCAGCCCAAAAAAGGCCTTAAAATGCATCTTAGGCCTGCAAAAATGTTGAAAATTTTGGAGGCCAAAAAAAAGGTTTTACAGGCATCCTAGACACCCTAAAGTGCAGAAAATAATGGTGGCCCTAAAACTGTGTCAGAGAGCTCTGAATGTCCCAAAAACATTGGCAGCCTGAAAGGGACATTAACCCGCATCCTAGACCACTGAAATTCCCAAAAATTATTTTGGCACAAAAAATGCATCCTACACCTCTGAAAGTTAAGAATATGTTAGCAGCCCAAAAAAGGCCTTAAAATGCAACTTAGGCCTGCAAAATGTTGAAAACTTTGAAGGCCGAAAAAAGGGGTTTACAGGCATCCTAAACCCCCTAAAGTCCAGAAAATGATGGTGGCCCAAAAGGTGCGTCAGAGAGCTCTGAATGTCCCAAAAACATTTGCACCCTGAAAGGGGCATTAACCCGCATCCTAGACCACTGAAATTCCCAAAAATAATTTTGGCACAAAAAATGCATCCTACACCACTGAAAGTTAAGAATATGTTAGCAGCCCAAAAAAGGCCTTAAAATGCATCTTCGGCCTGCAAAAATGTTGAAAACTTTGGAAGCCCTAATAAGGAGTTTACAGGCATCCTAGACCCCCTAAAGTCCAGAAAATGTTGGTGGCCCAAAACAGGGTCAGAGAGCTCTGAATGTCCCAAAAACATTTGCAGCCTGAAAGGGGCATTTACCCGCATCCTAAACCACTGAATTTCCCAAAAATATTTTTTCCACGAAAAATGCATCTTACATCCGTGAACGTTCAGAATGTTAGCAGCCCAAAAAAGGCCTTAAAATGCCTCTTAGGCCTGCAAAAATGTAGAAAACTTTGGAGGCCCAAAAAAGAGGTTTACAGGCATCCTAGACCCCCTAAAGTCGAGAAAATGATGGTGCCCAAAAACTGCATCAGAGAGCTCTGAATGTCCCAAAAAAATTTGCAGTCTGAAAGGGGCATTAACCCACATCCTAGACCACTGAAATGCCAAAAATAATTTTGGCACAAAAAATGCATCCTACACCCCTGAAAGTTATGAATATGTTAGCAGCAAAGGCCTTAAAATGCATTTTAGGCCTGCAAAAATGTTGAAAACTTTTGAGGCCCAAAAAAGGGGTTTACAGGCATCCTAGACCCCCTAAAGTCCAGAAAATGTTGGTGGCCGACAAACAGGGTCAGAGAGCGCTGAATGTCCCAAAAACATTTGCATCCTGAAAGGGGCATTAACAGGCATCCTAGACCACTGAAATTCCCAAATATCATTTTGGCACAAAAAATGCATCCTACACCCCTGAAAGTTAAGAATATGTTAGCAGCCCAAAAAAGGCCTTAAAATGCATCTTAGGCCTGCAAAAATGTTGAAAACCTTGGAGGCCCTAAAAAGGGGTTTACAGGCATCCTAGACCCCCTAAAGTCCAGAAAATGTTGGTGCCCCAGAAACAGGGTCAGAGAGCGCTGAATGTCCCAAAAACATGTGTAGCCTGAAAGGGGCATTAACCCGCATCCTAGACCACTGAAATTCCCAAAAATATTTTTTCCACGATAATGCATCTTACATCCGTGAACGTTCAGAATATGTTAGCAGCCCAAAAAAGGCATTAAAATGCATCTTAGGCCTGCAAAAATATTGAAAATTTGGAGGCCCAAAAAAGGGGTTTACAGGCATCCTAGACCCCCTAAAGTCCAGAAAATGATAGTGGCCCAAAAACTGCGTCAGAGAGCGCTGAATGTCCCAAAAACATGTGTAGCCTGAAAGGGGCATTAACCCGCATCCTAGACCACTGAAATTCCCAAAAATATTTTTTCCACGAAAAATGCATCTTACATCCGTGAACGTTCAGAATATGTTAGCAGCCCAAAATAGACCTTAAAATGCATCTTAGGCCTGCAAAAATGTTGAAAACTTTGGAGGCCCAAAAACGGGGTTTACAGGCATCCTAGACCCCCTAAAGTCCAGAAAATGATGGTGGCCCAAAAACTGCGTCAGAGAGTGCTGAATGTCCCAAAAACATGTGTAGCCTGAAAGGGGCATTAACCCGCATCCTAGACCACTGAAATTCCCAAAAATATTTTTTCCACGAAAAATGCATCTTACATCCGTGAACGTTCAGAATATGTTAGCAGCCCAAAAAAGGCCTTAAAATGCATTTTAGGCCTGCAAAAATGTTGAAAACTTTGGAGGCCCAAAAAAGGGGTTTACAGGCATCCTAGACCCCCTAAAGTCCAAAAATGTTGGTGGCCCAGAAACAGGGTCAGAGAGCTCTGAATGTCCCAAAAACATGTGCAGCCTGAAAGGGGCATTAACCCGCCTCCTAGACCACTGAAATCCCCCAAAATATTTTTTCCACGAAAAATGCATCTTACATCGGTGAATGTTCAGAATATGTTAGCAGCTCAAAAAAGGCCTTAAAATGCATCTTAGGCCTGCAAAAATGTAGAAAACTTTGGAGGCCCTAAAAAGGGGTTTACAGGCATCCTAGACCCCCTAAAGTCCAGAAAATGTTGGTGGGCCAAAAACTGAGTCAGAGAGCTCTGAATGTCCCAAAAACATTTGCATCCTGAAAGGGGCATTAACAGGCACCCTAGACCACTGAAATTCCCAAATATAATTTTGGCACAAAAAATGCATCCTACACCCCTGAAAGTTAAGAATATGTTAGCAGCCCAAAAAAGGCCTTAAAATGCATCTTAAGCCTGCAAAAATGTTGAAAACCTTGGAGGCCCTAAAAAGGGGTTTACAGGCATCCTAGACCCCCTAAAGTCCAGAAAATGTTGGTGGCCCAGAAACAGGGTCAGAGAGCGCTGAATGTCCCAAAAACATGTGTAGCCTGAAAGGGGTATTAACCCGCATCCTAGACCACTGAAATTCCCAAAAATATTTTTTCCACGAAAAATGCATCTTACATCCGTAAACGTTCAGAATATGTTAGCAGCCCAAAAAAGGCATTAAAATGCATCTTAGGCCTGCAAAAATATTGAAAACTTTGGAGGCCCAAAAAAGGGGTTTACAGGCATCCTAGACCCCTTAAAGTCCAGAAAATGATGGTGGCCCAAAAACTGCGTCAGAGAGCGCTGAATGTCCCAAAAACATGTGTAGCCTGAAAGGGGCATTAACCCGCATCCTAGACCACTGAAATTCCCAAAAATATTTTTTCCACCAAAAATGCATCTTACATCCGTGAACGTTCAGAATATGTTAGCAGCCCAAAAAAGACCTTAAAATGCATCTTAGGCCTGCAAAAATGTTGAAAACTTTGGAGGCCCAAAAACGGGGTATACAGGCATCCTAGACCCCCTAAAGTCCAGAAAATGATGGTGGCCCAAAAACTGCGTCAGAGAGTGCTGAATGTCCCAAAATCATTGGCAGCCTGAAAGGGGCATTAACCCGCATCCTAGACCACTGAAATTCCCAAAAATAATTTTTCCACGAAAAATGCATCTTACATCCGTGAACGTTCAGAATATGTTAGCAGCCCAAAAAAGGCCTTAAAATGCATTTTAGGCCTGCAAAAATGTTGAAAACTTTGGAGGCCCAAAAAAGGGGTTTACAGGCATCCTAGACCCCCTAAAGTCCAAAAATGTTGGTGGCCCAGAAACAGGGTCAGAGAGCTCTGAATGTCCCAAAAACATGTGCAGCCTGAAAGGGGCATTAACCCGCCTCCTAGACCACTGAAATCCCCAAAAATATTTTTTCCACGAAAAATGCATCTTACATCGGTGAATGTTCAGAATATGTTAGCAGCTCAAAAAAGGCCTTAAAATGCATCTTAGGCCTGCAAAAATGTAGAAAACTTTGGAGGCCCTAAAAAGGGGTTTACAGGCATCCTAGACCCCCTAAAGTCCAGAAAATGTTGGTGGGCCAAAAACTGAGTCAGAGAGCTCTGAATGTCCCAAAAACATTTGCATCCTGAAAGGGGCATTAACCCGCATCCTAGACCACTGAAATTCCCAAAAATAATTTTGGCACAAAAAATGCATCCTACACCCCTGAAAGTTAAGAATATGTTAGCAGCCCAAAAAAGGCCTTAAAATGCATCTTAGGCCTGCAAAAATGTTGAAAACTTTGGAGGCCGAAAAAAAGGTTTTACAGGCATCCTAGACACCCTAAAGTGCAGAAAATAATGGTGGCCCTAAAACTGTGTCAGAGAGCTCTGAATGTCCCAAAAACATTGGCAGCCTGAAAGGGACATTAACCCGCATCCTAGACCACTGAAATTCCCAAAAATTATTTTGGCACAAAAAATGCATCCTACACCTCTGAAAGTTAAGAATATGTTAGCAGCCCAAAAAAGGCCTTAAAATGCAACTTAGGCCTGCAAAATGTTGAAAACTTTGAAGGCCGAAAAAAGGGGTTTACAGGCATCCTAAACCCCCTAAAGTCCAGAAAATGATGGTGGCCCAAAAGGTGCGTCAGAGAGCTCTGAATGTCCCAAAAACATTTGCACCCTGAAAGGGGCATTAACCCGCATCCTAGACCACTGAAATTCCCAAAAATAATTTTGGCACAAAAAATGCATCCTACACCACTGAAAGTTAAGAATATGTTAGCAGCCCAAAAAAGGCCTTAAAATGCATCTTAGGCCTGCAAAAATGTTGAAAACTTTGGAAGCCCTAATAAGGAGTTTACAGGCATCCTAGACCCCCTAAAGTCCAGAAAATGTTGGTGGCCCAAAACAGGGTCAGAGAGCTCTGAATGTCCCAAAAACATTTGCAGCCTGAAAGGGGCATTTACCCGCATCCTAAACCACTGAAATTCCCAAAAATATTTTTTCCACGAAAAATGCATCTTACATCCGTGAACGTTCAGAATGTTAGCAGCCCAAAAAAGGCCTTAAAATGCCTCTTAGGCCTGCAAAAATGTAGAAAACTTTGGAGGCCCAAAAAAGAGGTTTACAGGCATCCTAGACCCCCTAAAGTCGAGAAAAAGATGGTGCCCAAAAACTGCATCAGAGAGCTCTGAATGTCCCAAAAAAATTTGCAGTCTGAAAGGGGCATTAACCCACATCCTAGACCACTGAAATACCAAAAATAATTTTGGCACAAAAAATGCATCCTACACCCCTGAAAGTTATGAATATGTTAGCAGCAAAGGCCTTAAAATGCATTTTAGGCCTGCAAAAATGTTGAAAACTTTTGAGGCCCAAAAAAGGGGTTTACAGGCATCCTAGACCCCTAAAGTCCAGAAAAGGATGGTGGCCCAAAAACTGCATCAGAGAGCTCTGAATGTCCCAAAAAAATTTGCAGTCTGAAAGGGGCATTAACCCACATCCTAGACCACTGAAATTCCCAAAAATAATTTTGGCACAAAAAATGCATCCTACACCCCTGAAAGTTAAGAATATGTTAGCAGCCCAAAAAAGGCCTTAAAATGCATCTTAGGCCTGCAAAAATGTTGAACACTTTGGAGGCCCAAAAAAGGGGTTTACAGGCATCCTAGACCCCCTAAAGTCCAGAAAAGGATGGTGGCCCAAAAACTGCATCAGAGAGCTCTGAATGTCCCAAAAAAATTTGCAGTCTGAAAGGGGCATTAACCCACATCCTAGACCACTGAAATACCAAAAATAATTTTGGCACAAAAAATGCATCCTACACCCCTGAAAGTTATGAATATGTTAGCAGCAAAGGCCTTAAAATGCATTTTAGGCCTGCAAAAATGTTGAAAACTTTTGAGGCCCAAAAAAGGGGTTTACAGGCATCCTAGACCCCCTAAAGTCCAGAAAATGTTCGTGGCCGACAAACAGAGTCAGAGAGCTCTGAATGTCCCAAAAACATTGGCAGCCTGAAAGAGACATTAACCCGCATCCTAGACCAATGAAATTCCCAAAAATTATTTTGGCACAAAAAATGCATCCTACACCTCTGAAAGTTAAGAATATGTTAGCAGCCCAAAAAAGGCCTAAAAATGCAACTTAGGCCTGCAAAAATGATGAAAACTTTGAAGGCCCAAAAAAGGGGTTTACAGGCATCCTAGACCCCCTAAAGTCCAGAAAATGATGATGGCCCAAAAGGTGAGTCAGAGAGCTCTGAAGGTCCCAAAAACATTTGCATCCTGAAAGGGGCATTAACCCGCATCCTAGACCACTGAAATTCCCAAAAATATTTTTTCCACGAAAAATGCATCCTACACCTCTTGAAAGTTAAGAATATGTTAGCAGCCCAAAAAAGGCCTTGAAATGCATCTTAGGCCTTCAAAAATGTTGAAAACTTTGGAGGCCTTAAAAAGGGGTTTACAGGCATCCTAGACCCCCTAAAGTCCAGAAAATGTTGGTGGCCCAGAACCAGGGTCAGAAAGCTCTGAATGTCCCAAAAACATTTGCAGCCTGAAAGGGGCATTAACCCGCATCCTAGACCACTGAAATTCCCAAAAATATTTTTTCCACCAAAAATGCATCTTACATCCGTGAACGTTCAGAATATGTTAGCAGCCCAAAAAAGACCTTAAAATGCATCTTAGGCCTGCAAAAATGTTGAAAACTTTGGAGGCCCAAAAACGGGGTATACAGGCATCCTAGACCCCCTAAAGTCCAGAAAATGATGGTGGCCCAAAAACTGCGTCAGAGAGTGCTGAATGTCCCAAAAACATTGGCAGCCTGAAAGGGGCATTAACCCGCATCCTAGACCACTGAAATTCCCAAAAATAATTTTTCCACGAAAAATGCATCTTACATCCGTGAACTTTCAGAATATGTTAGCAGCCCAAAAAAGGCCTTAAAATGCATTTTAGGCCTGCAAAAATGTTGAAAACTTTGGAGGCCCAAAAAAGGGGTTTACAGGCATCCTAGACCCCCTAAAGTCCAAAAATGTTGGTGGCCCAGAAACAGGGTCAGAGAGCTCTGAATGTCCCAAAAACATGTGCAGCCTGAAAGGGGCATTAACCCGCCTCCTAGACCACTGAAATCCCCAAAAATATTTTTTCCACGAAAAATGCATCTTACATCGGTGAATGTTCAGAATATGTTAGCAGCTCAAAAAAGGCCTTAAAATGCATCTTAGGCCTGCAAAAATGTAGAAAACTTTGGAGGCCCTAAAAAGGGGTTTACAGGCATCCTAGACCCCCTAAAGTCCAGAAAATGTTGGTGGGCCAAAAACTGAGTCAGAGAGCTCTGAATGTCCCAAAAACATTTGCATCCTGAAAGGGGAATTAACCCGCATCCTAGACCACTGAAATTCCCAAAAATAATTTTGGCACAAAAATGCATCCTACACCCCTGAAAGTTAAGAATATGTTAGCAGCCCAAAAAAGGCCTTAAAATGCATCTTAGGCCTGCAGAAATGTAGAAAACTTTGGAGGCCCAAAAAAGAGGTTTACAGGCATCCTAAACCCCCTAAAGTCCAGAAAATGTTGTTGGCCGACAAACAGAGTCAGAGAGCGCTGAATGTCCCAAAAACATGTTTAGCCTGAAAGGGGCATTAACTCGCATCCTAGACCACTGAAATTCCCAAAAATATTTTTTCCATGAAAAATGCATTTTACATCCGTGAATGTTCAGAATATGTTAGCAGCCCAAAAAAGACCTTAAAATGCATTTTAGGCCTGGAAAAATGTTGAAAACTTTGGAGGCCCAAAAACGGGGTTTACAGGCATCCTAGACCCCCTTAACTCCAGAAAATGATGGTGCCCAAATACTGTGTCAGAGAGCTCTGAATGTCCCTAATGCATTTGCAGCCTAAAAGGGGCATCAACCAGCATCCTAGACCACTGAAATTCCCAAAAATATTGTTGGCACGAAAAATGCATCCTACACCTCTGAAAGTTAAGAATATGTTAGCAGCCCAAAAAAGGCCTTAAAATGCAATTTAGGCATGCAAAAATGTTGAAAACTTTGAAGGCCCAAAAAAGGGGTTAACAGGCATCCTAAACCCCCTAAAGTCCAGAAAATGATGGTGGCCCAAAAGGTGCGTCAGAGAGCTCTGAATGTCCCAAAAACATTTGCACCCTGAAAGGAGCATTAACCCGCATCCTAGACCACTGAAATTCCCAAAAATAATTTTGGCACACAAAATGCATCCTACACCCCTGAAAGTTAAGAATATGTTAGCAGCCCAAAAAAGGCCTTAAAATGCATCTTAGGCCTGCAAAAATGTTGAAAACTTTGGAGGCCGAAAAAAAGGTTTTACAGGCATCCTAGACACCCTAAAGTGCAGAAAATAATGGTGGCCCTAAAACTGTGTCAGAGAGCTCTGAATGTCCCAAAAACATTGGCAGCCTGAAAGGGACATTAACCCGCATCCTAGACCACTGAAATTCCCAAAAATTATTTTGGCACAAAAATGCATCCTACACCTCTGAAAGTTAAGAATATGTTAGCAGCCCAAAAAAGGCCTTAAAATGCATCTTAGGCCTGCAAAAATGTTGAAAACTTTGGAAGCCCTAATAAGGAGTTTACAGGCATCCTAGACCCCCTAAAGTCCAGAAAATGTTGGTGGCCCAAAACAGGGTCAGAGAGCTCTGAATGTCCCAAAAACATTTGCAGCCTGAAAGGGGCATTTACCCGCATCCTAAACCACTGAAATTCCCAAAAATATTTTTTCCACGAAAAATGCATCTTACATCCGTGAACGTTCAGAATGTTAGCAGCCCAAAAAAGGCCTTAAAATGCCTCTTAGGCCTGCAAAAATGTAGAAAACTTTGGAGGCCCAAAAAAGAGGTTTACAGGCATCCTAGACCCCCTAAAGTCGAGAAAATGATGGTGCCCAAAAACTGCATCAGAGAGCTCTGAATGTCCCAAAAAAATTTGCAGTCTGAAAGGGGCATTAACCCACATCCTAGACCACTGAAATTCCCAAAAATAATTTTGGCACAAAAAATGCATCCTACACCCCTGAAAGTTAAGAATATGTTAGCAGCCCAAAAAAGGCCTTAAAATGCATCTTAGGCCTGCAAAAATGTTGAACACTTTGGAGGCCCAAAAAAGGGGTTTACAGGCATCCTAGACCCCCTAAAGTCCAGAAAAGGATGGTGGCCCAAAAACTGCATCAGAGAGCTCTGAATGTCCCAAAAAAATTTGCAGTCTGAAAGGGGCATTAACCCACATCCTAGACCACTGAAATACCAAAAATAATTTTGGCACAAAAAATGCATCCTACACCCCTGAAAGTTATGAATATGTTAGCAGCAAAGGCCTTAAAATGCATTTTAGGCCTGCAAAAATGTTGAAAACTTTTGAGGCCCAAAAAAGGGGTTTACAGGCATCCTAGACCCCCTAAAGTCCAGAAAATGTTGGTGGCCGACAAACAGAGTCAGAGAGCTCTGAATGTCCCAAAAACATTGGCAGCCTGAAAGAGACATTAACCCGCATCCTAGACCACTGAAATTCCCAAAAATTATTTTGCCACAAAAAATGCATCCTACACCTCTGAAAGTTAAGAATATGTTAGCAGCCCAAAAAAGGCCTTAAAATGCAACTTAGGCCTGCAAAAATGTTGAAAACTTTGAAGGCCCAAAAAAGGGGTTAACAGGCATCCTAGACCCCCTAAAGTCCAGAAAATGATGTTGGCCCAAAAGGTGAGTCAGAGAGCTCTGAAGGTCCCAAAAACATTTGCATCCTGAAAGGGGCATTAACAGGCATCCTAGACCACTGAAATTCCCAAATATCATTTTGGCACAAAAAATGCATCCTACACCCCTGAAAGTTAAGAATATGTTAGCAGCCCAAAAAAGGCCTTAAAATGCATCTTAGGCCTGCAAAAATGTTGAAAACCTTGGAGGCCCTAAAAAGGGGTTTACAGGCATCCTAGACCCCCTAAAGTCCAGAAAATGTTGGTGCCCCAGAAACAGGGTCAGAGAGCGCTGAATGTCCCAAAAACATGTGTAGCCTGAAAGGGGCATTAACCCGCATCCTAGACCACTGAAATTCCCAAAAATATTTTTTCCACGATAATGCATCTTACATCCGTGAACGTTCAGAATATGTTAGCAGCCCAAAAAAGGCATTAAAATGCATCTTAGGCCTGCAAAAATATTGAAAATTTGGAGGCCCAAAAAAGGGGTTTACAGGCATCCTAGACCCCCTAAAGTCCAGAAAATGATAGTGGCCCAAAAACTG
This sequence comes from Ambystoma mexicanum, assembly GCF_040938575.1. Taxonomy (NCBI): domain Eukaryota; kingdom Metazoa; phylum Chordata; class Amphibia; order Caudata; family Ambystomatidae; genus Ambystoma; species Ambystoma mexicanum. Next base: position 232,498,927 of record NC_090933.1, read on the forward strand.
CGTCAGAGAGCGCTGAATGTCCCAAAAACATGTGTAGCCTGAAAGGGGCATTAACCCGCATCCTAGACCACTGAAATTCCCAAAAATATTTTTTCCACGAAAAATGCATCTTACATCCGTGAACGTTCAGAATATGTTAGCAGCCCAAAATAGACCTTAAAATGCATCGTAGGCCTGCAAAAATGTTGAAAACTTTGGAGGCCCAAAAACGGGGTTCACAGGCATCCTAGACCCCCTAAAGTCCAGAAAATGATGGTGGCCCAAAAACTGCGTCAGAGAGTGCTGAATGTCCCAAAAACATGTGTAGCCTGAAAGGGGCATTAACCCGCATCCTAGACCACTGAAATTCCCAAAAATATTTTTTCCACGAAAAATGCATCTTACATCCGTGAACGTTCAGAATATGTTAGCAGCCCAAAAAAGGCCTTAAAATGCATTTTAGGCCTGCAAAAATGTTGAAAACTTTGGAGGCCAAAAAAAGGGGTTTACAGGCATCCTAGACCCCCTAAAGTCCAAAAATGTTGGTGGCCCAGAAACAGGGTCAGAGAGCTCTGAATGTCCCAAAAACATGTGCAGCCTGAAAGGGGCATTAACCCGCCTCCTAGACCACTGAAATCCCCAAAAATATATTTTCCACGAAAAATGCATCTTACATCGGTGAATGTTCAGAATATGTTAGCAGCTCAAAAAAGGCCTTAAAATGCATCTTAGGCCTGCAAAAATGTAGAAAACTTTGGAGGCCCTAAAAAGGGGTTTACAGGCATCCTAGACCCCCTAAAGTCCAGAAAATGTTGGTGGGCCAAAAACTGAGTCAGAGAGCTCTGAATGTCCCAAAAACATTTGCATCCTGAAAGGGGCATTAACCCGCATCCTAGACCACTGAAATTCCCAAAAATAATTTTGGCACAAAAAATGCATCCTACACCCCTGAAAGTTAAGAATATGTTAGCAGCCGAAAAAAGGCCTTAAAATGCATCTTAGGCCTGCAAAAATGTAGAAAACTTTGGAGGCCCAAAAAAGAGGTTTACAGGCATCCTAAACCCCCTAAAGTCCAGAAAATATTGGTGGCCGACAAACAGAGTCAGAGAGCGCTGAATGTCCCAAAAACATGTTTAGCCTGAAAGGGGCATTAACTCGCATCCTAGACCACTGAAATTCCCAAAAATATTTTTTCCATGAAAAATGCATCTTACATCCTTGAATGTTCAGAATATGTTAGCAGCCCAAAAAAGACCTTAAAATGCATTTTAGGCCTGGAAAAATGTTGAAAAATTTGGAGGCCCAAAAACGGGGTTTACAGGCATCCTAGACCCCCTTAACTCCAGAAAATGATGGTGCCCAAATAATGTGTCAGAGAGCTCTGAATGTACCTAACGCATTTGCATCCTGAAAGGGGCATTAACCCGCATCCTAGACCACTGAAATTCCCAAAAATATTTTTGGCACGAAAAATGCATCCTACACCTCTGAAAGTTAAGAATATGTTAGCAGCCCAAAAAAGGCCTTGAAATGCATCTTAGGCCTTCAAAAATGTTGAAAACTTTGGAGGCCCTAAAAAGGGGTTTACAGGCATCCTAGACCCCCTAAAGTCCAGAAAATGATGGTGGCCCAAAAACTGCGTCAGAGAGCGCTGAATGTCCCAAAAACATTTGTAGCCTGAAAGGGGCATTAACCAGCATCCTAGACCACTGAAATTCCCAAAAATATTTTTGGCACGAAAAATGCATCCTACACCTCTGAAAGTTAAGAATATGTTAGCAGCCCAAAAAAGGCCTTGAAATGCATCTTAGGCCTTCAAAAATGTTGAAAACTTTGGAGGCCGAAAAAAGGGTTTTACAGGCTTCCTAGACCCCCTAAAGTGCAGAAAATAATGGTGGCCCTAAAACTGTGTCAGAGAGCTCTGAATGTCCCAAAAACATTGGCAGCCTGAAAGGGGCATTAACCCGCATCCTAGACCACTGAAATTCCCAAAAATAATTTTGGCACAAAAAATGCATCCTACACCCCTAAAAGTTAAGAATATGTTAGCAGCCTAAAAAAGGCCTTAAAATGCAATTTAGGCATGCAAAAATGTTGAAAACTTTGAAGGCCCAAAAAAGGGTTTACAGGCATCCTAAACCCCCTAAAGTCCAGAAAATGATGGTGGCCCAAAAGGTGCGTCAGAGAGCTCTGAATGTCCCAAAAACATTTGCACCCTGAAAGGAGCATTAACCCGCATCCTAGACCACTGAAATTCCCAAAAATAATTTTGGCACACAAAATGCATCCTACACCCCTGAAAGTTAAGAATATGTTAGCAGCCCAAAAAAGGCCTTAAAATGCATCTTAGGCCTGCAAAAATGTTGAAAACTTTGGAGGCCGAAAAAAAGGTTTTACAGGCATCCTAGACACCCTAAAGTGCAGAAAATAATGGTGGCCCTAAAACTGTGTCAGAGAGCTCTGAATGTCCCAAAAACATTGGCAGCCTGAAAGGGACATTAACCCGCATCCTAGACCACTGAAATTCCCAAAAATTATTTTGGCACAAAAAATGCATCCTACACCTCTGAAAGTTAAGAATATGTTAGCAGCCCAAAAAAGGCCTTAAAATGCATCTTAGGCCTGCAAAAATTTTGAAAACTTTGGAAGCCCTAATAAGGAGTTTACAGGCATCCTAGACCCCCTAAAGTCCAGAAAATGTTGGTGGCCCAAAACAGGGTCAGAGAGCTCTGAATGTCCCAAAAACATTTGCAGCCTGAAAGGGGCATTTACCCGCATCCTAAACCACTGAAATTCCCAAAAATATTTTTTCCACGAAAAATGCATCTTACATCCGTGAACGTTCAGAATGTTAGCAGCCCAAAAAAGGCCTTAAAATGCCTCTTAGGCCTGCAAAAATGTAGAAAACTTTGGAGGCCCAAAAAAGAGGTTTACAGGCATCCTAGACCCCCTAAAGTCGAGAAAATGATGGTGCCCAAAAACTGCATCAGAGAGCTCTGAATGTCCCAAAAAAATTTGCAGTCTGAAAGGGGCATTAACCCACATCCTAGACCACTGAAATACCAAAAATAATTTTGGCACAAAAAATGCATCCTACACCCCTGAAAGTTATGAATATGTTAGCAGCAAAGGCCTTAAAATGCATTTTAGGCCTGCAAAAATGTTGAAAACTTTTGAGGCCCAAAAAAGGGGTTTACAGGCATCCTAGACCCCTAAAGTCCAGAAAAGGATGGTGGCCCAAAAACTGCATCAGAGAGCTCTGAATGTCCCAAAAAAATTTGCAGTCTGAAAGGGGCATTAACCCACATCCTAGACCACTGAAATTCCCAAAAATAATTTTGGCACAAAAAATGCATCCTACACCCCTGAAAGTTAAGAATATGTTAGCAGCCCAAAAAAGGCCTTAAAATGCATCTTAGGCCTGCAAAAATGTTGAACACTTTGGAGGCCCAAAAAAGGGGTTTACAGGCATCCTAGACCCCCTAAAGTCCAGAAAAGGATGGTGGCCCAAAAACTGCATCAGAGAGCTCTGAATGTCCCAGAAAAATTTGCAGTCTGAAAGGGGCATTAACCCACATCCTAGACCACTGAAATACCAAAAATAATTTTGGCACAAAAAATGCATCCTACACCCCTGAAAGTTATGAATATGTTAGCAGCAAAGGCCTTAAAATGCATTTTAGGCCTGCAAAAATGTTGAAAACTTTTGAGGCCCAAAAAAGGGGTTTACAGGCATCCTAGACCCCCTAAAGTCCAGAAAATGTTGGTGGCCGACAAACAGAGTCAGAGAGCTCTGAATGTCCCAAAAACATTGGCAGCCTGAAAGAGACATTAACCCGCATCCTAGACCACTGAAATTCCCAAAAATTATTTTGGCACAAAAAATGCATCCTACACCTCTGAAAGTTAAGAATATGTTAGCAGCCCAAAAAAGGCCTTAAAATGCAACTTAGGCCTGCAAAAATGTTGAAAACTTTGAAGGCCCAAAAAAGGGGTTTACAGGCATCCTAGACCCCCTAAAGTCCAGAAAATGATGTTGGCCCAAAAGGTGAGTCAGAGAGCTCTGAAGGTCCCAAAAACATTTGCATCCTGAAAGGGGCATTAACAGGCATCCTAGACCACTGAAATTCCCAAATATCATTTTGGCACAAAAAATGCATCCTACACCCCTGAAAGTTAAGAATATGTTAGCAGCCCAAAAAAGGCCTTAAAATGCATCTTAGGCCTGCAAAAATGTTGAAAACCTTGGAGGCCCTAAAAAGGGGTTTACAGGCATCCTAGACCCCCTAAAGTCCAGAAAATGTTGGTGCCCCAGAAACAGGGTCAGAGAGCGCTGAATGTCCCAAAAACATGTGTAGCCTGAAAGGGGCATTAACCCGCATCCTAGACCACTGAAATTCCCAAAAATATTTTTTCCACGATAATGCATCTTACATCCGTGAACGTTCAGAATATGTTAGCAGCCCAAAAAAGGCATTAAAATGCATCTTAGGCCTGCAAAAATATTGAAAATTTGGAGGCCCAAAAAAGGGGTTTACAGGCATCCTAGACCCCCTAAAGTCCAGAAAATGATAGTGGCCCAAAAACTGCGTCAGAGAGTGCTGAATGTCCCAAAAACATTGGCAGGCTGAAAGGGGCATTAACCCGCATCCTAGACCACTGAAATTCCCAAAAATAATTTTTCCACGAAAAATGCATCTTACATCCGTGAACGTTCAGAATATGTTAGCAGCCCAAAAAAGGCCTTAAAATGCATTTTAGGCCTGCAAAAATGTTGAAAACTTTGGAGGCCAAAAAAAGGGGTTTACAGGCATCCTAGACCCCCTAAAGTCCAAAAATGTTGGTGGCCCAGAAACAGGGTCAGAGAGCTATGAATGTCCCAAAAACATGTGCAGCCTGAAAGGGGCATTAACCCGCCTCCTAGACCACTGAAATCCCCAAAAATATATTTTCCACGAAAAATGCATCTTACATCGGTGAATGTTCAGAATATGTTAGCAGCTCAAAAAAGGCCTTAAAATGCATCTTAGGCCTGCAAAAATGTAGAAAACTTTGGAGGCCCTAAAAAGGGGTTTACAGGCATCCTAGACCCCCTAAAGTCCAGAAAATGTTGGTGGGCCAAAAACTGAGTCAGAGAGCTCTGAATGTCCCAAAAACATTTGCATCCTGAAAGAGGCATTAACCCGCATCCTAGACCAATGAAATTCCCAAAAATAATTTTGGCACAAAAAATGCATCCTACACCCCTGAAAGTTAAGAATATGTTAGCAGCCCATAAAAGGCCTTCAAATGCATCTTAGGCCTGCAAAAATGTAGAAAACTTTGGAGGCCCAAAAAAGAGGTTTACAGGCATCCTAAACCCCCTAAAGTCCAGAAAATATTGGTGGCCGACAAACAGAGTCAGAGAGCACTGAATGTCCCAAAAACATGTTTAGCCTGAAAGGGGCATTAACTCGCATCCTAGACCACTGAAATTCCCAAAAATATTTTTTCCATGAAAAATGCATCTTACATCCTTGAATGTTCAGAATATGTTAGCAGCCCAAAAAAGACCTTAAAATGCATTTTAGGCCTGGAAAAATGTTGAAAAATTTGGAGGCCCAAAAACGGGGTTTACAGGCATCCTAGACCCCCTTAACTCCAGAAAATGATGGTGCCCAAATAATGTGTCAGAGAGCTCTGAATGTCCCTAACGCATTTGCATCCTGAAAGGGGCATTAACCCGCATCCTAGACCACTGAAATTCCCAAAAATATTTTTGGCACGAAAAATGCATCCTACACCTCTGAAAGTTAAGAATATGTTAGCAGCCCAAAAAAGGCCTTGAAATGCATCTTAGGCCTTCAAAAATGTTGAAAACTTTGGAGGCCCTAAAAAGGGGTTTACAGGCATCCTAGACCCCCTAAAGTCCAGAAAATGATGGTGGCCCAAAAACTGCGCCAGAGAGCGCTGAATGTCCCAAAAACATTTGTAGCCTGAAAGGGGCATCAACCAGCATCCTAGACCACTGAAATTCCCAAAAATATTTTTGGCACGAAAAATGCATCCTACACCTCTGAAAGTTAAGAATATGTTAGCAGCCCAAAAAAGGCCTTGAAATGCATCTTAGGCCTTCAAAAATGTTGAAAACTTTGGAGGCCGAAAAAAGGGTTTTACAGGCTTCCTAGACCCCCTAAAGTGCAGAAAATAATGGTGGCCCTAAAACTGTGTCAGAGAGCTCTGAATGTCCCAAAAACATTGGCAGCCTGAAAGGGGCATTAACCCGCATCCTAGACCACTGAAATTCCCAAAAATAATTTTGGCACAAAAAATGCATCCTACACCCCTAAAAGTTAAGAATATGTTAGCAGCCCAAAAAAGGCCTTAAAAAGCAATTTAGGCATGCAAAAATGCTGAAAACTTTGAAGGCCCAAAAAAGGGGTTTACAGGCATCTTAGACCCCCTAAAGTCCAGAAAATGATGTTGGCCCAAAAGGTTTGTCAGAGAGCTCTGAAGTTCCCAAAAACATTTGCATCCTGAAAGGGGCATTAACAGGCATCCTAGACCACTGAAATTCCCAAATATCATTTTGGCACAAAAAATGCATCCTACACCCCTGAAAGTTAAGAATATGTTAGCAGCCCAAAAAAGGCCTTAAAATGCATCTTAGGCCTGCAAAAATGTTGAAAACCTTGGAGGCCCTAAAAAGGGGTTTACAGGCATCCTAGACCCCCTAAAGTCCAGAAAATGTTGGTGCCCCAGAAACAGGGTCAGAGAGCGCTGAATGTCCCAAAAACATGTGTAGCCTGAAAGGGGCATTAACCCGCATCCTAGACCACTGAAATTCCCAAAAATATTTTTTCCACGATAATGCATCTTACATCCGTGAACGTTCAGAATATGTTAGCAGCCCAAAAAAGGCATTAAAATGCATCTTAGGCCTGCAAAAATATTGAAAATTTGGAGGCCAAAAAAAGGGGTTTACAGGCATCCTAGACCCCCTAAAGTCCAAAAATGTTGGTGGCCCAGAAACAGGGTCAGAGAGCTCTGAATGTCCCAAAAACATGTGCAGCCTGAAAGGGGCATTAACCCGCCTCCTAGACCACTGAAATCCCCAAAAATATATTTTCCACGAAAAATGCATCTTACATCGGTGAATGTTCAGAATATGTTAGCAGCTCAAAAAAGGCCTTAAAATGCATCTTAGGCCTGCAAAAATGTAGAAAACTTTGGAGGCCCTAAAAAGGGGTTTACAGGCATCCTAGACCCCCTAAAGTCCAGAAAATGTTGGTGGGCCAAAAACTGAGTCAGAGAGCTCTGAATGTCCCAAAAACATTTGCATCCTGAAAGGGGCATTAACCCGCATCCTAGACCACTGAAATTCCCAAAAATAATTTTGGCACAAAAAATGCATCCTACACCCCTGAAAGTTAAGAATATGTTAGCAGCCCAAAAAAGGCCTTAAAATGCATCTTAGGCCTGCAAAAATGTAGAAAACTTTGGAGGCCCAAAAAAGAGGTTTACAGGCATCCTAAACCCCCTAAAGTCCAGAAAATATTGGTGGCCGACAAACAGAGTCAGAGAGCGCTGAATGTCCCAAAAACATGTTTAGCCTGAAAGGGGCATTAACTCGCATCCTAGACCACTGAAATTCCCAAAAATATTTTTTCCATGAAAAATGCATCTTACATCCTTGAATGTTCAGAATATGTTAGCAGCCCAAAAAAGACCTTAAAATGCATTTTAGGCCTGGAAAAATGTTGAAAAATTTGGAGGCCCAAAAACGGGGTTTACAGGCATCCTAGACCCCCTTAACTCCAGAAAATGATGGTGCCCAAATAATGTGTCAGAGAGCTCTGAATGTCCCTAACGCATTTGCATCCTGAAAGGGGCATTAACCCGCATCCTAGACCACTGAAATTCCCAAAAATATTTTTGGCACGAAAAATGCATCCTACACCTCTGAAAGTTAAGAATATGTTAGCAGCCCAAAAAAGGCCTTGAAATGCATCTTAGGCCTTCAAAAATGTTGAAAACTTTGGAGGCCCTAAAAAGGGGTTTACAGGCATCCTAGACCCCCTAAAGTCCAGAAAATGATGGTGGCCCAAAAACTGCGTCAGAGAGCGCTGAATGTCCCAAAAACATTTGTAGCCTGAAAGGGGCATTAACCAGCATCCTAGACCACTGAAATTCCCAAAAATATTTTTGGCACGAAAAATGCATCCTACACCTCTGAAAGTTAAGAATATGTTAGCAGCCCAAAAAAGGCCTTGAAATGCATCTTAGGCCTTCAAAAATGTTGAAAACTTTGGAGGCCGAAAAAAGGGTTTTACAGGCTTCCTAGACCCCCTAAAGTGCAGAAAATAATGGTGGCCCTAAAACTGTGTCAGAGAGCTCTGAATGTCCCAAAAACATTGGCAGCCTGAAAGGGGCATTAACCCGCATCCTAGACCACTGAAATTCCCAAAAATAATTTTGGCACAAAAAATGCATCCTACACCCCTAAAAGTTAAGAATATGTTAGCAGCCCAAAAAAGGCCTTAAAATGCAATTTAGGCATGCAAAAATGTTGAAAACTTTGGAAGCCCTAATAAGGAGTTTACAGGCATCCTAAACCCCCTAAAGTCCAGAAAATGATGGTGGCCCAAAAGGTGCGTCAGAGAGCTCTGAATGTCCCAAAAACATTTGCACCCTGAAAGGAGCATTAACCCGCATCCTAGACCACTGAAATTCCCAAAAATTATTTTGGCACAAAAAATGCATCCTACACCTCTGAAAGTTAAGAATATGTTAGCAGCCCAAAAAAGGCCTTAAAATGCATCTTAGGCCTGCAAAAATGTTGAAAACTTTGGAAGCCCTAATAAGGAGTTTACAGGCATCCTAGACCCACTAAAGTCCAGAAAATGTTGGTGGCCCAAAACAGGGTCAGAGAGCTCTGAATGTCCCAAAAACATTTGCAGCCTGAAAGGGGCATTTACCCGCATCCTAAACCACTGAAATTCCCAAAAATATTTTTTCCACGAAAAATGCATCTTACATCCGTGAACGTTCAGAATGTTAGCAGCCCAAAAAAGGCCTTAAAATGCCTCTTAGGCCTGCAAAAATGTAGAAAACTTTGGAGGCCCAAAAAAGAGGTTTACAGGCATCCTAGACCCCCTAAAGTCGAGAAAATGATGGTGCCCAAAAACTGCATCAGAGAGCTCTGAATGTCCCAAAAAAATTTGCAGTCTGAAAGGGGCATTAACCCACATCCTAGACCACTGAAATACCAAAAATAATTTTGGCACAAAAAATGCATCCTACACCCCTGAAAGTTATGAATATGTTAGCAGCAAAGGCCTTAAAATGCATTTTAGGCCTGCAAAAATGTTGAAAACTTTTGAGGCCCAAAAAAGGGGTTTACAGGCATCCTAGACCCCTAAAGTCCAGAAAAGGATGGTGGCCCAAAAACTGCATCAGAGAGCTCTGAATGTCCCAAAAAAATTTGCAGTCTGAAAGGGGCATTAACCCACATCCTAGACCACTGAAATTCCCAAAAATAATTTTGGCACAAAAAATGCATCCTACACCCCTGAAAGTTAAGAATATGTTAGCAGCCCAAAAAAGGCCTTAAAATGCATCTTAGGCCTGCAAAAATGTTGAACACTTTGGAGGCCCAAAAAAGGGGTTTACAGGCATCCTAGACCCCCTAAAGTCCAGAAAAGGATGGTGGCCCAAAAACTGCATCAGAGAGCTCTGAATGTCCCAAAAAAATTTGCAGTCTGAAAGGGGCATTAACCCACATCCTAGACCACTGAAATACCAAAAATAATTTTGGCACAAAAAATGCATCCTACACCCCTGAAAGTTATGAATATGTTAGCAGCAAAGGCCTTAAAATGCATTTTAGGCCTGCAAAAATGTTGAAAACTTTTGAGGCCCAAAAAAGGGGTTTACAGGCATCCTAGACCCCCTAAAGTCCAGAAAATGTTGGTGGCCGACAAACAGAGTCAGAGAGCTCTGAATGTCCCAAAAACATTGGCAGCCTGAAAGAGACATTAACCCGCATCCTAGACCACTGAAATTCCCAAAAATTATTTTGGCACAAAAAATGCATCCTACACCTCTGAAAGTTAAGAATATGTTAGCAGCCCAAAAAAGGCCTTAAAATGCAACTTAGGCCTGCAAAAATGTTGAAAACTTTGAAGGCCCAAAAAAGGGGTTTACAGGCATCCTAGACCCCCTAAAGTCCAGAAAATGATGTTGGCCCAAAAGGTGAGTCAGAGAGCTCTGAAGGTCCCAAAAACATTTGCATCCTGAAAGGGGCATTAACAGGCATCCTAGACCACTGAAATTCCCAAATATCATTTTGGCACAAAAAATGCATCCTACACCCCTGAAAGTTAAGAATATGTTAGCAGCCCAAAAAAGGCCTTAAAATGCATCTTAGGCCTGCAAAAATGTTGAAAACCTTGGAGGCCCTAAAAAGGGGTTTACAGGCATCCTAGACCCCCTAAAGTCCAGAAAATGTTGGTGCCCCAGAAACAGGGTCAGAGAGCGCTGAATGTCCCAAAAACATGTGTAGCCTGAAAGGGGCATTAACCCGCATCCTAGACCACTGAAATTCCCAAAAATATTTTTTCCACGATAATGCATCTTACATCCGTGAACGTTCAGAATATGTTAGCAGCCCAAAAAAGGCATTAAAATGCATCTTAGGCCTGCAAAAATATTGAAAACTTTGGAGGCCCAAAAAAGGGGTTTACAGGCATCCTAGACCCCCTAAAGTCCAGAAAATGATAGTGGCCCAAAAACTGCGTCAGAGAGCGCTGAATGTCCCAAAAACATGTGTAGCCTGAAAGGGGCATTAACCCGCATCCTAGACCACTGAAATTCCCAAAAATATTTTTTCCACGAAAAATGCATCTTACATCCGTGAACGTTCAGAATATGTTAGCAGCCCAAAATAGACCTTAAAATGCATCTTAGGCCTGCAAAAATGTTGAAAACTTTGGAGGCCCAAAAACGGGGTTTACAGGCATCCTAGACCCCCTAAAGTCCAGAAAATGATGGTGGCCCAAAAACTGCGTCAGAGAGTGCTGAATGTCCCAAAAATATTGGCAGGCTGAAAGGGGCATTAACCCGCATCCTAGACCACTGAAATTCCCAAAAATTATTTTGGCACAAAAAATGCATCCTACACCTCTGAAAGTTAAGAATATGTTAGCAGCCCAAAAAAGGCCTTAAAATGCATCTTAGGCCTGCAAAAATGTTGAAAACTTTGGAAGCCCTAATAAGGAGTTTACAGGCATCCTAGACCCACTAAAGTCCAGAAAATGTTGGTGGCCCAAAACAGGGTCAGAGAGCTCTGAATGTCCCAAAAACATTTGCAGCCTGAAAGGGGCATTTACCCGCATCCTAAACCACTGAAATTCCCAAAAATATTTTTTCCACGAAAAATGCATCTTACATCCGTGAACGTTCAGAATGTTAGCAGCCCAAAAAAGGCCTTAAAATGCCTCTTAGGCCTGCAAAAATGTAGAAAACTTTGGAGGCCCAAAAAAGAGGTTTACAGGCATCCTAGACCCCCTAAAGTCGAGAAAATGATGGTGCCCAAAAACTGCATCAGAGAGCTCTGAATGTCCCAAAAAAATTTGCAGTCTGAAAGGGGCATTAACCCACATCCTAGACCACTGAAATACCAAAAATAATTTTGGCACAAAAAATGCATCCTACACCCCTGAAAGTTATGAATATGTTAGCAGCAAAGGCCTTAAAATGCATTTTAGGCCTGCAAAAATGTTGAAAACTTTTGAGGCCCAAAAAAGGGGTTTACAGGCATCCTAGACCCCTAAAGTCCAGAAAAGGATGGTGGCCCAAAAACTGCATCAGAGAGCTCTGAATGTCCCAAAAAAATTTGCAGTCTGAAAGGGGCATTAACCCACATCCTAGACCACTGAAATTCCCAAAAATAATTTTGGCACAAAAAATGCATCCTACACCCCTGAAAGTTAAGAATATGTTAGCAGCCCAAAAAAGGCCTTAAAATGCATCTTAGGCCTGCAAAAATGTTGAACACTTTGGAGGCCCAAAAAAGGGGTTTACAGGCATCCTAGACCCCCTAAAGTCCAGAAAAGGATGGTGGCCCAAAAACTGCATCAGAGAGCTCTGAATGTCCCAAAAAAATTTGCAGTCTGAAAGGGGCATTAACCCACATCCTAGACCACTGAAATACCAAAAATAATTTTGGCACAAAAAATGCATCCTACACCCCTGAAAGTTATGAATATGTTAGCAGCAAAGGCCTTAAAATGCATTTTAGGCCTGCAAAAATGTTGAAAACTTTTGAGGCCCAAAAAAGGGGTTTACAGGCATCCTAGACCCCCTAAAGTCCAGAAAATGTTGGTGGCCGACAAACAGAGTCAGAGAGCTCTGAATGTCCCAAAAACATTGGCAGCCTGAAAGAGACATTAACCCGCATCCTAGACCACTGAAATTCCCAAAAATTATTTTGGCACAAAAAATGCATCCTACACCTCTGAAAGTTAAGAATATGTTAGCAGCCCAAAAAAGGCCTTAAAATGCAACTTAGGCCTGCAAAAATGTTGAAAACTTTGAAGGCCCAAAAAAGGGGTTTACAGGCATCCTAGACCCCCTAAAGTCCAGAAAATGATGTTGGCCCAAAAGGTGAGTCAGAGAGCTCTGAAGGTCCCAAAAACATTTGCATCCTGAAAGGGGCATTAACAGGCATCCTAGACCACTGAAATTCCCAAATATCATTTTGGCACAAAAAATGCATCCTACACCCCTGAAAGTTAAGAATATGTTAGCAGCCCAAAAAAGGCCTTAAAATGCATCTTAGGCCTGCAAAAATGTTGAAAACCTTGGAGGCCCTAAAAAGGGGTTTACAGGCATCCTAGACCCCCTAAAGTCCAGAAAATGTTGGTGCCCCAGAAACAGGGTCAGAGAGCGCTGAATGTCCCAAAAACATGTGTAGCCTGAAAGGGGCATTAACCCGCATCCTAGACCACTGAAATTCCCAAAAATATTTTTTCCACGATAATGCATCTTACATCCGTGAACGTTCAGAATATGTTAGCAGCCCAAAAAAGGCATTAAAATGCATCTTAGGCCTGCAAAAATATTGAAAACTTTGGAGGCCCAAAAAAGGGGTTTACAGGCATCCTAGACCCCCTAAAGTCCAGAAAATGATAGTGGCCCAAAAACTGCGTCAGAGAGCGCTGAATGTCCCAAAAACATGTGTAGCCTGAAAGGGGCATTAACCCGCATCCTAGACCACTGAAATTCCCAAAAATATTTTTTCCACGAAAAATGCATCTTACATCCGTGAACGTTCAGAATATGTTAGCAGCCCAAAATAGACCTTAAAATGCATCTTAGGCCTGCAAAAATGTTGAAAACTTTGGAGGCCCAAAAACGGGGTTTACAGGCATCCTAGACCCCCTAAAGTCCAGAAAATGATGGTGGCCCAAAAACTGCGTCAGAGAGTGCTGAATGTCCCAAAAACATTGGCAGGCTGAAAGGGGCATTAACCCGCATCCTAGACCACTGAAATTCCCAAAAATATTTTTTCCACGAAAAATGCATCTTACATCCGTGAACGTTCAGAATATGTTAGCAGCCCAAAAAAGGCCTTAAAATGCATTTTAGGCCTGCAAAAATGTTGAAAACTTTGGAGGCCAAAAAAAGGGGTTTACAGGCATCCTAGACCCCCTAAAGTCCAAAAATGTTGGTGGCCCAGAAACAGGGTCAGAGAGCTCTGAATGTCCCAAAAACATGTGCAGCCTGAAAGGGGCATTAACCCGCCTCCTAGACCACTGAAATCCCCAAAAATATATTTTCCACGAAAAATGCATCTTACATCGGTGAATGTTCAGAATATGTTAGCAGCTCAAAAATGGCCTTAAAATGCATCTTAGGCCTGCAAAAATGTAGAAAACTTTGGAGGCCCTAAAAAGGGGTTTACAGGCATCCTAGACCCCCTAAAGTCCAGAAAATGTTGGTGGGCCAAAAACTGAGTCAGAGAGCTCTGAATGTCCCAAAAACATTTGCATCCTGAAAGGGGCATTAACCCGCATCCTAGACCACTGAAATTCCCAAAAATAATTTTGGCACAAAAAATGCATCCTACACCCCTGAAAGTTAAGAATATGTTAGCAGCCCAAAAAAGGCCTTAAAATGCATCTTAGGCCTGCAAAAATGTAGAAAACTTTGGAGGCCCAAAAAAGAGGTTTACAGGCATCCTAAACCCCCTAAAGTCCAGAAAATATTGGTGGCCGACAAACAGAGTCAGAGAGCGCTGAATGTCCCAAAAACATGTTTAGCCTGAAAGGGGCATTAACTCGCATCCTAGACCATTGAAATTCCCAAAAATATTTTTTCCATGAAAAATGCATCTTACATCCTTGAATGTTCAGAATATGTTAGCAGCCCAAAAAAGACCTTAAAATGCATTTTAGGCCTGGAAAAATGTTGAAAAATTTGGAGGCCCAAAAACGGGGTTTACAGGCATCCTAGACCCCCTTAACTCCAGAAAATGATGGTGCCCAAATAATGTGTCAGAGAGCTCTGAATGTCCCTAACGCATTTGCATCCTGAAAGGGGCATTAACCCGCATCCTAGACCACTGAAATTCCCAAAAATATTTTTGGCACGAAAAATGCATCCTACACCTCTGAAAGTTAAGAATATGTTAGCAGCCCAAAAAAGGCCTTGAAATGCATCTTAGGCCTTCAAAAATGTTGAAAACTTTGGAGGCCCTAAAAAGGGGTTTACAGGCATCCTAGACCCCCTAAAGTCCAGAAAATGATGGTGGCCCAAAAACTGCGTCAGAGAGCGCTGAATGTCCCAAAAACATTTGTAGCCTGAAAGGGGCATTAACCCGCATCCTAGACCACTGAAATTCCCAAAAATATTTTTTCCACGAAAAATGCATCCTACACCTCTTGAAAGTTAAGAATATGTTAGCAGCCCAAAAAAGGCCTTGAAATGCATCTCAGGCCTTCAAAAATGTTGAAAACTTTGGAGGCCCTAAAAAGGGGTTTACAGGCATCCTAGACCCCCTAAAGTCCAGAAAATGTTGGTGGCCCAGAACCAGGGTCAGAAAGCTCTGAATGTCCCAAAAACATTTGCAGCCTGAAAGGGGCATTAACCCGCATCCTAGACCACTGAAATTCCCAAAAATATTTTTTCCACGAAAAATGCATCTTACATCCGTGAACGTTCAGAATATGTTAGCAGCCCAATAAAGGCCTTAAAATGCATCTTAGACCTGCAAAAATATTGAAAACTTTGGAGGCCCAAAAAAGGGTTTACCGGCATCCTAGACCCCCTAAAGTCCAGAAAATGATGGTGGCCCAAAAACTGTGTCAGAGAGCGCTGAATGTCCCAAAAACATGTGTAGCCTGAAAGGGGCATTAACCCGCATCCTAGACCACTGAAATTCCCAAAAATATTTTTGGCACGAAAAATGCATCCTACACCCCTGAAAGTTAAGAATATGTTAGCAGCCCAAAAAAGGCCTTAAAATGCATCTTAGGACTGCAAAAATGTTGAAAACTTTGGAGGCCGAAAAAAAGGTTTTACAGGCATCCTAGACCCCCTAAAGTGCAGAAAATAATGGTGGCCCTAAAACTGTGTCAGAGAGCTCTGAATGTCCCAAAAACATTGGCAGCCTGAAAGAGACATTAACCCGCATCCTAGACCACTGAAATTCCCAAAAATTATTTTGGCACAAAAAATGCATCCTACACCTCTGAAAGTTAAGAATATGTTAGCAGCCCAAAAAAGGCCTTAAAATGCAACTTAGGCCTGCAAAAATGTTGAAAACTTTGAAGGCCCAAAAAAGGGGTTTACAGGCATCCTAGACCCCCTAAAGTCCAGAAAATGATGTTGGCCCAAAAGGTGAGTCAGAGAGCTCTGAATGTCCCAAAAACATTTGCATCCTGAAAGGGGCATTAACAGGCATCCTAGACCACTGAAATTCCCAAATATCATTTTGGCACAAAAAATGCATCCTACACCCCTGAAAGTTAAGAATATGTTAGCAGCCCAAAAAAGGCCTTAAAATGCATCTTAGGCTCGCAAAAATGTTGAAAACCTTGGAGGCCCTAAAAAGGGGTTTACAGGCATCCTAGACCCCCTAAAGTCCAGAAAATGTTGGTGGCCCAGAAACAGGGTCAGAGAGCGCTGAATGTCCCAAAAACATGTGTAGCCTGAAAGGGGCATTAACCCGCATCCTAGACCACTGAAATTCCCAAAAATATTTTTTCCACGAAAAATGCATCTTACATCTGTGAACGTTCAGAATATGTTAGCAGCCCAAAAAAGGCATTAAAATGCATCTTAGGCCTGCAAAAATATTGAAAACTTTGGAGGCCCAAAAAAGGGGTTTACAGGCATGCTAGACCCCCTAAAGTCCAGAAAATGATAGTGGCCCAAAAACTGCGTCAGAGAGCGCTGAATGTCCCAAAAACATGTGTAGCCTGAAAGGGGCATTAACCCGCATCCTAGACCACTGAAATTCCCAAAAATATTTTTTCCACGAAAAATGCATCTTACATCCGTGAACGTTCAGAATATGTTAGCAGCCCAAAATAGACCTTAAAATGCATCTTAGGCCTGCAAAAATGTTGAAAACTTTGGAGGCCCAAAAACGGGGTTTACAGGCATCCTAGACCCCCTAAAGTCCAGAAAATGATGGTGGCCCAAAAACTGCGTCAGAGAGTGCTGAATGTCCCAAAAACATTGGCAGGCTGAAAGGGGCATTAACCCGCATCCTAGACCACTGAAATTCCCAAAAATAATTTTTCCACGAAAAATGCATCTTACATCCGTGAACGTTCAGAATATGTTAGCAGCCCAAAAAAGGCCTTAAAATGCATTTTAGGCCTGCAAAAATGTTGAAAACTTTGGAGGGCAAAAAAAGGGGTTTACAGGCATCCTAGACCCCCTAAAGTCCAAAAATGTTGGTGGCCCAGAAACAGGGTCAGAGAGCTCTGAATGTCCCAAAAACATGTGCAGCCTGAAAGGGGCATTAACCCGCCTCCTAGACCACTGAAATCCCCAAAAATATATTTTCCACGAAAAATGCATCTTACATCGGTGAATGTTCAGAATATGTTAGCAGCTCAAAAAAGGCCTTAAAATGCATCTTAGGCCTGCAAAAATGTAGAAAACTTTGGAGGCCCTAAAAAGGGTTTTACAGGCATCCTACACCCCCTAAAGTCCAGAAAATGTTGGTGGGCCAAAAACTGAGTCAGAGAGCTCTGAATGTCCCAAAAACATTTGCATCCTGAAAGGGGCATTAACCCGCATCCTAGACCACTGAAATTCCCAAAAATAATTTTGGCACAAAAAATGCATCCTACACCCCTGAAAGTTAAGAATATGTTAGCAGCCCAAAAAAGGCCTTAAAATGCATCTTAGGCCTGCAAAAATGTAGAAAACTTTGGAGGCCCAAAAAAGAGGTTTACAGGCATCCTAAACCCCCTAAAGTCCAGAAAATATTGGTGGCCGACAAACAGAGTCAGAGAGCGCTGAATGTCCCAAAAACATGTTTAGCCTGAAAGGGGCATTAACTCGCATCCTAGACCACTGAAATTCCCAAAAATATTTTTTCCATGAAAAATGCATCTTACATCCTTGAATGTTCAGAATATGTTAGCAGCCCAAAAAAGACCTTAAAATGCATTTTAGGCCTGGAAAAATGTTGAAAAATTTGGAGGCCCAAAAACGGGGTTTACAGGCATCCTAGACCCCCTTAACTCCAGAAAATGATGGTGCCCAAATAATGTGTCAGAGAGCTCTGAATGTCCCTAACGCATTTGCATCCTGAAAGGGGCATTAACCCGCATGCTAGACCACTGAAATTCCCAAAAATATTTTTGGCACGAAAAATGCATCCTACACCTCTGAAAGTTAAGAATATGTTAGCAGCCCAAAAAAGGCCTTGAAATGCATCTTAGGCCTTCAAAAATGTTGAAAACTTTGGAGGCCCTAAAAAGGGGTTTACAGGCATCCTAGACCCCCTAAAGTCCAGAAAATGATGGTGGCCCAAAAACTGCGCCAGAGAGCGCTGAATGTCCCAAAAACATTTGTAGCCTGAAAGGGGCATCAACCAGCATCCTAGACCACTGAAATTCCCAAAAATATTTTTGGCACGAAAAATGCATCCTACACCTCTGAAAGTTAAGAATATGTTAGCAGCCCAAAAAAGGCCTTGAAATGCATCTTAGGCCTTCAAAAATGTTGAAAACTTTGGAGGCCGAAAAAAGGGTTTTACAGGCTTCCTAGACCCCCTAAAGTGCAGAAAATAATGGTGGCCCTAAAACTGTGTCAGAGAGCTCTGAATGTCCCAAAAACATTGGCAGCCTGAAAGGGGCATTAACCCGCATCCTAGACCACTGAAATTCCCAAAAATAATTTTGGCACAAAAAATGCATCCTACACCCCTAAAAGTTAAGAATATGTTAGCAGCCCAAAAAAGGCCTTAAAAAGCAATTTAGGCATGCAAAAATGCTGAAAACTTTGAAGGCCCAAAAAAGGGGTTTACAGGCATCTTAGACCCCCTAAAGTCCAGAAAATGATGTTGGCCCAAAAGGTTTGTCAGAGAGCTCTGAAGTTCCCAAAAACATTTGCATCCTGAAAGGGGCATTAACAGGCATCCTAGACCACTGAAATTCCCAAATATCATTTTGGCACAAAAAATGCATCCTACACCCCTGAAAGTTAAGAATATGTTAGCAGCCCAAAAAAGGCCTTAAAATGCATCTTAGGCCTGCAAAAATGTTGAAAACCTTGGAGGCCCTAAAAAGGGGTTTACAGGCATCCTAGACCCCCTAAAGTCCAGAAAATGTTGGTGCCCCAGAAACAGGGTCAGAGAGCGCTGAATGTCCCAAAAACATGTGTAGCCTGAAAGGGGCATTAACCCGCATCCTAGACCACTGAAATTCCCAAAAATATTTTTTCCACGATAATGCATCTTACATCCGTGAACGTTCAGAATATGTTAGCAGCCCAAAAAAGGCATTAAAATGCATCTTAGGCCTGCAAAAATATTGAAAATTTGGAGGCCAAAAAAAGGGGTTTACAGGCATCCTAGACCCCCTAAAGTCCAAAAATGTTGGTGGCCCAGAAACAGGGTCAGAGAGCTCTGAATGTCCCAAAAACATGTGCAGCCTGAAAGGGGCATTAACCCGCCTCCTAGACCACTGAAATCCCCAAAAATATATTTTCCACGAAAAATGCATCTTACATCGGTGAATGTTCAGAATATGTTAGCAGCTCAAAAAAGGCCTTAAAATGCATCTTAGGCCTGCAAAAATGTAGAAAACTTTGGAGGCCCTAAAAAGGGGTTTACAGGCATCCTAGACCCCCTAAAGTCCAGAAAATGTTGGTGGGCCAAAAACTGAGTCAGAGAGCTCTGAATGTCCCAAAAACATTTGCATCCTGAAAGGGGCATTAACCCGCATCCTAGACCACTGAAATTCCCAAAAATAATTTTGGCACAAAAAATGCATCCTACACCCCTGAAAGTTAAGAATATGTTAGCAGCCCAAAAAAGGCCTTAAAATGCATCTTAGGCCTGCAAAAATGTAGAAAACTTTGGAGGCCCAAAAAAGAGGTTTACAGGCATCCTAAACCCCCTAAAGTCCAGAAAATATTGGTGGCCGACAAACAGAGTCAGAGAGCGCTGAATGTCCCAAAAACATGTTTAGCCTGAAAGGGGCATTAACTCGCATCCTAGACCACTGAAATTCCCAAAAATATTTTTTCCATGAAAAATGCATCTTACATCCTTGAATGTTCAGAATATGTTAGCAGCCCAAAAAAGACCTTAAAATGCATTTTAGGCCTGGAAAAATGTTGAAAAATTTGGAGGCCCAAAAACGGGGTTTACAGGCATCCTAGACCCCCTTAACTCCAGAAAATGATGGTGCCCAAATAATGTGTCAGAGAGCTCTGAATGTCCCTAACGCATTTGCATCCTGAAAGGGGCATTAACCCGCATCCTAGACCACTGAAATTCCCAAAAATATTTTTGGCACGAAAAATGCATCCTACACCTCTGAAAGTTAAGAATATGTTAGCAGCCCAAAAAAGGCCTTGAAATGCATCTTAGGCCTTCAAAAATGTTGAAAACTTTGGAGGCCCTAAAAAGGGGTTTACAGGCATCCTAGACCCCCTAAAGTCCAGAAAATGATGGTGGCCCAAAAACTGCGTCAGAGAGCGCTGAATGTCCCAAAAACATTTGTAGCCTGAAAGGGGCATTAACCAGCATCCTAGACCACTGAAATTCCCAAAAATATTTTTGGCACGAAAAATGCATCCTACACCTCTGAAAGTTAAGAATATGTTAGCAGCCCAAAAAAGGCCTTGAAATGCATCTTAGGCCTTCAAAAATGTTGAAAACTTTGGAGGCCGAAAAAAGGGTTTTACAGGCTTCCTAGACCCCCTAAAGTGCAGAAAATAATGGTGGCCCTAAAACTGTGTCAGAGAGCTCTGAATGTCCCAAAAACATTGGCAGCCTGAAAGGGGCATTAACCCGCATCCTAGACCACTGAAATTCCCAAAAATAATTTTGGCACAAAAAATGCATCCTACACCCCTAAAAGTTAAGAATATGTTAGCAGCCCAAAAAAGGCCTTAAAATGCAATTTAGGCATGCAAAAATGTTGAAAACTTTGGAAGCCCTAATAGGAGTTTACAGGCATCCTAAACCCCCTAAAGTCCAGAAAATGATGGTGGCCCAAAAGGTGCGTCAGAGAGCTCTGAATGTCCCAAAAACATTTGCACCCTGAAAGGAGCATTAACCCGCATCCTAGACCACTGAAATTCCCAAAAATTATTTTGGCACAAAAAATGCATCCTACACCTCTGAAAGTTAAGAATATGTTAGCAGCCCAAAAAAGGCCTTAAAATGCATCTTAGGCCTGCAAAAATGTTGAAAACTTTGGAAGCCCTAATAAGGAGTTTACAGGCATCCTAGACCCACTAAAGTCCAGAAAATGTTGGTGGCCCAAAACAGGGTCAGAGAGCTCTGAATGTCCCAAAAACATTTGCAGCCTGAAAGGGGCATTTACCCGCATCCTAAACCACTGAAATTCCCAAAAATATTTTTTCCACGAAAAATGCATCTTACATCCGTGAACGTTCAGAATGTTAGCAGCCCAAAAAAGGCCTTAAAATGCCTCTTAGGCCTGCAAAAATGTAGAAAACTTTGGAGGCCCAAAAAAGAGGTTTACAGGCATCCTAGACCCCCTAAAGTCGAGAAAATGATGGTGCCCAAAAACTGCATCAGAGAGCTCTGAATGTCCCAAAAAAATTTGCAGTCTGAAAGGGGCATTAACCCACATCCTAGACCACTGAAATACCAAAAATAATTTTGGCACAAAAAATGCATCCTACACCCCTGAAAGTTATGAATATGTTAGCAGCAAAGGCCTTAAAATGCATTTTAGGCCTGCAAAAATGTTGAAAACTTTTGAGGCCCAAAAAAGGGGTTTACAGGCATCCTAGACCCCTAAAGTCCAGAAAAGGATGGTGGCCCAAAAACTGCATCAGAGAGCTCTGAATGTCCCAAAAAAATTTGCAGTCTGAAAGGGGCATTAACCCACATCCTAGACCACTGAAATTCCCAAAAATAATTTTGGCACAAAAAATGCATCCTACACCCCTGAAAGTTAAGAATATGTTAGCAGCCCAAAAAAGGCCTTAAAATGCATCTTAGGCCTGCAAAAATGTTGAACACTTTGGAGGCCCAAAAAAGGGGTTTACAGGCATCCTAGACCCCCTAAAGTCCAGAAAAGGATGGTGGCCCAAAAACTGCATCAGAGAGCTCTGAATGTCCCAAAAAAATTTGCAGTCTGAAAGGGGCATTAACCCACATCCTAGACCACTGAAATACCAAAAATAATTTTGGCACAAAAAATGCATCCTACACCCCTGAAAGTTATGAATATGTTAGCAGCAAAGGCCTTAAAATGCATTTTAGGCCTGCAAAAATGTTGAAAACTTTTGAGGCCCAAAAAAGGGGTTTACAGGCATCCTAGACCCCCTAAAGTCCAGAAAATGTTGGTGGCCGACAAACAGAGTCAGAGAGCTCTGAATGTCCCAAAAACATTGGCAGCCTGAAAGAGACATTAACCCGCATCCTAGACCACTGAAATTCCCAAAAATTATTTTGGCACAAAAAATGCATCCTACACCTCTGAAAGTTAAGAATATGTTAGCAGCCCAAAAAAGGCCTTAAAATGCAACTTAGGCCTGCAAAAATGTTGAAAACTTTGAAGGCCCAAAAAAGGGGTTTACAGGCATCCTAGACCCCCTAAAGTCCAGAAAATGATGTTGGCCCAAAAGGTGAGTCAGAGAGCTCTGAAGGTCCCAAAAACATTTGCATCCTGAAAGGGGCATTAACAGGCATCCTAGACCACTGAAATTCCCAAATATCATTTTGGCACAAAAAATGCATCCTACACCCCTGAAAGTTAAGAATATGTTAGCAGCCCAAAAAAGGCCTTAAAATGCATCTTAGGCCTGCAAAAATGTTGAAAACCTTGGAGGCCCTAAAAAGGGGTTTACAGGCATCCTAGACCCCCTAAAGTCCAGAAAATGTTGGTGCCCCAGAAACAGGGTCAGAGAGCGCTGAATGTCCCAAAAACATGTGTAGCCTGAAAGGGGCATTAACCCGCATCCTAGACCACTGAAATTCCCAAAAATATTTTTTCCACGATAATGCATCTTACATCCGTGAACGTTCAGAATATGTTAGCAGCCCAAAAAAGGCATTAAAATGCATCTTAGGCCTGCAAAAATATTGAAAACTTTGGAGGCCCAAAAAAGGGGTTTACAGGCATCCTAGACCCCCTAAAGTCCAGAAAATGATAGTGGCCCAAAAACTGCGTCAGAGAGCGCTGAATGTCCCAAAAACATGTGTAGCCTGAAAGGGGCATTAACCCGCATCCTAGACCACTGAAATTCCCAAAAATATTTTTTCCACGAAAAATGCATCTTACATCCGTGAACGTTCAGAATATGTTAGCAGCCCAAAATAGACCTTAAAATGCATCTTAGGCCTGCAAAAATGTTGAAAACTTTGGAGGCCCAAAAACGGGGTTTACAGGCATCCTAGACCCCCTAAAGTCCAGAAAATGATGGTGGCCCAAAAACTGCGTCAGAGAGTGCTGAATGTCCCAAAAATATTGGCAGGCTGAAAGGGGCATTAACCCGCATCCTAGACCAATGAAATTCCCAAAAATTATTTTGGCACAAAAAATGCATCCTACACCTCTGAAAGTTAAGAATATGTTAGCAGCCCAAAAAAGGCCTTAAAATGCATCTTAGGCCTGCAAAAATGTTGAAAACTTTGGAAGCCCTAATAAGGAGTTTACAGGCATCCTAGACCCACTAAAGTCCAGAAAATGTTGGTGGCCCAAAACAGGGTCAGAGAGCTCTGAATGTCCCAAAAACATTTGCAGCCTGAAAGGGGCATTTACCCGCATCCTAAACCACTGAAATTCCCAAAAATATTTTTTCCACGAAAAATGCATCTTACATCCGTGAACGTTCAGAATGTTAGCAGCCCAAAAAAGGCCTTAAAATGCCTCTTAGGCCTGCAAAAATGTAGAAAACTTTGGAGGCCCAAAAAAGAGGTTTACAGGCATCCTAGACCCCCTAAAGTCGAGAAAATGATGGTGCCCAAAAACTGCATCAGAGAGCTCTGAATGTCCCAAAAAAATTTGCAGTCTGAAAGGGGCATTAACCCACATCCTAGACCACTGAAATACCAAAAATAATTTTGGCACAAAAAATGCATCCTACACCCCTGAAAGTTATGAATATGTTAGCAGCAAAGGCCTTAAAATGCATTTTAGGCCTGCAAAAATGTTGAAAACTTTTGAGGCCCAAAAAAGGGGTTTACAGGCATCCTAGACCCCTAAAGTCCAGAAAAGGATGGTGGCCCAAAAACTGCATCAGAGAGCTCTGAATGTCCCAAAAAAATTTGCAGTCTGAAAGGGGCATTAACCCACATCCTAGACCACTGAAATTCCCAAAAATAATTTTGGCACAAAAAATGCATCCTACACCCCTGAAAGTTAAGAATATGTTAGCAGCCCAAAAAAGGCCTTAAAATGCATCTTAGGCCTGCAAAAATGTTGAACACTTTGGAGGCCCAAAAAAGGGGTTTACAGGCATCCTAGACCCCCTAAAGTCCAGAAAAGGATGGTGGCCCAAAAACTGCATCAGAGAGCTCTGAATGTCCCAAAAAAATTTGCAGTCTGAAAGGGGCATTAACCCACATCCTAGACCACTGAAATACCAAAAATAATTTTGGCACAAAAAATGCATCCTACACCCCTGAAAGTTATGAATATGTTAGCAGCAAAGGCCTTAAAATGCATTTTAGGCCTGCAAAAATGTTGAAAACTTTTGAGGCCCAAAAAAGGGGTTTACAGGCATCCTAGACCCCCTAAAGTCCAGAAAATGTTGGTGGCCGACAAACAGAGTCAGAGAGCTCTGAATGTCCCAAAAACATTGGCAGCCTGAAAGAGACATTAACCCGCATCCTAGACCACTGAAATTCCCAAAAATTATTTTGGCACAAAAAATGCATCCTACACCTCTGAAAGTTAAGAATATGTTAGCAGCCCAAAAAAGGCCTTAAAATGCAACTTAGGCCTGCAAAAATGTTGAAAACTTTGAAGGCCCAAAAAAGGGGTTTACAGGCATCCTAGACCCCCTAAAGTCCAGAAAATGATGTTGGCCCAAAAGGTGAGTCAGAGAGCTCTGAAGGTCCCAAAAACATTTGCATCCTGAAAGGGGCATTAACAGGCATCCTAGACCACTGAAATTCCCAAATATCATTTTGGCACAAAAAATGCATCCTACACCCCTGAAAGTTAAGAATATGTTAGCAGCCCAAAAAAGGCCTTAAAATGCATCTTAGGCCTGCAAAAATGTTGAAAACCTTGGAGGCCCTAAAAAGGGGTTTACAGGCATCCTAGACCCCCTAAAGTCCAGAAAATGTTGGTGCCCCAGAAACAGGGTCAGAGAGCGCTGAATGTCCCAAAAACATGTGTAGCCTGAAAGGGGCATTAACCCGCATCCTAGACCACTGAAATTCCCAAAAATATTTTTTCCACGATAATGCATCTTACATCCGTGAACGTTCAGAATATGTTAGCAGCCCAAAAAAGGCATTAAAATGCATCTTAGGCCTGCAAAAATATTGAAAACTTTGGAGGCCCAAAAAAGGGGTTTACAGGCATCCTAGACCCCCTAAAGTCCAGAAAATGATAGTGGCCCAAAAACTGCGTCAGAGAGCGCTGAATGTCCCAAAAACATGTGTAGCCTGAAAGGGGCATTAACCCGCATCCTAGACCACTGAAATTCCCAAAAATATTTTTTCCACGAAAAATGCATCTTACATCCGTGAACGTTCAGAATATGTTAGCAGCCCAAAATAGACCTTAAAATGCATCTTAGGCCTGCAAAAATGTTGAAAACTTTGGAGGCCCAAAAACGGGGTTTACAGGCATCCTAGACCCCCTAAAGTCCAGAAAATGATGGTGGCCCAAAAACTGCGTCAGAGAGTGCTGAATGTCCCAAAAACATTGGCAGGCTGAAAGGGGCATTAACCCGCATCCTAGACCACTGAAATTCCCAAAAATATTTTTTCCACGAAAAATGCATCTTACATCCGTGAACGTTCAGAATATGTTAGCAGCCCAAAAAAGGCCTTAAAATGCATTTTAGGCCTGCAAAAATGTTGAAAACTTTGGAGGCCAAAAAAAGGGGTTTACAGGCATCCTAGACCCCCTAAAGTCCAAAAATGTTGGTGGCCCAGAAACAGGGTCAGAGAGCTCTGAATGTCCCAAAAACATGTGCAGCCTGAAAGGGGCATTAACCCGCCTCCTAGACCACTGAAATCCCCAAAAATATATTTTCCACGAAAAATGCATCTTACATCGGTGAATGTTCAGAATATGTTAGCAGCTCAAAAATGGCCTTAAAATGCATCTTAGGCCTGCAAAAATGTAGAAAACTTTGGAGGCCCTAAAAAGGGGTTTACAGGCATCCTAGACCCCCTAAAGTCCAGAAAATGTTGGTGGGCCAAAAACTGAGTCAGAGAGCTCTGAATGTCCCAAAAACATTTGCATCCTGAAAGGGGCATTAACCCGCATCCTAGACCACTGAAATTCCCAAAAATAATTTTGGCACAAAAAATGCATCCTACACCCCTGAAAGTTAAGAATATGTTAGCAGCCCAAAAAAGGCCTTAAAATGCATCTTAGGCCTGCAAAAATGTAGAAAACTTTGGAGGCCCAAAAAAGAGGTTTACAGGCATCCTAAACCCCCTAAAGTCCAGAAAATATTGGTGGCCGACAAACAGAGTCAGAGAGCGCTGAATGTCCCAAAAACATGTTTAGCCTGAAAGGGGCATTAACTCGCATCCTAGACCATTGAAATTCCCAAAAATATTTTTTCCATGAAAAATGCATCTTACATCCTTGAATGTTCAGAATATGTTAGCAGCCCAAAAAAGACCTTAAAATGCATTTTAGGCCTGGAAAAATGTTGAAAAATTTGGAGGCCCAAAAACGGGGTTTACAGGCATCCTAGACCCCCTTAACTCCAGAAAATGATGGTGCCCAAATAATGTGTCAGAGAGCTCTGAATGTCCCTAACGCATTTGCATCCTGAAAGGGGCATTAACCCGCATCCTAGACCACTGAAATTCCCAAAAATATTTTTGGCACGAAAAATGCATCCTACACCTCTGAAAGTTAAGAATATGTTAGCAGCCCAAAAAAGGCCTTGAAATGCATCTTAGGCCTTCAAAAATGTTGAAAACTTTGGAGGCCCTAAAAAGGGGTTTACAGGCATCCTAGACCCCCTAAAGTCCAGAAAATGATGGTGGCCCAAAAACTGCGTCAGAGAGCGCTGAATGTCCCAAAAACATTTGTAGCCTGAAAGGGGCATTAACCCGCATCCTAGACCACTGAAATTCCCAAAAATATTTTTTCCACGAAAAATGCATCCTACACCTCTTGAAAGTTAAGAATATGTTAGCAGCCCAAAAAAGGCCTTGAAATGCATCTTAGGCCTTCAAAAATGTTGAAAACTTTGGAGGCCCTAAAAAGGGGTTTACAGGCATCCTAGACCCCCTAAAGTCCAGAAAATGTTGGTGGCCCAGAACCAGGGTCAGAAAGCTCTGAATGTCCCAAAAACATTTGCAGCCTGAAAGGGGCATTAACCCGCATCCTAGACCACTGAAATTCCCAAAAATATTTTTTCCACGAAAAATGCATCTTACATCCGTGAACGTTCAGAATATGTTAGCAGCCCAATAAAGGCCTTAAAATGCATCTTAGACCTGCAAAAATATTGAAAACTTTGGAGGCCCAAAAAAGGGTTTACCGGCATCCTAGACCCCCTAAAGTCCAGAAAATGATGGTGGCCCAAAAACTGTGTCAGAGAGCGCTGAATGTCCCAAAAACATGTGTAGCCTGAAAGGGGCATTAACCCGCATCCTAGACCACTGAAATTCCCAAAAATATTTTTGGCACGAAAAATGCATCCTACACCCCTGAAAGTTAAGAATATGTTAGCAGCCCAAAAAAGGCCTTAAAATGCATCTTAGGACTGCAAAAATGTTGAAAACTTTGGAGGCCGAAAAAAAGGTTTTACAGGCATCCTAGACCCCCTAAAGTGCAGAAAATAATGGTGGCCCTAAAACTGTGTCAGAGAGCTCTGAATGTCCCAAAAACATTGGCAGCCTGAAAGAGACATTAACCCGCATCCTAGACCACTGAAATTCCCAAAAATTATTTTGGCACAAAAAATGCATCCTACACCTCTGAAAGTTAAGAATATGTTAGCAGCCCAAAAAAGGCCTTAAAATGCAACTTAGGCCTGCAAAAATGTTGAAAACTTTGAAGGCCCAAAAAAGGGGTTTACAGGCATCCTAGACCCCCTAAAGTCCAGAAAATGATGTTGGCCCAAAAGGTGAGTCAGAGAGCTCTGAATGTCCCAAAAACATTTGCATCCTGAAAGGGGCATTAACAGGCATCCTAGACCACTGAAATTCCCAAATATCATTTTGGCACAAAAAATGCATCCTACACCCCTGAAAGTTAAGAATATGTTAGCAGCCCAAAAAAGGCCTTAAAATGCATCTTAGGCTCGCAAAAATGTTGAAAACCTTGGAGGCCCTAAAAAGGGGTTTACAGGCATCCTAGACCCCCTAAAGTCCAGAAAATGTTGGTGGCCCAGAAACAGGGTCAGAGAGCGCTGAATGTCCCAAAAACATGTGTAGCCTGAAAGGGGCATTAACCCGCATCCTAGACCACCTGAAATTCCCAAAAATATTTTTTCCACGAAAAATGCATCTTACATCTGTGAACGTTCAGAATATGTTAGCAGCCCAAAAAAGGCATTAAAATGCATCTTAGGCCTGCAAAAATATTGAAAACTTTGGAGGCCCAAAAAAGGGGTTTTACAGGCATGCTAGACCCCCTAAAGTCCAGAAAATGATAGTGGCCCAAAAACTGCGTCAGAGAGCGCTGAATGTCCCAAAAACATGTGTAGCCTGAAAGGGGCATTAACCGCATCCTAGACCACTGAAATTCCCAAAAATATTTTTTCCACGAAAAATGCATCTTACATCCGTGAACGTTCAGAATATGTTAGCAGCCCAAAATAGACCTTAAAATGCATCTTAGGCCTGCAAAAATGTTGAAAACTTTGGAGGCCCAAAAACGGGGTTTACAGGCATCCTAGACCCCCTAAAGTCCAGAAAATGATGGTGGCCAAAAACTGCGTCAGAGAGTGCTGAATGTCCCAAAAACATTGGCAGGCTGAAAGGGGCATTAACCGCCATCCTAGACCACTGAAATTCCCAAAAATAATTTTTCCACGAAAAATGCATCTTACATCCGTGAACGTTCAGAATATGTTAGCAGCCCAAAAAAGGCCTTAAAATGCATTTTAGGCCTGCAAAAATGTTGAAAACTTTGGAGGGCAAAAAAAGGGGTTTACAGGCATCCTAGACCCCCTAAAGTCCAAAAATGTTGGTGGCCCAGAAACAGGGTCAGAGAGCTCTGAATGTCCAAAACATGTGCAGCCTGAAAGGGGCATTAACCCGCCTCCTAGACCACTGAAATCCCCCAAAAATAATATTTTCCACGAAAATGCATCTTACATCGGTGAATGTTCAGAATATGTTAGCAGCTCAAAAAGGCCTTAAAATGCATCTTAGGCCTGCAAAAATGTAGAAAAACTTTGGAGGCCCTAAAAAGGGTTTTACAGGCATCCTACACCCCCTAAAGTCCAGAAAATGTTGGTGGGCCAAAAACTGAGTCAGAGAGCTCTGAATGTCCCAAAAACATTTGCATCCTGAAAGGGGCATTAACCCGCATCCTAGACCACTGAAATTCCCAAAAATAATTTTGGCACAAAAAATGCATCCTACACCCCTGAAAGTTAAGAATATGTTAGCAGCCCAAAAAAGGCCTTAAAATGCATCTTAGGCCTGCAAAAATGTAGAAAACTTTGGAGGCCCAAAAAAGAGGTTTACAGGCATCCTAAACCCCCTAAAGTCCAGAAAATATTGGTGGCCGACAAACAGAGTCAGAGAGCGCTGAATGTCCCAAAAACATGTTTAGCCTGAAAGGGGCATTAACTCGCATCCTAGACCACTGAAATTCCCAAAAATATTTTTTCCATGAAAAATGCATCTTACATCCTTGAATGTTCAGAATATGTTAGCAGCCCAAAAAAGACCTTAAAATGCATTTTAGGCCTGGAAAAATGTTGAAAAATTTGGAGGCCCAAAA
The DNA here is from genome assembly GCF_040938575.1 of Ambystoma mexicanum. NCBI lineage: Eukaryota > Metazoa > Chordata > Amphibia > Caudata > Ambystomatidae > Ambystoma > Ambystoma mexicanum. The sequence continues at coordinate 232,528,722 of NC_090933.1, forward strand.
ACGGGGTTTACAGGCATCCTAGACCCCCTTAACTCCAGAAAATGATGGTGCCCAAATAATGTGTCAGAGAGCTCTGAATGTCCCTAACGCATTTGCATCCTGAAAGGGGCATTAACCCGCATGCTAGACCACTGAAATTCCCAAAAATATTTTTGGCACGAAAAATGCATCCTACACCTCTGAAAGTTAAGAATATGTTAGCAGCCCAAAAAAGGCCTTGAAATGCATCTTAGGCCTTCAAAAATGTTGAAAACTTTGGAGGCCCTAAAAAGGGGTTTACAGGCATCCTAGACCCCCTAAAGTCCAGAAAATGATGGTGGCCCAAAAACTGCGTCAGAGAGCGCTGAATGTCCCAAAAACATGTGTAGCCTGAAAGGGGCATTAACCCGCATCCTAGACCACTGAAATTCCCAAAAATATTTTTTCCACGAAAAATGCATCCTACACCTCTTGAAAGTTAAGAATATGTTAGCAGCCCAAAAAAGGCCTTGAAATGCATCTTAGGCCTTCAAAAATGTTGAAAACTTTGGAGGCCCTAAAAAGGGGTTTACAGGCATCCTAGACCCCCTAAAGTCCAGAAAATGTTGGTGGCCCAGAACCAGGGTCAGAAAGCTCTGAATGTCCCAAAAACATTTGCAGCCTGAAAGGGGCATTAACCCGCATCCTAGACCACTGAAATTCCCAAAAATATTTTTGGCACGAAAAATGCATCCTACACCCCTGAAAGTTAAGAATATGTTAGCAGCCCAAAAAAGGCCTTAAAATGCATCTTAGGCCTGCAAAAATGTTGAAAACTTTGGAGGCCAAAAAAAGGGTTTTACATGCATCCTAGACCCCTAAAGTCCAGAAAATGTTGGTGGGCCAAAAACTGAGTCAGAGAGCTCTGAATGTCCCAAAAACATTTGCATCCTGAAAGGGGCATTAACCCGCATCCTAGACCACTGAAATTCCCAAAAATATTTTTTCCACGAAAAATGCATCCTACACCTCTTGAAAGTTAAGAATATGTTAGCAGCCCAAAAAAGGCCTTAAAATGCATCTTAGGCCTGCAAAAATGTTGAAAACTTTGGAGGCCAAAAAAAGGGTTTTACATGCATCCTAGACCCCTAAAGTCCAGAAAATGTTGGTGGGCCAAAAACTGAGTCAGAGAGCTCTGAATGTCCCAAAAACATTTGCATCCTGAAAGGGGCATTAACCCGCATCCTAGACCACTGAAATTCCCAAAAATATTTTTTCCACGAAAAATGCATCCTACACCTCTTGAAAGTTAAGAATATGTTAGCAGCCCAAAAAAGGCCTTAAAATGCATCTTAGGCCTGCAAAAATGTTGAAAACTTTGGAGGCCAAAAAAAGGGTTTTACATGCATCCTAGACCCCTAAAGTCCAGAAAATGTTGGTGGGCCAAAAACTGAGTCAGAGAGCTCTGAATGTCCCAAAAACATTTGCATCCTGAAAGGGGCATTAACCCGCATCCTAGACCACTGAAATTCCCAAAAATAATTTTGGCACAAAAAATGCATCCTACACCCCTGAAAGTTAAGAATATGTTAGCAGCCCAAAAAAGGCCTTAAAATGCATCTTAGGCCTGCAAAAATGTAGAAAACTTTGGAGGCCCAAAAAAGAGGTTTACAGGCATCCTAAACCCCCTAAAGTCCAGAAAATATTGGTGGCCGACAAACAGAGTCAGAGAGCGCTGAATGTCCCAAAAACATGTTTAGCCTGAAAGGGGCATTAACTCGCATCCTAGACCACTGAAATTCCCAAAAATATATTTTCCATGAAAAATGCATCTTACATCCTTGAATGTTCAGAATATGTTAGCAGCCCAAAAAAAGACCTTAAAATGCATTTTAGGCCTGGAAAAATGTTGAAAAATTTGGAGGCCCAAAAACGGGGTTTACAGGCATCCTAGACCCCCTTAACTCCAGAAAATGATGGTGCCCAAATAATGTGTCAGAGAGCTCTGAATGTCCCTAACGCATTTGCATCCTGAAAGGGGCATTAACCCGCATGCTAGACCACTGAAATTCCCAAAAATATTTTTGGCACGAAAAATGCATCCTACACCTCTGAAAGTTAAGAATATGTTAGCAGCCCAAAAAAGGCCTTGAAATGCATCTTAGGCCTTCAAAAATGTTGAAAACTTTGGAGGCCCTAAAAAGGGGTTTACAGGCATCCTAGACCCCTAAAGTCCAGAAAATGATGGTGGCCCAAAAACTGCGTCAGAGAGCGCTGAATGTCCCAAAAACATGTGTAGCCTGAAAGGGGCATTAACCCGCATCCTAGACCACTGAAATTCCCAAAAATATTTTTTCCACGAAAAATGCATCCTACACCTCTTGAAAGTTAAGAATATGTTAGCAGCCCAAAAAAGGCCTTGAAATGCATCTTAGGCCTTCAAAAATGTTGAAAACTTTGGAGGCCCTAAAAAGGGGTTTACAGGCATCCTAGACCCCCTAAAGTCCAGAAAATGTTGGTGGCCCAAAACAGGGTCAGAGAGCTCTGAATGTCCCAAAAACATTTGCACCCTGAAAGGAGCATTAACCCGCATCCTAGACCACTGAAATTCCCAAAAATTATTTTGGCACAAAAAATGCATCCTACACCTCTGAAAGTTAAGAATATGTTAGCAGCCCAAAAAAGGCCTTAAAATGCATCTTAGGCCTGCAAAAATGTTGAAAACTTTGGAAGCCCTAATAAGGAGTTTACAGGCATCCTAGACCCCCTAAAGTCCAGAAAATGTTGGTGGCCCAAAACAGGGTCAGAGAGCTCTGAATGTCCCAAAAACATTTGCAGCCTGAAAGGGGCATTTACCCGCATCCTAAACCACTGAAATTCCCAAAAATATTTTTTCCACGAAAAATGCATCTTACATCCGTGAACGTTCAGAATGTTAGCAGCCCAAAAAAGGCCTTAAAATGCCTCTTAGGCCTGCAAAAATGTAGAAAACTTTGGAGGCCCAAAAAAGAGGTTTACAGGCATCCTAGACCCCCTAAAGTCGAGAAAATGATGGTGCCCAAAAACTGCATCAGAGAGCTCTGAATGTCCCAAAAAAATTTGCAGTCTGAAAGGGGCATTAACCCACATCCTAGACCACTGAAATACCAAAAATAATTTTGGCACAAAAAATGCATCCTACACCCCTGAAAGTTATGAATATGTTAGCAGCAAAGGCCTTAAAATGCATTTTAGGCCTGCAAAAATGTTGAAAACTTTTGAGGCCCAAAAAAGGGGTTTACAGGCATCCTAGACCCCTAAAGTCCAGAAAAGGATGGTGGCCCAAAAACTGCATCAGAGAGCTCTGAATGTCCCAAAAAAATTTGCAGTCTGAAAGGGGCATTAACCCACATCCTAGACCACTGAAATTCCCAAAAATAATTTTGGCACAAAAAATGCATCCTACACCCCTGAAAGTTAAGAATATGTTAGCAGCCCAAAAAATGCCTTAAAATGCATCTTAGGCCTGCAAAAATGTTGAACACTTTGGAGGCCCAAAAAAGGGGTTTACAGGCATCCTAGACCCCCTAAAGTCCAGAAAAGGATGGTGGCCCAAAAACTGCATCAGAGAGCTCTGAATGTCCCAAAAAAATTTGCAGTCTGAAAGGGGCATTAACCCACATCCTAGACCACTGAAATACCAAAAATAATTTTGGCACAAAAAATGCATCCTACACCCCTGAAAGTTATGAATATGTTAGCAGCAAAGGCCTTAAAATGCATTTTAGGCCTGCAAAAATGTTGAAAACTTTTGAGGCCCAAAAAAGGGGTTTACAGGCATCCTAGACCCCCTAAAGTCCAGAAAATGTTGGTGGCCGACAAACAGAGTCAGAGAGCTCTGAATGTCCCAAAAACATTGGCAGCCTGAAAGAGACATTAACCCGCATCCTAGACCACTGAAATTCCCAAAAATTATTTTGGCACAAAAAATGCATCCTACACCCCTGAAAGTTAAGAATATGTTAGCAGCCCAAAAAAGGCCTTAAAATGCATCTTAGGCCTGCAAAAATGTTGAAAACCTTGGAGGCCCTAAAAAGGGTTTTACAGGCATCCTAGACCCCCTAAAGTCCAGAAAATGTTGGTGCCCCAGAAACAGGGTCAGAGAGCGCTGAATGTCCCAAAAACATGTGTAGCCTGAAAGGGGCATTAACCCGCATCCTAGACCACTGAAATTCCCAAACATATTTTTTCCACGATAATGCATCTTACATCCGTGAACGTTCAGAATATGTTAGCAGCCCAAAAAAGGCATTAAAATGCATCTTAGGCCTGCAAAAATATTGAAAACTTTGGAGGCCCAAAAAAGGGGTTTACAGGCATCCTAGACCCCCTAAAGTCCAGAAAATGATAGTGGCCCAAAAACTGCGTCAGAGAGCGCTGAATGTCCCAAAAACATGTGTAGCCTGAAAGGGGCATTAACCCGCATCCTAGACCACTGAAATTCCCAAAAATATTTTTTCCACGAAAAATGCATCTTACATCCGTGAACGTTCAGAATATGTTAGCAGCCCAAAATAGACCTTAAAATGCATCTTAGGCCTGCAAAAATGTTGAAAACTTTGGAGGCCCAAAAACGGGGTTTACAGGCATCCTAGACCCCCTAAAGTCCAGAAAATGATGGTGGCCCAAAAACTGCGTCAGAGAGTGCTGAATGTCCCAAAAACATTGGCAGGCTGAAAGGGGCATTAACCCGCATCCTAGACCACTGAAATTCCCAAAAATAATTTTTCCACGAAAAATGCATCTTACATCCGTGAACGTTCAGAATATGTTAGCAGCCCAAAAAAGGCCTTAAAATGCATTTTAGGCCTGCAAAAATGTTGAAAACTTTGGAGGCCAAAAAAAGGGGTTTACAGGCATCCTAGACCCCCTAAAGTCCAAAAATGTTGGTGGCCCAGAAACAGGGTCAGAGAGCTCTGAATGTCCCAAAAACATGTGCAGCCTGAAAGGGGCATTAACCCGCCTCCTAGACCACTGAAATCCCCAAAAATATATTTTCCACGAAAAATGCATCTTACATCGGTGAATGTTCAGAATATGTTAGCAGCTCAAAAATGGCCTTAAAATGCATCTTAGGCCTGCAAAAATGTAGAAAACTTTGGAGGCCCTAAAAAGGGGTTTACAGGCATCCTAGACCCCCTAAAGTCCAGAAAATGTTGGTGGGCCAAAAACTGAGTCAGAGAGCTCTGAATGTCCCAAAAACATTTGCATCCTGAAAGGGGCATTAACCCGCATCCTAGACCACTGAAATTCCCAAAAATAATTTTGGCACAAAAAATGCATCCTACACCCCTGAAAGTTAAGAATATGTTAGCAGCCCAAAAAAGGCCTTAAAATGCATCTTAGGCCTGCAAAAATGTAGAAAACTTTGGAGGCCCAAAAAAGAGGTTTACAGGCATCCTAAACCCCCTAAAGTCCAGAAAATATTGGTGGCCGACAAACAGAGTCAGAGAGCGCTGAATGTCCCAAAAACATGTTTAGCCTGAAAGGGGCATTAACTCGCATCCTAGACCATTGAAATTCCCAAAAATATTTTTTCCATGAAAAATGCATCTTACATCCTTGAATGTTCAGAATATGTTAGCAGCCCAAAAAAGACCTTAAAATGCATTTTAGGCCTGGAAAAATGTTGAAAAATTTGGAGGCCCAAAAACGGGGTTTACAGGCATCCTAGACCCCCTTAACTCCAGAAAATGATGGTGCCCAAATAATGTGTCAGAGAGCTCTGAATGTCCCTAACGCATTTGCATCCTGAAAGGGGCATTAACCCGCATCCTAGACCACTGAAATTCCCAAAAATATTTTTGGCACGAAAAATGCATCCTACACCTCTGAAAGTTAAGAATATGTTAGCAGCCCAAAAAAGGCCTTGAAATGCATCTTAGGCCTTCAAAAATGTTGAAAACTTTGGAGGCCCTAAAAAGGGGTTTACAGGCATCCTAGACCCCCTAAAGTCCAGAAAATGATGGTGGCCCAAAAACTGCGTCAGAGAGCGCTGAATGTCCCAAAAACATTTGTAGCCTGAAAGGGGCATTAACCCGCATCCTAGACCACTGAAATTCCCAAAAATATTTTTTCCACGAAAAATGCATCCTACACCTCTTGAAAGTTAAGAATATGTTAGCAGCCCAAAAAAGGCCTTGAAATGCATCTTAGGCCTTCAAAAATGTTGAAAACTTTGGAGGCCCTAAAAAGGGGTTTACAGGCATCCTAGACCCCCTAAAGTCCAGAAAATGTTGGTGGCCCAAAACCAGGGTCAGAAAGCTCTGAATGTCCCAAAAACATGTGTAGCCTGAAAGGGGCATTAACCCGCATCCTAGACCACTGAAATTCCCAAAAATATTTTTTCCACGAAAAATGCATCCTACACCTCTTGAAAGTTAAGAATATGTTAGCAGCCCAAAAAAGGCCTTGAAATGCATCTTAGGCCTTCAAAAATGTTGAAAACTTTGGAGGCCCTAAAAAGGGGTTTACAGGCATCCTAGACCCCCTAAAGTCCAGAAAATGTTGGTGGCCCAGAACCAGGGTCAGAAAGCTCTGAATGTCCCAAAAACATTTGCAGCCTGAAAGGGGCATTAACCCGCATCCTAGACCACTGAAATTCCCAAAAATATTTTTGGCACGAAAAATGCATCCTACACCCCTGAAAGTTAAGAATATGTTAGCAGCCCAAAAATGGCCTTAAAATGCATCTTAGGCCTGCAAAAATGTTGAAAACTTTGGAGGCCGAAAAAAAGGTTTTACAGGCATCCTAGACACCCTAAAGTGCAGAAAATAATGGTGGCCCTAAAACTGTGTCAGAGAGCTCTGAATGTCCCAAAAACATTGGCAGCCTGAAAGGGACATTAACCCGCATCCTAGACCACTGAAATTCCCAAAAAATTATTTTGACACAAAAAATGCATCCTACACCTCTGAAAGTTAAGAATATGTTAGCAGCCCAAAAAAGGCTTTAAAATGCAACTTAGGCCTGCAAAAATGTTGAAAACTTTGAAGGCCCAAAAAGGGGTTTACAGGCATCCTAGACCCCCTAAAGTCCAGAAAATGTTGGTGGCCCAGAAACAGGGTCAGAAAGCGCTGAATGTCCCAAAAACATGTGTAGCCTGAAAGGGGCATTAACCCGCCTCCCAGACCACTGAAATCCCCAAAAATATTTTTTCCACGAAAAATGCATCTTACATCGGTGAATGTTCAGAATATGTTAGCAGCTCAAAAAAGGCCTTAAAATGCATCTTAGGCCTGCAAAAATGTAGAAAACTTTGGAGGCCCTAAAAAGGGGTTTACAGGCATCCTAGACCCCCTAAAGTCCAGAAAATGTTGGTGGGCCAAAAACTGAGTTAGAGAGCTCTGAATGTCCCAAAAACATTTGCATCCTGAAAGGGGCATAAACCCACATCCTAGACCACTGAAATTCCCAAAAATAATTTTGGCACAAAAAATGCATCCTACACCCCTGAAAGTTAAGAATATGTTAGCAGCCCAAAAAAGGCCTTAAAATGCATCTTAGGCCTGCAAAAATGTAGAAAACTTTGGAGGCCCAAAAAGAGGTTTACAGGCATCCTAAACCCCCTAAAGTCCAGAAAATGTTGGTGGCCGACAAACAGAGTCAGAGAGCGCTGAATGTCCCAAAAACATGTTTAGCCTGAAAGGGGCATTAACTCGCATCCTAGACCACTGAAATTCCCAAAAATATTTTTTCCATGAAAAATGCATCTTACGTCCGTGAATGTTCAGAATATGTTAGCAGCCCAAAAAGGACCTTAAAATGCATTTTAGGCCTGGAAAAATGTTGAAAACTTTGGAGGCCCAAAAACAGGGTTTTACAGGCATCCTAGACCCCCTAAAGTGCAGAATATAATGGTGGCCCTAAAACTGTGTCAGAGAGCTCTGAATGTCCCAAAAACATTGGCAGCCTGAAAGGGACATTAACCCGCATCCTAGACCACTGAAATTCCCAAAAATTATTTTGGCACAAAAAATGCATCCTACACCTCTGAAAGTTAAGAATATGTTAGCAGCCCAAAAAAGGCCTTAAAATGCAACTTAGGCCTGCAAAAATGTTGAAAACTTTGAAGGCCCAAAAAAGGGGTTTACAGGCATCCTAGACCCCCTAAAGTCCAGAAAATGTTGGTGGGCCAAAAACTGAGTCAGAGAGCTCTGAATGTCCCAAAAACATTTGCATCCTGAAAGGGGCATAAACCCACATCCTAGACCACTGAAATTCCCAAAAATAATTTTGGCACAAAAAATGCATCCTACACCCCTGAAAGTTAAGAATATGTTAGCAGCCCAAAAAAGGCCTTAAAATGCATCTTAGGCCTGCAAAAATGTAGAAAACTTTGGAGGCCCAAAAAGAGGTTTACAGGCATCCTAAACCCCCTAAAGTCCAGAAAATGTTGGTGGCCGACAAACAGAGTCAGAGAGCGCTGAATGTCCCAAAAACATGTTTAGCCTGAAAGGGGCATTAACTCGCATCCTAGACCACTGAAATTCCCAAAAATATTTTTTCCACGAAAAATGCATCTTACATCCGTGAATGTTCAGAATATGTTAGCAGCCCAAAAAAGACCTTAAAATGCATTTTAGGCCTGGAAAAATGTTGAAAACTTTGGAGGCCCAAAAACAGGGTTTTACAGGCATCCTAGACCCCCTAAAGTGCAGAATATAATGGTGGCCCTAAAACTGTGTCAGAGAGCTCTGAATGTCCCAAAAACATTGGCAGCCTGAAAGGGACATTAACCCGCATCCTAGACCACTGAAATTCCCAAAAATTATTTTGGCACAAAAAATGCATCCTACACCTCTGAAAGTTAAGAATATGTTAGCAGCCCAAAAAAGGCCTTAAAATGCAACTTAGGCCTGCAAAAATGTTGAAAACTTTGAAGGCCCAAAAAAGGGGTTTACAGGCATCCTAGACCCCCTAAAGTCCAGAAAATGATGTTGGCCCAAAAGGTGAGTCAGAGAGCTCTGAATGTCCCAAAAACCTTTGCATCCTGAAAGGGGCATTAACAGGCATCCTAGACCACTGAAATTCCCAAATATAATTTTGGCACAAAAAATGCATCCTACCCCCCTGAAAGTTAAGAATATGTTAGCAGCCCAAAAAAGGCCTTAAAATGCATCTTAGGCCTGCAAAAATGTTGAAAACCTTGGAGGCCCTAAAAAGGGGTTTACAGGCATCCTAGACCCCCTAAAGTCCAGAAAATGTTGGTGTCCCAGAAACAGGGTCAGAGAGCGCTGAATGTCCCAAAAACATGTGTAGCCTGAATGGGGCATTAACCCGCATCCTAGACCACTGAAATTCCCAAAAATATTTTTTCCACGAAAAATGCATCTTACATCCGTGAACGTTCAGAATATGTTAGCAGCCCAAAAAAGGCATTAAAATGCATCTTAGGCCTGCAAAAATATTGAAAACTTTGGAGGCCCAAAAAAGGGGTTTACAGGCATCCTAGACCCCCTAAAGTCCAGAAAATGATGGTGGCCCAAAAACTGCGTCAGAGAGCGCTGAATGTCCCAAAACATGTGTAGCCTGAAAGGGGCATTAACCCGCATCCTAGACCACTGAAATTCCCAAAAATATTTTTTCCACGAAAAATGCATCTTACATCGTGAACGTTCAGAATATGTTAGCAGCCCAAAAAAGGCCTTAAAATGCATCTTAGGCCTGCAAAAATGTTGAAAACTTTGGAGGCCGAAAAAAGGGGTTTACAGGCATCCTAGACCCCCTAAAGTCCAGAAAATGATAGTGGCCCAAAAACTGCGTCAGAGAGTGCTGAATGTCCCAAAAACATTGGCAGGCTGAAAGGGGCATTAACCCGCATCCTAGACCACTGAAATTCCCAAAAATAATTTTTCCACGAAAAATGCATCTTACATCCGTGAACGTTCAGAATATGTTAGCAGCCCAAAAAAGGCCTTAAAATGCATTTTAGGCCTGCAAAAATGTTGAAAACTTTGGAGGCCAAAAAAAGGGGTTTACAGGCATCCTAGACCCCCTAGAGTCCAAAAATGTTGGTGGCCCAGAAACAGGGTCAGAGAGCTCTGAATGTCCCAAAAACATGTGCAGCCTGAAAGGGGCATTAACCCGCCTCCTAGACCACTGAAATCCCCAAAAATATATTTTCCACGAAAAATGCATCTTACATCGGTGAATGTTCAGAATATGTTAGCAGCTCAAAAAAGGCCTTAAAATGCATCTTAGGCCTGCAAAAATGTAGAAAACTTTGGAGGCCCTAAAAAGGGGTTTACAGGCATCCTAGACCCCCTAAAGTCCAGAAAATGTTGGTGGGCCAAAAACTGAGTCAGAGAGCTCTGAATGTCCCAAAAACATTTGCATCCTGAAAGGGGCATTAACCCACATCCTAGACCACTGAAATTCCCAAAAATAATTTTGGCACAAAAAATGCATCCTACACCCCTGAAAGTTAAGAATATGTTAGCAGCCCAAAAAAGGCCTTAAAATGCATCTTAGGCCTGCGAAAATGTAGAAAACTTTGGAGGCCCAAAAAAGAGGTTTACAGGCATCCTAAACCCCCTAAAGTCCAGAAAATATTGGTGGCCGACAAACAGAGTCAGAGAGCGCTGAATGTCCCAAAAACATGTTTAGCCTGAAAGGGGCATTAACTCACATCCTAGACCACTGAAATTCCCAAAAATATTTTTTCCATGAAAAATGCATCTTACATCCTTGAATGTTCAGAATATGTTAGCAGCCCAAAAAAGACCTTAAAATGCATTTTAGGCCTGGAAAAATGTTGAAAAATTTGGAGGCCCAAAAACGGGGTTTACAGGCATCCTAGACCCCCTTAACTCCAGAAAATGATGGTGCCCAAATAATGTGTCAGAGAGCTCTGAATGTCCCTAACGCATTTGCATCCTGAAAGGGGCATTAACCCGCATGCTAGACCACTGAAATTCCCAAAAATATTTTTGGCACGAAAAATGCATCCTACACCTCTGAAAGTTAAGAATATGTTAGCAGCCCAAAAAAGGCCTTGAAATGCATCTTAGGCCTTCAAAAATGTTGAAAACTTTGGAGGCCCTAAAAAGGGGTTTACAGGCATCCTAGACCCCCTAAAGTCCAGAAAATGATGGTGGCCCAAAAACTGCGTCAGAGAGCGCAGAATGTCCCAAAAACATGTGTAGCCTGAAAGGGGCATTAACCCGCATCCTAGACCACTGAAATTCCCAAAAATATTTTTTCCACGAAAAATGCATCCTACACCTCTTGAAAGTTAAGAATATGTTAGCAGCCCAAAAAAGGCCTTGAAATGCATCTTAGGCCTTCAAAAATGTTGAAAACTTTGGAGGCCCTAAAAAGGGGTTTACAGGCATCCTAGACCCCCTAAAGTCCAGAAAATGTTGGTGGCCCAGAACCAGGGTCAGAAAGCTCTGAATGTCCCAAAAACATTTGCAGCCTGAAAGGGGCATTAACCCGCATCCTAGACCACTGAAATTCCCAAAAATATTTTTTCCACGAAAAATGCATCTTACATCCGTGAACGTTCAGAATATGTTAGCAGCCCAAAAAAGGCATTAAAATGCATCTTAGACCTGCAAAAATATTGAAAACTTTGGAGGCCCAAAAAAGGGGTTTACCGGCATCCTAGACCCCCTAAAGTCCAGAAAATGATGGTGGCCCAAAAACTGTGTCAGAGAGCGCTGAATGTCCCAAAAACACGTGTAGCCTGAAAGGGGCATTAACCCGCATCCTAGACCACTGAAATTCCCAAAAATATTTTTGGCACGAAAAATGCATCCTACACCCCTGAAAGTTAAGAATATGTTAGCAGCCCAAAAAAGGCCTTAAAATGCATCTTAGGCCTGCAAAAATGTTGAAAACTTTGGAGGCCGAAAAAAAGGTTTTACAGGCATCCTAGACACCCTAAAGTGCAGAAAATAATGGTGGCCCTAAAACTGTGTCAGAGAGCTCTAAATGTCCCAAAAACATTGGCAGCCTGAAAGGGACATTAACCCGCATCCTAGACCACTGAAATTCCCAAAAAATTATTTTGACACAAAAAATGCATCCTACACCTCTGAAAGTTAAGAATATGTTAGCAGCCCAAAAAAGGCTTTAAAATGCAACTTAGGCCTGCAAAAATGTTGAAAACTTTGAAGGCCCAAAAAGGGGTTTACAGGCATCCTAGACCCCCTAAAGTCCAGAAAATGTTGGTGGCCCAGAAACAGGGTCAGAAAGCGCTGAATGTCCCAAAAACATGTGTAGCCTGAAAGGGGCATTAACCCGCCTCCCAGACCACTGAAATCCCCAAAAATATTTTTTCCACGAAAAATGCATCTTACATCGGTGAATGTTCAGAATATGTTAGCAGCTCAAAAAAGGCCTTAAAATGCATCTTAGGCCTGCAAAAATGTAGAAAACTTTGGAGGCCCTAAAAAGGGGTTTACAGGCATCCTAGACCCCCTAAAGTCCAGAAAATGTTGGTGGGCCAAAAACTGAGTCAGAGAGCTCTGAATGTCCCAAAAACATTTGCATCCTGAAAGGGGCATAAACCCACATCCTAGACCACTGAAATTCCCAAAAATAATTTTGGCACAAAAAATGCATCCTACACCCCTGAAAGTTAAGAATATGTTAGCAGCCCAAAAAAGGCCTTAAAATGCATCTTAGGCCTGCAAAAATGTAGAAAACTTTGGAGGCCCAAAAAGAGGTTTACAGGCATCCTAAACCCCCTAAAGTCCAGAGAATGTTGGTGGCCGACAAACAGAGTCAGAGAGCGCTGAATGTCCCAAAAACATGTTTAGCCTGAAAGGGGCATTAACTCGCATCCTAGACCACTGAAATTCCCAAAAATATTTTTTCCATGAAAAATGCATCTTACATCCGTGAATGTTCAGAATATGTTAGCAGCCCAAAAAAGACCTTAAAATGCATTTTAGGCCTGGAAAAATGTTGAAAACTTTGGAGGCCCAAAAACAGGGTTTTACAGGCATCCTAGACCCCCTAAAGTGCAGAATATAATGGTGGCCCTAAAACTGTGTCAGAGAGCTCTGAATGTCCCAAAAACATTGGCAGCCTGAAAGGGACATTAACCCGCATCCTAGACCACTGAAATTTCCAAAAATTATTTTGGCACAAAAAATGCATCCTACACCTCTGAAAGTTAAGAATATGTTAGCAGCCCAAAAAAGGCCTTAAAATGCAACTTAGGCCTGCAAAAATGTTGAAAACTTTGAAGGCCCAAAAAAGGGGTTTACAGGCATCCTAGACCCCCTAAAGTCCAGAAAATGATGTTGGCCCAAAAGGTGAGTCAGAGAGCTCTGAATGTCCCAAAAACCTTTGCATCCTGAAAGGGGCATTAACATGCATCCTAGACCACTGAAATTCCCAAATATAATTTTGGCACAAAAAATGCATCCTACCCCCCTGAAAGTTAAGAATATGTTAGCAGCCCAAAAAAGGCCTTAAAATGCATCTTAGGCCTGCAAAAATGTTGAAAACCTTGGAGGCCCTAAAAAGGGGTTTACAGGCATCCTAGACCCCCTAAAGTCCAGAAAATGTTGGTGTCCCAGAAACAGGGTCAGAGAGCGCTGAATGTCCCAAAAACATGTGTAGCCTGAATGGGGCATTAACCCGCATCCTAGACCACTGAAATTCCCAAAAATATTTTTTCCACGAAAAATGCATCTTACATCCGTGAACGTTCAGAATATGTTAGCAGCCCAAAAAAGGCATTAAAATGCATCTTAGGCCTGCAAAAATATTGAAAACTTTGGAGGCCCAAAAAAGGGGTTTACAGGCATCCTAGACCCCCTAAAGTCCAGAAAATGATGGTGGCCCAAAAACTGCGTCAGAGAGCGCTGAATGACCCAAAACATGTGTAGCCTGAAAGGGGCATTAACCCGCATCCTAGACCACTGAAATTCCCAAAAATATTTTTTCCACGAAAAATGCATCTTACATCGTGAACGTTCAGAATATGTTAGCAGCCCAAAAAAGGCCTTAAAATGCATCTTAGGCCTGCAAAAATGTTGAAAACTTTGGAGGCCGAAAAAAGGGGTTTACAGGCATCCTAGACCCCCTAAAGTCCAGAAAATGATAGTGGCCCAAAAACTGCGTCAGAGAGCGCTGAATGTCCCAAAAACATGTGTAGCCTGAAAGGGGCATTAACCCGCATCCTAGACCACTGAAATTCCCAAAAATATTTTTTCCACGAAAAATGCATCTTACATCCGTGAACGTTCAGAATATGTTAGCAGCCCAAAATAGACCTTAAAATGCATCTTAGGCCTGCAAAAATGTTGAAAACTTTGGAGGCCCAAAAACGGGGTTTACAGGCATCCTAGACCCCCTAAAGTCCAGAAAATGATGGTGGCCCAAAAACTGCGTCAGAGAGTGCTGAATGTCCCAAAAACATTGGCAGGCTGAAAGGGGCATTAACCCGCATCCTAGACCACTGAAATTCCCAAAAATAATTTTTCCACGAAAAATGCATCTTACATCCGTGAACGTTCAGAATATGTTAGCAGCCCAAAAAAGGCCTTAAAATGCATTTTAGGCCTGCAAAAATGTTGAAAACTTTGGAGGCCAAAAAAAGGGGTTTACAGGCATCCTAGACCCCCTAAAGTCCAAAAATGTTGGTGGCCCAGAAACAGGGTCAGAGAGCTCTGAATGTCTCAAAAACATGTGCAGCCTGAAAGGGGCATTAACCCGCCTCCTAGACCACTGAAATCCCCAAAAATATATTTTCCACGAAAAATGCATGTTACATCGGTGAATGTTCAGAATATGTTAGCAGCTCAAAAAAGGCCTTAAAATGCATCTTAGGCCTGCAAAAATGTAGAAAACGTTGGAGGCCCTAAAAAGGGGTTTACAGGCATCCTAGACCCCCTAAAGTCCAGAAAATGTTGGTGGGCCAAAAACTGAGTCAGAGAGCTCTGAATGTCCCAAAAACATTTGCATCCTGAAAGGGGCATTAACCCGCATCCTAGACCACTGAAATTCCCAAAAATAATTTTGGCACAAAAAATGCATCCTACACCCCTGAAAGTTAAGAATATGTTAGCAGCCCAAAAAAGGCCTTAAAATGCATCTTAGGCCTGCAAAAATGTAGAAAACTTTGGAGGCCCAAAAAAGAGGTTTACAGGCATCCTAAACCCCCTAAAGTCCAGAAAATATTGGTGGCCGACAAACAGAGTCAGAGAGCGCTGAATGTCCCAAAAACATGTTTAGCCTGAAAGGGGCATTAACTCGCATCCTAGACCACTGAAATTCCCAAAAATATTTTTTCCATGAAAAATGCATCTTACATCCTTGAATGTTCAGAATATGTTAGCAGCCCAAAAAAGACCTTAAAATGCATTTTAGGCCTGGAAAAATGTTGAAAAATTTGGAGGCCCAAAAACGGGGTTTACAGGCATCCTAGACCCCCTTAACTCCAGAAAATGATGGTGCCCAAATAATGTGTCAGAGAGCTCTGAATGTCCCTAACGCATTTGCATCCTGAAAGGGGCATTAACCCGCATCCTAGACCACTGAAATTCCCAAAAATATTTTTGGCACGAAAAATGCATCCTACACCTCTGAAAGTTAAGAATATGTTAGCAGCCCAAAAAAGGCCTTGAAATGCATCTTAGGCCTTCAAAAATGTTGAAAACTTTGGAGGCCCTAAAAAGAGGGGTTTACAGGCATCCTAGACCCCCTAAAGTCCAGAAAATGATGGTGGCCCAGAAACTGCGTCAGAGAGCGCTGAATGTCCCAAAAACATGTGTAGCCTGAAAGGGGCATTAACCCGCATCCTAGACCACTGAAATTCCCAAAAATATTTTTTCCACGAAAAATGCATCCTACACCTCTTGAAAGTTAAGAATATGTTAGCAGCCCAAAAAAGGCCTTGAAATGCATCTTAGGCCTTCAAAAATGTTGAAAACTTTGGAGGCCCTATAAAGAGGGGTTTACAGGCATCCTAGACCCCCTAAAGTCCAGAAAATGTTGGTGGCCCAGAACCAGGGTCAGAAAGCTCTGAATGTCCCAAAAACATTTGCAGCCTGAAAGGGGCATTAACCCGCATCCTAGACCACTGAAATTCCCAAAAATATTTTTTCCGCGAAAAATGCATCTTACATCCGTGAACGTTCAGAATATGTTGGCAGCCCAAAAAAGGCATTAAAATGCATCTTAGACCTGCAAAAATATTGAAAACTTTGGAGGCCCAAAAAAGGGGTTTACCGGCATCCTAGACCCCCTAAAGTCCAGAAAATGATGGTGGCCCAAAAACTGTGTCAGAGAGCGCTGAATGTCCCAAAAACATGTATAGCCTGAAAGGGGCATTAACCCGCATCCTAGACCACTGAAATTCCCAAAAATATTTTTGGCACGAAAAATGCATCCTACACCCCTGAAAGTTAAGAATATGTTAGCAGCCCAAAAAAGGCCTTAAAATGCATCTTAGGCCTGCAAAAATGTTGAAAACTTTGGAGGCCGAAAAAAAGGTTTTACAGGCATCCTAGACCCCCTAAAGTGCAGAAAATAATGGTGGCCCTAAAACTGTGTCAGAGAGCTCTGAATGTCCCAAAAACATTGGCAGCCTGAAAGGGACATTAACCCGCATCCTAGACCACTGAAATTCCCAAAAAATTATTTTGACACAAAAAATGCATCCTACACCTCTGAAAGTTAAGAATATGTTAGCAGCCCAAAAAAGGCTTTAAAATGCAACTTAGGCCTGCAAAAATGTTGAAAACTTTGGAGGCCCTAAAAAGGGGTTTACAGGCATCCTAGACCCCCTAAAGTCCAGAAAATGTTGGTGGGCCAAAAACTGAGTCAGAGAGCTCTGAATGTCCCAAAAACATTTGCATCCTGAAAGGGGCATTAACCCGCATCCTAAACCACTGAAATTCCCAAAAATAATTTTGGCACAAAAAATGCATCCTACACCCCTGAAAGTTAAGAATATGTTAGCAGCCCAAAAAAGGCCTTAAAATGCATCTTAGGCCTGCAAAAATGTAGAAAACTTTGGAGGCCCAAAAAAGAGGTTTACAGGCATCCTAAACCCCCTAAAGTCCAGAAAATGTTGGTGGCCGACAAACAGAGTCAGAGAGCGCTGAATGTCCCAAAAACATGTTTAGCCTGAAAGGGTCATTAACTCGCATCCTAGACCACTGAAATTCCCAAAAATATTTTTTCCATGAAAAATGCATCTTACATCCGTGAATGTTCAGAATATGTTAGCAGCCCAAAAAAGACCTTAAAATGCATTTTAGGCCTGGAAAAATGTTGAAAACTTTGGAGGCCCAAAAACAGGGTTTTACAGGCATCCTAGACCCCCTAAAGTGCAGAATATAATGGTGGCCCTAAAACTGTGTCAGAGAGCTCTGAATGTCCCAAAAACATTGGCAGCCTGAAAGGGACATTAACCCGCATCCTAGACCACTGAAATTCCCAAAAATTATTTTGGCACAAAAAATGCATCCTACACCTCTGAAAGTTAAGAATATGTTAGCAGCCCAAAAAAGGCCTTAAAATGCAACTTAGGCCTGCAAAAATGTTGAAAACTTTGAAGGCCCAAAAAAGGGGTTTACAGGCATCCTAGACCCCCTAAAGTCCAGAAAATGTTGGTGTCCCAGAAACAGGGTCAGAGAGCGCTGAATGTCCCAAAAACATGTGTAGCCTGAATGGGGCATTAACCCGCATCCTAGACCACTGAAATTCCCAAAAATATTTTTTCCACGAAAAATGCATCTTACATCCGTGAACGTTCAGAATATGTTAGCAGCCCAAAAAAGGCATTAAAATGCATCTTAGGCCTGCAAAAATATTGAAAACTTTGGAGGCCCAAAAAAGGGGTTTACAGGCATCCTAGACCCCCTAAAGTCCAGAAAATGATGGTGGCCCAAAAACTGCGTCAGAGAGCGCTGAATGTCCCAAAACATGTGTAGCCTGAAAGGGGCATTAACCCGCATCCTAGACCACTGAAATTCCCAAAAATATTTTTGGCACGAAAAATGCATCCTACACCCCTGAAAGTTAAGAATATGTTAGCAGCCCAAAAAAGGCCTTAAAATGCATCTTAGGCCTGCAAAAATGTTGAAAACTTTGGAGGCCGAAAAAAAGGTTTTACAGGCATCCTAGACCCCCTAAAGTGCAGAAAATAATGGTGGCCCTAAAACTGTGTCAGAGAGCTCTGAATGTCCCAAAAACATTGGCAGCCTGAAAGGGACATTAACCCGCATCCTAGACCACTGAAATTCCCAAATATCATTTTGGCACAAAAAATGCATCCTACACCCCTGAAAGTTAAGAATATGTTAGCAGCCCAAAAAAGGCCTTAAAATGCATCTTAGGCTCGCAAAAATGTTGAAAACCTTGGAGGCCCTAAAAAGGGGTTTACAGGCATCCTAGACCCCCTAAAGTCCAGAAAATGTTGGTGGCCCAGAAACAGGGTCAGAGAGCGCTGAATGTCCCAAAAACATGTGTAGCCTGAAAGGGGCATTAACCCGCAT
Organism: Ambystoma mexicanum; assembly: GCF_040938575.1. Classification (NCBI taxonomy): domain Eukaryota; kingdom Metazoa; phylum Chordata; class Amphibia; order Caudata; family Ambystomatidae; genus Ambystoma; species Ambystoma mexicanum. The sequence goes on from NC_090933.1 coordinate 232,547,184, forward strand.
CCTAGACCACTGAAATTCCCAAAAATATTTTTTCCACGAAAAATGCATCTTACATCTGTGAACGTTCAGAATATGTTAGCAGCCCAAAAAAGGCATTAAAATGCATCTTAGGCCTGCAAAAATATTGAAAACTTTGGAGGCCCAAAAAAGGGGTTTACAGGCATGCTAGACCCCCTAAAGTCCAGAAAATGATAGTGGCCCAAAAACTGCGTCAGAGAGCGCTGAATGTCCCAAAAACATGTGTAGCCTGAAAGGGGCATTAACCCGCATCCTAGACCACTGAAATTCCCAAAAATATTTTTTCCACGAAAAATGCATCTTACATCCGTGAACGTTCAGAATATGTTAGCAGCCCAAAATAGACCTTAAAATGCATCTTAGGCCTGCAAAAATGTTGAAAACTTTGGAGGCCCAAAAACGGGGTTTACAGGCATCCTAGACCCCCTAAAGTCCAGAAAATGATGGTGGCCCAAAAACTGCGTCAGAGAGTGCTGAATGTCCCAAAAACATTGGCAGGCTGAAAGGGGCATTAACCCGCATCCTAGACCACTGAAATTCCCAAAAATAATTTTTCCACGAAAAATGCATCTTACATCCGTGAACGTTCAGAATATGTTAGCAGCCCAAAAAAGGCCTTAAAATGCATTTTAGGCCTGCAAAAATGTTGAAAACTTTGGAGGGCAAAAAAAGGGGTTTACAGGCATCCTAGACCCCCTAAAGTCCAAAAATGTTGGTGGCCCAGAAACAGGGTCAGAGAGCTCTGAATGTCCCAAAAACATGTGCAGCCTGAAAGGGGCATTAACCCGCCTCCTAGACCACTGAAATCCCCAAAAATATATTTTCCACGAAAAATGCATCTTACATCGGTGAATGTTCAGAATATGTTAGCAGCTCAAAAAAGGCCTTAAAATGCATCTTAGGCCTGCAAAAATGTAGAAAACTTTGGAGGCCCTAAAAAGGGGTTTACAGGCATCCTACACCCCCTAAAGTCCAGAAAATGTTGGTGGGCCAAAAACTGAGTCAGAGAGCTCTGAATGTCCCAAAAACATTTGCATCCTGAAAGGGGCATTAACCCGCATCCTAGACCACTGAAATTCCCAAAAATAATTTTGGCACAAAAAATGCATCCTACACCCCTGAAAGTTAAGAATATGTTAGCAGCCCAAAAAAGGCCTTAAAATGCATCTTAGGCCTGCAAAAATGTAGAAAACTTTGGAGGCCCAAAAAAGAGGTTTACAGGCATCCTAAACCCCCTAAAGTCCAGAAAATATTGGTGGCCGACAAACAGAGTCAGAGAGCGCTGAATGTCCCAAAAACATGTTTAGCCTGAAAGGGGCATTAACTCGCATCCTAGACCACTGAAATTCCCAAAAATATTTTTTCCATGAAAAATGCATCTTACATCCTTGAATGTTCAGAATATGTTAGCAGCCCAAAAAAGGCCTTGAAATGCATCTTAGGCCTTCAAAAATGTTGAAAACTTTGGAGGCCCTAAAAAGGGGTTTACAGGCATCCTAGACCCCCTAAAGTCCAGAAAATGTTGGTGGCCCAGAACCAGGGTCAGAAAGCTCTGAATGTCCCAAAAACATTTGCATCCTGAAAGGGGCATTAACCCGCATCCTAGACCACTGAAATTCCCAAAAATAATTTTGGCACAAAAAATGCATCCTACACCCCTGAAAGTTAAGAATATGTTAGCAGCCCAAAAAAGGCCTTAAAATGCATCTTAGGCCTGCAAAAATGTAGAAAACTTTGGAGGCCCAAAAAAGAGGTTTACAGGCATCCTAAACCCCCTAAAGTCCAGAAAATATTGGTGGCCGACAAACAGAGTCAGAGAGCGCTGAATGTCCCAAAAACATGTTTAGCCTGAAAGGGGCATTAACTCGCATCCTAGACCATTGAAATTCCCAAAAATATTTTTTCCATGAAAAATGCATCTTACATCCTTGAATGTTCAGAATATGTTAGCAGCCCAAAAAATACCTTAAAATGCATTTTAGGCCTGGAAAAATGTTGAAAAATTTGGAGGCCCAAAAACGGGGTTTACAGGCATCCTAGACCCCCTTAACTCCAGAAAATGATGGTGCCCAAATAATGTGTCAGAGAGCTCTGAATGTCCCTAACGCATTTGCATCCTGAAAGGGGCATTAACCCGCATGCTAGACCACTGAAATTCCCAAAAATATTTTTGGCACGAAAAATGCATCCTACACCTCTGAAAGTTAAGAATATGTTAGCAGCCCAAAAAAGGCCTTGAAATGCATCTTAGGCCTTCAAAAATGTTGAAAACTTTGGAGGCCCTAAAAAGGGGTTTACAGGCATCCTAGACCCCCTAAAGTCCAGAAAATGATGGTGGCCCAAAAACTGCGTCAGAGAGCGCTGAATGTCCCAAAAACATGTGTAGCCTGAAAGGGGCATTAACCCGCATCCTAGACCACTGAAATTCCCAAAAATATTTTTTCCACGAAAAATGCATCCTACACCTCTTGAAAGTTAAGAATATGTTAGCAGCCCAAAAAAGGCCTTGAAATGCATCTTAGGCCTTCAAAAATGTTGAAAACTTTGGAGGCCCTAAAAAGGGGTTTACAGGCATCCTAGACCCCCTAAAGTCCAGAAAATGTTGGTGGCCCAGAACCAGGGTCAGAAAGCTCTGAATGTCCCAAAAACATTTGCAGCCTGAAAGGGGCATTAACCCGCATCCTAGACCACTGAAATTCCCAAAAATATTTTTGGCACGAAAAATGCATCCTACACCCCTGAAAGTTAAGAATATGTTAGCAGCCCAAAAAAGGCCTTAAAATGCATCTTAGGCCTGCAAAAATGTTGAAAACTTTGGAGGCCAAAAAAAGGGTTTTACATGCATCCTAGACCCCTAAAGTCCAGAAAATGTTGGTGGGCCAAAAACTGAGTCAGAGAGCTCTGAATGTCCCAAAAACATTTGCATCCTGAAAGGGGCATTAACCCGCATCCTAGACCACTGAAATTCCCAAAAATATTTTTTCCACGAAAAATGCATCCTACACCTCTTGAAAGTTAAGAATATGTTAGCAGCCCAAAAAAGGCCTTAAAATGCATCTTAGGCCTGCAAAAATGTTGAAAACTTTGGAGGCCAAAAAAAGGGTTTTACATGCATCCTAGACCCCTAAAGTCCAGAAAATGTTGGTGGGCCAAAAACTGAGTCAGAGAGCTCTGAATGTCCCAAAAACATTTGCATCCTGAAAGGGGCATTAACCCGCATCCTAGACCACTGAAATTCCCAAAAATAATTTTGGCACAAAAAATGCATCCTACACCCCTGAAAGTTAAGAATATGTTAGCAGCCCAAAAAAGGCCTTAAAATGCATCTTAGGCCTGCAAAAATGTAGAAAACTTTGGAGGCCCAAAAAAGAGGTTTACAGGCATCCTAAACCCCCTAAAGTCCAGAAAATATTGGTGGCCGACAAACAGAGTCAGAGAGCGCTGAATGTCCCAAAAACATGTTTAGCCTGAAAGGGGCATTAACTCGCATCCTAGACCACTGAAATTCCCAAAAATATTTTTTCCATGAAAAATGCATCTTACATCCTTGAATGTTCAGAATATGTTAGCAGCCCAAAAAAGACCTTAAAATGCATTTTAGGCCTGGAAAAATGTTGAAAAATTTGGAGGCCCAAAAACGGGGTTTACAGGCATCCTAGACCCCCTTAACTCCAGAAAATGATGGTGCCCAAATAATGTGTCAGAGAGCTCTGAATGTCCCTAACGCATTTGCATCCTGAAAGGGGCATTAACCCGCATGCTAGACCACTGAAATTCCCAAAAATATTTTTGGCACGAAAAATGCATCCTACACCTCTGAAAGTTAAGAATATGTTAGCAGCCCAAAAAAGGCCTTGAAATGCATCTTAGGCCTTCAAAAATGTTGAAAACTTTGGAGGCCCTAAAAAGGGGTTTACAGGCATCCTAGACCCCTAAAGTCCAGAAAATGATGGTGGCCCAAAAACTGCGTCAGAGAGCGCTGAATGTCCCAAAAACATGTGTAGCCTGAAAGGGGCATTAACCCGCATCCTAGACCACTGAAATTCCCAAAAATATTTTTTCCACGAAAAATGCATCCTACACCTCTTGAAAGTTAAGAATATGTTAGCAGCCCAAAAAAGGCCTTGAAATGCATCTTAGGCCTTCAAAAATGTTGAAAACTTTGGAGGCCCTAAAAAGGGGTTTACAGGCATCCTAGACCCCCTAAAGTCCAGAAAATGTTGGTGGCCCAGAACCAGGGTCAGAAAGCTCTGAATGTCCCAAAAACATTTGCAGCCTGAAAGGGGCATTAACCCGCATCCTAGACCACTGAAATTCCCAAAAATATTTTTGGCACGAAAAATGCATCCTACACCCCTGAAAGTTAAGAATATGTTAGCAGCCCAAAAAAGGCCTTGAAATGCATCTTAGGCCTTCAAAAATGTTGAAAACTTTGGAGGCCCTAAAAAGGGGTTTACAGGCATCCTAGACCCCTAAAGTCCAGAAAATGATGGTGGCCCAAAAACTGCGTCAGAGAGCGCTGAATGTCCCAAAAACATGTGTAGCCTGAAAGGGGCATTAACCCGCATCCTAGACCACTGAAATTCCCAAAAATATTTTTTCCACGAAAAATGCATCCTACACCTCTGAAAGTTAAGAATATGTTAGCAGCCCAAAAAAGGCTTTAAAATGCAACTTAGGCCTGCAAAAATGTTGAAAACTTTGGAGGCCCTAAAAAGGGGTTTACAGGCATCCTAGACCCCCTAAAGTCCAGAAAATGTTGGTGGGCCAAAAACTGAGTCAGAGAGCTCTGAATGTCCCAAAAACATTTGCATCCTGAAAGGGGCATTAACCCGCATCCTAAACCACTGAAATTCCCAAAAATAATTTTGGCACAAAAAATGCATCCTACACCCCTGAAAGTTAAGAATATGTTAGCAGCCCAAAAAAGGCCTTAAAATGCATCTTAGGCCTGCAAAAATGTAGAAAACTTTGGAGGCCCAAAAAAGAGGTTTACAGGCATCCTAAACCCCCTAAAGTCCAGAAAATGTTGGTGGCCGACAAACAGAGTCAGAGAGCGCTGAATGTCCCAAAAACATGTTTAGCCTGAAAGGGTCATTAACTCGCATCCTAGACCACTGAAATTCCCAAAAATATTTTTTCCATGAAAAATGCATCTTACATCCGTGAATGTTCAGAATATGTTAGCAGCCCAAAAAAGACCTTAAAATGCATTTTAGGCCTGGAAAAATGTTGAAAACTTTGGAGGCCCAAAAACAGGGTTTTACAGGCATCCTAGACCCCCTAAAGTGCAGAATATAATGGTGGCCCTAAAACTGTGTCAGAGAGCTCTGAATGTCCCAAAAACATTGGCAGCCTGAAAGGGACATTAACCCGCATCCTAGACCACTGAAATTCCCAAAAATTATTTTGGCACAAAAAATGCATCCTACACCTCTGAAAGTTAAGAATATGTTAGCAGCCCAAAAAAGGCCTTAAAATGCAACTTAGGCCTGCAAAAATGTTGAAAACTTTGAAGGCCCAAAAAAGGGGTTTACAGGCATCCTAGACCCCCTAAAGTCCAGAAAATGTTGGTGTCCCAGAAACAGGGTCAGAGAGCGCTGAATGTCCCAAAAACATGTGTAGCCTGAATGGGGCATTAACCCGCATCCTAGACCACTGAAATTCCCAAAAATATTTTTTCCACGAAAAATGCATCTTACATCCGTGAACGTTCAGAATATGTTAGCAGCCCAAAAAAGGCATTAAAATGCATCTTAGGCCTGCAAAAATATTGAAAACTTTGGAGGCCCAAAAAAGGGGTTTACAGGCATCCTAGACCCCCTAAAGTCCAGAAAATGATGGTGGCCCAAAAACTGCGTCAGAGAGCGCTGAATGTCCCAAAACATGTGTAGCCTGAAAGGGGCATTAACCCGCATCCTAGACCACTGAAATTCCCAAAAATATTTTTGGCACGAAAAATGCATCCTACACCCCTGAAAGTTAAGAATATGTTAGCAGCCCAAAAAAGGCCTTAAAATGCATCTTAGGCCTGCAAAAATGTTGAAAACTTTGGAGGCCGAAAAAAAGGTTTTACAGGCATCCTAGACCCCCTAAAGTGCAGAAAATAATGGTGGCCCTAAAACTGTGTCAGAGAGCTCTGAATGTCCCAAAAACATTGGCAGCCTGAAAGGGACATTAACCCGCATCCTAGACCACTGAAATTCCCAAATATCATTTTGGCACAAAAAATGCATCCTACACCCCTGAAAGTTAAGAATATGTTAGCAGCCCAAAAAAGGCCTTAAAATGCATCTTAGGCTCGCAAAAATGTTGAAAACCTTGGAGGCCCTAAAAAGGGGTTTACAGGCATCCTAGACCCCCTAAAGTCCAGAAAATGTTGGTGGCCCAGAAACAGGGTCAGAGAGCGCTGAATGTCCCAAAAACATGTGTAGCCTGAAAGGGGCATTAACCCGCATCCTAGACCACTGAAATTCCCAAAAATATTTTTTCCACGAAAAATGCATCTTACATCTGTGAACGTTCAGAATATGTTAGCAGCCCAAAAAAGGCATTAAAATGCATCTTAGGCCTGCAAAAATATTGAAAACTTTGGAGGCCCAAAAAAGGGGTTTACAGGCATGCTAGACCCCCTAAAGTCCAGAAAATGATAGTGGCCCAAAAACTGCGTCAGAGAGCGCTGAATGTCCCAAAAACATGTGTAGCCTGAAAGGGGCATTAACCCGCATCCTAGACCACTGAAATTCCCAAAAATATTTTTTCCACGAAAAATGCATCTTACATCCGTGAACGTTCAGAATATGTTAGCAGCCCAAAATAGACCTTAAAATGCATCTTAGGCCTGCAAAAATGTTGAAAACTTTGGAGGCCCAAAAACGGGGTTTACAGGCATCCTAGACCCCCTAAAGTCCAGAAAATGATGGTGGCCCAAAAACTGCGTCAGAGAGTGCTGAATGTCCCAAAAACATTGGCAGGCTGAAAGGGGCATTAACCCGCATCCTAGACCACTGAAATTCCCAAAAATAATTTTTCCACGAAAAATGCATCTTACATCCGTGAACGTTCAGAATATGTTAGCAGCCCAAAAAAGGCCTTAAAATGCATTTTAGGCCTGCAAAAATGTTGAAAACTTTGGAGGGCAAAAAAAGGGGTTTACAGGCATCCTAGACCCCCTAAAGTCCAAAAATGTTGGTGGCCCAGAAACAGGGTCAGAGAGCTCTGAATGTCCCAAAAACATGTGCAGCCTGAAAGGGGCATTAACCCGCCTCCTAGACCACTGAAATCCCCAAAAATATATTTTCCACGAAAAATGCATCTTACATCGGTGAATGTTCAGAATATGTTAGCAGCTCAAAAAAGGCCTTAAAATGCATCTTAGGCCTGCAAAAATGTAGAAAACTTTGGAGGCCCTAAAAAGGGGTTTACAGGCATCCTACACCCCCTAAAGTCCAGAAAATGTTGGTGGGCCAAAAACTGAGTCAGAGAGCTCTGAATGTCCCAAAAACATTTGCATCCTGAAAGGGGCATTAACCCGCATCCTAGACCACTGAAATTCCCAAAAATAATTTTGGCACAAAAAATGCATCCTACACCCCTGAAAGTTAAGAATATGTTAGCAGCCCAAAAAAGGCCTTAAAATGCATCTTAGGCCTGCAAAAATGTAGAAAACTTTGGAGGCCCAAAAAAGAGGTTTACAGGCATCCTAAACCCCCTAAAGTCCAGAAAATATTGGTGGCCGACAAACAGAGTCAGAGAGCGCTGAATGTCCCAAAAACATGTTTAGCCTGAAAGGGGCATTAACTCGCATCCTAGACCACTGAAATTCCCAAAAATATTTTTTCCATGAAAAATGCATCTTACATCCTTGAATGTTCAGAATATGTTAGCAGCCCAAAAAAGGCCTTGAAATGCATCTTAGGCCTTCAAAAATGTTGAAAACTTTGGAGGCCCTAAAAAGGGGTTTACAGGCATCCTAGACCCCCTAAAGTCCAGAAAATGTTGGTGGCCCAGAACCAGGGTCAGAAAGCTCTGAATGTCCCAAAAACATTTGCATCCTGAAAGGGGCATTAACCCGCATCCTAGACCACTGAAATTCCCAAAAATAATTTTGGCACAAAAAATGCATCCTACACCCCTGAAAGTTAAGAATATGTTAGCAGCCCAAAAAAGGCCTTAAAATGCATCTTAGGCCTGCAAAAATGTAGAAAACTTTGGAGGCCCAAAAAAGAGGTTTACAGGCATCCTAAACCCCCTAAAGTCCAGAAAATATTGGTGGCCGACAAACAGAGTCAGAGAGCGCTGAATGTCCCAAAAACATGTTTAGCCTGAAAGGGGCATTAACCCGCATCCTAGACCATTGAAATTCCCAAAAATATTTTTTCCATGAAAAATGCATCTTACATCCTTGAATGTTCAGAATATGTTAGCAGCCCAAAAAATACCTTAAAATGCATTTTAGGCCTGGAAAAATGTTGAAAAATTTGGAGGCCCAAAAACGGGGTTTACAGGCATCCTAGACCCCCTTAACTCCAGAAAATGATGGTGCCCAAATAATGTGTCAGAGAGCTCTGAATGTCCCTAACGCATTTGCATCCTGAAAGGGGCATTAACCCGCATGCTAGACCACTGAAATTCCCAAAAATATTTTTGGCACGAAAAATGCATCCTACACCTCTGAAAGTTAAGAATATGTTAGCAGCCCAAAAAAGGCCTTGAAATGCATCTTAGGCCTTCAAAAATGTTGAAAACTTTGGAGGCCCTAAAAAGGGGTTTACAGGCATCCTAGACCCCCTAAAGTCCAGAAAATGATGGTGGCCCAAAAACTGCGTCAGAGAGCGCTGAATGTCCCAAAAACATGTGTAGCCTGAAAGGGGCATTAACCCGCATCCTAGACCACTGAAATTCCCAAAAATATTTTTTCCACGAAAAATGCATCCTACACCTCTTGAAAGTTAAGAATATGTTAGCAGCCCAAAAAAGGCCTTGAAATGCATCTTAGGCCTTCAAAAATGTTGAAAACTTTGGAGGCCCTAAAAAGGGGTTTACAGGCATCCTAGACCCCCTAAAGTCCAGAAAATGTTGGTGGCCCAGAACCAGGGTCAGAAAGCTCTGAATGTCCCAAAAACATTTGCAGCCTGAAAGGGGCATTAACCCGCATCCTAGACCACTGAAATTCCCAAAAATATTTTTGGCACGAAAAATGCATCCTACACCCCTGAAAGTTAAGAATATGTTAGCAGCCCAAAAAAGGCCTTAAAATGCATCTTAGGCCTGCAAAAATGTTGAAAACTTTGGAGGCCAAAAAAAGGGTTTTACATGCATCCTAGACCCCTAAAGTCCAGAAAATGTTGGTGGGCCAAAAACTGAGTCAGAGAGCTCTGAATGTCCCAAAAACATTTGCATCCTGAAAGGGGCATTAACCCGCATCCTAGACCACTGAAATTCCCAAAAATATTTTTTCCACGAAAAATGCATCCTACACCTCTTGAAAGTTAAGAATATGTTAGCAGCCCAAAAAAGGCCTTAAAATGCATCTTAGGCCTGCAAAAATGTTGAAAACTTTGGAGGCCAAAAAAAGGGTTTTACATGCATCCTAGACCCCTAAAGTCCAGAAAATGTTGGTGGGCCAAAAACTGAGTCAGAGAGCTCTGAATGTCCCAAAAACATTTGCATCCTGAAAGGGGCATTAACCCGCATCCTAGACCACTGAAATTCCCAAAAATAATTTTGGCACAAAAAATGCATCCTACACCCCTGAAAGTTAAGAATATGTTAGCAGCCCAAAAAAGGCCTTAAAATGCATCTTAGGCCTGCAAAAATGTAGAAAACTTTGGAGGCCCAAAAAAGAGGTTTACAGGCATCCTAAACCCCCTAAAGTCCAGAAAATATTGGTGGCCGACAAACAGAGTCAGAGAGCGCTGAATGTCCCAAAAACATGTTTAGCCTGAAAGGGGCATTAACTCGCATCCTAGACCACTGAAATTCCCAAAAATATTTTTTCCATGAAAAATGCATCTTACATCCTTGAATGTTCAGAATATGTTAGCAGCCCAAAAAAGACCTTAAAATGCATTTTAGGCCTGGAAAAATGTTGAAAAATTTGGAGGCCCAAAAACGGGGTTTACAGGCATCCTAGACCCCCTTAACTCCAGAAAATGATGGTGCCCAAATAATGTGTCAGAGAGCTCTGAATGTCCCTAACGCATTTGCATCCTGAAAGGGGCATTAACCCGCATGCTAGACCACTGAAATTCCCAAAAATATTTTTGGCACGAAAAATGCATCCTACACCTCTGAAAGTTAAGAATATGTTAGCAGCCCAAAAAAGGCCTTGAAATGCATCTTAGGCCTTCAAAAATGTTGAAAACTTTGGAGGCCCTAAAAAGGGGTTTACAGGCATCCTAGACCCCTAAAGTCCAGAAAATGATGGTGGCCCAAAAACTGCGTCAGAGAGCGCTGAATGTCCCAAAAACATGTGTAGCCTGAAAGGGGCATTAACCCGCATCCTAGACCACTGAAATTCCCAAAAATATTTTTTCCACGAAAAATGCATCCTACACCTCTTGAAAGTTAAGAATATGTTAGCAGCCCAAAAAAGGCCTTGAAATGCATCTTAGGCCTTCAAAAATGTTGAAAACTTTGGAGGCCCTAAAAAGGGGTTTACAGGCATCCTAGACCCCCTAAAGTCCAGAAAATGTTGGTGGCCCAGAACCAGGGTCAGAAAGCTCTGAATGTCCCAAAAACATTTGCAGCCTGAAAGGGGCATTAACCCGCATCCTAGACCACTGAAATTCCCAAAAATATTTTTGGCACGAAAAATGCATCCTACACCCCTGAAAGTTAAGAATATGTTAGCAGCCCAAAAAAGGCCTTGAAATGCATCTTAGGCCTTCAAAAATGTTGAAAACTTTGGAGGCCCTAAAAAGGGGTTTACAGGCATCCTAGACCCCTAAAGTCCAGAAAATGATGGTGGCCCAAAAACTGCGTCAGAGAGCGCTGAATGTCCCAAAAACATGTGTAGCCTGAAAGGGGCATTAACCCGCATCCTAGACCACTGAAATTCCCAAAAATATTTTTTCCACGAAAAATGCATCCTACACCTCTTGAAAGTTAAGAATATGTTAGCAGCCCAAAAAAGGCCTTGAAATGCATCTTAGGCCTTCAAAAATGTTGAAAACTTTGGAGGCCCTAAAAAGGGGTTTACAGGCATCCTAGACCCCCTAAAGTCCAGAAAATGTTGGTGGCCCAGAACCAGGGTCAGAAAGCTCTGAATGTCCCAAAAACATTTGCAGCCTGAAAGGGGCATTAACCCGCATCCTAGACCACTGAAATTCCCAAAAATATTTTTGGCACGAAAAATGCATCCTACACCCCTGAAAGTTAAGAATATGTTAGCAGCCCAAAAATGGCCTTAAAATGCATCTTAGGCCTGCAAAAATGTTGAAAACTTTGGAGGCCGAAAAAAAGGTTTTACAGGCATCCTAGACACCCTAAAGTGCAGAAAATAATGGTGGCCCTAAAACTGTGTCAGAGAGCTCTGAATGTCCCAAAAACATTGGCAGCCTGAAAGGGACATTAACCCGCATCCTAGACCACTGAAATTCCCCAAAAATTATTTTGACACAAAAAATGCATCCTACACCTCTGAAAGTTAAGAATATGTTAGCAGCCCAAAAAAGGCTTTAAAATGCAACTTAGGCCTGCAAAAATGTTGAAAACTTTGAAGGCCCAAAAAGGGGTTTACAGGCATCCTAGACCCCCTAAAGTCCAGAAAATGTTGGTGGCCCAGAAACAGGGTCAGAAAGCGCTGAATGTCCCAAAAACATGTGTAGCCTGAAAGGGGCATTAACCCGCCTCCCAGACCACTGAAATCCCCAAAAATATTTTTTCCACGAAAAATGCATCTTACATCGGTGAATGTTCAGAATATGTTAGCAGCTCAAAAAAGGCCTTAAAATGCATCTTAGGCCTGCAAAAATGTAGAAAACTTTGGAGGCCCTAAAAAGGGGTTTACAGGCATCCTAGACCCCCTAAAGTCCAGAAAATGTTGGTGGGCCAAAAACTGAGTTAGAGAGCTCTGAATGTCCCAAAAACATTTGCATCCTGAAAGGGGCATAAACCCACATCCTAGACCACTGAAATTCCCAAAAATAATTTTGGCACAAAAAATGCATCCTACACCCCTGAAAGTTAAGAATATGTTAGCAGCCCAAAAAAGGCCTTAAAATGCATCTTAGGCCTGCAAAAATGTAGAAAACTTTGGAGGCCCAAAAAGAGGTTTACAGGCATCCTAAACCCCCTAAAGTCCAGAAAATGTTGGTGGCCGACAAACAGAGTCAGAGAGCGCTGAATGTCCCAAAAACATGTTTAGCCTGAAAGGGGCATTAACTCGCATCCTAGACCACTGAAATTCCCAAAAATATTTTTTCCATGAAAAATGCATCTTACATCCGTGAATGTTCAGAATATGTTAGCAGCCCAAAACGGACCTTAAAATGCATTTTAGGCCTGGAAAAATGTTGAAAACTTTGGAGGCCCAAAAACAGGGTTTTACAGGCATCCTAGACCCCCTAAAGTGCAGAATATAATGGTGGCCCTAAAACTGTGTCAGAGAGCTCAGAATGTCCCAAAAACATTGGCAGCCTGAAAGGGACATTAACCCGCATCCTAGACCACTGAAATTCCCAAAAATTATTTTGGCACAAAAAATGCATCCTACACCTCTGAAAGTTAAGAATATGTTAGCAGCCCAAAAAAGGCCTTAAAATGCAACTTAGGCCTGCAAAAATGTTGAAAACTTTGAAGGCCCAAAAAAGGGGTTTACAGGCATCCTAGACCCCCTAAAGTCCAGAAAATGTTGGTGGGCCAAAAACTGAGTCAGAGAGCTCTGAATGTCCCAAAAACATTTGCATCCTGAAAGGGGCATAAACCCACATCCTAGACCACTGAAATTCCCAAAAATAATTTTGGCACGAAAAATGCATCCTACACCCCTGAAAGTTAAGAATATGTTAGCAGCCCAAAAATGGCCTTAAAATGCATCTTAGGCCTGCAAAAATGTTGAAAACTTTGGAGGCCGAAAAAAAGGTTTTACAGGCATCCTAGACACCCTAAAGTGCAGAAAATAATGGTGGCCCTAAAACTGTGTCAGAGAGCTCTGAATGTCCCAAAAACATTGGCAGCCTGAAAGGGACATTAACCCGCATCCTAGACCACTGAAATTCCCCAAAAATTATTTTGACACAAAAAATGCATCCTACACCTCTGAAAGTTAAGAATATGTTAGCAGCCCAAAAAAGGCTTTAAAATGCAACTTAGGCCTGCAAAAATGTTGAAAACTTTGAAGGCCCAAAAAGGGGTTTACAGGCATCCTAGACCCCCTAAAGTCCAGAAAATGTTGGTGGCCCAGAAACAGGGTCAGAAAGCGCTGAATGTCCCAAAAACATGTGTAGCCTGAAAGGGGCATTAACCCGCCTCCCAGACCACTGAAATCCCCAAAAATATTTTTTCCACGAAAAATGCATCTTACATCGGTGAATGTTCAGAATATGTTAGCAGCTCAAAAAAGGCCTTAAAATGCATCTTAGGCCTGCAAAAATGTAGAAAACTTTGGAGGCCCTAAAAAGGGGTTTACAGGCATCCTAGACCCCCTAAAGTCCAGAAAATGTTGGTGGGCCAAAAACTGAGTTAGAGAGCTCTGAATGTCCCAAAAACATTTGCATCCTGAAAGGGGCATAAACCCACATCCTAGACCACTGAAATTCCCAAAAATAATTTTGGCACAAAAAATGCATCCTACACCCCTGAAAGTTAAGAATATGTTAGCAGCCCAAAAAAGGCCTTAAAATGCATCTTAGGCCTGCAAAAATGTAGAAAACTTTGGAGGCCCAAAAAGAGGTTTACAGGCATCCTAAACCCCCTAAAGTCCAGAAAATGTTGGTGGCCGACAAACAGAGTCAGAGAGCGCTGAATGTCCCAAAAACATGTTTAGCCTGAAAGGGGCATTAACTCGCATCCTAGACCACTGAAATTCCCAAAAATATTTTTTCCATGAAAAATGCATCTTACATCCGTGAATGTTCAGAATATGTTAGCAGCCCAAAAAGGACCTTAAAATGCATTTTAGGCCTGGAAAAATGTTGAAAACTTTGGAGGCCCAAAAACAGGGTTTTACAGGCATCCTAGACCCCCTAAAGTGCAGAATATAATGGTGGCCCTAAAACTGTGTCAGAGAGCTCTGAATGTCCCAAAAACATTGGCAGCCTGAAAGGGACATTAACCCGCATCCTAGACCACTGAAATTCCCAAAAATTATTTTGGCACAAAAAATGCATCCTACACCTCTGAAAGTTAAGAATATGTTAGCAGCCCAAAAAAGGCCTTAAAATGCAACTTAGGCCTGCAAAAATGTTGAAAACTTTGAAGGCCCAAAAAAGGGGTTTACAGGCATCCTAGACCCCCTAAAGTCCAGAAAATGTTGGTGGGCCAAAAACTGAGTCAGAGAGCTCTGAATGTCCCAAAAACATTTGCATCCTGAAAGGGGCATAAACCCACATCCTAGACCACTGAAATTCCCAAAAATAATTTTGGCACAAAAAATGCATCCTACACCCCTGAAAGTTAAGAATATGTTAGCAGCCCAAAAAAGGCCTTAAAATGCATCTTAGGCCTGCAAAAATGTAGAAAACTTTGGAGGCCCAAAAAGAGGTTTACAGGCATCCTAAACCCCCTAAAGTCCAGAAAATGTTGGTGGCCGACAAACAGAGTCAGAGAGCGCTGAATGTCCCAAAAACATGTTTAGCCTGAAAGGGGCATTAACTCGCATCCTAGACCACTGAAATTCCCAAAAATATTTTTTCCACGAAAAATGCATCTTACATCCGTGAATGTTCAGAATATGTTAGCAGCCCAAAAAAGACCTTAAAATGCATTTTAGGCCTGGAAAAATGTTGAAAACTTTGGAGGCCCAAAAACAGGGTTTTACAGGCATCCTAGACCCCCTAAAGTGCAGAATATAATGGTGGCCCTAAAACTGTGTCAGAGAGCTCTGAATGTCCCAAAAACATTGGCAGCCTGAAAGGGACATTAACCCGCATCCTAGACCACTGAAATTCCCAAAAATTATTTTGGCACAAAAAATGCATCCTACACCTCTGAAAGTTAAGAATATGTTAGCAGCCCAAAAAAGGCCTTAAAATGCAACTTAGGCCTGCAAAAATGTTGAAAACTTTGAAGGCCCAAAAAAGGGGTTTACAGGCATCCTAGACCCCCTAAAGTCCAGAAAATGATGTTGGCCCAAAAGGTGAGTCAGAGAGCTCTGAATGTCCCAAAAACCTTTGCATCCTGAAAGGGGCATTAACAGGCATCCTAGACCACTGAAATTCCCAAATATAATTTTGGCACAAAAAATGCATCCTACCCCCCTGAAAGTTAAGAATATGTTAGCAGCCCAAAAAAGGCCTTAAAATGCATCTTAGGCCTGCAAAAATGTTGAAAACCTTGGAGGCCCTAAAAAGGGGTTTACAGGCATCCTAGACCCCCTAAAGTCCAGAAAATGTTGGTGTCCCAGAAACAGGGTCAGAGAGCGCTGAATGTCCCAAAAACATGTGTAGCCTGAATGGGGCATTAACCCGCATCCTAGACCACTGAAATTCCCAAAAATATTTTTTCCACGAAAAATGCATCTTACATCCGTGAACGTTCAGAATATGTTAGCAGCCCAAAAAAGGCATTAAAATGCATCTTAGGCCTGCAAAAATATTGAAAACTTTGGAGGCCCAAAAAAGGGGTTTACAGGCATCCTAGACCCCCTAAAGTCCAGAAAATGATGGTGGCCCAAAAACTGCGTCAGAGAGCGCTGAATGTCCCAAAACATGTGTAGCCTGAAAGGGGCATTAACCAGCATCCTAGACCACTGAAATTCCCAAAAATATTTTTTCCACGAAAAATGCATCTTACATCGTGAACGTTCAGAATATGTTAGCAGCCCAAAAAAGGCCTTAAAATGCATCTTAGGCCTGCAAAAATGTTGAAAACTTTGGAGGCCGAAAAAAGGGGTTTACAGGCATCCTAGACCCCCTAAAGTCCAGAAAATGATAGTGGCCCAAAAACTGCGTCAGAGAGTGCTGAATGTCCCAAAAACATTGGCAGGCTGAAAGGGGCATTAACCCGCATCCTAGACCACTGAAATTCCCAAAAATAATTTTTCCACGAAAAATGCATCTTACATCCGTGAACGTTCAGAATATGTTAGCAGCCCAAAAAAGGCCTTAAAATGCATTTTAGGCCTGCAAAAATGTTGAAAACTTTGGAGGCCAAAAAAAGGGGTTTACAGGCATCCTAGACCCCCTAGAGTCCAAAAATGTTGGTGGCCCAGAAACAGGGTCAGAGAGCTCTGAATGTCCCAAAAACATGTGCAGCCTGAAAGGGGCATTAACCCGCCTCCTAGACCACTGAAATCCCCAAAAATATATTTTCCACGAAAAATGCATCTTACATCGGTGAATGTTCAGAATATGTTAGCAGCCCAAAAAAGGCCTTAAAATGCATCTTAGGCCTGCAAAAATGTAGAAAACTTTGGAGGCCCTAAAAAGGGGTTTACAGGCATCCTAGACCCCCTAAAGTCCAGAAAATGTTGGTGGGCCAAAAACTGAGTCAGAGAGCTCTGAATGTCCCAAAAACATTTGCATCCTGAAAGGGGCATTAACCCACATCCTAGACCACTGAAATTCCCAAAAATAATTTTGGCACAAAAAATGCATCCTACACCCCTGAAAGTTAAGAATATGTTAGCAGCCCAAAAAAGGCCTTAAAATGCATCTTAGGCCTGCAAAAATGTAGAAAACTTTGGAGGCCCAAAAAAGAGGTTTACAGGCATCCTAAACCCCCTAAAGTCCAGAAAATGTTGGTGGCCGACAAACAGAGTCAGAGAGCGCTGAATGTCCCAAAAACATGTTTAGCCTGAAAGGGGCATTAACTCGCATCCTAGACCACTGAAATTCCCAAAAATATTTTTTCCATGAAAAATGCATCTTACATCCGTGAATGTTCAGAATATGTTAGCAGCCCAAAAAGGACCTTAAAATGCATTTTAGGCCTGGAAAAATGTTGAAAACTTTGGAGGCCCAAAAACAGGGTTTTACAGGCATCCTAGACCCCCTAAAGTGCAGAATATAATGGTGGCCCTAAAACTGTGTCAGAGAGCTCTGAATGTCCCAAAAACATTGGCAGCCTGAAAGGGACATTAACCCGCATCCTAGACCACTGAAATTCCCAAAAATTATTTTGGCACAAAAAATGCATCCTACACCTCTGAAAGTTAAGAATATGTTAGCAGCCCAAAAAAGGCCTTAAAATGCAACTTAGGCCTGCAAAAATGTTGAAAACTTTGAAGGCCCAAAAAAGGGGTTTACAGGCATCCTAGACCCCCTAAAGTCCAGAAAATGTTGGTGGGCCAAAAACTGAGTCAGAGAGCTCTGAATGTCCCAAAAACATTTGCATCCTGAAAGGGGCATAAACCCACATCCTAGACCACTGAAATTCCCAAAAATAATTTTGGCACAAAAAATGCATCCTACACCCCTGAAAGTTAAGAATATGTTAGCAGCCCAAAAAAGGCCTTAAAATGCATCTTAGGCCTGCAAAAATGTAGAAAACTTTGGAGGCCCAAAAAGAGGTTTACAGGCATCCTAAACCCCCTAAAGTCCAGAAAATGTTGGTGGCCGACAAACAGAGTCAGAGAGCGCTGAATGTCCCAAAAACATGTTTAGCCTGAAAGGGGCATTAACTCGCATCCTAGACCACTGAAATTCCCAAAAATATTTTTTCCACGAAAAATGCATCTTACATCCGTGAATGTTCAGAATATGTTAGCAGCCCAAAAAAGACCTTAAAATGCATTTTAGGCCTGGAAAAATGTTGAAAACTTTGGAGGCCCAAAAACAGGGTTTTACAGGCATCCTAGACCCCCTAAAGTGCAGAATATAATGGTGGCCCTAAAACTGTGTCAGAGAGCTCTGAATGTCCCAAAAACATTGGCAGCCTGAAAGGGACATTAACCCGCATCCTAGACCACTGAAATTCCCAAAAATTATTTTGGCACAAAAAATGCATCCTACACCTCTGAAAGTTAAGAATATGTTAGCAGCCCAAAAAAGGCCTTAAAATGCAACTTAGGCCTGCAAAAATGTTGAAAACTTTGAAGGCCCAAAAAAGGGGTTTACAGGCATCCTAGACCCCCTAAAGTCCAGAAAATGATGTTGGCCCAAAAGGTGAGTCAGAGAGCTCTGAATGTCCCAAAAACCTTTGCATCCTGAAAGGGGCATTAACAGGCATCCTAGACCACTGAAATTCCCAAATATAATTTTGGCACAAAAAATGCATCCTACCCCCCTGAAAGTTAAGAATATGTTAGCAGCCCAAAAAAGGCCTTAAAATGCATCTTAGGCCTGCAAAAATGTTGAAAACCTTGGAGGCCCTAAAAAGGGGTTTACAGGCATCCTAGACCCCCTAAAGTCCAGAAAATGTTGGTGTCCCAGAAACAGGGTCAGAGAGCGCTGAATGTCCCAAAAACATGTGTAGCCTGAATGGGGCATTAACCCGCATCCTAGACCACTGAAATTCCCAAAAATATTTTTTCCACGAAAAATGCATCTTACATCCGTGAACGTTCAGAATATGTTAGCAGCCCAAAAAAGGCATTAAAATGCATCTTAGGCCTGCAAAAATATTGAAAACTTTGGAGGCCCAAAAAAGGGGTTTACAGGCATCCTAGACCCCCTAAAGTCCAGAAAATGATGGTGGCCCAAAAACTGCGTCAGAGAGCGCTGAATGTCCCAAAACATGTGTAGCCTGAAAGGGGCATTAACCAGCATCCTAGACCACTGAAATTCCCAAAAATATTTTTTCCACGAAAAATGCATCTTACATCGTGAACGTTCAGAATATGTTAGCAGCCCAAAAAAGGCCTTAAAATGCATCTTAGGCCTGCAAAAATGTTGAAAACTTTGGAGGCCGAAAAAAGGGGTTTACAGGCATCCTAGACCCCCTAAAGTCCAGAAAATGATAGTGGCCCAAAAACTGCGTCAGAGAGTGCTGAATGTCCCAAAAACATTGGCAGGCTGAAAGGGGCATTAACCCGCATCCTAGACCACTGAAATTCCCAAAAATAATTTTTCCACGAAAAATGCATCTTACATCCGTGAACGTTCAGAATATGTTAGCAGCCCAAAAAAGGCCTTAAAATGCATTTTAGGCCTGCAAAAATGTTGAAAACTTTGGAGGCCAAAAAAAGGGGTTTACAGGCATCCTAGACCCCCTAGAGTCCAAAAATGTTGGTGGCCCAGAAACAGGGTCAGAGAGCTCTGAATGTCCCAAAAACATGTGCAGCCTGAAAGGGGCATTAACCCGCCTCCTAGACCACTGAAATCCCCAAAAATATATTTTCCACGAAAAATGCATCTTACATCGGTGAATGTTCAGAATATGTTAGCAGCTCAAAAAAGGCCTTAAAATGCATCTTAGGCCTGCAAAAATGTAGAAAACTTTGGAGGCCCTAAAAAGGGGTTTACAGGCATCCTAGACCCCCTAAAGTCCAGAAAATGTTGGTGGGCCAAAAACTGAGTCAGAGAGCTCTGAATGTCCCAAAAACATTTGCATCCTGAAAGGGGCATTAACCCACATCCTAGACCACTGAAATTCCCAAAAATAATTTTGGCACAAAAAATGCATCCTACACCCCTGAAAGTTAAGAATATGTTAGCAGCCCAAAAAAGGCCTTAAAATGCATCTTAGGCCTGCAAAAATGTAGAAAACTTTGGAGGCCCAAAAAAGAGGTTTACAGGCATCCTAAACCCCCTAAAGTCCAGAAAATATTGGTGGCCGACAAACAGAGTCAGAGAGCGCTGAATGTCCCAAAAACATGTTTAGCCTGAAAGGGGCATTAACTCGCATCCTAGACCACTGAAATTCCCAAAAATATTTTTTCCATGAAAAATGCATCTTACATCCTTGAATGTTCAGAATATGTTAGCAGCCCAAAAAAGACCTTAAAATGCATTTTAGGCCTGGAAAAATGTTGAAAAATTTGGAGGCCCAAAAACGGGGTTTACAGGCATCCTAGACCCCCTTAACTCCAGAAAATGATGGTGCCCAAATAATGTGTCAGAGAGCTCTGAATGTCCCTAACGCATTTGCATCCTGAAAGGGGCATTAACCCGCATGCTAGACCACTGAAATTCCCAAAAATATTTTTGGCACGAAAAATGCATCCTACACCTCTGAAAGTTAAGAATATGTTAGCAGCCCAAAAAAGGCCTTGAAATGCATCTTAGGCCTTCAAAAATGTTGAAAACTTTGGAGGCCCTAAAAAGGGGTTTACAGGCATCCTAGACCCCTAAAGTCCAGAAAATGATGGTGGCCCAAAAACTGCGTCAGAGAGCGCTGAATGTCCCAAAAACATGTGTAGCCTGAAAGGGGCATTAACCCGCATCCTAGACCACTGAAATTCCCAAAAATATTTTTTCCACGAAAAATGCATCCTACACCTCTTGAAAGTTAAGAATATGTTAGCAGCCCAAAAAAGGTCTTGAAATGCATCTTAGGCCTTCAAAAATGTTGAAAACTTTGGAGGCCCTAAAAAGGGGTTTACAGGCATCCTAGACCCCCTAAAGTCCAGAAAATGTTGGTGGCCCAGAACCAGGGTCAGAAAGCTCTGAATGTCCCAAAAACATTTGCAGCCTGAAAGGGGCATTAACCCGCATCCTAGACCACTGAAATTCCCAAAAATATTTTTGGCACGAAAAATGCATCCTACACCCCTGAAAGTTAAGAATATGTTAGCAGCCCAAAAAAGGCCTTGAAATGCATCTTAGGCCTTCAAAAATGTTGAAAACTTTGGAGGCCCTAAAAAGGGGTTTACAGGCATCCTAGACCCCTAAAGTCCAGAAAATGATGGTGGCCCAAAAACTGCGTCAGAGAGCGCTGAATGTCCCAAAAACATGTGTAGCCTGAAAGGGGCATTAACCCGCATCCTAGACCACTGAAATTCCCAAAAATATTTTTTCCACGAAAAATGCATCCTACACCTCTTGAAAGTTAAGAATATGTTAGCAGCCCAAAAAAGGCCTTGAAATGCATCTTAGGCCTTCAAAAATGTTGAAAACTTTGGAGGCCCTAAAAAGGGGTTTACAGGCATCCTAGACCCCCTAAAGTCCAGAAAATGTTGGTGGCCCAGAACCAGGGTCAGAAAGCTCTGAATGTCCCAAAAACATTTGCAGCCTGAAAGGGGCATTAACCCGCATCCTAGACCACTGAAATTCCCAAAAATATTTTTGGCACGAAAAATGCATCCTACACCCCTGAAAGTTAAGAATATGTTAGCAGCCCAAAAATGGCCTTAAAATGCATCTTAGGCCTGCAAAAATGTTGAAAACTTTGGAGGCCGAAAAAAAGGTTTTACAGGCATCCTAGACACCCTAAAGTGCAGAAAATAATGGTGGCCCTAAAACTGTGTCAGAGAGCTCTGAATGTCCCAAAAACATTGGCAGCCTGAAAGGGACATTAACCCGCATCCTAGACCACTGAAATTCCCAAAAAATTATTTTGACACAAAAAATGCATCCTACACCTCTGAAAGTTAAGAATATGTTAGCAGCCCAAAAAAGGCTTTAAAATGCAACTTAGGCCTGCAAAAATGTTGAAAACTTTGAAGGCCCAAAAAGGGGTTTACAGGCATCCTAGACCCCCTAAAGTCCAGAAAATGTTGGTGGCCCAGAAACAGGGTCAGAAAGCGCTGAATGTCCCAAAAACATGTGTAGCCTGTAAGGGGCATTAACCCGCCTCCCAGACCACTGAAATCCCCAAAAATATTTTTTCCACGAAAAATGCATCTTACATCGGTGAATGTTCAGAATATGTTAGCAGCTCAAAAAAGGCCTTAAAATGCATCTTAGGCCTGCAAAAATGTAGAAAACTTTGGAGGCCCTAAAAAGGGGTTTACAGGCATCCTAGACCCCCTAAAGTCCAGAAAATGTTGGTGGGCCAAAAACTGAGTTAGAGAGCTCTGAATGTCCCAAAAACATTTGCATCCTGAAAGGGGCATAAACCCACATCCTAGACCACTGAAATTCCCAAAAATAATTTTGGCACAAAAAATGCATCCTACACCCCTGAAAGTTAAGAATATGTTAGCAGCCCAAAAAAGGCCTTAAAATGCATCTTAGGCCTGCAAAAATGTAGAAAACTTTGGAGGCCCAAAAAGAGGTTTACAGGCATCCTAAACCCCCTAAAGTCCAGAAAATGTTGGTGGCCGACAAACAGAGTCAGAGAGCGCTGAATGTCCCAAAAACATGTTTAGCCTGAAAGGGGCATTAACTCGCATCCTAGACCACTGAAATTCCCAAAAATATTTTTTCCATGAAAAATGCATCTTACATCCGTGAATGTTCAGAATATGTTAGCAGCCCAAAAAGGACCTTAAAATGCATTTTAGGCCTGGAAAAATGTTGAAAACTTTGGAGGCCCAAAAACAGGGTTTTACAGGCATCCTAGACCCCCTAAAGTGCAGAATATAATGGTGGCCCTAAAACTGTGTCAGAGAGCTCTGAATGTCCCAAAAACATTGGCAGCCTGAAAGGGACATTAACCCGCATCCTAGACCACTGAAATTCCCAAAAATTATTTTGGCACAAAAAATGCATCCTACACCTCTGAAAGTTAAGAATATGTTAGCAGCCCAAAAAAGGCCTTAAAATGCAACTTAGGCCTGCAAAAATGTTGAAAACTTTGAAGGCCCAAAAAAGGGGTTTACAGGCATCCTAGACCCCCTAAAGTCCAGAAAATGTTGGTGGGCCAAAAACTGAGTCAGAGAGCTCTGAATGTCCCAAAAACATTTGCATCCTGAAAGGGGCATAAACCCACATCCTAGACCACTGAAATTCCCAAAAATAATTTTGGCACAAAAAATGCATCCTACACCCCTGAAAGTTAAGAATATGTTAGCAGCCCAAAAAAGGCCTTAAAATGCATCTTAGGCCTGCAAAAATGTAGAAAACTTTGGAGGCCCAAAAAGAGGTTTACAGGCATCCTAAACCCCCTAAAGTCCAGAAAATGTTGGTGGCCGACAAACAGAGTCAGAGAGCGCTGAATGTCCCAAAAACATGTTTAGCCTGAAAGGGGCATTAACTCGCATCCTAGACCACTGAAATTCCCAAAAATATTTTTTCCACGAAAAATGCATCTTACATCCGTGAATGTTCAGAATATGTTAGCAGCCCAAAAAAGACCTTAAAATGCATTTTAGGCCTGGAAAAATGTTGAAAACTTTGGAGGCCCAAAAACAGGGTTTTACAGGCATCCTAGACCCCCTAAAGTGCAGAATATAATGGTGGCCCTAAAACTGTGTCAGAGAGCTCTGAATGTCCCAAAAACATTGGCAGCCTGAAAGGGACATTAACCCGCATCCTAGACCACTGAAATTCCCAAAAATTATTTTGGCACAAAAAATGCATCCTACACCTCTGAAAGTTAAGAATATGTTAGCAGCCCAAAAAAGGCCTTAAAATGCAACTTAGGCCTGCAAAAATGTTGAAAACTTTGAAGGCCCAAAAAAGGGGTTTACAGGCATCCTAGACCCCCTAAAGTCCAGAAAATGATGTTGGCCCAAAAGGTGAGTCAGAGAGCTCTGAATGTCCCAAAAACCTTTGCATCCTGAAAGGGGCATTAACAGGCATCCTAGACCACTGAAATTCCCAAATATAATTTTGGCACAAAAAATGCATCCTACCCCCCTGAAAGTTAAGAATATGTTAGCAGCCCAAAAAAGGCCTTAAAATGCATCTTAGGCCTGCAAAAATGTTGAAAACCTTGGAGGCCCTAAAAAGGGGTTTACAGGCATCCTAGACCCCCTAAAGTCCAGAAAATGTTGGTGTCCCAGAAACAGGGTCAGAGAGCGCTGAATGTCCCAAAAACATGTGTAGCCTGAATGGGGCATTAACCCGCATCCTAGACCACTGAAATTCCCAAAAATATTTTTTCCACGAAAAATGCATCTTACATCCGTGAACGTTCAGAATATGTTAGCAGCCCAAAAAAGGCATTAAAATGCATCTTAGGCCTGCAAAAATATTGAAAACTTTGGAGGCCCAAAAAAGGGGTTTACAGGCATCCTAGACCCCCTAAAGTCCAGAAAATGATGGTGGCCCAAAAACTGCGTCAGAGAGCGCTGAATGTCCCAAAACATGTGTAGCCTGAAAGGGGCATTAACCAGCATCCTAGACCACTGAAATTCCCAAAAATATTTTTTCCACGAAAAATGCATCTTACATCGTGAACGTTCAGAATATGTTAGCAGCCCAAAAAAGGCCTTAAAATGCATCTTAGGCCTGCAAAAATGTTGAAAACTTTGGAGGCCGAAAAAAGGGGTTTACAGGCATCCTAGACCCCCTAAAGTCCAGAAAATGATAGTGGCCCAAAAACTGCGTCAGAGAGTGCTGAATGTCCCAAAAACATTGGCAGGCTGAAAGGGGCATTAACCCGCATCCTAGACCACTGAAATTCCCAAAAATAATTTTTCCACGAAAAATGCATCTTACATCCGTGAACGTTCAGAATATGTTAGCAGCCCAAAAAAGGCCTTAAAATGCATTTTAGGCCTGCAAAAATGTTGAAAACTTTGGAGGCCAAAAAAAGGGGTTTACAGGCATCCTAGACCCCCTAGAGTCCAAAAATGTTGGTGGCCCAGAAACAGGGTCAGAGAGCTCTGAATGTCCCAAAAACATGTGCAGCCTGAAAGGGGCATTAACCCGCCTCCTAGACCACTGAAATCCCCAAAAATATATTTTCCACGAAAAATGCATCTTACATCGGTGAATGTTCAGAATATGTTAGCAGCCCAAAAAAGGCCTTAAAATGCATCTTAGGCCTGCAAAAATGTAGAAAACTTTGGAGGCCCTAAAAAGGGGTTTACAGGCATCCTAGACCCCCTAAAGTCCAGAAAATGTTGGTGGGCCAAAAACTGAGTCAGAGAGCTCTGAATGTCCCAAAAACATTTGCATCCTGAAAGGGGCATTAACCCACATCCTAGACCACTGAAATTCCCAAAAATAATTTTGGCACAAAAAATGCATCCTACACCCCTGAAAGTTAAGAATATGTTAGCAGCCCAAAAAAGGCCTTAAAATGCATCTTAGGCCTGCAAAAATGTAGAAAACTTTGGAGGCCCAAAAAAGAGGTTTACAGGCATCCTAAACCCCCTAAAGTCCAGAAAATGTTGGTGGCCGACAAACAGAGTCAGAGAGCGCTGAATGTCCCAAAAACATGTTTAGCCTGAAAGGGGCATTAACTCGCATCCTAGACCACTGAAATTCCCAAAAATATTTTTTCCATGAAAAATGCATCTTACATCCGTGAATGTTCAGAATATGTTAGCAGCCCAAAAAGGACCTTAAAATGCATTTTAGGCCTGGAAAAATGTTGAAAACTTTGGAGGCCCAAAAACAGGGTTTTACAGGCATCCTAGACCCCCTAAAGTGCAGAATATAATGGTGGCCCTAAAACTGTGTCAGAGAGCTCTGAATGTCCCAAAAACATTGGCAGCCTGAAAGGGACATTAACCCGCATCCTAGACCACTGAAATTCCCAAAAATTATTTTGGCACAAAAAATGCATCCTACACCTCTGAAAGTTAAGAATATGTTAGCAGCCCAAAAAAGGCCTTAAAATGCAACTTAGGCCTGCAAAAATGTTGAAAACTTTGAAGGCCCAAAAAAGGGGTTTACAGGCATCCTAGACCCCCTAAAGTCCAGAAAATGTTGGTGGGCCAAAAACTGAGTCAGAGAGCTCTGAATGTCCCAAAAACATTTGCATCCTGAAAGGGGCATAAACCCACATCCTAGACCACTGAAATTCCCAAAAATAATTTTGGCACAAAAAATGCATCCTACACCCCTGAAAGTTAAGAATATGTTAGCAGCCCAAAAAAGGCCTTAAAATGCATCTTAGGCCTGCAAAAATGTAGAAAACTTTGGAGGCCCAAAAAGAGGTTTACAGGCATCCTAAACCCCCTAAAGTCCAGAAAATGTTGGTGGCCGACAAACAGAGTCAGAGAGCGCTGAATGTCCCAAAAACATGTTTAGCCTGAAAGGGGCATTAACTCGCATCCTAGACCACTGAAATTCCCAAAAATATTTTTTCCACGAAAAATGCATCTTACATCCGTGAATGTTCAGAATATGTTAGCAGCCCAAAAAAGACCTTAAAATGCATTTTAGGCCTGGAAAAATGTTGAAAACTTTGGAGGCCCAAAAACAGGGTTTTACAGGCATCCTAGACCCCCTAAAGTGCAGAATATAATGGTGGCCCTAAAACTGTGTCAGAGAGCTCTGAATGTCCCAAAAACATTGGCAGCCTGAAAGGGACATTAACCCGCATCCTAGACCACTGAAATTCCCAAAAATTATTTTGGCACAAAAAATGCATCCTACACCTCTGAAAGTTAAGAATATGTTAGCAGCCCAAAAAAGGCCTTAAAATGCAACTTAGGCCTGCAAAAATGTTGAAAACTTTGAAGGCCCAAAAAAGGGGTTTACAGGCATCCTAGACCCCCTAAAGTCCAGAAAATGATGTTGGCCCAAAAGGTGAGTCAGAGAGCTCTGAATGTCCCAAAAACCTTTGCATCCTGAAAGGGGCATTAACAGGCATCCTAGACCACTGAAATTCCCAAATATAATTTTGGCACAAAAAATGCATCCTACCCCCCTGAAAGTTAAGAATATGTTAGCAGCCCAAAAAAGGCCTTAAAATGCATCTTAGGCCTGCAAAAATGTTGAAAACCTTGGAGGCCCTAAAAAGGGGTTTACAGGCATCCTAGACCCCCTAAAGTC
This sequence comes from Ambystoma mexicanum, assembly GCF_040938575.1. Classification (NCBI taxonomy): domain Eukaryota; kingdom Metazoa; phylum Chordata; class Amphibia; order Caudata; family Ambystomatidae; genus Ambystoma; species Ambystoma mexicanum. Next base: position 232,574,081 of record NC_090933.1, read on the forward strand.
CAGAAAATGTTGGTGTCCCAGAAACAGGGTCAGAGAGCGCTGAATGTCCCAAAAACATGTGTAGCCTGAATGGGGCATTAACCCGCATCCTAGACCACTGAAATTCCCAAAAATATTTTTTCCACGAAAAATGCATCTTACATCCGTGAACGTTCAGAATATGTTAGCAGCCCAAAAAAGGCATTAAAATGCATCTTAGGCCTGCAAAAATATTGAAAACTTTGGAGGCCCAAAAAAGGGGTTTACAGGCATCCTAGACCCCCTAAAGTCCAGAAAATGATGGTGGCCCAAAAACTGCGTCAGAGAGCGCTGAATGTCCCAAAACATGTGTAGCCTGAAAGGGGCATTAACCAGCATCCTAGACCACTGAAATTCCCAAAAATATTTTTTCCACGAAAAATGCATCTTACATCGTGAACGTTCAGAATATGTTAGCAGCCCAAAAAAGGCCTTAAAATGCATCTTAGGCCTGCAAAAATGTTGAAAACTTTGGAGGCCGAAAAAAGGGGTTTACAGGCATCCTAGACCCCCTAAAGTCCAGAAAATGATAGTGGCCCAAAAACTGCGTCAGAGAGTGCTGAATGTCCCAAAAACATGTGTAGCCTGAAAGGGGCATTAACCCGCATCCTAGACCACTGAAATTCCCAAAAATAATTTTTCCACGAAAAATGCATCTTACATCCGTGAACGTTCAGAATATGTTAGCAGCCCAAAAAAGGCCTTAAAATGCATTTTAGGCCTGCAAAAATGTTGAAAACTTTGGAGGCCAAAAAAAGGGGTTTACAGGCATCCTAGACCCCCTAGAGTCCAAAAATGTTGGTGGCCCAGAAACAGGGTCAGAGAGCTCTGAATGTCCCAAAAACATGTGCAGCCTGAAAGGGGCATTAACCCGCCTCCTAGACCACTGAAATCCCCAAAAATATATTTTCCACGAAAAATGCATCTTACATCGGTGAATGTTCAGAATATGTTAGCAGCTCAAAAAAGGCCTTAAAATGCATCTTAGGCCTGCAAAAATGTAGAAAACTTTGGAGGCCCTAAAAAGGGGTTTACAGGCATCCTAGACCCCCTAAAGTCCAGAAAATGTTGGTGGGCCAAAAACTGAGTCAGAGAGCTCTGAATGTCCCAAAAACATTTGCATCCTGAAAGGGGCATTAACCCACATCCTAGACCACTGAAATTCCCAAAAATAATTTTGGCACAAAAAATGCATCCTACACCCCTGAAAGTTAAGAATATGTTAGCAGCCCAAAAAAGGCCTTAAAATGCATCTTAGGCCTGCAAAAATGTAGAAAACTTTGGAGGCCCAAAAAAGAGGTTTACAGGCATCCTAAACCCCCTAAAGTCCAGAAAATATTGGTGGCCGACAAACAGAGTCAGAGAGCGCTGAATGTCCCAAAAACATGTTTAGCCTGAAAGGGGCATTAACTCGCATCCTAGACCACTGAAATTCCCAAAAATATTTTTTCCATGAAAAATGCATCTTACATCCTTGAATGTTCAGAATATGTTAGCAGCCCAAAAAAGACCTTAAAATGCATTTTAGGCCTGGAAAAATGTTGAAAAATTTGGAGGCCCAAAAACGGGGTTTACAGGCATCCTAGACCCCCTTAACTCCAGAAAATGATGGTGCCCAAATAATGTGTCAGAGAGCTCTGAATGTCCCTAACGCATTTGCATCCTGAAAGGGGCATTAACCCGCATGCTAGACCACTGAAATTCCCAAAAATATTTTTGGCACGAAAAATGCATCCTACACCTCTGAAAGTTAAGAATATGTTAGCAGCCCAAAAAAGGCCTTGAAATGCATCTTAGGCCTTCAAAAATGTTGAAAACTTTGGAGGCCCTAAAAAGGGGTTTACAGGCATCCTAGACCCCTAAAGTCCAGAAAATGATGGTGGCCCAAAAACTGCGTCAGAGAGCGCTGAATGTCCCAAAAACATGTGTAGCCTGAAAGGGGCATTAACCCGCATCCTAGACCACTGAAATTCCCAAAAATATTTTTTCCACGAAAAATGCATCCTACACCTCTTGAAAGTTAAGAATATGTTAGCAGCCCAAAAAAGGTCTTGAAATGCATCTTAGGCCTTCAAAAATGTTGAAAACTTTGGAGGCCCTAAAAAGGGGTTTACAGGCATCCTAGACCCCCTAAAGTCCAGAAAATGTTGGTGGCCCAGAACCAGGGTCAGAAAGCTCTGAATGTCCCAAAAACATTTGCAGCCTGAAAGGGGCATTAACCCGCATCCTAGACCACTGAAATTCCCAAAAATATTTTTGGCACGAAAAATGCATCCTACACCCCTGAAAGTTAAGAATATGTTAGCAGCCCAAAAAAGGCCTTGAAATGCATCTTAGGCCTTCAAAAATGTTGAAAACTTTGGAGGCCCTAAAAAGGGGTTTACAGGCATCCTAGACCCCTAAAGTCCAGAAAATGATGGTGGCCCAAAAACTGCGTCAGAGAGCGCTGAATGTCCCAAAAACATGTGTAGCCTGAAAGGGGCATTAACCCGCATCCTAGACCACTGAAATTCCCAAAAATATTTTTTCCACGAAAAATGCATCCTACACCTCTTGAAAGTTAAGAATATGTTAGCAGCCCAAAAAAGGCCTTGAAATGCATCTTAGGCCTTCAAAAATGTTGAAAACTTTGGAGGCCCTAAAAAGGGGTTTACAGGCATCCTAGACCCCCTAAAGTCCAGAAAATGTTGGTGGCCCAGAACCAGGGTCAGAAAGCTCTGAATGTCCCAAAAACATTTGCAGCCTGAAAGGGGCATTAACCCGCATCCTAGACCACTGAAATTCCCAAAAATATTTTTGGCACGAAAAATGCATCCTACACCCCTGAAAGTTAAGAATATGTTAGCAGCCCAAAAATGGCCTTAAAATGCATCTTAGGCCTGCAAAAATGTTGAAAACTTTGGAGGCCGAAAAAAAGGTTTTACAGGCATCCTAGACACCCTAAAGTGCAGAAAATAATGGTGGCCCTAAAACTGTGTCAGAGAGCTCTGAATGTCCCAAAAACATTGGCAGCCTGAAAGGGACATTAACCCGCATCCTAGACCACTGAAATTCCCAAAAAATTATTTTGACACAAAAAATGCATCCTACACCTCTGAAAGTTAAGAATATGTTAGCAGCCCAAAAAAGGCTTTAAAATGCAACTTAGGCCTGCAAAAATGTTGAAAACTTTGAAGGCCCAAAAAGGGGTTTACAGGCATCCTAGACCCCCTAAAGTCCAGAAAATGTTGGTGGCCCAGAAACAGGGTCAGAAAGCGCTGAATGTCCCAAAAACATGTGTAGCCTGTAAGGGGCATTAACCCGCCTCCCAGACCACTGAAATCCCCAAAAATATTTTTTCCACGAAAAATGCATCTTACATCGGTGAATGTTCAGAATATGTTAGCAGCTCAAAAAAGGCCTTAAAATGCATCTTAGGCCTGCAAAAATGTAGAAAACTTTGGAGGCCCTAAAAAGGGGTTTACAGGCATCCTAGACCCCCTAAAGTCCAGAAAATGTTGGTGGGCCAAAAACTGAGTTAGAGAGCTCTGAATGTCCCAAAAACATTTGCATCCTGAAAGGGGCATAAACCCACATCCTAGACCACTGAAATTCCCAAAAATAATTTTGGCACAAAAAATGCATCCTACACCCCTGAAAGTTAAGAATATGTTAGCAGCCCAAAAAAGGCCTTAAAATGCATCTTAGGCCTGCAAAAATGTAGAAAACTTTGGAGGCCCAAAAAGAGGTTTACAGGCATCCTAAACCCCCTAAAGTCCAGAAAATGTTGGTGGCCGACAAACAGAGTCAGAGAGCGCTGAATGTCCCAAAAACATGTTTAGCCTGAAAGGGGCATTAACTCGCATCCTAGACCACTGAAATTCCCAAAAATATTTTTTCCATGAAAAATGCATCTTACATCCGTGAATGTTCAGAATATGTTAGCAGCCCAAAAAGGACCTTAAAATGCATTTTAGGCCTGGAAAAATGTTGAAAACTTTGGAGGCCCAAAAACAGGGTTTTACAGGCATCCTAGACCCCCTAAAGTGCAGAATATAATGGTGGCCCTAAAACTGTGTCAGAGAGCTCTGAATGTCCCAAAAACATTGGCAGCCTGAAAGGGACATTAACCCGCATCCTAGACCACTGAAATTCCCAAAAATTATTTTGGCACAAAAAATGCATCCTACACCTCTGAAAGTTAAGAATATGTTAGCAGCCCAAAAAAGGCCTTAAAATGCAACTTAGGCCTGCAAAAATGTTGAAAACTTTGAAGGCCCAAAAAAGGGGTTTACAGGCATCCTAGACCCCCTAAAGTCCAGAAAATGTTGGTGGGCCAAAAACTGAGTCAGAGAGCTCTGAATGTCCCAAAAACATTTGCATCCTGAAAGGGGCATAAACCCACATCCTAGACCACTGAAATTCCCAAAAATAATTTTGGCACAAAAAATGCATCCTACACCCCTGAAAGTTAAGAATATGTTAGCAGCCCAAAAAAGGCCTTAAAATGCATCTTAGGCCTGCAAAAATGTAGAAAACTTTGGAGGCCCAAAAAGAGGTTTACAGGCATCCTAAACCCCCTAAAGTCCAGAAAATGTTGGTGGCCGACAAACAGAGTCAGAGAGCGCTGAATGTCCCAAAAACATGTTTAGCCTGAAAGGGGCATTAACTCGCATCCTAGACCACTGAAATTCCCAAAAATATTTTTTCCACGAAAAATGCATCTTACATCCGTGAATGTTCAGAATATGTTAGCAGCCCAAAAAAGACCTTAAAATGCATTTTAGGCCTGGAAAAATGTTGAAAACTTTGGAGGCCCAAAAACAGGGTTTTACAGGCATCCTAGACCCCCTAAAGTGCAGAATATAATGGTGGCCCTAAAACTGTGTCAGAGAGCTCTGAATGTCCCAAAAACATTGGCAGCCTGAAAGGGACATTAACCCGCATCCTAGACCACTGAAATTCCCAAAAATTATTTTGGCACAAAAAATGCATCCTACACCTCTGAAAGTTAAGAATATGTTAGCAGCCCAAAAAAGGCCTTAAAATGCAACTTAGGCCTGCAAAAATGTTGAAAACTTTGAAGGCCCAAAAAAGGGGTTTACAGGCATCCTAGACCCCCTAAAGTCCAGAAAATGATGTTGGCCCAAAAGGTGAGTCAGAGAGCTCTGAATGTCCCAAAAACCTTTGCATCCTGAAAGGGGCATTAACAGGCATCCTAGACCACTGAAATTCCCAAATATAATTTTGGCACAAAAAATGCATCCTACCCCCCTGAAAGTTAAGAATATGTTAGCAGCCCAAAAAAGGCCTTAAAATGCATCTTAGGCCTGCAAAAATGTTGAAAACCTTGGAGGCCCTAAAAAGGGGTTTACAGGCATCCTAGACCCCCTAAAGTCCAGAAAATGTTGGTGTCCCAGAAACAGGGTCAGAGAGCGCTGAATGTCCCAAAAACATGTGTAGCCTGAATGGGGCATTAACCCGCATCCTAGACCACTGAAATTCCCAAAAATATTTTTTCCACGAAAAATGCATCTTACATCCGTGAACGTTCAGAATATGTTAGCAGCCCAAAAAAGGCATTAAAATGCATCTTAGGCCTGCAAAAATATTGAAAACTTTGGAGGCCCAAAAAAGGGGTTTACAGGCATCCTAGACCCCCTAAAGTCCAGAAAATGATGGTGGCCCAAAAACTGCGTCAGAGAGCGCTGAATGTCCCAAAACATGTGTAGCCTGAAAGGGGCATTAACCCGCATCCTAGACCACTGAAATTCCCAAAAATATTTTTTCCACGAAAAATGCATCTTACATCGTGAACGTTCAGAATATGTTAGCAGCCCAAAAAAGGCCTTAAAATGCATCTTAGGCCTGCAAAAATGTTGAAAACTTTGGAGGCCGAAAAAAGGGGTTTACAGGCATCCTAGACCCCCTAAAGTCCAGAAAATGATAGTGGCCCAAAAACTGCGTCAGAGAGTGCTGAATGTCCCAAAAACATTGGCAGGCTGAAAGGGGCATTAACCCGCATCCTAGACCACTGAAATTCCCAAAAATAATTTTTCCACGAAAAATGCATCTTACATCCGTGAACGTTCAGAATATGTTAGCAGCCCAAAAAAGGCCTTAAAATGCATTTTAGGCCTGCAAAAATGTTGAAAACTTTGGAGGCCAAAAAAAGGGGTTTACAGGCATCCTAGACCCCCTAGAGTCCAAAAATGTTGGTGGCCCAGAAACAGGGTCAGAGAGCTCTGAATGTCCCAAAAACATGTGCAGCCTGAAAGGGGCATTAACCCGCCTCCTAGACCACTGAAATCCCCAAAAATATATTTTCCACGAAAAATGCATCTTACATCGGTGAATGTTCAGAATATGTTAGCAGCTCAAAAAAGGCCTTAAAATGCATCTTAGGCCTGCAAAAATGTAGAAAACTTTGGAGGCCCTAAAAAGGGGTTTACAGGCATCCTAGACCCCCTAAAGTCCAGAAAATGTTGGTGGGCCAAAAACTGAGTCAGAGAGCTCTGAATGTCCCAAAAACATTTGCATCCTGAAAGGGCCATTAACCCACATCCTAGACCACTGAAATTCCCAAAAATAATTTTGGCACAAAAAATGCATCCTACACCCCTGAAAGTTAAGAATATGTTAGCAGCCCAAAAAAGGCCTTAAAATGCATCTTAGGCCTGCAAAAATGTAGAAAACTTTGGAGGCCCAAAAAAGAGGTTTACAGGCATCCTAAACCCCCTAAAGTCCAGAAAATATTGGTGGCCGACAAACAGAGTCAGAGAGCGCTGAATGTCCCAAAAACATGTTTAGCCTGAAAGGGGCATTAACTCACATCCTAGACCACTGAAATTCCCAAAAATATTTTTTCCATGAAAAATGCATCTTACATCCTTGAATGTTCAGAATATGTTAGCAGCCCAAAAAAGACCTTAAAATGCATTTTAGGCCTGGAAAAATGTTGTAAAATTTGGAGGCCCAAAAACGGGGTTTACAGGCATCCTAGACCCCCTTAACTCCAGAAAATGATGGTGCCCAAATAATGTGTCAGAGAGCTCTGAATGTCCCTAACGCATTTGCATCCTGAAAGGGGCATTAACCCGCATGCTAGACCACTGAAATTCCCAAAAATATTTTTGGCACGAAAAATGCATCCTACACCTCTGAAAGTTAAGAATATGTTAGCAGCCCAAAAAAGGCCTTGAAATGCATCTTAGGCCTTCAAAAATGTTGAAAACTTTGGAGGCCCTAAAAAGGGGTTTACAGGCATCCTAGACCCCCTAAAGTCCAGAAAATGATGGTGGCCCAAAAACTGCGTCAGAGAGCGCAGAATGTCCCAAAAACATGTGTAGCCTGAAAGGGGCATTAACCCGCATCCTAGACCACTGAAATTCCCAAAAATATTTTTTCCACGAAAAATGCATCCTACACCTCTTGAAAGTTAAGAATATGTTAGCAGCCCAAAAAAGGCCTTGAAATGCATCTTAGGCCTTCAAAAATGTTGAAAACTTTGGAGGCCCTAAAAAGGGGTTTACAGGCATCCTAGACCCCCTAAAGTCCAGAAAATGTTGGTGGCCCAGAACCAGGGTCAGAAAGCTCTGAATGTCCCAAAAACATTTGCAGCCTGAAAGGGGCATTAACCCGCATCCTAGACCACTGAAATTCCCAAAAATATTTTTTCCACGAAAAATGCATCTTACATCCGTGAACGTTCAGAATATGTTAGCAGCCCAAAAAAGGCATTAAAATGCATCTTAGACCTGCAAAAATATTGAAAACTTTGGAGGCCCAAAAAAGGGGTTTACCGGCATCCTAGACCCCCTAAAGTCCAGAAAATGATGGTGGCCCAAAAACTGTGTCAGAGAGCGCTGAATGTCCCAAAAACATGTGTAGCCTGAAAGGGGCATTAACCCGCATCCTAGACCACTGAAATTCCCAAAAATATTTTTGGCACGAAAAATGCATCCTACACCCCTGAAAGTTAAGAATATGTTAGCAGCCCAAAAAAGGCCTTAAAATGCATCTTAGGCCTGCAAAAATGTTGAAAACTTTGGAGGCCGAAAAAAAGGTTTTACAGGCATCCTAGACACCCTAAAGTGCAGAAAATAATGGTGGCCCTAAAACTGTGTCAGAGAGCTCTAAATGTCCCAAAAACATTGGCAGCCTGAAAGGGACATTAACCCGCATCCTAGGCCACTGAAATTCCCAAAAAATTATTTTGACACAAAAAATGCATCCTACACCTCTGAAAGTTAAGAATATGTTAGCAGCCCAAAAAAGGCTTTAAAATGCAACTTAGGCCTGCAAAAATGTTGAAAACTTTGAAGGCCCAAAAAGGGGTTTACAGGCATCCTAGACCCCCTAAAGTCCAGAAAATGTTGGTGGCCCAGAAACAGGGTCAGAAAGCGCTGAATGTCCCAAAAACATGTGTAGCCTGAAAGGGGCATTAACCCGCCTCCCAGACCACTGAAATCCCCAAAAATATTTTTTCCACGAAAAATGCATCTTACATCGGTGAATGTTCAGAATATGTTAGCAGCTCAAAAAAGGCCTTAAAATGCATCTTAGGCCTGCAAAAATGTAGAAAACTTTGGAGGCCCTAAAAAGGGGTTTACAGGCATCCTAGACCCCCTAAAGTCCAGAAAATGTTGGTGGGCCAAAAACTGAGTCAGAGAGCTCTGAATGTCCCAAAAACATTTGCATCCTGAAAGGGGCATAAACCCACATCCTAGACCACTGAAATTCCCAAAAATAATTTTGGCACAAAAAATGCATCCTACACCCCTGAAAGTTAAGAATATGTTAGCAGCCCAAAAAAGGCCTTAAAATGCATCTTAGGCCTGCAAAAATGTAGAAAACTTTGGAGGCCCAAAAAGAGGTTTACAGGCATCCTAAACCCCCTAAAGTCCAGAGAATGTTGGTGGCCGACAAACAGAGTCAGAGAGCGCTGAATGTCCCAAAAACATGTTTAGCCTGAAAGGGGCATTAACTCGCATCCTAGACCACTGAAATTCCCAAAAATATTTTTTCCATGAAAAATGCATCTTACATCCGTGAATGTTCAGAATATGTTAGCAGCCCAAAAAAGACCTTAAAATGCATTTTAGGCCTGGAAAAATGTTGAAAACTTTGGAGGCCCAAAAACAGGGTTTTACAGGCATCCTAGACCCCCTAAAGTGCAGAATATAATGGTGGCCCTAAAACTGTGTCAGAGAGCTCTGAATGTCCCAAAAACATTGGCAGCCTGAAAGGGACATTAACCCGCATCCTAGACCACTGAAATTCCCAAAAATTATTTTGGCACAAAAAATGCATCCTACACCTCTGAAAGTTAAGAATATGTTAGCAGCCCAAAAAAGGCCTTAAAATGCAACTTAGGCCTGCAAAAATGTTGAAAACTTTGAAGGCCCAAAAAAGGGGTTTACAGGCATCCTAGACCCCCTAAAGTCCAGAAAATGATGTTGGCCCAAAAGGTGAGTCAGAGAGCTCTGAATGTCCCAAAAACCTTTGCATCCTGAAAGGGGCATTAACAGGCATCCTAGACCACTGAAATTCCCAAATATAATTTTGGCACAAAAAATGCATCCTACCCCCCTGAAAGTTAAGAATATGTTAGCAGCCCAAAAAAGGCCTTAAAATGCATCTTAGGCCTGCAAAAATGTTGAAAACCTTGGAGGCCCTAAAAAGGGGTTTACAGGCATCCTAGACCCCCTAAAGTCCAGAAAATGTTGGTGTCCCAGAAACAGGGTCAGAGAGCGCTGAATGTCCCAAAAACATGTGTAGCCTGAATGGGGCATTAACCCGCATCCTAGACCACTGAAATTCCCAAAAATATTTTTTCCACGAAAAATGCATCTTACATCCGTGAACGTTCAGAATATGTTAGCAGCCCAAAAAAGGCATTAAAATGCATCTTAGGCCTGCAAAAATATTGAAAACTTTGGAGGCCCAAAAAAGGGGTTTACAGGCATCCTAGACCCCCTAAAGTCCAGAAAATGATGGTGGCCCAAAAACTGCGTCAGAGAGCGCTGAATGTCCCAAAACATGTGTAGCCTGAAAGGGGCATTAACCCGCATCCTAGACCACTGAAATTCCCAAAAATATTTTTTCCACGAAAAATGCATCTTACATCGTGAACGTTCAGAATATGTTAGCAGCCCAAAAAAGGCCTTAAAATGCATCTTAGGCCTGCAAAAATGTTGAAAACTTTGGAGGCCGAAAAAAGGGGTTTACAGGCATCCTAGACCCCCTAAAGTCCAGAAAATGATAGTGGCCCAAAAACTGCGTCAGAGAGTGCTGAATGTCCCAAAAACATTGGCAGGCTGAAAGGGGCATTAACCCGCATCCTAGACCACTGAAATTCCCAAAAATAATTTTTCCACGAAAAATGCATCTTACATCCGTGAACGTTCAGAATATGTTAGCAGCCCAAAAAAGGCCTTAAAATGCATTTTAGGCCTGCAAAAATGTTGAAAACTTTGGAGGCCAAAAAAAGGGGTTTACAGGCATCCTAGACCCCCTAGAGTCCAAAAATGTTGGTGGCCCAGAAACAGGGTCAGAGAGCTCTGAATGTCCCAAAAACATGTGCAGCCTGAAAGGGGCATTAACCCGCCTCCTAGACCACTGAAATCCCCAAAAATATATTTTCCCCGAAAAATGCATCTTACATCGGTGAATGTTCAGAATATGTTAGCAGCTCAAAAAAGGCCTTAAAATGCATCTTAGGCCTGCAAAAATGTAGAAAACTTTGGAGGCCCTAAAAAGGGGTTTACAGGCATCCTAGACCCCCTAAAGTCCAGAAAATGTTGGTGGGCCAAAAACTGAGTCAGAGAGCTCTGAATGTCCCAAAAACATTTGCATCCTGAAAGGGGCATTAACCCACATCCTAGACCACTGAAATTCCCAAAAATAATTTTGGCACAAAAAATGCATCCTACACCCCTGAAAGTTAAGAATATGTTAGCAGCCCAAAAAAGGCCTTAAAATGCATCTTAGGCCTGCAAAAATGTAGAAAACTTTGGAGGCCCAAAAAAGAGGTTTACAGGCATCCTAAACCCCCTAAAGTCCAGAAAATATTGGTGGCCGACAAACAGAGTCAGAGAGCGCTGAATGTCCCAAAAACATGTTTAGCCTGAAAGGGGCATTAACTCACATCCTAGACCACTGAAATTCCCAAAAATATTTTTTCCATGAAAAATGCATCTTACATCCTTGAATGTTCAGAATATGTTAGCAGCCCAAAAAAGACCTTAAAATGCATTTTAGGCCTGGAAAAATGTTGTAAAATTTGGAGGCCCAAAAACGGGGTTTACAGGCATCCTAGACCCCCTTAACTCCAGAAAATGATGGTGCCCAAATAATGTGTCAGAGAGCTCTGAATGTCCCTAACGCATTTGCATCCTGAAAGGGGCATTAACCCGCATGCTAGACCACTGAAATTCCCAAAAATATTTTTGGCACGAAAAATGCATCCTACACCTCTGAAAGTTAAGAATATGTTAGCAGCCCAAAAAAGGCCTTGAAATGCATCTTAGGCCTTCAAAAATGTTGAAAACTTTGGAGGCCCTAAAAAGGGGTTTACAGGCATCCTAGACCCCCTAAAGTCCAGAAAATGATGGTGGCCCAAAAACTGCGTCAGAGAGCGCAGAATGTCCCAAAAACATGTGTAGCCTGAAAGGGGCATTAACCCGCATCCTAGACCACTGAAATTCCCAAAAATATTTTTTCCACGAAAAATGCATCCTACACCTCTTGAAAGTTAAGAATATGTTAGCAGCCCAAAAAAGGCCTTGAAATGCATCTTAGGCCTTCAAAAATGTTGAAAACTTTGGAGGCCCTAAAAAGGGGTTTACAGGCATCCTAGACCCCCTAAAGTCCAGAAAATGTTGGTGGCCCAGAACCAGGGTCAGAAAGCTCTGAATGTCCCAAAAACATTTGCAGCCTGAAAGGGGCATTAACCCGCATCCTAGACCACTGAAATTCCCAAAAATATTTTTTCCACGAAAAATGCATCTTACATCCGTGAACGTTCAGAATATGTTAGCAGCCCAAAAAAGGCATTAAAATGCATCTTAGACCTGCAAAAATATTGAAAACTTTGGAGGCCCAAAAAAGGGGTTTACCGGCATCCTAGACCCCCTAAAGTCCAGAAAATGATGGTGGCCCAAAAACTGTGTCAGAGAGCGCTGAATGTCCCAAAAACATGTGTAGCCTGAAAGGGGCATTAACCCGCATCCTAGACCACTGAAATTCCCAAAAATATTTTTGGCACGAAAAATGCATCCTACACCCCTGAAAGTTAAGAATATGTTAGCAGCCCAAAAATGGCCTTAAAATGCATCTTAGGCCTGCAAAAATGTTGAAAACTTTGGAGGCCGAAAAAAAGGTTTTACAGGCATCCTAGACACCCTAAAGTGCAGAAAATAATGGTGGCCCTAAAACTGTGTCAGAGAGCTCTGAATGTCCCAAAAACATTGGCAGCCTGAAAGGGACATTAACCCGCATCCTAGACCACTGAAATTCCCCAAAAATTATTTTGACACAAAAAATGCATCCTACACCTCTGAAAGTTAAGAATATGTTAGCAGCCCAAAAAAGGCTTTAAAATGCAACTTAGGCCTGCAAAAATGTTGAAAACTTTGAAGGCCCAAAAAGGGGTTTACAGGCATCCTAGACCCCCTAAAGTCCAGAAAATGTTGGTGGCCCAGAAACAGGGTCAGAAAGCGCTGAATGTCCCAAAAACATGTGTAGCCTGAAAGGGGCATTAACCCGCCTCCCAGACCACTGAAATCCCCAAAAATATTTTTTCCACGAAAAATGCATCTTACATCGGTGAATGTTCAGAATATGTTAGCAGCTCAAAAAAGGCCTTAAAATGCATCTTAGGCCTGCAAAAATGTAGAAAACTTTGGAGGCCCTAAAAAGGGGTTTACAGGCATCCTAGACCCCCTAAAGTCCAGAAAATGTTGGTGGGCCAAAAACTGAGTTAGAGAGCTCTGAATGTCCCAAAAACATTTGCATCCTGAAAGGGGCATAAACCCACATCCTAGACCACTGAAATTCCCAAAAATAATTTTGGCACAAAAAATGCATCCTACACCCCTGAAAGTTAAGAATATGTTAGCAGCCCAAAAAAGGCCTTAAAATGCATCTTAGGCCTGCAAAAATGTAGAAAACTTTGGAGGCCCAAAAAGATGTTTACAGGCATCCTAAACCCCCTAAAGTCCAGAAAATGTTGGTGGCCGACAAACAGAGTCAGAGAGCGCTGAATGTCCCAAAAACATGTTTAGCCTGAAAGGGGCATTAACTCGCATCCTAGACCACTGAAATTCCCAAAAATATTTTTTCCATGAAAAATGCATCTTACATCCGTGAATGTTCAGAATATGTTAGCAGCCCAAAAAGGACCTTAAAATGCATTTTAGGCCTGGAAAAATGTTGAAAACTTTGGAGGCCCAAAAACAGGGTTTTACAGGCATCCTAGACCCCCTAAAGTGCAGAATATAATGGTGGCCCTAAAACTGTGTCAGAGAGCTCTGAATGTCCCAAAAACATTGGCAGCCTGAAAGGGACATTAACCCGCATCCTAGACCACTGAAATTCCCAAAAATTATTTTGGCACAAAAAATGCATCCTACACCTCTGAAAGTTAAGAATATGTTAGCAGCCCAAAAAAGGCCTTAAAATGCAACTTAGGCCTGCAAAAATGTTGAAAACTTTGAAGGCCCAAAAAAGGGGTTTACAGGCATCCTAGACCCCCTAAAGTCCAGAAAATGTTGGTGGGCCAAAAACTGAGTCAGAGAGCTCTGAATGTCCCAAAAACATTTGCATCCTGAAAGGGGCATAAACCCACATCCTAGACCACTGAAATTCCCAAAAATAATTTTGGCACAAAAAATGCATCCTACACCCCTGAAAGTTAAGAATATGTTAGCAGCCCAAAAAAGGCCTTAAAATGCATCTTAGGCCTGCAAAAATGTAGAAAACTTTGGAGGCCCAAAAAGAGGTTTACAGGCATCCTAAACCCCCTAAAGTCCAGAAAATGTTGGTGGCCGACAAACAGAGTCAGAGAGCGCTGAATGTCCCAAAAACATGTTTAGCCTGAAAGGGGCATTAACTCGCATCCTAGACCACTGAAATTCCCAAAAATATTTTTTCCACGAAAAATGCATCTTACATCCGTGAATGTTCAGAATATGTTAGCAGCCCAAAAAAGACCTTAAAATGCATTTTAGGCCTGGAAAAATGTTGAAAACTTTGGAGGCCCAAAAACAGGGTTTTACAGGCATCCTAGACCCCCTAAAGTGCAGAATATAATGGTGGCCCTAAAACTGTGTCAGAGAGCTCTGAATGTCCCAAAAACATTGGCAGCCTGAAAGGGACATTAACCCGCATCCTAGACCACTGAAATTCCCAAAAATTATTTTGGCACAAAAAATGCATCCTACACCTCTGAAAGTTAAGAATATGTTAGCAGCCCAAAAAAGGCCTTAAAATGCAACTTAGGCCTGCAAAAATGTTGAAAACTTTGAAGGCCCAAAAAAGGGGTTTACAGGCATCCTAGACCCCCTAAAGTCCAGAAAATGATGTTGGCCCAAAAGGTGAGTCAGAGAGCTCTGAATGTCCCAAAAACCTTTGCATCCTGAAAGGGGCATTAACAGGCATCCTAGACCACTGAAATTCCCAAATATAATTTTGGCACAAAAAATGCATCCTACCCCCCTGAAAGTTAAGAATATGTTAGCAGCCCAAAAAAGGCCTTAAAATGCATCTTAGGCCTGCAAAAATGTTGAAAACCTTGGAGGCCCTAAAAAGGGGTTTACAGGCATCCTAGACCCCCTAAAGTCCAGAAAATGTTGGTGTCCCAGAAACAGGGTCAGAGAGCGCTGAATGTCCCAAAAACATGTGTAGCCTGAATGGGGCATTAACCCGCATCCTAGACCACTGAAATTCCCAAAAATATTTTTTCCACGAAAAATGCATCTTACATCCGTGAACGTTCAGAATATGTTAGCAGCCCAAAAAAGGCATTAAAATGCATCTTAGGCCTGCAAAAATATTGAAAACTTTGGAGGCCCAAAAAAGGGGTTTACAGGCATCCTAGACCCCCTAAAGTCCAGAAAATGATGGTGGCCCAAAAACTGCGTCAGAGAGCGCTGAATGTCCCAAAACATGTGTAGCCTGAAAGGGGCATTAACCAGCATCCTAGACCACTGAAATTCCCAAAAATATTTTTTCCACGAAAAATGCATCTTACATCGTGAACGTTCAGAATATGTTAGCAGCCCAAAAAAGGCCTTAAAATGCATCTTAGGCCTGCAAAAATGTTGAAAACTTTGGAGGCCGAAAAAAGGGGTTTACAGGCATCCTAGACCCCCTAAAGTCCAGAAAATGATAGTGGCCCAAAAACTGCGTCAGAGAGTGCTGAATGTCCCAAAAACATTGGCAGGCTGAAAGGGGCATTAACCCGCATCCTAGACCACTGAAATTCCCAAAAATAATTTTTCCACGAAAAATGCATCTTACATCCGTGAACGTTCAGAATATGTTAGCAGCCCAAAAAAGGCCTTAAAATGCATTTTAGGCCTGCAAAAATGTTGAAAACTTTGGAGGCCAAAAAAAGGGGTTTACAGGCATCCTAGACCCCCTAGAGTCCAAAAATGTTGGTGGCCCAGAAACAGGGTCAGAGAGCTCTGAATGTCCCAAAAACATGTGCAGCCTGAAAGGGGCATTAACCCGCCTCCTAGACCACTGAAATCCCCAAAAATATATTTTCCACGAAAAATGCATCTTACATCGGTGAATGTTCAGAATATGTTAGCAGCCCAAAAAAGGCCTTAAAATGCATCTTAGGCCTGCAAAAATGTAGAAAACTTTGGAGGCCCTAAAAAGGGGTTTACAGGCATCCTAGACCCCCTAAAGTCCAGAAAATGTTGGTGGGCCAAAAACTGAGTCAGAGAGCTCTGAATGTCCCAAAAACATTTGCATCCTGAAAGGGGCATTAACCCACATCCTAGACCACTGAAATTCCCAAAAATAATTTTGGCACAAAAAATGCATCCTACACCCCTGAAAGTTAAGAATATGTTAGCAGCCCAAAAAAGGCCTTAAAATGCATCTTAGGCCTGCAAAAATGTAGAAAACTTTGGAGGCCCAAAAAAGAGGTTTACAGGCATCCTAAACCCCCTAAAGTCCAGAAAATGTTGGTGGCCGACAAACAGAGTCAGAGAGCGCTGAATGTCCCAAAAACATGTTTAGCCTGAAAGGGGCATTAACTCGCATCCTAGACCACTGAAATTCCCAAAAATATTTTTTCCATGAAAAATGCATCTTACATCCGTGAATGTTCAGAATATGTTAGCAGCCCAAAAAGGACCTTAAAATGCATTTTAGGCCTGGAAAAATGTTGAAAACTTTGGAGGCCCAAAAACAGGGTTTTACAGGCATCCTAGACCCCCTAAAGTGCAGAATATAATGGTGGCCCTAAAACTGTGTCAGAGAGCTCTGAATGTCCCAAAAACATTGGCAGCCTGAAAGGGACATTAACCCGCATCCTAGACCACTGAAATTCCCAAAAATTATTTTGGCACAAAAAATGCATCCTACACCTCTGAAAGTTAAGAATATGTTAGCAGCCCAAAAAAGGCCTTAAAATGCAACTTAGGCCTGCAAAAATGTTGAAAACTTTGAAGGCCCAAAAAAGGGGTTTACAGGCATCCTAGACCCCCTAAAGTCCAGAAAATGTTGGTGGGCCAAAAACTGAGTCAGAGAGCTCTGAATGTCCCAAAAACATTTGCATCCTGAAAGGGGCATAAACCCACATCCTAGACCACTGAAATTCCCAAAAATAATTTTGGCACAAAAAATGCATCCTACACCCCTGAAAGTTAAGAATATGTTAGCAGCCCAAAAAAGGCCTTAAAATGCATCTTAGGCCTGCAAAAATGTAGAAAACTTTGGAGGCCCAAAAAGAGGTTTACAGGCATCCTAAACCCCCTAAAGTCCAGAAAATGTTGGTGGCCGACAAACAGAGTCAGAGAGCGCTGAATGTCCCAAAAACATGTTTAGCCTGAAAGGGGCATTAACTCGCATCCTAGACCACTGAAATTCCCAAAAATATTTTTTCCACGAAAAATGCATCTTACATCCGTGAATGTTCAGAATATGTTAGCAGCCCAAAAAAGACCTTAAAATGCATTTTAGGCCTGGAAAAATGTTGAAAACTTTGGAGGCCCAAAAACAGGGTTTTACAGGCATCCTAGACCCCCTAAAGTGCAGAATATAATGGTGGCCCTAAAACTGTGTCAGAGAGCTCTGAATGTCCCAAAAACATTGGCAGCCTGAAAGGGACATTAACCCGCATCCTAGACCACTGAAATTCCCAAAAATTATTTTGGCACAAAAAATGCATCCTACACCTCTGAAAGTTAAGAATATGTTAGCAGCCCAAAAAAGGCCTTAAAATGCAACTTAGGCCTGCAAAAATGTTGAAAACTTTGAAGGCCCAAAAAAGGGGTTTACAGGCATCCTAGACCCCCTAAAGTCCAGAAAATGATGTTGGCCCAAAAGGTGAGTCAGAGAGCTCTGAATGTCCCAAAAACCTTTGCATCCTGAAAGGGGCATTAACAGGCATCCTAGACCACTGAAATTCCCAAATATAATTTTGGCACAAAAAATGCATCCTACCCCCCTGAAAGTTAAGAATATGTTAGCAGCCCAAAAAAGGCCTTAAAATGCATCTTAGGCCTGCAAAAATGTTGAAAACCTTGGAGGCCCTAAAAAGGGGTTTACAGGCATCCTAGACCCCCTAAAGTCCAGAAAATGTTGGTGTCCCAGAAACAGGGTCAGAGAGCGCTGAATGTCCCAAAAACATGTGTAGCCTGAATGGGGCATTAACCCGCATCCTAGACCACTGAAATTCCCAAAAATATTTTTTCCACGAAAAATGCATCTTACATCCGTGAACGTTCAGAATATGTTAGCAGCCCAAAAAAGGCATTAAAATGCATCTTAGGCCTGCAAAAATATTGAAAACTTTGGAGGCCCAAAAAAGGGGTTTACAGGCATCCTAGACCCCCTAAAGTCCAGAAAATGATGGTGGCCCAAAAACTGCGTCAGAGAGCGCTGAATGTCCCAAAACATGTGTAGCCTGAAAGGGGCATTAACCCGCATCCTAGACCACTGAAATTCCCAAAAATATTTTTTCCACGAAAAATGCATCTTACATCGTGAACGTTCAGAATATGTTAGCAGCCCAAAAAAGGCCTTAAAATGCATCTTAGGCCTGCAAAAATGTTGAAAACTTTGGAGGCCGAAAAAAGGGGTTTACAGGCATCCTAGACCCCCTAAAGTCCAGAAAATGATAGTGGCCCAAAAACTGCGTCAGAGAGTGCTGAATGTCCCAAAAACATTGGCAGGCTGAAAGGGGCATTAACCCGCATCCTAGACCACTGAAATTCCCAAAAATAATTTTTCCACGAAAAATGCATCTTACATCCGTGAACGTTCAGAATATGTTAGCAGCCCAAAAAAGGCCTCAAAATGCATTTTAGGCCTGCAAAAATGTTGAAAACTTTGGAGGCCAAAAAAAGGGGTTTACAGGCATCCTAGACCCCCTAGAGTCCAAAAATGTTGGTGGCCCAGAAACAGGGTCAGAGAGCTCTGAATGTCCCAAAAACATGTGCAGCCTGAAAGGGGCATTAACCCGCCTCCTAGACCACTGAAATCCCCAAAAATATATTTTCCACGAAAAATGCATCTTACATCGGTGAATGTTCAGAATATGTTAGCAGCTCAAAAAAGGCCTTAAAATGCATCTTAGGCCTGCAAAAATGTAGAAAACTTTGGAGGCCCTAAAAAGGGGTTTACAGGCATCCTAGACCCCCTAAAGTCCAGAAAATGTTGGTGGGCCAAAAACTGAGTCAGAGAGCTCTGAATGTCCCAAAAACATTTGCATCCTGAAAGGGCCATTAACCCACATCCTAGACCACTGAAATTCCCAAAAATAATTTTGGCACAAAAAATGCATCCTACACCCCTGAAAGTTAAGAATATGTTAGCAGCCCAAAAAAGGCCTTAAAATGCATCTTAGGCCTGCAAAAATGTAGAAAACTTTGGAGGCCCAAAAAAGAGGTTTACAGGCATCCTAAACCCCCTAAAGTCCAGAAAATATTGGTGGCCGACAAACAGAGTCAGAGAGCGCTGAATGTCCCAAAAACATGTTTAGCCTGAAAGGGGCATTAACTCACATCCTAGACCACTGAAATTCCCAAAAATATTTTTTCCATGAAAAATGCATCTTACATCCTTGAATGTTCAGAATATGTTAGCAGCCCAAAAAAGACCTTAAAATGCATTTTAGGCCTGGAAAAATGTTGAAAAATTTGGAGGCCCAAAAACGGGGTTTACAGGCATCCTAGACCCCCTTAACTCCAGAAAATGATGGTGCCCAAATAATGTGTCAGAGAGCTCTGAATGTCCCTAACGCATTTGCATCCTGAAAGGGGCATTAACCCGCATGCTAGACCACTGAAATTCCCAAAAATATTTTTGGCACGAAAAATGCATCCTACACCTCTGAAAGTTAAGAATATGTTAGCAGCCCAAAAAAGGCCTTGAAATGCATCTTAGGCCTTCAAAAATGTTGAAAACTTTGGAGGCCCTAAAAAGGGGTTTACAGGCATCCTAGACCCCCTAAAGTCCAGAAAATGATGGTGGCCCAAAAACTGCGTCAGAGAGCGCAGAATGTCCCAAAAACATGTGTAGCCTGAAAGGGGCATTAACCCGCATCCTAGACCACTGAAATTCCCAAAAATATTTTTTCCACGAAAAATGCATCCTACACCTCTTGAAAGTTAAGAATATGTTAGCAGCCCAAAAAAGGCCTTGAAATGCATCTTAGGCCTTCAAAAATGTTGAAAACTTTGGAGGCCCTAAAAAGGGGTTTACAGGCATCCTAGACCCCCTAAAGTCCAGAAAATGTTGGTGGCCCAGAACCAGGGTCAGAAAGCTCTGAATGTCCCAAAAACATTTGCAGCCTGAAAGGGGCATTAACCCGCATCCTAGACCACTGAAATTCCCAAAAATATTTTTTCCACGAAAAATGCATCTTACATCCGTGAACGTTCAGAATATGTTAGCAGCCCAAAAAAGGCATTAAAATGCATCTTAGACCTGCAAAAATATTGAAAACTTTGGAGGCCCAAAAAAGGGGTTTACCGGCATCCTAGACCCCCTAAAGTCCAGAAAATGATGGTGGCCCAAAAACTGTGTCAGAGAGCGCTGAATGTCCCAAAAACATGTGTAGCCTGAAAGGGGCATTAACCCGCATCCTAGACCACTGAAATTCCCAAAAATATTTTTGGCACGAAAAATGCATCCTACACCCCTGAAAGTTAAGAATATGTTAGCAGCCCAAAAAAGGCCTTAAAATGCATCTTAGGCCTGCAAAAATGTTGAAAACTTTGGAGGCCGAAAAAAAGGTTTTACAGGCATCCTAGACACCCTAAAGTGCAGAAAATAATGGTGGCCCTAAAACTGTGTCAGAGAGCTCTAAATGTCCCAAAAACATTGGCAGCCTGAAAGGGACATTAACCCGCATCCTAGGCCACTGAAATTCCCAAAAAATTATTTTGACACAAAAAATGCATCCTACACCTCTGAAAGTTAAGAATATGTTAGCAGCCCAAAAAAGGCTTTAAAATGCAACTTAGGCCTGCAAAAATGTTGAAAACTTTGAAGGCCCAAAAAGGGGTTTACAGGCATCCTAGACCCCCTAAAGTCCAGAAAATGTTGGTGGCCCAGAAACAGGGTCAGAAAGCGCTGAATGTCCCAAAAACATGTGTAGCCTGAAAGGGGCATTAACCCGCCTCCCAGACCACTGAAATCCCCAAAAATATTTTTTCCACGAAAAATGCATCTTACATCGGTGAATGTTCAGAATATGTTAGCAGCTCAAAAAAGGCCTTAAAATGCATCTTAGGCCTGCAAAAATGTAGAAAACTTTGGAGGCCCTAAAAAGGGGTTTACAGGCATCCTAGACCCCCTAAAGTCCAGAAAATGTTGGTGGGCCAAAAACTGAGTCAGAGAGCTCTGAATGTCCCAAAAACATTTGCATCCTGAAAGGGGCATAAACCCACATCCTAGACCACTGAAATTCCCAAAAATAATTTTGGCACAAAAAATGCATCCTACACCCCTGAAAGTTAAGAATATGTTAGCAGCCCAAAAAAGGCCTTAAAATGCATCTTAGGCCTGCAAAAATGTAGAAAACTTTGGAGGCCCAAAAAGAGGTTTACAGGCATCCTAAACCCCCTAAAGTCCAGAGAATGTTGGTGGCCGACAAACAGAGTCAGAGAGCGCTGAATGTCCCAAAAACATGTTTAGCCTGAAAGGGGCATTAACTCGCATCCTAGACCACTGAAATTCCCAAAAATATTTTTTCCATGAAAAATGCATCTTACATCCGTGAATGTTCAGAATATGTTAGCAGCCCAAAAAAGACCTTAAAATGCATTTTAGGCCTGGAAAAATGTTGAAAACTTTGGAGGCCCAAAAACAGGGTTTTACAGGCATCCTAGACCCCCTAAAGTGCAGAATATAATGGTGGCCCTAAAACTGTGTCAGAGAGCTCTGAATGTCCCAAAAACATTGGCAGCCTGAAAGGGACATTAACCCGCATCCTAGACCACTGAAATTCCCAAAAATTATTTTGGCACAAAAAATGCATCCTACACCTCTGAAAGTTAAGAATATGTTAGCAGCCCAAAAAAGGCCTTAAAATGCAACTTAGGCCTGCAAAAATGTTGAAAACTTTGAAGGCCCAAAAAAGGGGTTTACAGGCATCCTAGACCCCCTAAAGTCCAGAAAATGATGTTGGCCCAAAAGGTGAGTCAGAGAGCTCTGAATGTCCCAAAAACCTTTGCATCCTGAAAGGGGCATTAACAGGCATCCTAGACCACTGAAATTCCCAAATATAATTTTGGCACAAAAAATGCATCCTACCCCCCTGAAAGTTAAGAATATGTTAGCAGCCCAAAAAAGGCCTTAAAATGCATCTTAGGCCTGCAAAAATGTTGAAAACCTTGGAGGCCCTAAAAAGGGGTTTACAGGCATCCTAGACCCCCTAAAGTCCAGAAAATGTTGGTGTCCCAGAAACAGGGTCAGAGAGCGCTGAATGTCCCAAAAACATGTGTAGCCTGAATGGGGCATTAACCCGCATCCTAGACCACTGAAATTCCCAAAAATATTTTTTCCACGAAAAATGCATCTTACATCCGTGAACGTTCAGAATATGTTAGCAGCCCAAAAAAGGCATTAAAATGCATCTTAGGCCTGCAAAAATATTGAAAACTTTGGAGGCCCAAAAAAGGGGTTTACAGGCATCCTAGACCCCCTAAAGTCCAGAAAATGATGGTGGCCCAAAAACTGCGTCAGAGAGCGCTGAATGTCCCAAAACATGTGTAGCCTGAAAGGGGCATTAACCCGCATCCTAGACCACTGAAATTCCCAAAAATATTTTTTCCACGAAAAATGCATCTTACATCGTGAACGTTCAGAATATGTTAGCAGCCCAAAAAAGGCCTTAAAATGCATCTTAGGCCTGCAAAAATGTTGAAAACTTTGGAGGCCGAAAAAAGGGGTTTACAGGCATCCTAGACCCCCTAAAGTCCAGAAAATGATAGTGGCCCAAAAACTGCGTCAGAGAGTGCTGAATGTCCCAAAAACATTGGCAGGCTGAAAGGGGCATTAACCCGCATCCTAGACCACTGAAATTCCCAAAAATAATTTTTCCACGAAAAATGCATCTTACATCCGTGAACGTTCAGAATATGTTAGCAGCCCAAAAAAGGCCTTAAAATGCATTTTAGGCCTGCAAAAATGTTGAAAACTTTGGAGGCCAAAAAAAGGGGTTTACAGGCATCCTAGACCCCCTAGAGTCCAAAAATGTTGGTGGCCCAGAAACAGGGTCAGAGAGCTCTGAATGTCCCAAAAACATGTGCAGCCTGAAAGGGGCATTAACCCGCCTCCTAGACCACTGAAATCCCCAAAAATATATTTTCCCCGAAAAATGCATCTTACATCGGTGAATGTTCAGAATATGTTAGCAGCTCAAAAAAGGCCTTAAAATGCATCTTAGGCCTGCAAAAATGTAGAAAACTTTGGAGGCCCTAAAAAGGGGTTTACAGGCATCCTAGACCCCCTAAAGTCCAGAAAATGTTGGTGGGCCAAAAACTGAGTCAGAGAGCTCTGAATGTCCCAAAAACATTTGCATCCTGAAAGGGGCATTAACCCACATCCTAGACCACTGAAATTCCCAAAAATAATTTTGGCACAAAAAATGCATCCTACACCCCTGAAAGTTAAGAATATGTTAGCAGCCCAAAAAAGGCCTTAAAATGCATCTTAGGCCTGCAAAAATGTAGAAAACTTTGGAGGCCCAAAAAAGAGGTTTACAGGCATCCTAAACCCCCTAAAGTCCAGAAAATATTGGTGGCCGACAAACAGAGTCAGAGAGCGCTGAATGTCCCAAAAACATGTTTAGCCTGAAAGGGGCATTAACTCACATCCTAGACCACTGAAATTCCCAAAAATATTTTTTCCATGAAAAATGCATCTTACATCCTTGAATGTTCAGAATATGTTAGCAGCCCAAAAAAGACCTTAAAATGCATTTTAGGCCTGGAAAAATGTTGTAAAATTTGGAGGCCCAAAAACGGGGTTTACAGGCATCCTAGACCCCCTTAACTCCAGAAAATGATGGTGCCCAAATAATGTGTCAGAGAGCTCTGAATGTCCCTAACGCATTTGCATCCTGAAAGGGGCATTAACCCGCATGCTAGACCACTGAAATTCCCAAAAATATTTTTGGCACGAAAAATGCATCCTACACCTCTGAAAGTTAAGAATATGTTAGCAGCCCAAAAAAGGCCTTGAAATGCATCTTAGGCCTTCAAAAATGTTGAAAACTTTGGAGGCCCTAAAAAGGGGTTTACAGGCATCCTAGACCCCCTAAAGTCCAGAAAATGATGGTGGCCCAAAAACTGCGTCAGAGAGCGCAGAATGTCCCAAAAACATGTGTAGCCTGAAAGGGGCATTAACCCGCATCCTAGACCACTGAAATTCCCAAAAATATTTTTTCCACGAAAAATGCATCCTACACCTCTTGAAAGTTAAGAATATGTTAGCAGCCCAAAAAAGGCCTTGAAATGCATCTTAGGCCTTCAAAAATGTTGAAAACTTTGGAGGCCCTAAAAAGGGGTTTACAGGCATCCTAGACCCCCTAAAGTCCAGAAAATGTTGGTGGCCCAGAACCAGGGTCAGAAAGCTCTGAATGTCCCAAAAACATTTGCAGCCTGAAAGGGGCATTAACCCGCATCCTAGACCACTGAAATTCCCAAAAATATTTTTTCCACGAAAAATGCATCTTACATCCGTGAACGTTCAGAATATGTTAGCAGCCCAAAAAAGGCATTAAAATGCATCTTAGACCTGCAAAAATATTGAAAACTTTGGAGGCCCAAAAAAGGGGTTTACCGGCATCCTAGACCCCCTAAAGTCCAGAAAATGATGGTGGCCCAAAAACTGTGTCAGAGAGCGCTGAATGTCCCAAAAACATGTGTAGCCTGAAAGGGGCATTAACCCGCATCCTAGACCACTGAAATTCCCAAAAATATTTTTGGCACGAAAAATGCATCCTACACCCCTGAAAGTTAAGAATATGTTAGCAGCCCAAAAAAGGCCTTAAAATGCATCTTAGGCCTGCAAAAATGTTGAAAACTTTGGAGGCCGAAAAAAAGGTTTTACAGGCATCCTAGACACCCTAAAGTGCAGAAAATAATGGTGGCCCTAAAACTGTGTCAGAGAGCTCTAAATGTCCCAAAAACATTGGCAGCCTGAAAGGGACATTAACCCGCATCCTAGGCCACTGAAATTCCCAAAAAATTATTTTGACACAAAAAATGCATCCTACACCTCTGAAAGTTAAGAATATGTTAGCAGCCCAAAAAAGGCTTTAAAATGCAACTTAGGCCTGCAAAAATGTTGAAAACTTTGAAGGCCCAAAAAGGGGTTTACAGGCATCCTAGACCCCCTAAAGTCCAGAAAATGTTGGTGGCCCAGAAACAGGGTCAGAAAGCGCTGAATGTCCCAAAAACATGTGTAGCCTGAAAGGGGCATTAACCCGCCTCCCAGACCACTGAAATCCCCAAAAATATTTTTTCCACGAAAAATGCATCTTACATCGGTGAATGTTCAGAATATGTTAGCAGCTCAAAAAAGGCCTTAAAATGCATCTTAGGCCTGCAAAAATGTAGAAAACTTTGGAGGCCCTAAAAAGGGGTTTACAGGCATCCTAGACCCCCTAAAGTCCAGAAAATGTTGGTGGGCCAAAAACTGAGTCAGAGAGCTCTGAATGTCCCAAAAACATTTGCATCCTGAAAGGGGCATAAACCCACATCCTAGACCACTGAAATTCCCAAAAATAATTTTGGCACAAAAAATGCATCCTACACCCCTGAAAGTTAAGAATATGTTAGCAGCCCAAAAAAGGCCTTAAAATGCATCTTAGGCCTGCAAAAATGTAGAAAACTTTGGAGGCCCAAAAAGAGGTTTACAGGCATCCTAAACCCCCTAAAGTCCAGAGAATGTTGGTGGCCGACAAACAGAGTCAGAGAGCGCTGAATGTCCCAAAAACATGTTTAGCCTGAAAGGGGCATTAACTCGCATCCTAGACCACTGAAATTCCCAAAAATATTTTTTCCATGAAAAATGCATCTTACATCCGTGAATGTTCAGAATATGTTAGCAGCCCAAAAAAGACCTTAAAATGCATTTTAGGCCTGGAAAAATGTTGAAAACTTTGGAGGCCCAAAAACAGGGTTTTACAGGCATCCTAGACCCCCTAAAGTGCAGAATATAATGGTGGCCCTAAAACTGTGTCAGAGAGCTCTGAATGTCCCAAAAACATTGGCAGCCTGAAAGGGACATTAACCCGCATCCTAGACCACTGAAATTCCCAAAAATTATTTTGGCACAAAAAATGCATCCTACACCTCTGAAAGTTAAGAATATGTTAGCAGCCCAAAAAAGGCCTTAAAATGCAACTTAGGCCTGCAAAAATGTTGAAAACTTTGAAGGCCCAAAAAAGGGGTTTACAGGCATCCTAGACCCCCTAAAGTCCAGAAAATGATGTTGGCCCAAAAGGTGAGTCAGAGAGCTCTGAATGTCCCAAAAACCTTTGCATCCTGAAAGGGGCATTAACAGGCATCCTAGACCACTGAAATTCCCAAATATAATTTTGGCACAAAAAATGCATCCTACCCCCCTGAAAGTTAAGAATATGTTAGCAGCCCAAAAAAGGCCTTAAAATGCATCTTAGGCCTGCAAAAATGTTGAAAACCTTGGAGGCCCTAAAAAGGGGTTTACAGGCATCCTAGACCCCCTAAAGTCCAGAAAATGTTGGTGTCCCAGAAACAGGGTCAGAGAGCGCTGAATGTCCCAAAAACATGTGTAGCCTGAATGGGGCATTAACCCGCATCCTAGACCACTGAAATTCCCAAAAATATTTTTTCCACGAAAAATGCATCTTACATCCGTGAACGTTCAGAATATGTTAGCAGCCCAAAAAAGGCATTAAAATGCATCTTAGGCCTGCAAAAATATTGAAAACTTTGGAGGCCCAAAAAAGGGGTTTACAGGCATCCTAGACCCCCTAAAGTCCAGAAAATGATGGTGGCCCAAAAACTGCGTCAGAGAGCGCTGAATGTCCCAAAACATGTGTAGCCTGAAAGGGGCATTAACCCGCATCCTAGACCACTGAAATTCCCAAAAATATTTTTTCCACGAAAAATGCATCTTACATCGTGAACGTTCAGAATATGTTAGCAGCCCAAAAAAGGCCTTAAAATGCATCTTAGGCCTGCAAAAATGTTGAAAACTTTGGAGGCCGAAAAAAGGGGTTTACAGGCATCCTAGACCCCCTAAAGTCCAGAAAATGATAGTGGCCCAAAAACTGCGTCAGAGAGTGCTGAATGTCCCAAAAACATTGGCAGGCTGAAAGGGGCATTAACCCGCATCCTAGACCACTGAAATTCCCAAAAATAATTTTTCCACGAAAAATGCATCTTACATCCGTGAACGTTCAGAATATGTTAGCAGCCCAAAAAAGGCCTTAAAATGCATTTTAGGCCTGCAAAAATGTTGAAAACTTTGGAGGCCAAAAAAAGGGGTTTACAGGCATCCTAGACCCCCTAGAGTCCAAAAATGTTGGTGGCCCAGAAACAGGGTCAGAGAGCTCTGAATGTCCCAAAAACATGTGCAGCCTGAAAGGGGCATTAACCCGCCTCCTAGACCACTGAAATCCCCAAAAATATATTTTCCCCGAAAAATGCATCTTACATCGGTGAATGTTCAGAATATGTTAGCAGCTCAAAAAAGGCCTTAAAATGCATCTTAGGCCTGCAAAAATGTAGAAAACTTTGGAGGCCCTAAAAAGGGGTTTACAGGCATCCTAGACCCCCTAAAGTCCAGAAAATGTTGGTGGGCCAAAAACTGAGTCAGAGAGCTCTGAATGTCCCAAAAACATTTGCATCCTGAAAGGGGCATTAACCCACATCCTAGACCACTGAAATTCCCAAAAATAATTTTGGCACAAAAAATGCATCCTACACCCCTGAAAGTTAAGAATATGTTAGCAGCCCAAAAAAGGCCTTAAAATGCATCTTAGGCCTGCAAAAATGTAGAAAACTTTGGAGGCCCAAAAAAGAGGTTTACAGGCATCCTAAACCCCCTAAAGTCCAGAAAATATTGGTGGCCGACAAACAGAGTCAGAGAGCGCTGAATGTCCCAAAAACATGTTTAGCCTGAAAGGGGCATTAACTCACATCCTAGACCACTGAAATTCCCAAAAATATTTTTTCCATGAAAAATGCATCTTACATCCTTGAATGTTCAGAATATGTTAGCAGCCCAAAAAAGACCTTAAAATGCATTTTAGGCCTGGAAAAATGTTGTAAAATTTGGAGGCCCAAAAACGGGGTTTACAGGCATCCTAGACCCCCTTAACTCCAGAAAATGATGGTGCCCAAATAATGTGTCAGAGAGCTCTGAATGTCCCTAACGCATTTGCATCCTGAAAGGGGCATTAACCCGCATGCTAGACCACTGAAATTCCCAAAAATATTTTTGGCACGAAAAATGCATCCTACACCTCTGAAAGTTAAGAATATGTTAGCAGCCCAAAAAAGGCCTTGAAATGCATCTTAGGCCTTCAAAAATGTTGAAAACTTTGGAGGCCCTAAAAAGGGGTTTACAGGCATCCTAGACCCCCTAAAGTCCAGAAAATGATGGTGGCCCAAAAACTGCGTCAGAGAGCGCAGAATGTCCCAAAAACATGTGTAGCCTGAAAGGGGCATTAACCCGCATCCTAGACCACTGAAATTCCCAAAAATATTTTTTCCACGAAAAATGCATCCTACACCTCTTGAAAGTTAAGAATATGTTAGCAGCCCAAAAAAGGCCTTGAAATGCATCTTAGGCCTTCAAAAATGTTGAAAACTTTGGAGGCCCTAAAAAGGGGTTTACAGGCATCCTAGACCCCCTAAAGTCCAGAAAATGTTGGTGGCCCAGAACCAGGGTCAGAAAGCTCTGAATGTCCCAAAAACATTTGCAGCCTGAAAGGGGCATTAACCCGCATCCTAGACCACTGAAATTCCCAAAAATATTTTTTCCACGAAAAATGCATCTTACATCCGTGAACGTTCAGAATATGTTAGCAGCCCAAAAAAGGCATTAAAATGCATCTTAGACCTGCAAAAATATTGAAAACTTTGGAGGCCCAAAAAAGGGGTTTACCGGCATCCTAGACCCCCTAAAGTCCAGAAAATGATGGTGGCCCAAAAACTGTGTCAGAGAGCGCTGAATGTCCCAAAAACATGTGTAGCCTGAAAGGGGCATTAACCCGCATCCTAGACCACTGAAATTCCCAAAAATATTTTTGGCACGAAAAATGCATCCTACACCCCTGAAAGTTAAGAATATGTTAGCAGCCCAAAAAAGGCCTTAAAATGCATCTTAGGCCTGCAAAAATGTTGAAAACTTTGGAGGCCGAAAAAAAGGTTTTACAGGCATCCTAGACACCCTAAAGTGCAGAAAATAATGGTGGCCCTAAAACTGTGTCAGAGAGCTCTAAATGTCCCAAAAACATTGGCAGCCTGAAAGGGACATTAACCCGCATCCTAGACCACTGAAATTCCCAAAAAATTATTTTGACACAAAAAATGCATCCTACACCTCTGAAAGTTAAGAATATGTTAGCAGCCCAAAAAAGGCTTTAAAATGCAACTTAGGCCTGCAAAAATGTTGAAAACTTTGAAGGCCCAAAAAGGGGTTTACAGGCATCCTAGACCCCCTAAAGTCCAGAAAATGTTGGTGGCCCAGAAACAGGGTCAGAAAGCGCTGAATGTCCCAAAAACATGTGTAGCCTGAAAGGGGCATTAACCCGCCTCCCAGACCACTGAAATCCCCAAAAATATTTTTTCCACGAAAAATGCATCTTACATCGGTGAATGTTCAGAATATGTTAGCAGCTCAAAAAAGGCCTTAAAATGCATCTTAGGCCTGCAAAAATGTAGAAAACTTTGGAGGCCCTAAAAAGGGGTTTACAGGCATCCTAGACCCCCTAAAGTCCAGAAAATGTTGGTGGGCCAAAAACTGAGTCAGAGAGCTCTGAATGTCCCAAAAACATTTGCATCCTGAAAGGGGCATAAACCCACATCCTAGACCACTGAAATTCCCAAAAATAATTTTGGCACAAAAAATGCATCCTACACCCCTGAAAGTTAAGAATATGTTAGCAGCCCAAAAAAGGCCTTAAAATGCATCTTAGGCCTGCAAAAATGTAGAAAACTTTGGAGGCCCAAAAAGAGGTTTACAGGCATCCTAAACCCCCTAAAGTCCAGAGAATGTTGGTGGCCGACAAACAGAGTCAGAGAGCGCTGAATGTCCCAAAAACATGTTTAGCCTGAAAGGGGCATTAACTCGCATCCTAGACCACTGAAATTCCCAAAAATATTTTTTCCATGAAAAATGCATCTTACATCCGTGAATGTTCAGAATATGTTAGCAGCCCAAAAAAGACCTTAAAATGCATTTTAGGCCTGGAAAAATGTTGAAAACTTTGGAGGCCCAAAAACAGGGTTTTACAGGCATCCTAGACCCCCTAAAGTGCAGAATATAATGGTGGCCCTAAAACTGTGTCAGAGAGCTCTGAATGTCCCAAAAACATTGGCAGCCTGAAAGGGACATTAACCCGCATCCTAGACCACTGAAATTCCCAAAAATTATTTTGGCACAAAAAATGCATCCTACACCTCTGAAAGTTAAGAATATGTTAGCAGCCCAAAAAAGGCCTTAAAATGCAACTTAGGCCTGCAAAAATGTTGAAAACTTTGAAGGCCCAAAAAAGGGGTTTACAGGCATCCTAGACCCCCTAAAGTCCAGAAAATGATGTTGGCCCAAAAGGTGAGTCAGAGAGCTCTGAATGTCCCAAAAACCTTTGCATCCTGAAAGGGGCATTAACAGGCATCCTAGACCACTGAAATTCCCAAATATAATTTTGGCACAAAAAATGCATCCTACCCCCCTGAAAGTTAAGAATATGTTAGCAGCCCAAAAAAGGCCTTAAAATGCATCTTAGGCCTGCAAAAATGTTGAAAACCTTGGAGGCCCTAAAAAGGGGTTTACAGGCATCCTAGACCCCCTAAAGTCCAGAAAATGTTGGTGTCCCAGAAACAGGGTCAGAGAGCGCTGAATGTCCCAAAAACATGTGTAGCCTGAATGGGGCATTAACCCGCATCCTAGACCACTGAAATTCCCAAAAATATTTTTTCCACGAAAAATGCATCTTACATCCGTGAACGTTCAGAATATGTTAGCAGCCCAAAAAAGGCATTAAAATGCATCTTAGGCCTGCAAAAATATTGAAAACTTTGGAAGCCCAAAAAAGGGGTTTACAGGCATCCTAGACCCCCTAAAGTCCAGAAAATGATGGTGGCCCAAAAACTGCGTCAGAGAGCGCTGAATGACCCAAAACATATGTAGCCTGAAAGGGGCATTAACCCGCATCCTAGACCACTGAAATTCCCAAAAATATTTTTTCCACGAAAAATGCATCTTACATCGTGAACGTTCAGAATATGTTAGCAGCCCAAAAAAGGCCTTAAAATGCATCTTAGGCCTGCAAAAATGTTGAAAACTTTGGAGGCCGAAAAAAGGGGTTTACAGGCATCCTAGACCCCCTAAAGTCCAGAAAATGATGGTGGCCCAAAAACTGCGTCAGAGAGTGCTGAATGTCCCAAAAACATTGGCAGGCTGAAAGGGGCATTAACCCGCATCCTAGACCACTGAAATTCCCAAAAATAATTTTTCCACGAAAAATGCATCTTACATCCGTGAACGTTCAGAATATGTTAGCAGCCCAAAAAAGGCCTTAAAATGCATTTTAGGCCTGCAAAAATGTTGAAAACTTTGGAGGCCAAAAAAAGGGGTTTACAGGCATCCTAGACCCCCTAAAGTCCAAAAATGTTGGTGGCCCAGAAACAGGGTCAGAGAGCTCTGAATGTCTCAAAAACATGTGCAGCCTGAAAGGGGCATTAACCCGCCTCCTAGACCACTGAAATCCCCAAAAATATATTTTCCATGAAAAATGCATCTTACATCGGTGAATGTTCAGAATATGTTAGCAGCTCAAAAAAGGCCTTAAAATGCATCTTAGGCCTGCAAAAATGTAGAAAACGTTGGAGGCCCTAAAAAGGGGTTTACAGGCATCCTAGACCCCCTAAAGTCCAGAAAATGTTGGTGGGCCAAAAACTGAGTCAGAGAGCTCTGAATGTCCCAAAAACATTTGCATCCTGAAAGGGGCATTAACCCGCATCCTAGACCACTGAAATTCCCAAAAATAATTTTGGCACAAAAAATGCATCCTACACCCCTGAAAGTTAAGAATATGTTAGCAGCCCAAAAAAGGCCTTAAAATGCATTTTAGGCCTGCAAAAATGTAGAAAACTTTGGAGGCCCAAAAAAGAGGTTTACAGGCATCCTAAACCCCCTAAAGTCCAGAAAATATTGGTGGCCGACAAACAGAGTCAGAGAGCGCTGAATGTCTTAAAAACATGTTTAGCCTGAAAGGGGCATTAACTCGCATCCTAGACCACTGAAATTCCCAAAAATATTTTTTCCATGAAAAATGCATCTTACATCCTTGAATGTTCAGAATATGTTAGCAGCCCAAAAAAGACCTTAAAATGCATTTTAGGCCTGGAAAAATGTTGAAAAATTTGGAGGCCCAAAAACGGGGTTTACAGGCATCCTAGACCCCCTTAACTCCAGAAAATGATGGTGCCCAAATAATGTGTCAGAGAGCTCTGAATGTCCCTAACGCATTTGCATCCTGAAAGGGGCATTAACCCGCATCCTAGACCACTGAAATTCCCAAAAATATTTTTGGCACGAAAAATGCATCCTACACCTCTGAAAGTTAAGAATATGTTAGCAGCCCAAAAAAGGCCTTGAAATGCATCTTAGGCCTTCAAAAATGTTGAAAACTTTGGAGGCCCTAAAAAGAGGGGTTTACAGGCATCCTAGACCCCCTAAAGTCCAGAAAATGATGGTGGCCCAGAAACTGCGTCAGAGAGCGCTGAATGTCCCAAAAACATGTGTAGCCTGAAAGGGGCATTAACCCGCATCCTAGACCACTGAAATTCCCAAAAATATTTTTTCCACGAAAAATGCATCCTACACCTCTTGAAAGTTAAGAATATGTTAGCAGCCCAAAAAAGGCCTTGAAATGCATCTTAGGCCTTCAAAAATGTTGAAAACTTTGGAGGCCCTATAAAGAGGGGTTTACAGGCATCCTAGACCCCCTAAAGTCCAGAAAATGTTGGTGGCCCAGAACCAGGGTCAGAAAGCTCTGAATGTCCCAAAAACATTTGCAGCCTGAAAGGGGCATTAACCCGCATCCTAGACCACTGAAATTCCCAAAAATATTTTTTCCGCGAAAAATGCATCTTACATCCGTGAACGTTCAGAATATGTTAGCAGCCCAAAAAAGGCATTAAAATGCATCTTAGACCTGCAAAAATATTGAAAACTTTGGAGGCCCAAAAAAGGGGTTTACCGGCATCCTAGACCCCCTAAAGTCCAGAAAATGATGGTGGCCCAAAAACTGTGTCAGAGAGCGCTGAATGTCCCAAAAACATGTATAGCCTGAAAGGGGCATTAACCCGCATCCTAGACCACTGAAATTCCCAAAAATATTTTTGGCACGAAAAATGCATCCTACACCCCTGAAAGTTAAGAATATGTTAGCAGCCCAAAAAAGGCCTTAAAATGCATCTTAGGCCTGCAAAAATGTTGAAAACTTTGGAGGCCGAAAAAAAGGTTTTACAGGCATCCTAGACCCCCTAAAGTGCAGAAAATAATGGTGGCCCTAAAACTGTGTCAGAGAGCTCTGAATGTCCCAAAAACATTTGCATCCTGAAAGGGGCATTAACCCGCATCCTAAACCACTGAAATTCCCAAAAATAATTTTGGCACAAAAAATGCATCCTACACCCCTGAAAGTTAAGAATATGTTAGCAGCCCAAAAAAGGCCTTAAAATGCATCTTAGGCCTGCAAAAATGTAGAAAACTTTGGAGGCCCAAAAAAGAGGTTTACAGGCATCCTAAACCCCCTAAAGTCCAGAAAATGTTGGTGGCCGACAAACAGAGTCAGAGAGCGCTGAATGTCCCAAAAACATGTTTAGCCTGAAAGGGGCATTAACTCGCATCCTAGACCACTGAAATTCCCAAAAATATTTTTTCCATGAAAAATGCATCTTACATCCGTGAATGTTCAGAATATGTTAGCAGCCCAAAAAAGACCTTAAAATGCATTTTAGGCCTGGAAAAATGTTGAAAACTTTGGAGGCCCAAAAACAGGGTTTTACAGGCATCCTAGACCCCCTAAAGTGCAGAATATAATGGTGGCCCTAAAACTGTGTCAGAGAGCTCTGAATGTCCCAAAAACATTGGCAGCCTGAAAGGGACATTAACCCGCATCCTAGACCACTGAAATTCCCAAAAATTATTTTGGCACAAAAAATGCATCCTACACCTCTGAAAGTTAAGAATATGTTAGCAGCCCAAAAAAGGCCTTAAAATGCAACTTAGGCCTGCAAAAATGTTGAAAACTTTGAAGGCCCAAAAAAGGGGTTTACAGGCATCCTAGACCCCCTAAAGTCCAGAAAATGTTGGTGTCCCAGAAACAGGGTCAGAGAGCGCTGAATGTCCCAAAAACATGTGTAGCCTGAATGGGGCATTAACCCGCATCCTAGACCACTGAAATTCCCAAAAATATTTTTTCCACGAAAAATGCATCTTACATCCGTGAACGTTCAGAATATGTTAGCAGCCCAAAAAAGGCATTAAAATGCATCTTAGGCCTGCAAAAATATTGAAAACTTTGGAGGCCCAAAAAAGGGGTTTACAGGCATCCTAGACCCCCTAAAGTCCAGAAAATGATGGTGGCCCAAAAACTGCGTCAGAGAGCGCTGAATGTCCCAAAACATGTGTAGCCTGAAAGGGGCATTAACCCGCATCCTAGACCACTGAAATTCCCAAAAATATTTTTGGCACGAAAAATGCATCCTACACCCCTGAAAGTTAAGAATATGTTAGCAGCCCAAAAAAGGCCTTAAAATGCATCTTAGGCCTGCAAAAATGTTGAAAACTTTGGAGGCCGAAAAAAAGGTTTTACAGGCATCCTAGACCCCCTAAAGTGCAGAAAATAATGGTGGCCCTAAAACTGTGTCAGAGAGCTCTGAATGTCCCAAAAACATTGGCAGCCTGAAAGGGACATTAACCCGCATCCTAGACCACTGAAATTCCCAAAAAATTATTTTGACACAAAAAATGCATCCTACACCTCTGAAAGTTAAGAATATGTTAGCAGCCCAAAAAAGGCTTTAAAATGCAACTTAGGCCTGCAAAAATGTTGAAAACTTTGAAGGCCCAAAAAGGGGTTTACAGGCATTCTAGACCCCCTAAAGTCCAGAAAATGTTGGTGGCCCAGAAACAGGGTCAGAAAGCGCTGAATGTCCCAAAAACATGTGTAGCCTGAAAGGGGCATTAACCCGCCTCCCAGACCACTGAAATCCCCAAAAATATTTTTTCCACGAAAAATGCATCTTACATCGGTGAATGTTCAGAATATGTTAGCAGCTCAAAAAAGGCCTTAAAATGCATCTTAGGCCTGCAAAAATGTAGAAAACTTTGGAGGCCCTAAAAAGGGGTTTACAGGCATCCTAGACCCCCTAAAGTCCAGAAAATGTTGGTGGGCCAAAAACTGAGTCAGAGAGCTCTGAATGTCCCAAAAACATTTGCATCCTGAAAGGGGCATTAACCCGCATCCTAGACCACTGAAATTCCCAAAAATAATTTTGGCACAAAAAATGCATCCTACACCCCTGAAAGTTAAGAATATGTTAGCAGCCCAAAAAAGGCCTTAAAATGCATCTTAGGCCTGCAAAAATGTAGAAAACTTTGGAGGCCCAAAAAAGAGGTTTATAGGCATCCTAAACCCCCTAAAGTCCAGAAAATGTTGGTGGCCGACAAACAGAGTCAGAGAGCGCTGAATGTCCCAAAAACATGTTTAGCCTGAAAGGGGCATTAACTCGCACCCTAGACCACTGAAATTCCCAAAAATATTTTTTCCATGAAAAATGCATCTTACATCCGTGAATGTTCAGAATATGTTAGCAGCCCAAAAAAGACCTTAAAATGCATTATAGGCCTGGAAAAATGTTGAAAACTTTGGAGGCCCAAAAACAGGGTTTTACAGGCATCCTAGACCCCCTAAAGTGCAGAATATAATGGTGGCCCTAAAACTGTGTCAGAGAGCTCTGAATGTCCCAAAAACATTGGCAGCCTGAAAGGGGCATTAACAGGCATCCTAGACCACTGAAATTCCCAAATATAATTTTGGCACAAAAAATGCATCCTACCCCCCTGAAAGTTAAGAATATGTTAGCAGCCCAAAAAAGGCCTTAAAATGCATCTTAGGCCTGCAAAAATGTTGAAAACCTTGGAGGCCCTAAAAAGGGGTTTACAGGCATCCTAGACCCCCTAAAGTCCAGAAAATGTTGGTGTCCCAGAAACAGGGTCAGAGAGCGCTGAATGTCCCAAAAACATGTGTAGCCTGAATGGGGCATTAACCCGCATCCTAGACCACTGAAATTCCCAAAAATATTTTTTCCACGAAAAATGCATCTTACATCCGTGAACGTTCAGAATATGTTAGCAGCCCAAAAAAGGCATTAAAATGCATCTTAGGCCTGCACAAATATTGAAAACTTTGGAGGCCCAAAAAAGGGGTTTACAGGCATCCTAGACCCCCTAAAGTCCAGAAAATGATGGTGGCCCAAAAACTGCGTCAGAGAGCGCTGAATGTCCCAAAACATGTGTAGCCTGAAAGGGGCATTAACCCGCATCCTAGACCACTGAAATTCCCAAAAATATTTTTGGCACGAAAAATGCATCCTACACCCCTGAAAGTTAAGAATATGTTAGCAGCCCAAAAAAGGCCTTAAAATGCATCTTAGGCCTGCAAAAATGTTGAAAACTTTGGAGGCCGAAAAAAAGGTTTTACAGGCATCCTAGACCCCCTAAAGTGCAGAAAATAATGGTGGCCCTAAAACTGTGTCAGAGAGCTCTGAATGTCCCAAAAACATTGGCAGCCTGAAAGGGACATTAACCCGCATCCTAGACCACTGAAATTCCCAAAAAATTATTTTGACACAAAAAATGCATCCTACACCTCTGAAAGTTAAGAATATGTTAGCAGCCCAAAAAAGGCTTTAAAATGCAACTTAGGCCTGCAAAAATGTTGAAAACTTTGAAGGCCCAAAAAGGGGTTTACAGGCATCCTAGACCCCCTAAAGTCCAGAAAATGTTGGTGGCCCAGAAACAGGGTCAGAAAGCGCTGAATGTCCCAAAAACATGTGTAGCCTGAAAGGGGCATTAACCCGCCTCCCAGACCACTGAAATCCCCAAAAATATTTTTTCCACGAAAAATGCATCTTACATCGGTGAATGTTCAGAATATGTTAGCAGCCCAAAAAGGCCTTAAAATGCAACTTAGGCCTGCAAAAATGTTGAAAACTTTGAAGGCCCAAAAAAGGGGTTTACAGGCATCCTAGACCCCCTAAAGTCCAGAAAATGATGTTGGCCCAAAAGGTGAGTCAGAGAGCTCTGAATGTCCCAAAAACATTTGCATCCTGAAAGGGGCATTAACAGGCATCCTAGACCACTGAAATTCCCAAATATAATTTTGGCACAAAAAATGCATCCTACAACCCTGAAAGTTAAGAATATGTTAGCAGCCCAAAAAAGGCCTTAAAATGCATCTTAGGCCTGCAAAAATGTTGAAAACCTTGGAGGCCCTAAAAAGGGGTTTACAGGCATCCTAGACCCCCTAAAGTCCAGAAAATGTTGGTGGCGCAGAAACAGGGTCAGAGAGCGCTGAATGTCCCAAAAACATGTGTAGCCTGAAAGGGGCATTAACCCGCATCCTAGACCACTGAAATTCCCAAAAATAATTTTTCCACGAAAAATGCATCTTACATCCGTGAACGTTGAGAATATGTTAGCAGCCCAAAAAAGGCCTTAAAATGCATTTTAGGCCTGCAAAAATGTTGAAAACTTTGGAGGCCAAAAAAAGGGGTTTACAGGCATCCTAGACCCCCTAAAGTCCAAAAATGTTGGTGGCCCAGAAACAGGGTCAGAGAGCTCTGAATGTCCCAAAAACATGTGCAGCCTGAAAGGGGCATTAACCCGCCTCCTAGACCACTGAAATCCCCAAAAATATATTTTCCACGAAAAATGCATTTTACATCGGTGAATGTTCAGAATATGTTAGCAGCTCAAAAAAGGCCTTAAAATGCATCTTAGGCCTGCAAAAATGTAGAAAACTTTGGAGGCCCTAAAAAGGGGTTTACAGGCATCCTAGACCCCCTAAAGTCCTGAAAATGTTGGTGGGCCAACAACTGAGTCAGAGAGCTCTGAATGCCCAAAAACATTTGCATCCTGAAAGGGGCATTAACCCGCATCCTAGACCACTGAAATTCCCAAAAATAATTTTGGCACAAAAAATGCATCCTACACCCCTGAAAGTTAAGAATTTGTTAGCAGCCCAAAAAAGGCCTTAAAATGCATCTTAGGCCTGCAAAAATGTAGAAAACTTTGGAGGCCCAAAAAAGAGGTTTACAGTCATCCTAAACCCCCTAAAGTCCAGAAAATATTGGTGGCCGACAAACAGAGTCAGAGAGCGCTGAATGTCCCAAAAACATGTTTAGCCTGAAAGGGGCATTAACTCGCATCCTAGACCACTGAAATTCCCAAAAATATTTTTTCCACGAAAAATGCATCTTACATCCGTGAACGTTCAGAATATGTTAGCAGCCCAAAAAAGGCATTAAAATGCATCTTAGGCCTGCAAAAATATTGAAAACTTTGGAGGCCTAAAAAAGGGGTTTACAGGCATCCAAGACCCCCTAAAGTCCAGAAAATGATGGTGGCCCAAAAACTGCGTCAGAGAGCGCTGAATGTCCCAAAACATGTGTAGCCTGAAAGGGGCATTAACCCGCATCCTAGACCACTGACATTCCCAAAAATAATTTTGGCACACAAAATGCATCCTACACCCCTGAAAGTTAAGAGTATGTTAGCAGCCCAAAAAAGGCCTTAAAATGCATCTTAGGCCTGCAAAAATGTTGAAAACTTTGGAGGCCAAAAAAAGGTTTTACAGGCATCCTAGACCCCCTAAAGTGCAGAAAATAATGGTGGCACTAAAACTGTGTCAGAGAGCTCTGAATGTCCCAAAAACATTGGCAGCCTGAAAGGGACATTAACCCGCATCCTAGACCACTGAAATTCCCAAAAATATTTTTTCCACGAAAAATGCATCTTACATCGGTGAATGTTCAGAATATATTAGCAGCTCAAAAAAGGCCTTAAAATGCATCTTAGGCCTGCAAAAATGTAGAAAACTTTGGAGGCCCTAAAAAGGGGTTTACAGGCATCCTAGACCCCCTAAAGTCCAGAAAATGTTGGTGGGCGACAAACAGAGTCACAGAGCGCTGAATGTCCCAAAAACATGTTTAGCCTGAAAGGGGCATTAACTCGCATCCTAGACCACTGAAATTCCCAAAAATATTTTTTACATGAAAAATGCATCTTACATCCGTGAACGTTCAGAATATGTTAGCAGCCCAAAAAAGACCTTAAAATGCATTTTAGGCCTGGAAAATGTTGAAAACTTTGGAGGCCCAAAAACGGGGTTTACAGGCATCCTAGACCCCCTTAACTCCAGAAAATGATGGTGCCCAAATACTGTTTCAGAGAGCTCTGAATGTCCCTAACGCATTTGCAGCCTAAAAGGGGCATTAACCAGCATCCTAGACCACTGAAATTCCCAAAAATAATTTTGGCACAAAAAATGCATCCTACACCCCTAAAAGTTAAGAATATGTTAGCAGCCCAAAAAAGGCCTTAAAATGCAACTTAGGCCTGCAAAATGTTGAAAACTTTGAAGGCCCAAAAAAGGGGTTTACAGGCATCCTAGACCCCCTAAAGTCCAGAAAATGATGTTGGCCCAAAAGGTGAGTCAGAGAGCTCTGAATGTCCCAAAAACATTTGCATCCTGAAAGGGGCATTAACAGGCATCCTAGACCACTGAAATTCCCAAATATAATTTTGGTACAAAAAATGCATCCTACACCACTGAATGTTACGAATATGTTAGCAGCCCAAAAAAGGCCTTAAAATGCATTTTAGTCTTGCAAAAATG
This sequence comes from Ambystoma mexicanum, assembly GCF_040938575.1. NCBI lineage: Eukaryota > Metazoa > Chordata > Amphibia > Caudata > Ambystomatidae > Ambystoma > Ambystoma mexicanum. Next base: position 232,613,955 of record NC_090933.1, read on the forward strand.
TTGAAAACTTTGGAGGCCCAAAAAAAGGGGTTTACAGGCATCCTAGACCCCCTAAAGTCCAGAAAATGTTGGTGGCCGAGAAACAGGGTCAGAGAGCTCTGAATGTCCCAAAAACATGTGCAGCCTGAAAGGGGCATTAACCCGCATCCTAGACCACTGAAATCCCCAAAAATATTTTTTCCACGAAAAATGCATCTTACATCGGTGAAGGTTCAGAATATGTTAGCAGCTCAAAAAAGGCCTTAAAATGCATCTTAGGCCTGCAAAAATGTAGAAAACTTTGGAGGCCCTAAAAAGGGGTTTACAGGCATCCTAGACCCCCTAAAGTCCAGAAAATGTTGGCGGGCCAAAAACTGAGTCAGAGAGCTCTGAATGTCCCAAAAACACCTGAAGCCTGAAAGGGGCATTAACCCGCATCCTAGACGACTGAAATTCCCAAAAATATTTTTGGCACGAAAAATGCATCCTACACCTCTGAAAGTTAAGAATATGTTAGCAGCCCAAAAAAGGCCTTGAAATGCATCTTAGGCCTTCAAAAATGTTGAAAACTTTGGAGGCCGAAAAAAGGGTTTTACAGGCATCCTAGACCCCCTAAAGAGCAGATAATAATGGTGGCCCTAAAACTGTGTCAGAGAGCTCTGAATGTCCCAAAAACATTGGCAGCCTGAAAGGGGCATTAACAGGCATCCTAGACCACTGAAATTCCCAAATATAATTTTGGCACAAAAAATGCATCCTACACCCCTGAAAGTTAAGAATATGTTAGCAGCCCAAAAAAGGCCTTAAAATGCATTTTAGGCCTGCAAAAATGTTGAAAACCTTGGAGGCCCTAAAAAGGGGTTTGCAGGCATCCTAGACCCCCTAAAGTCCAGAAAATGTTGGTGGCCCAGAAACAGGGTCAGAGAGCGCTGAATGTCCCAAAAACATGTGTAGCCTGAAAGGGGCATTAACCCGCATCCTAGACCACTGAAATTCCCAAAAATATTTTTTCTACGAAAAATGCATCTTACATCCGTGAACGTTCAGAATATGTTAGCAGCCCAAAAAAGACCTTAAAATGCATCTTAGGCCTGCAAAAATGTTGAAAACTTTGGAGGCCGAAAAACGGGGTTTACAGGCATCCTAGACCCCCTAAAGTGCAGAAAATAATGGTGGCCCTAAAACTGTGTCAGAGAGCTCTGAATGTCCCAAAAACATTGGCAGCCTGAAAGGGGCATTAACAGGCATCCTAGACCACTGAAATTCCCAAAAATATTTTTTCCACGAAAAATGCATCTTACATCCGTGAACGTTCAGAATATGTTAGCAGCCCAAAAAAGGCATTAAAATGCATCTTAGGCCTGCAAAAATATTGAAAACTTTGGAGGCCCAAAAAAGGGGTTTACAGGCATCCTAGACCCCCTAAAGTCCAGAAAATGATGGTGGCCCAAAAACTGCGTCAGAGAGCGCTGAATGTCCCAAAAACATGTGTAGCCTGAAAGGGGCATTAACCCGCATCCTAGACCACTGAAATTCCCAAAAATATTTTTTCCACGAAAAATGCATCTTACATCCGTGAACGTTCAGAATATGTTAGCAGCTCAAAAAAGGCCTTAAAATGCATCTTAGGCCTGCAAAAATGTAGACAACTTTGGAGGCCCTAAAAAGGGGTTTACAGGCATCCTAGACCCCCTAAAGTCCAGGAAATGTTGGCGGGCCAAAAACTGAGTCAGAGAGCTCTGAATGTCCCAAAAACACGTGAAGCCTGAAAGGGGCATTAACCCGCATCCTAGACGACTGAAATTCCCAAAAATATTTTTGGCACGAAAAATGCATCCTACACCTCTGAAAGTTAAGAATATGTTAGCAGCTCAAAAAAGGCCTTAAAATGCATCTTAGGCCTGCAAAAATGTAGAAAACTTTGGAGGCCCTAAAAAGGGGTTTACAGGCATCCTAGACCCCCTAAGTCCAGAAAATGTTGGTGGGCCAAAAACTGAGTCAGAGAGCTCTGAATGTCCCAAAAACATTTGCATCCTGAAAGGGGCATTAACCCGCATCCTAGACCACTGAAATTCCCAAAAATAATTTTGGCACAAAAAATGCATCCTACACCCCTGAAAGTTAAGAATATGTTAGCAGCCCAAAAAAGGCCTTAAAATGCATTTTAGGCCTGCAAAAATGTAGAAAACTTTGGAGGCCCAAAAAAGAGGTTTACATGCATCCTAATCCCCCTAAAGTCCAGAAAATGTTGGTGGCCGACAAACAGAGTCAGAGAGCGCTGAATGTCCCAAAAACATGTTTAGCCTGAAAGGGGCATTAACTCGCATCCTAGACCACTGAAATTCCCAAAAATATTTTTTCCATGAAAAATGCATCTTACATCCGTGAATGTTCAGAATATGTTAGCAGCCCAAAAAAGACCTTAAAATGCATTTTAGGCCTGGAAAAATGTTGAAAACTTTGGAGGCCCAAAAACGGGGTTTACAGGCATCCTAGACCCCCTTAACTCCAGAAAATGATGGTGCCCAAATACTGTGTCAGAGAGCTCTGAATGTCCCTAACGCATTTGCAGCCTAAAAGGGGCATTAACCAGCATCCTAGACCACTGAAATTCCCAACAATAATTTTGGCACAAAAAATGCATCCTGCACCCCTAAAAGTTAAGAATATGTAAGCAGCCCAAAAAAGGCCTTAAAATGCAATTTAGGCCTGCAAAATGTTGAAAACTTTAAAGGCCCAAAAAAGGGGTTTACAGGCATCCTAGACCCCCTAAAGTCCAGAAAATGATGGTGGCCCAAAAGGTGCGTCAAAAACATTTGCATTCTGAAAGGGGCATTAACCCGCATCCTAGACCACTGAAATTCCCAAAAATAATTTTGGCACAAAAAATGCATCCTACACCCCTGAAAGTTAAGAATATGTTTGCAGCCCAAAAAAGGCCTTAAAATGCATCTTAGGCCTGCAAAAATGTTGAATACTTTGGAGGCCCAAAAAAGGTGTTTACAGGCATCCTAGACCCCCTAAAGTCCAGAAAATATTGGTGGCCCAAAAACTGCGTCAGAGAGCTCTGAATGTCCCAAAAACATTTGCAGTCTGAAAGGGGCATTAACCCGCATCCTAGACCACTGTAATTCCCAAAAATAATTTTGGCACAAAAAACGCATCCTACACCACTGAATGTTACGAATATGTTAGCAGCCCAAAAAAGGCCTTAAAATGCATTTAGGCCTGCAAAAATGTTGAAAACTTTGGAGGCCCAAAAAAGGGGTTTACAGGCATCCTAGACCCCCTAAAGTCCAGAAAATGTTGGTGGCCGAGAAACAGGGTCAGAGAGCTCTGAATGTCCCAAAAACATGTGCAGCCTGAAAGGGGCATTAACCCGCATCCTAGACCACTGAAATCCCCAAAAATATTTTTTCCACGAAAAATGCATCTTACATCGGTGAAGGTTCAGAATATGTTAGCAGCTCAAAAAAGGCCTTAAAATGCATCTTAGGCCTGCAAAAATGTAGAAAACTTTGGAAGCCCTAAAAAGGGGTTTACAGGCATCCTAGACCCCCTAAAGTCCAGAAAATGTTGGTGGGCCAAAAACTGAGTCAGAGAGCTCTGAATGTCCCAAAAACACGTGAAGCCTGAAAGGGGCATTAACCCGCATCCTAGACGACTGAAATTCCCAAAAATATTTTTGGCACGAAAAATGCATCCTACACCTCTGAAAGTTAAGAATATGTTAGCAGCTCAAAAAAGGCCTTAAAATGCATCTTAGGCCTGCAAAAATGTAGAAAACTTTGGAGGCCCTAAAAAGGGGTTTACAGGCATCCTAGACCCCCTAAGTCCAGAAAATGTTGGTGGGCCAAAAACTGAGTCAGAGAGCTCTGAATGTCCCAAAAACATTTGCATCCTGAAAGGGGCATTAACCCGCATCCTAGACCACTGAAATTCCCAAAAATAATTTTGGCACAAAAAATGCATCCTACACCCCTGAAAGTTAAGAATATGTTAGCAGCCCAAAAAAGGCCTTAAAATGCATTTTAGGCCTGCAAAAATGTAGAAAACTTTGGAGGCCCAAAAAAGATGTTTACATGCATCCTAAACCCCCTAAAGTCCAGAAAATGTTGGTGGCCGACAAACAGAGTCAGAGAGCGCTGAATGTCGCAAAAACATGTTTAGCCTGAAAGGGGCATTAACTCGCATCCTAGACCACTGAAATTCCCAAAAATATTTTTTCCATGAAAAATGCATCTTACATCCGTGAATGTTCAGAATATGTTAGCAGCCCAAAAAAGACCTTAAAATGCATTTTAGGCCTGGAAAAATGTTGAAAACTTTGGAGGCCCAAAAACGGGGTTTACAGGCATCCTAGACCCCCTTAACTCCAGAAAATGATGGTGCCCAAATACTGTGTCAGAGAGCTCTGAATGTCCCTAACGCATTTGCAGCCTAAAAGGGGCATTAACCAGCATCCTAGACCACTGAAATTCCCAACAATAATTTTGGCACAAAAAATGCATCCTGCACCCCTAAAAGTTAAGAATATGTAAGCAGCCCAAAAAAGGCCTTAAAATGCAATTTAGGCCTGCAAAATGTTGAAAACTTTAAAGGCCCAAAAAAGGGGTTTACAGGCATCCTAGACCCCCTAAAGTCCAGAAAATGATGGTGGCCCAAAAGGTGCGTCAAAAACATTTGCATTCTGAAAGGGGCATTAACCCGCATCCTAGACCACTGAAATTCCCAAAAATAATTTTGGCACAAAAAATGCATCCTACACCCCTGAAAGTTAAGAATATGTTAGCAGCCCAAAAAAGGCCTTAAAATGCATCTTAGGCCTGCAAAAATGTTGAATACTTTGGAGGCCCAAAAAAGGTGTTTACAGGCATCCTAGACCCCCTAAAGTCCAGAAAATATTGGTGGCCCAAAAACTGCGTCAGAGAGCTCTGAATGTCCCAAAAACATTTGCAGTCTGAAAGGGGCATTAACCCGCATCCTAGACCACTGTAATTCCCAAAAATAATTTTGGCACAAAAAACGCATCCTACACCACTGAATGTTACGAATATGTTAGCAGCCCAAAAAAGGCCTTAAAATGCATTTAGGCCTGCAAAAATGTTGAAAACTTTGGAGGCCCAAAAAAGGGGTTTACAGGCATCCTAGACCCCCTAAAGTCCAGAAAATGTTGGTGGCCGAGAAACAGGGTCAGAGAGCTCTGAATGTCCCAAAAACATGTGCAGCCTGAAAGGGGCATTAACCCGCATCCTAGACCACTGAAATCCCCAAAAATATTTTTTCCACGAAAAATGCATCTTACATCGGTGAAGGTTCAGAATATGTTAGCAGCTCAAAAAAGGCCTTAAAATGCATCTTAGGCCTGCAAAAATGTAGAAAACTTTGGAAGCCCTAAAAAGGGGTTTACAGGCATCCTAGACCCCCTAAAGTCCAGAAAATGTTGGTGGGCCAAAAACTGAGTCAGAGAGCTCTGAATGTCCCAAAAACATGTGAAGCCTGAAAGGGGCATTAACCCGCATCCTAGACGACTGAAATTCCCAAAAATATTTTTGGCACGAAAAATGCATCCTACACCTCTGAAAGTTAAGAATATGTTAGCAGCCCAAAAAAGGCCTTGAAATGCATCTTAGGCCTTCAAAAATGTTGAAAACTTTGGAGGCCGAAAAAAGGGTTTTACAGGCATCCTAGACCCCCTAAAGTGCAGAAAATAATGGTGGCCCTAAAACTGTGTCAGAGAGCTCTGAATGTCCCAAAAACATTGGCAGCCTGAAAGGGGCATTAACAGGCATCCTAGACCACTGAAATTCCCAAATATAATTTTGGCACAAAAAATGCATCCTACACCCCTGAAAGTTAAGAATATGTTAGCAGCCCAAAAAAGGCCTTAAAATGCATTTTAGGCCTGCAAAAATGTAGAAAACTTTGGAGGCCCAAAAAAGAGGTTTACATGCATCCTAAACCCCCTAAAGTCCAGAAAATGTTGGTGGCCGACAAACAGAGTCAGAGAGCGCTGAATGTCCCAAAAACATGTTTAGCCTGAAAGGGGCATTAACCCGCATCCTAGACCACTGAAATTCCCAAAAATATTTTTTCCATGAAAAATGCATCTTACATCCGTGAACGTTCAGAATATGTTAGCAGCCCAAAAAAGGCATTAAAATGCATCTTAGGCCTGCAAAAATATTGAAAACTTTGGAGGCCCAAAAAAGGGGTTTACAGGCATCCTAGACCCCCTAAAGTCCAGAAAATGATGGTGGCCCAAAAACTGCGTCAGAGAGCGCTGAATGTCCCAAAAACATGTGTAGCCTGAAAGGGGCATTAACCCGCATCCTAGACCACTGAAATTCCCAAAAATATTTTTTCCACGAAAAATGCATCTTACATCGGTGAATGCTCAGAATATGTTAGCAGCTCAAAAAAGGCCTTAAAATGCATCTTAGGCCTGCAAAAATGTAGAAAACTTTGGAGGCCCTAAAAAGGGGTTTACAGGCATCCTAGACCCCCTAAAGTCCAGAAAATGTTGGAGGGCCAAAAACTGAGTCAGAGAGCTCTGAATGTCCCAAAAACATTTGCATCCTGAAAGGGGCATTAACCCGCATCCTAGACCACTGAAATTCCCAAAAATAATTTTGGCCCACAAAATGCATCCTACACCCCTGAAAGTTAAGAATATGTTAGCAGCCCAAAAAAGGCCTTAAAATGCATCTTAGGCCTGCAAAAATGTTGAAAACTTTGGAGGCCCTAAAAAGGGGTTTACAGGCATCCTAGACCCCTAAAGTCCAGAAAATGTTGGTGGCGCAGAACCAGGGTCAGAAAGCTCTGAATGTCCCAAAAACATTTGCAGCCTGAAAGGGGCATTAACCCGCATCCTAGACCACTGAAATTCCCAAAAATATTTTTGGCACGAAAAATGCATTCTACACCCCTGAAAGTTAAGAATATGTTAGCAGCCCAAAAAAGGCCTTAAAATGCATCTTAGGCCTGCAAAAATGTTGAAAACTTTGGAGGCCGAAAAAAGGTTTTACAGGCATCCTAGACCCCCTAAAGTGCAGAAAATAATGGTGGCCCTAAAACTGTGTCAGAGAGCTCTGAATGTCCCAAAAACATTGGCAGCCTGAAAGGGGCATTAACCCGCATCCTAGACCACTGAAATTCCCAAAATTATTTTGGCACAAAAAATGCATCCTACACCCCTGAAAGTTAAGAATATGTTAGCAGCCCAAAAAAGGCCTTAAAATGCAACTTAGGCCTGCAAAAATGTTGCAAACATTGAAGGCCCAAAAAAGGGGTTTACAGGCATCCTAGACCCCCTAAAGTCCAGAAAATGATGTTGGCCCAAAAGGTGAGTCAGAGAGCTCTGAATGTCCCAAAAACATTTGCATCCTGAAAGGGGCATTAACAGGCATCCTAGACCACTGAAATTCCCAAATATAATTTTGGTACAAAAAATGTATCCTACACACCTGAAAGTTAAGAATATGTTAGCATCCCAAAAAAGGCCTTAAAATGCATCTTAGGCCTGCAAAAATGTTGAAAACCTTGGAGGCCCTAAAAAGGGGTTTACAGGCATCCTAGACCCCCTAAAGGCCAGAAAATGTTGGTGGCCCAGAAACAGGGTCAGAGAGCTCTGAATGTCCCAAAAACATTTGCAGCCTGAAAGGGGCATTAACCCGCATCCTAGACCACTGAAATTCCCTAAAATATTTTTCCACGAAAAATGCATCTTACATCCGTGAACGTTCAGAATATGTTAGCAGCCCAAAAAAGACCTTAAAATGCATCTTAGGCCTGCAAAAATGTTGAAAACTTTGGAGGCCCAAAAACGGGGTTTACAGGCATCCTAGACCCCCTAAAGTCCAGAAAATGATGGTGGCCCAAAAACTGCGTCAGAGAGTGCTGAATGTCCCAAAAACATTGGCAGCCTGAAAGGGGCATTAACCCGCATCCTAGATCACTGAAATTCCCAAAAATAATTTTTCCACGAAAAATGCATCTTACATCCGTGAACGTTCAGAATATGTTAGCAGCCCAAAAAGGCCTAAAAATGCATTTTAGGCCTGCAAAAATGTTGAAAACTTTGGAGGCCCAAAAAAGGGGTTTACAGGCATCCTAGACCCCCTAAAGTCCAAAAAATTTTGGTGGCCGAGAAACAGGGTCAGAGAGCTCTGAATGTCCCAAAAACATGTGCAGCCTGAAAGGGGCATTAACCCGCCTCCTATACCACTGAAATCCCCAAAAATATTTTTTCCATGAAAAATGCATCTTACATCGGTGAACGTTCAGAATATGTTAGCAGCTCAAAAAAAAAAGGCCTTAAAATGCATCTTAGGCCTGCAAAAATGTAGAAAACTTTGGAGGCCCTAAAAAGGGGTTTACAGGCATCCTAGACCCCCTAAAGTCCAGAAAATGTTGGTGGGCCAAAAACTGAGTCAGAGAGCTCTGAATGTCCCAAAAACATGTGAAGCCTGAAAGGGGCATTAACCCGCATCCTAGACGACTGAAATTCCCAAAAATATTTTTGGCACGAAAAAAGGAATCCTACACCCCTAAAAGTTAAGAATATGTTAGCAGCCCAAAAAAGGCCTAATAATGCAACTTAGGCCTGCAGAAATGTTGAAAACTTTGAAGGCCCAAAAAAGGCGTTTACAGGCATCCTAGACCCCCTAAAGTCCAGAAAATGATGTTGGCCCAAAAGGTGCATCAGAGAGCTCTGAATGTCCCAAAAACATTTGCATCCTGAAAGGGGCATTAACCCGCATCCTAGACCACTGAAATTCCCAAAAATAATTTTGGCACAAAAAATGCATCCTACACCCCTGAAAGTTAAGAATATGTTAGCAGCCCAAAAAAGGCCTTAAAATGCATCTTAGGCCTGCAAAAATGTAGAAAACTTTGGAGGCCCAAAAAAGAGGTTTACAGGCATCCTAGACCCCCTAAAGTCTAGAAAATGTTGGTGGCCGACAAACAGAGTCAGAGAGCGCTGAATGTCCCAAAAACATGTGTAGCCTGAAAGGGGCATTAACTCGCATCCTAGACCACTGAAATTCCCAAAAAACTTTTTTCCATGAAAAATGCATCTTACATCCGTGAATGTTCAGAATATGTTAGCAGCCCACAAAAGACCTTAAAATGCATTTTAGGCCTGGAAAAATGTTGAAAACTTTGGAGGCCCAAAAACGGGGTTTACAGGCATCCTAGACCCCCTTAACTCCAGAAAATGATGGTGCCCAAATACTGTGTCAGAGAGCTCTGAATGTCCCTAACGCATTTGCAGCCTAAAAGGGGCCTTAACCCGCATCCTAGACCACTGAAATTCCCAAAAATAATTTTGGCACAAAAAATGCATCCTACACCCCTGAAAGTTAAGAATATGTTAGCAGCCCAAAAAAGGCCTTAAAATGCATCTTAGGCCTGCAAAAATGTAGAAAACTTTGGAGGCCCAAAAAAGAGGTTTACAGGCATCCTAGACCCCCTAAAGTCTAGAAAATGTTGGTGGCCGACAAACAGAGTCAGAGAGCGCTGAATGTCCCAAAAACATGTGTAGCCTGAAAGGGGCATTAACTCGCATCCTAGACCACTGAAATTCCCAAAAAAATTTTTTCCATGAAAAATGCATCTTACATCCGTGAATGTTCAGAATATGTTAGCAGCCCACAAAAGACCTTAAAATGCATTTTAGGCCTGGAAAAATGTTGAAAACTTTGGAGGCCCAAAAACGGGGTTTACAGGCATCCTAGACCCCCTTAACTCCAGAAAATGATGGTGCCCAAATACTGTGTCAGAGAGCTCTGAATGTCCCTAACGCATTTGCAGCCTAAAAGGGGCCTTAACCCGCACCCTAGACCACTGAAATTCCCAAAAATAATTTTGGCACAAAAAATGCATCCTACTCCCCTAAAAGTTAAGAATATGTTAGCAGCCCAAAATAGGCCTTAAAATGAAACTTAGGCTTGCAAAAATGTTGAAAACTTTGAAGGCCCAAAAAAGGGGTTTACAGGCATCCTAGACCCCCTAAAGTCCAGAAAATGATGGTGGCCCATAAGGTGCGTCAGAGAGCTCTGAATGTCCCAAAAACATGTGCAGCCTGAAAGGGGCATTAACCCGCATCCTAGACGACTGAAATTCCCAAAAATATTTTTGGCACGAAAAATGCATCCTACACCTCTGAAAGTTAAGAATATGTTAGCAGCCCAAAAAAGGCCTTGAAATGCATCTTAGGCCTTCAAAAATGTTGAAAACTTTGGAGGCCGAAAAAAGGGTTTTACAGGTATCCTAGACCCCCTAAAGTGCAGAAAATAATGGTGGCCCTAGAACTGTGTCAGAGAGCTCTGAATGTCCCAAAAACATTGGCAGCCTGAAAGGGGCATTAACAGGCATCCTAGACCACTGAAATTCCCAAATATAATTTTGGCACAAAAAATGCATCCTACACCCCTGAAAGTTAAGAATATGTTAGCAGCCCAAAAAAGGCCTTAAAATGCATCTTATGCCTGCAAAAATGTTGAAAACCTTGGAGGCCCTAAAAAGGGGTTTACAGGCATCCTAGACCCCCTAAAGTCCAGAAAATGTTGGTGGCCCAGAAACAGGGTCAGAGAGCGCTGAATGTCCCAAAAACATGTGTAGCCTGAAAGGGGCATTAACCCGCATCCTAGACCACTGAAATTCCCAAAAATATTTTTTCCACGAAAAATGCATCTTACATCCGTGAACGTTCAGAATATGTTAGCAGCCCAAAAAAGACCTTAAAATGCATCTTAGGCCTGCAAAAATGTTGAAAACTTTGGAGGCCCAAAAACAGGGTTTACAGGCATCCTAGACCCCCTAAAGTCCAGAAAATGATGGTGGCCCAAAAACTGCGTCAGAGAGTGCTGAATGTCCCAAAAACATTGGCAGCCTGAAAGGGGCATTAACCCGCCTCCTAGACCACTGAAATCCCCAAAAATATTTTTTCCACGAAAAATGCATCTTACATCGGTGAATGTTCAGAATATGTTAGCAGCTCAAAAAAGGCCTTAAAATGCCTCTTAGGCCTGCAAAAATGTAGAAAACTTTGGAGGCCCTAAAAAGGGGTTTACAGGCATCCTAGACCCCCTAAAGTCCAGAAAATGTTGGTGGGCCAAAAACTGAGTCAGAGAGCGCTGAATGTCCCAAAAACATTTGCATCCTGAAAGGGGCATTAACCCGCATCCTAGACCACTGAAATTCCCAAAAATAATTTTGGCCCACAAAATGCATCCTACACCCCTGAAAGTTAAGAATATGTTAGCAGCTCAAAAAAGGCCTTAAAATGCATCTTAGGCCTGCAAAAATGTTGAAAACTTTGGAGGCCCTAAAAAGGGGTTTACAGGCATCCTAGACCCCTAAAGTCCAGAACATGTTGGTGGCCCAGAACCAGGGTCAGAAAGCTCTGAATGTCCCAAAAACATTTGCAGCCTGAAAGGGGCATTAACCCGCATCCTAGACCACTGAAATTCCCAAAAATATTTTTGGCACGAAAAATGCATCCTACACCCCTGAAAGTTAAGAATATGTTAGCAGCCCAAAAAAGGCCTTAAAATGCATCTTAGGCCTGCAAAAATGTTGAAAACTTTGGAGGCCGAAAAAAGGTTGTACAGGCATCCTAGACCCCCTAAAGTGCAGGAAATAATGGTGGCCCTAAAACTGTGTCAGAGAGCTCTGAATGTCCCAAAAACATTGGCAGCCTGAAAGGGGCATTAACCCGCATCCTAGACCACTGAAATTCCCAAAAAATATTTTGGCACAAAAAATGCATCCTACACCCCTGAAAGTTAAGAATATGTTAGCAGCCCAAAAAAGGCCTTAAAATGCAACTTAGGCCTGCAAAAATGTTGAAAACATTGAAGGCCCAAAAAAGGGGTTTACAGGCATCCTAGACCCCCTAAAGTCCAGAAAATGATGGTGGCCCAAAAACTGCGTCAGAGAGCGCTGAATGTCCCAAAAACATGTGTAGCCTGAAAGGGGCATTAACCCGCATCCTAGACCACTGAAATTCCCAAAAATATTTTTTCCACGAAAAATGCATCTTACATCCGTGAACGTTCAGAATATGTTAGCAGCCGAAAAAAGACCTTAAAATGCATCTTAGGCCTGCAAAAATGTTGAAAACTTTGGAGGCCCAAAAACGGGGTTTACAGGCATCCTAGACCCCCTAAAGTCCAGAAAATGATGGTGGCCCAAAAACTGCGTCAGAGAGTGCTGAATGTCCCAAAAACATTGGCAGCCTGAAAGGGGCATTAACCCGCCTCCTAGACCACTGAAATCCCCAAAAATATTTTTTCCACGAAAAATGCATCTTACATCGGTGAATGTTCAGAATATGTTAGCAGCTCAAAAAAGGCCTTAAAATGCCTCTTAGGCCTGCAAAAATGTAGAAAACTTTGGAGGCCCTAAAAAGGGGTTTACAGGCATCCTAGACCCCCTAAAGTCCAGAAAATGTTGGTGGGCCAAAAACTGAGTCAGAGAGCGCTGAATGTCCCAAAAACATTTGCATCCTGAAAGGGGCATTAACCCGCATCCTAGACCACTGAAATTCCCAAAAATAATTTTGGCCCACAAAATGCATCCTACACCCCTGAAAGTTATGAATATGTTAGCAGCTCAAAAAAGGCCTTAAAATGCATGTTAGGCCTGCAAAAATGTTGAAAACTTTGGAGGCCCTAAAAAGGGGTTTACAGGCATCCTAGACCCCTAAAGTCCAGAACATGTTGGTCGCCCAGAACCAGGGTCAGAAAGCTCTGAATGTCCCAAAAACATTTGCAACCTGAAAGGGGCATTAACCCGCATCCTAGACCACTGAAATTCCCAAAAATATTTTTGGCACGAAAAATGCATCCTACACCCCTGAAAGTTAAGAATATGTTAGCAGCCCAAAAAAGGCCTTAAAATGCATCTTAGGCCTGCAAAAATGTTGAAAACTTTGGAGGCCGAAAAAAGGTTGTACAGGCATCCTAGACCCCCTAAAGTGCAGGAAATAATGGTGGCCCTAAAACTGTGTCAGAGAGCTCTGAATGTCCCAAAAACATTGGCAGCCTGAAAGGGGCATTAACCCGCATCCTAGACCACTGAAATTCCCAAAAAATATTTTGGCACAAAAAATGCATCCTACACCCCTGAAAGTTAAGAATATGTTAGCAGCCCAAAAAAGGCCTTAAAATGCAACTTAGGCCTGCAAAAATGTTGAAAACATTGAAGGCCCAAAAAAGGGGTTTACAGGCATCCTAGACCCCCTAAAGTCCAGAAAATGATGTTGGCCCAAAAGGTGAGTCAGAGAGCTCTGAATGTCCCAAAAACATTTGCATCCTGAAAGGGGCATTAACAGGCATCCTAGACCACTGAAATTCCCAAATATAATTTTGGTACAAAAAATGTATCCTACACACCTGAAAGTTAAGAATATGTTAGCATCCCAAAAAAGGCCTTAAAATGCATCTTAGGCCTGCAAAAATGTTGAAAACCTTGGAGGCCCTAAAAAGGGGTTTACAGGCATCCTAGACCCCCTAAAGGCCAGAAAATGTTGGTGGCCCAGAAACAGGGTCAGAGAGCTCTGAATGTCCCAAAAACACGTGCAGCCTGAAAGGGGCATTAACCCGCATCCTAGACCACTGAAATTCCCTAAAATATTTTTCCACGAAAAATGCATCTTACATCCGTGAACGTTCAGAATATGTTAGCAGCCCAAAAAAGACCTTAAAATGCATCTTAGGCCTGCAAAAATGTTGAAAACTTTGGAGGCCCAAAAACGGGGTTTACAGGCATCCTAGACCCCCTAAAGTCCAGAAAATGATGGTGGCCCAAAAACTGCGTCAGAGAGTGCTGAATGTCCCAAAAACATTGGCAGCCTGAAAGGGGCATTAACCCGCATCCTAGATCACTGAAATTCCCAAAAATAATTTTTCCACGAAAAATGCATCTTACATCCGTGAACGTTCAGAATATGTTAGCAGCCCAAAAAGGCCTAAAAATGCATTTTAGGCCTGCAAAAATGTTGAAAACTTTGGAGGCCCAAAAAAGGGGTTTACAGGCATCCTAGACCCCCTAAAGTCCAAAAAATTTTGGTGGCCGAGAAACAGGGTCAGAGAGCTCTGAATGTCCCAAAAACATGTGCAGCCTGAAAGGGGCATTAACCCGCCTCCTATACCACTGAAATCCCCAAAAATATTTTTTCCATGAAAAATGCATCTTACATCGGTGAACGTTCAGAATATGTTAGCAGCTCAAAAAAAAAAGGCCTTAAAATGCATCTTAGGCCTGCAAAAATGTAGAAAACTTTGGAGGCCCTAAAAAGGGGTTTACAGGCATCCTAGACCCCCTAAAGTCCAGAAAATGTTGGTGGGCCAAAAACTGAGTCAGAGAGCTCTGAATGTCCCAAAAACATGTGAAGCCTGAAAGGGGCATTAACCCGCATCCTAGACGACTGAAATTCCCAAAAATATTTTTGGCACGAAAAAAGGAATCCTACACCCCTAAAAGTTAAGAATATGTTAGCAGCCCAAAAAAGGCCTAATAATGCAACTTAGGCCTGCAGAAATGTTGAAAACTTTGAAGGCCCAAAAAAGGCGTTTACAGGCATCCTAGACCCCCTAAAGTCCAGAAAATGATGTTGGCCCAAAAGGTGCATCAGAGAGCTCTGAATGTCCCAAAAACATTTGCATCCTGAAAGGGGCATTAACCCGCATCCTAGACCACTGAAATTCCCAAAAATAATTTTGGCACAAAAAATGCATCCTACACCCCTGAAAGTTAAGAATATGTTAGCAGCCCAAAAAAGGCCTTAAAATGCATCTTAGGCCTGCAAAAATGTAGAAAACTTTGGAGGCCCAAAAAAGAGGTTTACAGGCATCCTAGACCCCCTAAAGTCTAGAAAATGTTGGTGGCCGACAAACAGAGTCAGAGAGCGCTGAATGTCCCAAAAACATGTGTAGCCTGAAAGGGGCATTAACTCGCATCCTAGACCACTGAAATTCCCAAAAAAAATTTTTCCATGAAAAATGCATCTTACATCCGTGAATGTTCAGAATATGTTAGCAGCCCACAAAAGACCTTAAAATGCATTTTAGGCCTGGAAAAATGTTGAAAACTTTGGAGGCCCAAAAACGGGGTTTACAGGCATCCTAGACCCCCTTAACTCCAGAAAATGATGGTGCCCAAATACTGTGTCAGAGAGCTCTGAATGTCCCTAACGCATTTGCAGCCTAAAAGGGGCCTTAACCCGCATCCTAGACCACTGAAATTCCCAAAAATATTTTTTCCACGAAAAATGCATCTTACATCCGTGAACGTTCAGAATATGTTAGCAGCCGAAAAAAGACCTTAAAATGCATCTTAGGCCTGCAAAAATGTTGAAAACTTTGGAGGCCCAAAAACGGGGTTTACAGGCATCCTAGACCCCCTAAAGTCCAGAAAATGATGGTGGCCCAAAAACTGCGTCAGAGAGTGCTGAATGTCCCAAAAACATTGGCAGCCTGAAAGGGGCATTAACCCGCCTCCTAGACCACTGAAATCCCCAAAAATATTTTTTCCACGAAAAATGCATCTTACATCGGTGAATGTTCAGAATATGTTAGCAGCTCAAAAAAGGCCTTAAAATGCCTCTTAGGCCTACAAAAATGTAGAAAACTTTGGAGGCCCTAAAAAGGGGTTTACAGGCATCCTAGACCCCCTAAAGTCCAGAAAATGTTGGTGGGCCAAAAACTGAGTCAGAGAGCGCTGAATGTCCCAAAAACATTTGCATCCTGAAAGGGGCATTAACCCGCATCCTAAACCACTGAAATTCCCAAAAATAATTTTGGCCCACAAAATGCATCCTACACCCCTGAAAGTTAAGAATATGTTAGCAGCTCAAAAAAGGCCTTAAAATGCATGTTAGGCCTGCAAAAATGTTGAAAACTTTGGAGGCCCTAAAAAGGGGTTTACAGGCATCCTAGACCCCTAAAGTCCAGAACATGTTGGTCGCCCAGAACCAGGGTCAGAAAGCTCTGAATGTCCCAAAAACATTTGCAACCTGAAAGGGGCATTAACCCGCATCCTAGACGACTGAAATTCCCAAAAATATTTTTGGCACGAAAAATGCATCCTACACCTCTGAAAGTTAAGAATATGTTAGCAGCCCAAAAAAGGCCTTGAAATGCATCTTAGGCCTTCAAAAATGTTGAAAACTTTGGAGGCCGAAAAAAGGGTTTTACAGGTATCCTAGACCCCCTAAAGTGCAGAAAATAATGGTGGCCCTAGAACTGTGTCAGAGAGCTCTGAATGTCCCAAAAACATTGGCAGCCTGAAAGGGGCATTAACAGGCATCCTAGACCACTGAAATTCCCAAATATAATTTTGGCACAAAAAATGCATCCTACACCCCTGAAAGTTAAGAATATGTTAGCAGCCCAAAAAAGGCCTTAAAATGCATCTTATGCCTGCAAAAATGTTGAAAACCTTGGAGGCCCTAAAAAGGGGTTTACAGGCATCCTAGACCCCCTAAAGTCCAGAAAATGTTGGTGGCCCAGAAACAGGGTCAGAGAGCGCTGAATGTCCCAAAAACATGTGTAGCCTGAAAGGGGCATTAACCCGCATCCTAGACCACTGAAATTCCCAAAAATATTTTTTCCACGAAAAATGCATCTTACATCCGTGAACGTTCAGAATATGTTAGCAGCCCAAAAAAGACCTTAAAATGCATCTTAGGCCTGCAAAAATGTTGAAAACTTTGGAGGCCCAAAAACGGGGTTTACAGGCATCCTAGACCCCCTAAAGTCCAGAAAATGATGGTGGCCCAAAAACTGCGTCAGAGAGTGCTGAATGTCCCAAAAACATTGGCAGCCTGAAAGGGGCATTAACCCGCCTCCTAGACCACTGAAATCCCCAAAAATATTTTTTCCACGAAAAATGCATCTTACATCGGTGAATGTTCAGAATATGTTAGCAGCTCAAAAAAGGCCTTAAAATGCCTCTTAGGCCTGCAAAAATGTAGAAAACTTTGGAGGCCCTAAAAAGGGGTTTACAGGCATCCTAGACCCCCTAAAGTCCAGAAAATGTTGGTGGGCCAAAAACTGAGTCAGAGAGCGCTGAATGTCCCAAAAACATTTGCATCCTGAAAGGGGCATTAACCCGCATCCTAGACCACTGAAATTCCCAAAAATAATTTTGGCCCACAAAATGCATCCTACACCCCTGAAAGTTAAGAATATGTTAGCAGCTCAAAAAAGGCCTTAAAATGCATCTTAGGCCTGCAAAAATGTTGAAAACTTTGGAGGCCCTAAAAAGGGGTTTACAGGCATCCTAGACCCCTAAAGTCCAGAACATGTTGGTGGCCCAGAACCAGGGTCAGAAAGCTCTGAATGTCCCAAAAACATTTGCAGCCTGAAAGGGGCATTAACCCGCATCCTAGACCACTGAAATTCCCAAAAATATTTTTGGCACGAAAAATGCATCCTACACCCCTGAAAGTTAAGAATATGTTAGCAGCCCAAAAAAGGCCTTAAAATGCATCTTAGGCCTGCAAAAATGTTGAAAACTTTGGAGGCCGAAAAAAGGTTGTACAGGCATCCTAGACCCCCTAAAGTGCAGGAAATAATGGTGGCCCTAAAACTGTGTCAGAGAGCTCTGAATGTCCCAAAAACATTGGCAGCCTGAAAGGGGCATTAACCCGCATCCTAGACCACTGAAATTCCCAAAAAATATTTTGGCACAAAAAATGCATCCTACACCCCTGAAAGTTAAGAATATGTTAGCAGCCCAAAAAAGGCCTTAAAATGCAACTTAGGCCTGCAAAAATGTTGAAAACATTGAAGGCCCAAAAAAGGGGTTTACAGGCATCCTAGACCCCCTAAAGTCCAGAAAATGATGGTGGCCCAAAAACTGCGTCAGAGAGCGCTGAATGTCCCAAAAACATGTGTAGCCTGAAAGGGGCATTAACCCGCATCCTAGACCACTGAAATTCCCAAAAATATTTTTTCCACGAAAAATGCATCTTACATCCGTGAACGTTCAGAATATGTTAGCAGCCGAAAAAAGACCTTAAAATGCATCTTAGGCCTGCAAAAATGTTGAAAACTTTGGAGGCCCAAAAACGGGGTTTACAGGCATCCTAGACCCCCTAAAGTCCAGAAAATGATGGTGGCCCAAAAACTGCGTCAGAGAGTGCTGAATGTCCCAAAAACATTGGCAGCCTGAAAGGGGCATTAACCCGCCTCCTAGACCACTGAAATCCCCAAAAATATTTTTTCCACGAAAAATGCATCTTACATCGGTGAATGTTCAGAATATGTTAGCAGCTCAAAAAAGGCCTTAAAATGCCTCTTAGGCCTGCAAAAATGTAGAAAACTTTGGAGGCCCTAAAAAGGGGTTTACAGGCATCCTAGACCCCCTAAAGTCCAGAAAATGTTGGTGGGCCAAAAACTGAGTCAGAGAGCGCTGAATGTCCCAAAAACATTTGCATCCTGAAAGGGGCATTAACCCGCATCCTAGACCACTGAAATTCCCAAAAATAATTTTGGCCCACAAAATGCATCCTACACCCCTGAAAGTTAAGAATATGTTAGCAGCTCAAAAAAGGCCTTAAAATGCATCTTAGGCCTGCAAAAATGTTGAAAACTTTGGAGGCCCTAAAAAGGGGTTTACAGGCATCCTAGACCCCTAAAGTCCAGAACATGTTGGTGGCCCAGAACCAGGGTCAGAAAGCTCTGAATGTCCCAAAAACATTTGCAGCCTGAAAGGGGCATTAACCCGCATCCTAGACCACTGAAATTCCCAAAAATATTTTTGGCACGAAAAATGCATCCTACACCCCTGAAAGTTAAGAATATGTTAGCAGCCCAAAAAAGGCCTTAAAATGCATCTTAGGCCTGCAAAAATGTTGAAAACTTTGGAGGCCGAAAAAAGGTTGTACAGGCATCCTAGACCCCCTAAAGTGCAGGAAATAATGGTGGCCCTAAAACTGTGTCAGAGAGCTCTGAATGTCCCAAAAACATTGGCAGCCTGAAAGGGGCATTAACACGCATCCTAGACCACTGAAATTCCCAAAAAATATTTTGGCACAAAAAATGCATCCTACACCCCTGAAAGTTAAGAATATGTTAGCAGCCCAAAAAAGGCCTTAAAATGCAACTTAGGCCTGCAAAAATGTTGAAAACATTGAAGGCCCAAAAAAGGGGTTTACAGGCATCCTAGACCCCCTAAAGTCCAGAAAATGATGGTGGCCCAAAAACTGCGTCAGAGAGCGCTGAATGTCCCAAAAACATGTGTAGCCTGAAAGGGGCATTAACCCGCATCCTAGACCACTGAAATTTCCAAAAATATTTTTTCCACGAAAAATGCATCTTACATCCGTGAACGTTCAGAATATGTTAGCAGCCGAAAAAAGACCTTAAAATGCATCTTAGGCCTGCAAAAATGTTGAAAACTTTGGAGGCCCAAAAACGGGGTTTACAGGCATCCTAGACCCCCTAAAGTCCAGAAAATGATGGTGGCCCAAAAACTGCGTCAGAGAGTGCTGAATGTCCCAAAAACATTGGCAGCCTGAAAGGGGCATTAACCCGCCTCCTAGACCACTGAAATCCCCAAAAATATTTTTTCCACGAAAAATGCATCTTACATCGGTGAATGTTCAGAATATGTTAGCAGCTCAAAAAAGGCCTTAAAATGCCTCTTAGGCCTGCAAAAATGTAGAAAACTTTGGAGGCCCTAAAAAGGGGTTTACAGGCATCCTAGACCCCCTAAAGTCCAGAAAATGTTGGTGGGCCAAAAACTGAGTCAGAGAGCGCTGAATGTCCCAAAAACATTTGCATCCTGAAAGGGGCATTAACCCGCATCCTAGACCACTGAAATTCCCAAAAATAATTTTGGCCCACACAATGCATCCTACACCCCTGAAAGTTAAGAATATGTTAGCAGCTCAAAAAAGGCCTTAAAATGCATGTTAGGCCTGCAAAAATGTTGAAAACTTTGGAGGCCCTAAAAAGGGGTTTACAGGCATCCTAGACCCCTAAAGTCCAGAACATGTTGGTCGCCCAGAACCAGGGTCAGAAAGCTCTGAATGTCCCAAAAACATTTGCAACCTGAAAGGGGCATTAACCCGCATCCTAGACCACTGAAATTCCCAAAAATATTTTTGGCACGAAAAATGCATCCTACACCCCTGAAAGTTAAGAATATGTTAGCAGCCCAAAAAAGGCCTTAAAATGCATCTTAGGCCTGCAAAAATGTTGAAAACTTTGGAGGCCGAAAAAAGGTTGTACAGGCATCCTAGACCCCCTAAAGTGCAGGAAATAATGGTGGCCCTAAAACTGTGTCAGAGAGCTCTGAATGTCCCAAAAACATTGGCAGCCTGAAAGGGGCATTAACCCGCATCCTAGACCACTGAAATTCCCAAAAAATATTTTGGCACAAAAAATGCATCCTACACCCCTGAAAGTTAAGAATATGTTAGCAGCCCAAAAAAGGCCTTAAAATGCAACTTAGGCCTGCAAAAATGTTGAAAACATTGAAGGCCCAAAAAAGGGGTTTACAGGCATCCTAGACCCCCTAAATTCCAGAAAATGATGTTGGCCCAAAAGGTGAGTCAGAGAGCTCTGAATGTCCCAAAAACATTTGCATCCTGAAAGGGGCATTAACAGGCATCCTAGACCACTGAAATTCCCAAATATAATTTTGGTACAAAAAATGCATCCTACACACCTGAAAGTTAAGAATATGTTAGCAGCCCAAAAAAGGCCTTAAAATGCATCTTAGGCCTGCAAAAATGTTGAAAACCTTGGAGGCCCTAAAAAGGGGTTTACAGGCATCCTAGACCCCCTAAAGTCCAGAAAATGTTGGTGGCCCAGAAACAGGGTCAGAGAGCTCTGAATGTCCCAAAAACATTTGCAGCCTGAAAGGGGCATTAACCCGCATCCTAGACCACTGAAATTCCCTAAAATATTTTTCCACGAAAAATGCATCTTACATCCGTGAACGTTCAGAATATGTTAGCAGCCCAAAAAAGGCATTAAAATGCATCTTAGGCCTGCAAAAATATTGAAAACTTTGGAGGCCCAAAAAAGGGGTTTACAGGCATCCTAGACCCCCTAAAGTCCAGAAAATGATGGTGGCACAAAAACTGCGTCAGAGAGCGCTGAATGTCCCAAAAACATGTGTAGCCTGAAAGGGGCATTAACCCGCATCCTAGACCACTGAAATTCCCAAAAATATTTTTTCCACGAAAAATGCATCTTACATCCGTGAACGTTCAGAATATGTTAGCAGCCCAAAAAAGACCTTAAAATGCATCTTAGGCCTGCAAAAATGTTGAAAACTTTGGAGGCCCAAAAACGGGGTTTACAGGCATCCTAGACCCCCTTAAGTCCAGAAAATGTTGGTGGCCCAGAAACAGGGTCAGAGAGCTCTGAATGTCCCAAAAACATTTGCAGCCTGAAAGGGGCATTAACCCGCATCCTAGACCACTGAAATTCCCTAAAATATTTTTCTACGAAAAATGCATCTTACATCGGTGAATGTTCAGAATATGTTAGCAGCTCAAAAAAGGCCTTAAAATGCATCTTAGGCCTGCAAAAATGTAGAAAACTTTGGAGGCCCTAAAAAGGGGTTTACAGGCATCCTAGACCCCCTAAAGTCCAGAAAATGTTGGTGGGCCAAAAACTGAGTCAGAGAGCTCTGAATGTCCCAAAAACATTTGCATCCTGAAAGGGGCATTAACCCGCATCCTAGACCACTGAAATTCGCAAAAATAATTTTGGCACAAAAAATGCATCCTACACCCCTGAAAGTTAAGAATATGTTAGCAGCCCAAAAAAGGCCTTAAAATGCATTTTAGGCCTGCAAAAATGTAGAAAACTTTGGAGGCCCAAAAAAGAGGTTTACATGCATCCTAAACCCCCTAAAGTCCAGAAAATGTTGGTGGCCGACAAACAGAGTCATAGAGCGCTGAATGTCCCAAAAACATGTTTAGCCTGAAAGGGGCATTAACTCGCATCCTAGACCACTGAAATTCCCAAAAATATTTTTTCCATGAAAAATGCATCTTACATCCGTGAATGTTCAGAATATGTTAGCAGCCCAAAAAAGACCTTAAAATGCATTTTAGGCCTGGAAAAATGTTGAAAACTTTGGAGGCCCAAAAACGGGGTTTACAGGCATCCTAGACCCCCTTAACTCCAGAAAATGATGGTGCCCAAATACTGTGTCAGAGAGCTCTGAATGTCCCTAACGCATTTGCAGCCTAAAAGGAGCATTAACCAGCATCCTAGACCACTGAAATTCCCAAAAATAATTTTGGCACAAAAAATGCATCCTGCACCCCTAAAAGTTAAGAATATGTAAGCAGCCCAAAAAAGGCCTTAAAATGCAACTTAGGCCTGCAAAATGTTGAAAACTTTAAAGGCCCAAAAAAGGGGTTTACAGGCATCCTAGACCCCCTAAAGTCCAGAAAATGATGGTGGCCCAAAAGGTGCGTTAAAAACATTTGCATTCTGAAAGGGGCATTAACCCGCATCCTAGACCACTGAAATTCCCAAAAATAATTTTGGCACAAAAAATGCATCCTACACCCCTGAAAGTTAAGAATATGTTAGCAGCCCAAAAAAGGCCTTAAAATGCATCTTGGGCCTGCAAAAATGTTGAATACTTTGGAGGCCCAAAAAAGGTGTTTACAGGCATCCTAGACCCCCTAAAGTCCAGAAAATATTGGTGGCCCAAAAACTGCGTCAGAGAGCTCTGAATGTCCCAAAAACATTTGCAGTCTGAAAGGGGCATTAACCCGCATCCTAGACCACTGTAATTCCCAAAAATAATTTTGGCACAAAAAACGCATCCTACACCACTGAATGTTACGAATATGTTAGCAGCCCAAAAAAGGCCTTAAAATGCATTTTAGGCCTGCAAAAATGTTGAAAACTTTGGAGGCCCAAAAAAGGGTTTTACAGGCATCCTAGACCCCCTAAAGTCCAGAAAATGTTGGTGGCCGAGAAACAGGGTCAGAGAGCTCTGAATGTCCCAAAAACATGTGCAGCCTGAAAGGGGCATTAACCCGCATCCTAGACCACTGAAATCCCCAAAAATATTTTTTCCACGAAAAATGCATCTTACATCGGTGAAGGTTCAGAATATGTTAGCAGCTCAAAAAAGGCCTTAAAATGCATCTTAGGCCTGCAAAAATGTAGAAAACTTTGGAAGCCCTAAAAAGGGGTTTACAGGCATCCTAGACCCCCTAAAGTCCAGAAAATGTTGGTGGGCCAAAAACTGAGTCAGAGAGCTCTGAATGTCCCAAAAACACGTGAAGCCTGAAAGGGGCATTAACCCGCATCCTAGATGACTGAAATTCCCAAAAATATTTTTGGCACGAAAAATGCATCCTACACCTCTGAAAGTTAAGAATATGTTAGCAGCCCAAAAAAGGCCTTGAAATGCATCTTAGGCCTTCAAAAATGTTGAAAACTTTGGAGGCCGAAAAAAGGGTTTTACAGGCATCCTAGACCCCCTAAAGTGCAGAAAATAATGGTGGCCCTAAAACTGTGTCAGAGAGCTCTGAATGTCCCAAAAACATTGGCAGCCTGAAAGGGGCATTAACAGGCATCCTAGACCACTGAAATTCCCAAATATAATTTTGGCACAAAAAATGCATCCTACACCCCTGAAAGTTAAGAATATGTTAGCAGCCCAAAAAAGGCCTTAAAATGCATCTTAGGCCTGCAAAAATGTTGAAAACCTTGGAGGCCCTAAAAAGGGGTTTACAGGCATCCTAGACCCCCTAAAGTCCAGAAAATGTTGGTGGCCCAGAAACAGGGTCAGAGAGCGCTGAATGTCCCAAAAACATGTGTAGCCTGAAAGGGGCATTAACCCGCATCCTAGACCACTGATATTCCCAAAAATAATTTTTCCACGAAAAATGCATCTTACATCCGTGAACGTTCAGAATATGTTAGCAGCCCAAAAAAGGCCTTAAAATGCAACTTAGGCCTGCAAAAATGTTGAAAACATTGAAGGCCCAAAAAAGGGGTTTACAGGCATCCTAGACCCCCTAAAGTCCAGAAAATGATGTTGGCCCAAAAGGTGAGTCAGAGAGCTCTGAATGTCCCAAAAACATTTGCATCCTGAAAGGGGCATTAACAGGCATCCTAGACCACTGAAATTCCCAAATATAATTTTGGTACAAAAAATGCATCCTACACACCTGAAAGTTAAGAATATGTTAGCAGCCCAAAAAAGGCCTAATAATGCAACTTAGGCCTGCAAAAATGTTGAAAACTTTGAAGGCCCAAAAAAGGCGTTTACAGGCATCCTAGACCCCCTAAAGTCCAGAAAATGATGTTGGCCCAAAAGGTGCATCAGAGAGCTCTGAATGTCCCAAAAACATTTGCATCCTGAAAGGGGCATTAACCCGCATCCTAGACCACTGAAATTCCCAAAAATAATTTTGGCCCACACAATGCATCCTACACCCCTGAAAGTTAAGAATATGTTAGCAGCTCAAAAAAGGCCTTAAAATGCATGTTAGGCCTGCAAAAATGTTGAAAACTTTGGAGGCCCTAAAAAGGGGTTTACAGGCATCCTAGACCCCTAAAGTCCAGAACATGTTGGTCGCCCAGAACCAGGGTCAGAAAGCTCTGAATGTCCCAAAAACATTTGCAGTCTGAAAGGGGCATTAACCCGCATCCTAGACCACTGTAATTCCCAAAAATAATTTTGGCACAAAAAACGCATCCTACACCACTGAATGTTACGAATATGTTAGCAGCCCAAAAAAGGCCTTAAAATGCATTTTAGGCCTGCAAAAATGTTGAAAACTTTGGAGGCCCAAAAAAGGGGTTTACAGGCATCCTAGACCCCCTAAAGTCCAGAAAATGTTGGTGGCCGAGAAACAGGGTCAGAGAGCTCTGAATGTCCCAAAAACATGTGCAGCCTGAAAGGGGCATTAACCCGCATCCTAGACCACTGAAATCCCCAAAAATATTTTTTCCACGAAAAATGCATCTTACATCGGTGAAGGTTCAGAATATGTTAGCAGCTCAAAAAAGGCCTTAAAATGCATCTTAGGCCTGCAAAAATGTAGAAAACTTTGGAAGCCCTAAAAAGGGGTTTACAGGCATCCTAGACCCCCTAAAGTCCAGAAAATGTTGGTGGGCCAAAAACTGAGTCAGAGAGCTCTGAATGTCCCAAAAACACGTGAAGCCTGAAAGGGGCATTAACCCGCATCCTAGATGACTGAAATTCCCAAAAATATTTTTGGCACGAAAAATGCATCCTACACCTCTGAAAGTTAAGAATATGTTAGCAGCCCAAAAAAGGCCTTGAAATGCATCTTAGGCCTTCAAAAATGTTGAAAACTTTGGAGGCCGAAAAAAGAGTTTTACAGGCATCCTAGACCCCCTAAAGTGCAGAAAATAATGGTGGCCCTAAAACTGTGTCAGAGAGCTCTGAATGTCCCAAAAACATTGGCAGCCTGAAAGGGGCATTAACAGGCATCCTAGACCACTGAAATTCCCAAATATAATTTTGGCACAAAAAATGCATCCTACACCCCTGAAAGTTAAGAATATGTTAGCAGCCCAAAAAAGGCCTTAAAATGCATCTTAGGCCTGCAAAAATGTTGAAAACCTTGGAGGCCCTAAAAAGGGGTTTACAGGCATCCTAGACCCCCTAAAGTCCAGAAAATGTTGGTGGCCCAGAAACAGGGTCAGAGAGCGCTGAATGTCCCAAAAACATGTGTAGCCTGAAAGGGGCATTAACCCGCATCCTAGACCACTGATATTCCCAAAAATAATTTTTCCACGAAAAATGCATCTTACATCCGTGAACGTTCAGAATATGTTAGCAGCCCAAAAAAGGCCTTAAAATGCAACTTAGGCCTGCAAAAATGTTGAAAACATTGAAGGCCCAAAAAAGGGGTTTACAGGCATCCTAGACCCCCTAAAGTCCAGAAAATGATGTTGGCCCAAAAGGTGAGTCAGAGAGCTCTGAATGTCCCAAAAACATTTGCATCCTGAAAGGGGCATTAACAGGCATCCTAGACCACTGAAATTCCCAAATATAATTTTGGTACAAAAAATGCATCCTACACACCTGAAAGTTAAGAATATGTTAGCAGCCCAAAAAAGGCCTAATAATGCAACTTAGGCCTGCAAAAATGTTGAAAACTTTGAAGGCCCAAAAAAGGCGTTTACAGGCATCCTAGACCCCCTAAAGTCCAGAAAATGATGTTGGCCCAAAAGGTGCATCAGAGAGCTCTGAATGTCCCAAAAACATTTGCATCCTGAAAGGGGCATTAACCCGCATCCTAGACCACTGAAATTCCCAAAAATAATTTTGGCACAAAAAATGCATCCTACACCCCTAAAAGTTAAGAATATGTTAGCAGCCCAAAATAGGCCTTAAAATGAAACTTAGGCTTGCAAAAATGTTGAAAACTTTGAAGGCCCAAAAAAGGGGTTTACAGGCATCCTAGACCCCCTAAAGTCCAGAAAATGATGGTGGCCCATAAGGTGCGTCAGAGAGCTCTGAATGTCCCAAAAACATTTGCATTCTGAAAGGGGCATTAACCCGCATCCTAGACCACTGAAATTCCCAAAAATATTTTTTCCACGAAAAATGCATCTTACATCCGTGAACGTTCAGAATGTTAGCAGCCCAAAAAAGGCCTTAAAATGAATTTTAGGCCTGGAAAAATGTTGAAAACTTTGGAGGCCCAAAAACGGGGTTTACAGGCATCCTAGACCCCCTTAACTCCAGAAAATGATGGTGCCCAAATACTGTGTCAGAGAGCTCTGAATGTCCCTAACGCATTTGCAGCCTAAAAGGGGCATTAACCCGCACCCTAGACCACTGAAATTCCCAAAAATAATTTTTCCACGAAAAATGCATCTTACATCCGTGAACGTTCAGAATGTTAGCAGCCCAAAAAAGGCCTTAAAATGCATTTTAGGCCTGCAAAAATGTTGAAAACTTTGGAGGCCCAAAAAAGGGGTTTACAGGCATCCTAGACCCCCTAAAGTCCAGAAAATGTTGGTGGCCGAGAAACAGGGTCAGAGAGCTCTGAATGTCCCAAAAACATGTGCAGCCTGAAAGGGGCATTAACCCACATCCTAGATCACTGAAATCCCCAAAAATATTTTTTCCACGAAAAATGCATCTTACATCGGTGAAGGTTCAGAATATGTTAGCAGCTCAAAAAAGGCCTTAAAATGCATCTTAGGCCTGCAAAAATGTTGAAAACTTTGGAGGCCGAAAAAAAGGTTTTACAGGCATCCTAGACCCCCTAAAGTGCAGAAAATAATGGTGGCCCTAAAACTGTGTCAGAGAGCTCTGAATGTCCCAAAAACATTGGCAGCCTGAAAGGGGCATTAACCCGCATCCTAGACCACTGAAATTCCCAAAAAATTATTTTGACACAAAAAATGCATCCTACACCTCTGAAAGTTAAGAATATGTTAGCAGCCCAAAAAAGGCTTTAAAATGCAACTTAGGCCTGCAAAAATGTTGAAAACTTTGAAGGCCCAAAAAGGGGTTTACAGGCATCCTAGACCCCCTAAAGTCCAGAAAATGTTGGTGGCCCAGAAACAGGGTCAGAAAGCGCTGAATGTCCCAAAAACATGTGTAGCCTGAAAGGGGCATTAACCCGCCTCCCAGACCACTGAAATCCCCAAAAATATTTTTTCCACGAAAAATGCATCTTACATCGGTGAATGTTCAGAATATGTTAGCAGCTCAAAAAAGGCCTTAAAATGCATCTTAGGCCTGCAAAAATGTAGAAAACTTTGGAGGCCCTAAAAAGGGGTTTACAGGCATCCTAGACCCCCTAAAGTCCAGAAAATGATGGTGGCCCAAAAACTGCGTCAGAGAGCGCTGAATGTCCCATAACATGTGTAGCCTGAAAGGGGCATTAACCCGCATCCTAGACCACTGAAATTCCCAAAAATATTTTTTCCACGAAAAATGCATCTTACATCCGTGAACGTTCAGAATATGTTAGCAGCCCAAAAAAGGCCTTAAAATGCATTTTAGGCCTGCAAAAATGTTGAAAACTTTGGAGACCCAAAAAAGGGGTTTACAGGCATCCTAGACCCCCTAAAGTCCAAAAAATGTTGGTGGCCCAGAAACAGGGTCAGAGAGCTCTGAATGTCCCAAAAACATGTGCAGCCTGAAAGGGGCATTAACCCGCCTCCTAGACCACTGAAATCCCCAAAAATATTTTTTCCACGAAAAATGCATCTTACATCGGTGAATGTTCAGAATATATTAGCAGCTCAAAAAAGGCCTTAAAATGCATCTTAGGCCTGTAAAAATGTAGAAAAATTTGGAGGCCCTAAAAAGGGGTTTACAGGCATCCTAGACCCCCTAAAGTCCAGAAAATGTTGGTGGGCCAAAAACTGAGTCAGAGAGCTCTGAATGTCCCAAAAACATTTGCATCCTGTAAGGGGCATTAACCCGCATCCTAGACCACTGAAATTCCCAAAAATAATTTTGGCACCAAAAATGCATCCTACACCCCTGAAAGTTAAGAATATGTTAGCAGCCCAAAAAAGGCCTTAAAATGCATCTTAGGCCTGCAAAAATGTAGAAAACTTTGGAGGCCCAAAAAAGAGGTTTACAGGCATCCTAGACCCCCTAAAGTCCAGAAAATGATGGTGCCCAAATACTGTGTCAGAGAGCTCTGAATGTCCCTATTGCATTTGCAGCCTAAAGTTACAAATATACGAGCATTAACCCGCATCCTAGACCACTGAAATTCCCAAAAATAATTTTGGCACAAAAAATGCATCCTACACCCCTGAAAGTTAAGAATATGTTAGCAGCCCAAAAAGGCCTTAAAATGCAACTTAGGCCTGCAAAAATGTTGAAAACTTTGAAGGCCCAAAAAAGGGGTTTACAGGCATCCTAGACCCCCTAAAGTCCAGAAAATGATGTTGGCCCAAAAGGTGAGTCAGAGAGCTCTGAATGTCCCAAAAACATTTGCATCCTGAAAGGGGCATTAACAGGCATCCTAGACCACTGAAATTCCCAAATATAATTTTGGCACAAAAAATGCATCCTACAACCCTGAAAGTTAAGAATATGTTAGCAGCCCAAAAAAGGCCTTAAAATGCATCTTAGGCCTGCAAAAATGTTGAAAACCTTGGAGGCCCTAAAAAGGGGTTTACAGGCATCCTAGACCCCCTAAAGTCCAGAAAATGTTGGTGGCGCAGAAACAGGGTCAGAGAGCGCTGAATGTCCCAAAAACATGTGTAGCCTGAAAGGGGCATTAACCCGCATCCTAGACCACTGAAATTCCCAAAAATAATTTTTCCATGAAAAATGCATCTTACATCCGTGAACGTTGAGAATATGTTAGCAGCCCAAAAAAGGCCTTAAAATGCATTTTAGGCCTGCAAAAATGTTGAAAACTTTGGAGGCCAAAAAAAGGGGTTTACAGGCATCCTAGACCCCCTAAAGTGCAAAAATGTTGGTGGCCCAGAAACAGGGTCAGAGAGCTCTGAATGTCCCAAAAACATGTGCAGCCTGAAAGGGGCATTAACCCGCCTCCTAGACCACTGAAATCCCCAAAAATATATTTTCCACGAAAAATGCATTTTACATCGGTGAATGTTCAGAATATGTTAGCAGCTCAAAAAAGGCCTTAAAATGCATCTTAGGCCTGCAAAAATGTAGAAAACTTTGGAGGCCCTAAAAAGGGGTTTACAGGCATCCTAGACCCCCTAAAGTCCTGAAAATGTTGGTGGGCCAACAACTGAGTCAGAGAGCTCTGAATGTCCAAAAACATTTGCATCCTGAAAGGGGCATTAACCCGCATCCTAGACCACTGAAATTCCCAAAAATAATTTTGGCACAAAAAATGCATCCTACACCTCTGAAAGTTAAGAATTTGTTAGCAGCCCAAAAAAGGCCTTAAAATGCATCTTAGGCCTGCAAAAATGTAGAAAACTTTGGAGGCCCAAAAAAGAGGTTTACAGGCATCCTAAACCCCCTAAAGTCCAGAAAATATTGGTGGCCGACAAACAGAGTCAGAGAGCGCTGAATGTCCCAAAAACATGTTTAGCCTGAAAGGGGCATTAACTCGCATCCTAGACCACTGAAATTCCCAAAAATATTTTTTCCATGAAAAATGCATCTTACATCCTTGAATGTTCAGAATATGTTAGCAGCCCAAAAAAGACCTTAAAATGCATTTTAGGCCTGGAAAAATGTTGAAAACTTTGGAGGCCCAAAAACGGGGTTTACAGGCATCCTAGACCCCCTTAACTCCAGAAAATGATGGTGCCCAAATAATGTTTCAGAGAGCTCTGAATGTCCCTAAAGCATTTGCAGCCTAAAAGGGGCATTAACCAGCATCCTAGACCACTGAAATTCCCAAAAATATTTTTGGCACGAAAAATGCATCCTACACCTCTGAAAGTTAAGAATATGTTAGCAGCCCAAAAAAGGCCTTGAAATGCATCTTAGGCCTTCAAAAATTTTGAAAACTTTGGAGGCCCTAAAAAGGGGTTTACAGGCATCCTAGACCCCCTAAAGTCCAGAAAATGATGGTGGCCCAAAAACTGCGCCAGAGAGCGCTGAATGTCCCAAAAACATGTGTAGCCTGAAAGGGGCATTAACCCGCATCCTAGACCACTGAAATTCCCAAAAATATTTTTTCCACGAAAAATGCATCCTACACCTCTGAAAGTTAAGAATATGTTAGCAGCCCAAAAAAGGCCTTGAAATGCATCTTAGGCCTTCAAAAATGTTGAAAACTTTGGAGGCCCTAAAAAGGGGTTTACAGGCATCCTAGACCCCCTAAAGTCCAGAAAATGTTGGTGGCCCAGAACCAGGGTCAGAAAGCTCTGAATGTCCCAAAAACATTTGCAGCCTGAAAGGGGCATTAACCCGCATCCTAGACCACTGAAATTTCCAAAAATATTTTTTCCACGAAAAATGCATCTTACATCCGTGAACGTTCAGAATATGTTAGCAGCCCAAAAAAGGCATTAAAATGCATCTTAGACCTGCAAAAATATTGAAAACTTTGGAGGCCCAAAAAAGGGGTTTACCGGCATCCTAGACCCCCTAAAGTCCAGAAAATGATGGTGGCCCAAAAACTGTGTCAGAGAGCGCTGAATGTCCCAAAAACATGTGTAGCCTGAAAGGGGCATTAACCCGCATCCTAGACCACTGAAATTCCCAAAAATATTTTTGGCACGAAAAATGCATCCTACACCCCTGAAAGTTAAAAATATGTTAGCAGCCCTAAAAAGGCCTTAAAATGCATCTTAGGCCTGCAAAAATGTTGAAAACTTTGGAGGCCGAAAAAAAGGTTTACAGGCATTCTAGACCCCCTAAAGTCCAGAAAATGTTGGTGGCCCAGAAACAGGGTCAGAAAGCGCTGAATGTCCCAAAAACATTTGCACCCTGAAAGGAGCATTAACCCGCCTCCTAGACCACTGAAATCCCCAAAAATATTTTTTCCACACAAAATGCATCCTACACCCCTGAAAGTTAAGAATATGTTAGCAGCCCAAAAAAGGCCTTAAAATGCATCTTAGGCCTGCAAAAATGTAGAAAACTTTGGAGGCCCCAAAAAGGGGTTTACAGGCATCCTAGACCCCCTAAAGTCCAGAAAATGGTGGTGGCCCAGAACCAGGGTCAGAAAGCTCTGAATGTCCCAAAAACATTTGCAGCCTGAAAGGGGCATTAACCCGCATCCTAGACCACTGAAATTCCCAAAAATATTTTTTCCACGAAAAATGCATCTTACATCCGTGAACGTTCAGAATATGTTAGCAGCCCAAAAAAGGCATTAAAATGCATCTTAGGACTGCAAAAATATTGAAAACTTTGGAGGCCCAAAAAAGGGGTTTACAGGCATCCTAGACCCCCTAAAGTCCAGAAAATGATGTTGGCCCAAAAGGTGAGTCAGAGAGCTCTGAATGTCCCATAAACATGTGTAGCCTGAAAGGGGCATTAACCCGCATCCTAGACCACTGAAATTCCCAAATATAATTTTGGCACAAAAAATGCATCCTACCCCCCTGAAAGTTAAGAATATGTTAGCAGCCCAAAAAAGGCCTTAAAATGCATCTTAGGCCTGCAAAAATGTTGAAAACCTTGGAGGCCCTAAAAAGGGGTTTACAGGCATCCTAGACCCCCTAAAGTCCAGAAAATGTTGGTGTCCCAGAAACAGGGTCAGAGAGCGCTGAATGTCCCAAAAACATGTGTAGCCTTAAAGGGGCATTAACCCGCATCCTAGACCACTGAAATTCCCAAAAATATTTTTTCCACGAAAAATGCATCTTACATCCGTGAACGTTCAGAATATGTTAGCAGCCCAAAAAAGGCATTAAAATGCATCTTAGGCCTGCAAAAATATTGAAAACTTTGGAGGCCTAAAAAAGGGGTTTACAGGCATCCAAGACCCCCTAAAGTCCAGAAAATGATGGTGGCCCAAAAACTGCGTCAGAGAGCGCTGAATGTCCCAAAACATGTGTAGCCTGAAAGGGGCATTAACCCGCATCCTAGACCACTGACATTCCCAAAAATAATTTTGGCACACAAAATGCATCCTACACCCCTGAAAGTTAAGAGTATGTTAGCAGCCCAAAAAAGGCCTTAAAATGCATCTTAGGCCTGCAAAAATGTTGAAAACTTTGGAGGCCAAAAAAAGGTTTTACAGGCATCCTAGACCCCCTAAAGTGCAGAAAATAATGGTGGCCCTAAAACTGTGTCAGAGAGCTCTGAATGTCCCAAAAACATTGGCAGCCTGAAAGGGACATTAACCCGCATCCTAGACCACTGAAATTCCCAAAAATATTTTTTCCACGAAAAATGCATCTTACATCGGTGAATGTTCAGAATATATTAGCAGCTCAAAAAAGGCCTTAAAATGCATCTTAGGCCTGCAAAAATGTAGAAAACTTTGGAGGCCCTAAAAAGGGGTTTACAGGCATCCTAGACCCGCTAAAGTCCAGAAAATGTTGGTGGGCGACAAACAGAGTCACAGAGCGCTGAATGTCCCAAAAACATGTTTAGCCTGAAAGGGGCATTAACTCGCATCCTAGACCACTGAAATTCCCAAAAATATTTTTTACATGAAAAATGCATCTTACATCCGTGAACGTTCAGAATATGTTAGCAGCCCAAAAAAGACCTTAAAATGCATTTTAGGCCTGGAAAATGTTGAAAACTTTGGAGGCCCAAAAGCGGGGTTTACAGGCATCCTAGACCCCCTTAACTCCAGAAAATGATGGTGCCCAAATACTGTTTCAGAGAGCTCTGAATGTCCCTAACGCATTTGCAGCCTAAAAGGGGCATTAACCAGCATCCTAGACCACTGAAATTCCCAAAAATAATTTTGGCACAAAAAATGCATCCTACACCCCTAAAAGTTAAGAATATGTTAGCAGCCCAAAAAAGGCCTTAAAATGCAACTTAGGCCTGCAAAATGTTGAAAACTTTGAAGGACCAAAAAAGGGGTTTACAGGCATCCTAGACCCCCTAAAGTCCAGAAAATGATGTTGGCCCAAAAGGTGAGTCAGAGAGCTCTGAATGTCCCAAAAACATTTGCATCCTGAAAGGGGCATTAACAGGCATCCTAGACCACTGAAATTCCCAAATATAATTTTGGTACAAAAAATGCATCCTACACCACTGAATGTTACGAATATGTTAGCAGCCCAAAAAAGGCCTTAAAATGCATTTTAGTCTTGCAAAAATGTTGAAAACTTTGGAGGCCCAAAAAAAGGGGTTTACAGGCATCCTAGACCCCCTAAAGTCCAGAAAATGTTGGTGGCCGAGAAACAGGGTCAGAGAGCTCTGAATGTCCCAAAAACATGTGCAGCCTGAAAGGGGCATTAACCCGCATCCTAGACCACTGAAATCCCCAAAAATATTTTTTCCACGAAAAATGCATCTTACATCGGTGAAGGTTCAGAATATGTTAGCAGCTCAAAAAAGGCCTTAAAATGCATCTTAGGCCTGCAAAAATGTAGAAAACTTTGGAGGCCCTAAAAAGGGGTTTACAGGCATCCTAGACCCCCTAAAGTCCAGAAAATGTTGGTGGGCCAAAAACTGATTCAGAGAGCTCTGAATGTCCCAAAAACACCTGAAGCCTGAAAGGGGCATTAACCCGCATCCTAGACGACTGAAATTCCCAAAAATATTTTTGGCACGAAAAATGCATCCTACACCTCTGAAAGTTAAGAATAAGTTAGCAGCCCAAAAAAGGCCTTGAAATGCATCTTAGGCCTTCAAAAATGTTGAAAACTTTGGAGGCCGAAAAAAGGGTTTTACAGGCATCCTAGACCCCCTAAAGAGCAGATAATAATGGTGGCCCTAAAACTGTGTCAGAGAGCTCTGAATGTCCCAAAAACATTGGCAGCCTGAAAGGGGCATTAACAGGCATCCTAGACCACTGAAATTCCCAAATATAATTTTGGCACAAAAAATGCATCCTACACCCCTGAAAGTTAAGAATATGTTAGCAGCCCAAAAAAGGCCTTAAAATGCATTTTAGGCCTGCAAAAATGTTGAAAACCTTGGAGGCCCTAAAAAGGGGTTTGCAGGCATCCTAGACCCCCTAAAGTCCAGAAAATGTTGGTGGCCCAGAAACAGGGTCAGAGAGCGCTGAATGTCCCAAAAACATGTGTAGCCTGAAAGGGGCATTAACCCGCATCCTAGACCACTGAAATTCCCAAAAATATTTTTTCTACGAAAAATGCATCTTACATCCGTGAACGTTCAGAATATGTTAGCAGCCCAAAAAAGACCTTAAAATGCATCTTAGGCCTGCAAAAATGTTGAAAACTTTGGAGGCCGAAAAACGGGGTTTACAGGCATCCTAGACCCCCTAAAGTGCAGAAAATAATGGTGGCCCTAAAACTGTGTCAGAGAGCTCTGAATGTCCCAAAAACATTGGCAGCCTGAAAGGGGCATTAACAGGCATCCTAGACCACTGAAATTCCCAAAAATATTTTTTCCACGAAAAATGCATCTTACATCCGTGAACGTTCAGAATATGTTAGCAGCCCAAAAAAGGCATTAAAATGCGTCTTAGGCCTGCAAAAATATTGAAAACTTTGGAGGCCCAAAAAAGGGGTTTACAGGCATCCTAGACCCCCTAAAGTCCAGAAAATGATGGTGGCCCAAAAACTGCGTCAGAGAGCGCTGAATGTCCCAAAAACATGTGTAGCCTGAAAGGGGCATTAACCCGCATCCTAGACCACTGAAATTCCCAAAAATATTTTTTCCACGAAAAATGCATCTTACATCCGTGAACGTTCAGAATATGTTAGCAGCCCAAAAAAGACCTTAAAATGCATCTTAGGCCTGCAAAAATGTAGAAAACTTTGGAGGCCCTAAAAAGGGGTTTACAGGCATCCTAGACCCCCTAAAGTCCAGAAAATGTTGGTTGGCCAAAAACTGAGTCAGAGAGCGCTGAATGTCCCAAAAACATTTGCATCCTGAAAGGGGCATTAACCCGCATCCTAGACCACTGAAATTCCCAAAAATAATTTTGGCCCACAAAATGCATCCTACACCCCTGAAAGTTAAGAATATGTTAGCAGCTCAAAAAAGGCCTTAAAATGCATCTTAGGCCTGCAAAAATGTTGAAAACTTTGGAGGCCCTAAAAAGGGGTTTACAGGCATCCTAGACCCCTAAAGTCCAGAACATGTTGGTGGCCCAGAACCAGGGTCAGAAAGCTCTGAATGTCCCAAAAACATTTGCAGCCTGAAAGGGGCATTAACCCGCATCCTAGACCACTGAAATTCCCAAAAATATTTTTGGCACGAAAAATGCATCCTACACCCCTGAAAGTTAAGAATATGTTAGCAGCCCAAAAAAGGCCTTAAAATGCATCTTAGGCCTGCAAAAATGTTGAAAACTTTGGAGGCCGAAAAAAGGTTGTACAGGCATCCTAGACCCCCTAAAGTGCAGAAAATAATGGTGGCCCTAAAACTGTGTCAGAGAGCTCTGAATGTCCCAAAAACATTGGCAGCCTGAAAGGGGCATTAACCCGCATCCTAGACCACTGAAATTCCCAAAAAATATTTTGGCACAAAAAATGCATCCTACACCCCTGAAAGTTAAGAATATGTTAGCAGCCCAAAAAAGGCCTTAAAATGCAACTTAGGCCTGCAAAAATGTTGAAAACATTGAAGGCCCAAAAAAGGGGTTTACAGGCATCCTAGACCCCCTAGAGTCCAGAAAATGATGTTGGCCCAAAAGGTGAGTCAGAGAGCTCTGAATGTCCCAAAAACATTTGCATCCTGAAAGGGGCATTAACAGGCATCCTAGACCACTGAAATTCCCAAATATAATTTTGGTACAAAAAATGCATCCTACACACCTGAAAGTTAAGAATATGTTAGCAGCCCAAAAAAGGCCTTAAAATGCATCTTAGGCCTGCAAAAATGTTGAAAACCTTGGAGGCCCTAAAAAGGGGTTTACAGGCATCCTAGACCCCCTAAAGTCCAGAAAATGTTGGTGGCCCAGAAACAGGGTCAGAGAGCTCTGAATGTCCCAAAAACATTTGCAGCCTGAAAGGGGCATTAACCCGCATCCTAGACCACTGAAATTCCCTAAAATATTTTTGCACGAAAAATGCATCTTACATCCGTGAACGTTCAGAATATGTTAGCAGCCCAAAAAAGGCATTAAAATGCATCTTAGGCCTGCAAAAATATTGAAAACTTTGGAGGCCCAAAAAAGGGGTTTACAGGCATCCTAGACCCCCTAAAGTCCAGAAAATGATGGTGGCACAAAAACTGCGTCAGAGAGCGCTGAATGTCCCAAAAACATGCGTAGCCTGAAAGGGGCATTAACCCGCATCCTAGACCACTGAAATTCCCAAAAATATTTTTTCCACGAAAAATGCATCTTACATCCGTGAACGTTCAGAATATGTTAGCAGCCCAAAAAAGACCTTAAAATGCATCTTAGGCCTGCAAAAATGTTGAAAACTTTGGAGGCCCAAAAACGGGGTTTACAGGCATCCTAGACTCCCTAAAGTCCAGAAAATGATGGTGGCCCAAAAACTGCGTCAGAGAGTACTGAATGTCCAAAAAACATTGGCAGCCTGAAAGTGGCATTAACCCGCATCCTAGACCACTGAAATTCCCAAAAATAATTTTGGCACAAAAAATGCATCCTACACCCCTGAAAGTTAAGAATATGTTAGCAGCCCAAAAAAGGCCTTAAAATGCATCTTAGGCCTGCAAAAATGTTGAATACTTTGGAGGCCCAAAAAAGGTGTTTACAGGCATCCTAGACCCCCTAAAGTCCAGAAAATATTGGTGGCCCAAAAACTGCGTCAGAGAGCTCTGAATGTCCCAAAAACATTTGCAGTCTGAAAGGGGCATTAACCCGCATCCTAGACCACTGTAATTCCCAAAAATAATTTTGGCACAAAAAACGCATCCTACACCACTGAATGTTACGTATATGTTAGCAGCCCAAAAAAGGCCTTAAAATGCATTTAGGCCTGCAAAAATGTTGAAAACTTTGGAGGCCCAAAAAAGGGGTTTACAGGCATCCTAGACCCCCTAAAGTCCAGAAAATGTTGGTGGCCGAGAAACAGGGTCAGAGAGCTCTGAATGTCCCAAAAACATGTGCAGCCTGAAAGGGGCATTAACCCGCATCCTAGACCACTGAAATCCCCAAAAATATTTTTTCCACGAAAAATGCATCTTACATCGGTGAAGGTTCAGAATATGTTAGCAGCTCAAAAAAGGCCTTAAAATGCATCCTAGGCCTGCAAAAATGTAGAAAACTTTGGAAGCCCTAAAAAGGGGTTTACAGGCATCCTAGACCCCCTAAAGTCCAGAAAATGTTGGTGGGCCAAAAACTGAGTCAGAGAGCTCTGAATGTCCCAAAACACGTGAAGCCTGAAAGGGGCATTAACCCGCATCCTAGACGACTGAAATTCCCAAAAATATTTTTGGCACGAAAAATGCATCCTACACCTCTGAAAGTTAAGAATATGTTAGCAGCTCAAAAAAGGCCTTAAAATGCATCTTAGGCCTGCAAAAATGTAGAAAACTTTGGAGGCCCTAAAAAGGGGTTTACAGGCATCCTAGACCCCCTAAGTCCAGAAAATGTTGGTGGGCCAAAAACTGAGTCAGAGAGCTCTGAATGTCCCAAAAACATTTGCATCCTGAAAGGGGCATTAACCCGCATCCTAGACCACTGAAATTCCCAAAAATAATTTTGGCACAAAAAATGCATCCTACACCCCTGAAAGTTAAGAATATGTTAGCAGCCCAAAAAAGGCCTTAAAATGCATTTTAGGCCTGCAAAAATGTAGAAAACTTTGGAGGCCCAAAAAAGATGTTTACATGCATCCTAAACCCCCTAAAGTCCAGAAAATGTTGGTGGCCGACAAACAGAGTCAGAGAGCGCTGAATGTCCCAAAAACATGTTTAGCCTGAAAGGGGCATTAACTCGCATCCTAGACCACTGAAATTCCCAAAAATATTTTTTCCATGAAAAATGCATCTTACATCCGTGAATGTTCAGAATATGTTAGCAGCCCAAAAAAGACCTTAAAATGCATTTTAGGCCTGGAAAAATGTTGAAAACTTTGGAGGCCCAAAAACGGGGTTTACAGGCATCCTAGACCCCCTTAACTCCAGAAAATGATGGTGCCCAAATACTGTGTCAGAGAGCTCTGAATGTCCCTAACGCATTTGCAGCCTAAAAGGGGCATTAACCAGCATCCTAGACCACTGAAATTCCCAACAATAATTTTGGCACAAAAAATGCATCCTGCACCCCTAAAAGTTAAGAATATGTAAGCAGCCCAAAAAAGGCCTTAAAATGCAATTTAGGCCTGCAAAATGTTGAAAACTTTAAAGGCCCAAAAAAGGGGTTTACAGGCATCCTAGACCCCCTAAAGTCCAGAAAATGATGGTGGCCCAAAAGGTGCGTCAAAAACATTTGCATTCTGAAAGGGGCATTAACCCGCATCCTAGACCACTGAAATTCCCAAAAATAATTTTGGCACAAAAAATGCATCCTACACCCCTGAAAGTTAAGAATATGTTAGCAGCCCAAAAAAGGCCTTAAAATGCATCTTAGGCCTGCAAAAATGTTGAATACTTTGGAGGCCCAAAAAAGGTGTTTACAGGCATCCTAGACCCCCTAAAGTCCAGAAAATATTGGTGGCCCAAAAACTGCGTCAGAGAGCTCTGAATGTCCCAAAAACATTTGCAGTCTGAAAGGGGCATTAACCCGCATCCTAGACCACTGTAATTCCCAAAAATAATTTTGGCACAAAAAACGCATCCTACACCACTGAATGTTACGAATATGTTAGCAGCCCAAAAAAGGCCTTAAAATGCATTTAGGCCTGCAAAAATGTTGAAAACTTTGGAGGCCCAAAAAAGGGGTTTACAGGCATCCTAGACCCCCTAAAGTCCAGAAAATGTTGGTGGCCGAGAAACAGGGTCAGAGAGCTCTGAATGTCCCAAAAACATGTGCAGCCTGAAAGGGGCATTAACCCGCATCCTAGACCACTGAAATCCCCAAAAATATTTTTTCCACGAAAAATGCATCTTACATCGGTGAAGGTTCAGAATATGTTAGCAGCCCAAAAAAGGCCTTAAAATGCATTTTAGGCCTGCAAAAATGTAGAAAACTTTGGAGGCCCAAAAAAGAGGTTTACATGCATCCTAAACCCCCTAAAGTCCAGAAAATGTTGGTGGCCGACAAACAGAGTCAGAGAGCGCTGAATGTCCCAAAAACATGTTTAGCCTGAAAGGGGCATTAACCCGCATCCTAGACCACTGAAATTCCCAAAAATATTTTTTCCATGAAAAATGCATCTTACATCCGTGAACGTTCAGAATATGTTAGCAGCCCAAAAAAGGCATTAAAATGCATCTTAGGCCTGCAAAAATATTGAAAACTTTGGAGGCCCAAAAAAGGGGTTTACAGGCATCCTAGACCCCCTAACGTCCAGAAAATGATGGTGGCCCAAAAACTGCGTCAGAGAGCGCTGAATGTCCCAAAAACATGTGTAGCCTGAAAGGGGCATTAACCCGCATCCTAGACCACTGAAATTCCCAAAAATATTTTTTCCACGAAAAATGCATCTTACATCGGTGAATGCTCAGAATATGTTAGCAGCTCAAAAAAGGCCTTAAAATGCATCTTAGGCCTGCAAAAATGTAGAAAACTTTGGAGGCCCTAAAAAGGGGTTTACAGGCATCCTAGACCCCCTAAAGTCCAGAAAATGTTGGAGGGCCAAAAACTGAGTCAGAGAGCTCTGAATGTCCCAAAAACATTTGCATCCTGAAAGGGGCATTAACCCGCATCCTAGACCACTGAAATTCCCAAAAATAATTTTGGCCCACAAAATGCATCCTACACCCCTGAAAGTTAAGAATATGTTAGCAGCCCAAAAAAGGCCTTAAAATGCATCTTAGGCCTGCAAAAATGTTGAAAACTTTGGAGGCCCTAAAAGGGGTTTACAGGCATCCTAGACCCCTAAAGTCCAGAAAATGTTGGTGGCCCAGAACCAGGGTCAGAAAGCTCTGAATGTCCCAAAAACATTTGCAGCCTGAAAGGGGCATTAACCCGCATCCTAGACCACTGAAATTCCCAAAAATATTTTTGGCACGAAAAATGCATCCTACACCCCTGAAAGTTAAGAATATGTTAGCAGCCCAAAAAAGGCCTTAAAATGCATCTTAGGCCTGCAAAAATGTTGAAAACTTTGGAGGCCGAAAAAAGGTTTTACAGGCATCCTAGACCCCCTAAAGTGCAGAAAATAATGGTGGCCCTAAAACTGTGTCAGAGAGCTCTGAATGTCCCAAAAACATTGGCAGCCTGAAAGGGGCATTAACCCGCATCCTAGACCACTGAAATTCCCAAAATTATTTTGGCACAAAAAATGCATCCTACACCCCTGAAAGTTAAGAATATGTTAGCAGCCCAAAAAAGGCCTTAAAATGCAACTTAGGCCTGCAAAAATGTTGAAAACATTGAAGGCCCAAAAAAGGGGTTTACAGGCATCCTAGACCCCCTAAAGTCCAGAAAATGATGTTGGCCCAAAAGGTGAGTCAGAGAGCTCTGAATGTCCCAAAAACATTTGCATCCTGAAAGGGGCATTAACAGGCATCCTAGACCACTGAAATTCCCAAATATAATTTTGGTACAAAAAATGTATCCTACACACCTGAAAGTTAAGAATATGTTAGCATCCCAAAAAAGGCCTTAAAATGCATCTTAGGCCTGCAAAAATGTTGAAAACCTTGGAGGCCCTAAAAAGGGGTTTACAGGCATCCTAGACCCCCTAAAGGCCAGAAAATGTTGGTGGCCCAGAAACAGGGTCAGAGAGCTCTGAATGTCCCAAAAACATTTGCAGCCTGAAAGGGGCATTAACCCGCATCCTAGACCACTGAAATTCCCTAAAATATTTTTCCACGAAAAATGCATCTTACATCCGTGAACGTTCAGAATATGTTAGCAGCCCAAAAAAGACCTTAAAATGCATCTTAGGCCTGCAAAAATGTTGAAAACTTTGGAGGCCCAAAAACGGGGTTTACAGGCATCCTAGACCCCCTAAAGTCCAGAAAATGATGGTGGCCCAAAAACTGCGTCAGAGAGTGCTGAATGTCCCAAAAACATTGGCAGCCTGAAAGGGGCATTAACCCGCATCCTAGATCACTGAAATTCCCAAAAATAATTTTTCCACGAAAAATGCATCTTACATCCGTGAACGTTCAGAATATGTTAGCAGCCCAAAAAGGCCTAAAAATGCATTTTAGGCCTGCAAAAATGTTGAAAACTTTGGAGGCCCAAAAAAGGGGTTTACAGGCATCCTAGACCCCCTAAAGTCCAAAAAATTTTGGTGGCCGAGAAACAGGGTCAGAGAGCTCTGAATGTCCCAAAAACATGTGCAGCCTGAAAGGGGCATTAACCCGCCTCCTATACCACTGAAATCCCCAAAAATATTTTTTCCATGAAAAATGCATCTTACATCGGTGAACGTTCAGAATATGTTAGCAGCTCAAAAAAAAAAGGCCTTAAAATGCATCTTAGGCCTGCAAAAATGTAGAAAACTTTGGAGGCCCTAAAAAGGGGTTTACAGGCATCCTAGACCCCCTAAAGTCCAGAAAATGTTGGTGGGCCAAAAACTGAGTCAGAGAGCTCTGAATGTCCCAAAAACATGTGAAGCCTGAAAGGGGCATTAACCCGCATCCTAGACGACTGAAATTCCCAAAAATATTTTTGGCACGAAAAAAGGAATCCTACACCCCTAAAAGTTAAGAATATGTTAGCAGCCCAAAAAAGGCCTAATAATGCAAATTAGGCCTGCAGAAATGTTGAAAACTTTGAAGGCCCAAAAAAGGCGTTTACAGGCATCCTAGACCCCCTAAAGTCCAGAAAATGATGTTGGCCCAAAAGGTGCATCAGAGAGCTCTGAATGTCCCAAAAACATTTGCATCCTGAAAGGGGCATTAACCCGCATCCTAGACCACTGAAATTCCCAAAAATAATTTTGGCACAAAAAATGCATCCTACACCCCTGAAAGTTAAGAATATGTTAGCAGCCCAAAAAAGGCCTTAAAATGCATCTTAGGCCTGCAAAAATGTAGAAAACTTTGGAGGCCCAAAAAAGAGGTTTACAGGCGTCCTAGACCCCCTAAAGTCTAGAAAATGTTGGTGGCCGACAAACAGAGTCAGAGAGCGCTGAATGTCCCAAAAACATGTGTAGCCTGAAAGGGGCATTAACTCGCATCCTAGACCACTGAAATTCCCAAAAAATTTTTTTCCATGAAAAATGCATCTTACATCCGTGAACGTTCAGAATATGTTAGCAGCCCAAAAAAGACCTTAAAATGCATCTTAGGCCTGCAAAAATGTTGAAAACTTTGGAGGCCCAAAAACGGGGTTTACAGGCATCCTAGACCCCCTAAAGTCCAGAAAATGATGGTGGCCCAAAAACTGCGTCAGAGAGTGCTGAATGTCCCAAAAACATTGGCAGCCTGAACGGGGCATTAACCCGCATCCTAGATCACTGAAATTCCCAAAAATAATTTTTCCACGAAAAATGCATCTTACATCCGTGAACGTTCAGAATATGTTAGCAGCCCAAAAAGGCCTAAAAATGCATTTTAGGCCTGCAAAAATGTTGAAAACTTTGGAGGCCCAAAAAAGGGGTTTACAGGCATCCTAGACCCCCTAAAGTCCAAAAAATTTTGGTGGCCGAGAAACAGGGTCAGAGAGCTCTGAATGTCCCAAAAACATGTGCAGCCTGAAAGGGGCATTAACCCGCCTCCTATACCACTGAAATCCCCAAAAATATTTTTTCCATGAAAAATGCATCTTACATCGGTGAACGTTCAGAATATGTTAGCAGCTCAAAAAAAAAAGGCCTTAAAATGCATCTTAGGCCTGCAAAAATGTAGAAAACTTTGGAGGCCCTAAAAAGGGGTTTACAGGCATCCTAGACCCCCTAAAGTCCAGAAAATGTTGGTGGGCCAAAAACTGAGTCAGAGAGCTCTGAATGTCCCAA
The DNA here is from genome assembly GCF_040938575.1 of Ambystoma mexicanum. NCBI lineage: Eukaryota > Metazoa > Chordata > Amphibia > Caudata > Ambystomatidae > Ambystoma > Ambystoma mexicanum. The sequence continues at coordinate 232,657,424 of NC_090933.1, forward strand.
AAACATGTGAAGCCTGAAAGGGGCATTAACCCGCATCCTAGACGACTGAAATTCCCAAAAATATTTTTGGCACGAAAAAAGGAATCCTACACCCCTAAAAGTTAAGAATATGTTAGCAGCCCAAAAAAGGCCTAATAATGCAACTTAGGCCTGCAGAAATGTTGAAAACTTTGAAGGCCCAAAAAAGGCGTTTACAGGCATCCTAGACCCCCTAAAGTCCAGAAAATGATGTTGGCCCAAAAGGTGCATCAGAGAGCTCTGAATGTCCCAAAAACATTTGCATCCTGAAAGGGGCATTAACCCGCATCCTAGACCACTGAAATTCCCAAAAATAATTTTGGCACAAAAAATGCATCCTACACCCCTGAAAGTTAAGAATATGTTAGCAGCCCAAAAAAGGCCTTAAAATGCATCTTAGGCCTGCAAAAATGTAGAAAACTTTGGAGGCCCAAAAAAGAGGTTTACAGGCATCCTAGACCCCCTAAAGTCTAGAAAATGTTGGTGGCCGACAAACAGAGTCAGAGAGCGCTGAATGTCCCAAAAACATGTGTAGCCTGAAAGGGGCATTAACTCGCATCCTAGACCACTGAAATTCCCAAAAAAAATTTTTCCATGAAAAATGCATCTTACATCCGTGAATGTTCAGAATATGTTAGCAGCCCACAAAAGACCTTAAAATGCATTTTAGGCCTGGAAAAATGTTGAAAACTTTGGAGGCCCAAAAACGGGGTTTACAGGCATCCTAGACCCCCTTAACTCCAGAAAATGATGGTGCCCAAATACTGTGTCAGAGAGCTCTGAATGTCCCTAACGCATTTGCAGCCTAAAAGGGGCCTTAACCCGCATCCTAGACCACTGAAATTCCCAAAAATAATTTTGGCACAAAAAATGCATCCTACACCCCTGAAAGTTAAGAATATGTTAGCAGCCCAAAAAAGGCCTTAAAATGCATCTTAGGCCTGCAAAAATGTAGAAAACTTTGGAGGCCCAAAAAAGAGGTTTACAGGCATCCTAGACCCCCTAAAGTCTAGAAAATGTTGGTGGCCGACAAACAGAGTCAGAGAGCGCTGAATGTCCCAAAAACATGTGTAGCCTGAAAGGGGCATTAACTCGCATCCTAGACCACTGAAATTCCCAAAAAATGTTTTTCCATGAAAAATGCATCTTACATCCGTGAATGTTCAGAATATGTTAGCAGCCCACAAAAGACCTTAAAATGCATTTTAGGCCTGGAAAAATGTTGAAAACTTTGGAGGCCCAAAAACGGGGTTTACAGGCATCCTAGACCCCCTTAACTCCAGAAAATGATGGTGCCCAAATACTGTGTCAGAGAGCTCTGAATGTCCCTAACGCATTTGCAGCCTAAAAGGGGCCTTAACCCGCACCCTAGACCACTGAAATTCCCAAAAATAATTTTGGCACAAAAAATGCATCCTACTCCCCTAAAAGTTAAGAATATGTTAGCAGCCCAAAATAGGCCTTAAAATGAAACTTAGGCTTGCAAAAATGTTGAAAACTTTGAAGGCCCAAAAAAGGGGTTTACAGGCATCCTAGACCCCCTAAAGTCCAGAAAATGATGGTGGCCCATAAGGTGCGTCAGAGAGCTCTGAATGTCCCAAAAACATGTGCAGCCTGAAAGGGGCATTAACCCGCATCCTAGACGACTGAAATTCCCAAAAATATTTTTGGCACGAAAAATGCATCCTACACCTCTGAAAGTTAAGAATATGTTAGCAGCCCAAAAAAGGCCTTGAAATGCATCTTAGGCCTTCAAAAATGTTGAAAACTTTGGAGGCCGAAAAAAGGGTTTTACAGGTATCCTAGACCCCCTAAAGTGCAGAAAATAATGGTGGCCCTAGAACTGTGTCAGAGAGCTCTGAATGTCCCAAAAACATTGGCAGCCTGAAAGGGGCATTAACAGGCATCCTAGACCACTGAAATTCCCAAATATAATTTTGGCACAAAAAATGCATCCTACACCCCTGAAAGTTAAGAATATGTTAGCAGCCCAAAAAAGGCCTTAAAATGCATCTTATGCCTGCAAAAATGTTGAAAACCTTGGAGGCCCTAAAAAGGGGTTTACAGGCATCCTAGACCCCCTAAAGTCCAGAAAATGTTGGTGGCCCAGAAACAGGGTCAGAGAGCGCTGAATGTCCCAAAAACATGTGTAGCCTGAAAGGGGCATTAACCCGCATCCTAGACCACTGAAATTCCCAAAAATATTTTTTCCATGAAAAATGCATCTTACATCCGTGAATGTTCAGAATATGTTAGCAGCCCAAAAAAGACCTTAAAATGCATTTTAGGCCTGGAAAAATGTTGAAAACTTTGGAGGCCCAAAAACGGGGTTTACAGGCATCCTAGACCCCCTTAACTCCAGAAAATGATGGTGCCCAAATACTGTGTCAGAGAGCTCTGAATGTCCCTAACGCATTTGCAGCCTAAAAGGGGCATTAACCAGCATCCTAGACCACTGAAATTCCCAACAATAATTTTGGCACAAAAAATGCATCCTGCACCCCTAAAAGTTAAGAATATGTAAGCAGCCCAAAAAAGGCCTTAAAATGCAATTTAGGCCTGCAAAATGTTGAAAACTTTAAAGGCCCAAAAAAGGGGTTTACAGGCATCCTAGACCAACTAAAGTCCAGAAAATGATGGTGGCCCAAAAGGTGCGTCAAAAACATTTGCATTCTGAAAGGGGCATTAACCCGCATCCTAGACCACTGAAATTCCCAAAAATAATTTTGGCACAAAAAATGCATCCTACACCCCTGAAAGTTAAGAATATGTTAGCAGCCCAAAAAAGGCCTTAAAATGCATCTTAGGCCTGCAAAAATGTTGAATACTTTGGAGGCCCAAAAAAGGTGTTTACAGGCATCCTAGACCCCCTAAAGTCCAGAAAATATTGGTGGCCCAAAAACTGCGTCAGAGAGCTCTGAATGTCCCAAAAACATTTGCAGTCTGAAAGGGGCATTAACCCGCATCCTAGACCACTGTAATTCCCAAAAATAATTTTGGCACAAAAAACGCATCCTACACCACTGAATGTTACGAATATGTTAGCAGCCCAAAAAAGGCCTTAAAATGCATTTAGGCCTGCAAAAATGTTGAAAACTTTGGAGGCCCAAAAAAGGGGTTTACAGGCATCCTAGACCCCCTAAAGTCCAGAAAATGTTGGTGGCCGAGAAACAGGGTCAGAGAGCTCTGAATGTCCCAAAAACATGTGCAGCCTGAAAGGGGCATTAACCCGCATCCTAGACCACTGAAATCCCCAAAAATATTTTTTCCACGAAAAATGCATCTTACATCGGTGAAGGTTCAGAATATGTTAGCAGCTCAAAAAAGGCCTTAAAATGCATCCTAGGCCTGCAAAAATGTAGAAAACTTTGGAAGCCCTAAAAAGGGGTTTACAGGCATCCTAGACCCCCTAAAGTCCAGAAAATGTTGGTGGGCCAAAAACTGAGTCAGAGAGCTCTGAATGTCCCAAAAACACGTGAAGCCTGAAAGGGGCATTAACCCGCATCCTAGACGACTGAAATTCCCAAAAATATTTTTGGCACGAAAAATGCATCCTACACCTCTGAAAGTTAAGAATATGTTAGCAGCTCAAAAAAGGCCTTAAAATGCATCTTAGGCCTGCAAAAATGTAGAAAACTTTGGAGGCCCTAAAAAGGGGTTTACAGGCATCCTAGACCCCCTAAGTCCAGAAAATGTTGGTGGGCCAAAAACTGAGTCAGAGAGCTCTGAATGTCCCAAAAACATTTGCATCCTGAAAGGGGCATTAACCCGCATCCTAGACCACTGAAATTCCCAAAAATAATTTTGGCACAAAAAATGCATCCTACACCCCTGAAAGTTAAGAATATGTTAGCAGCCCAAAAAAGGCCTTAAAATGCATTTTAGGCCTGCAAAAATGTAGAAAACTTTGGAGGCCCAAAAAAGATGTTTACATGCATCCTAAACCCCCTAAAGTCCAGAAAATGTTGGTGGCCGACAAACAGAGTCAGAGAGCGCTGAATGTCCCAAAAACATGTTTAGCCTGAAAGGGGCATTAACTCGCATCCTAGACCACTGAAATTCCCAAAAATATTTTTTCCATGAAAAATGCATCTTACATCCGTGAATGTTCAGAATATGTTAGCAGCCCAAAAAAGACCTTAAAATGCATTTTAGGCCTGGAAAAATGTTGAAAACTTTGGAGGCCCAAAAACGGGGTTTACAGGCATCCTAGACCCCCTTAACTCCAGAAAATGATGGTGCCCAAATACTGTGTCAGAGAGCTCTGAATGTCCCTAACGCATTTGCAGCCTAAAAGGGGCATTAACCAGCATCCTAGACCACTGAAATTCCCAACAATAATTTTGGCACAAAAAATGCATCCTGCACCCCTAAAAGTTAAGAATATGTAAGCAGCCCAAAAAAGGCCTTAAAATGCAATTTAGGCCTGCAAAATGTTGAAAACTTTAAAGGCCCAAAAAAGGGGTTTACAGGCATCCTAGACCCCCTAAAGTCCAGAAAATGATGGTGGCCCAAAAGGTGCGTCAAAAACATTTGCATTCTGAAAGGGGCATTAACCCGCATCCTAGACCACTGAAATTCCCAAAAATAATTTTGGCACAAAAAATGCATCCTACACCCCTGAAAGTTAAGAATATGTTAGCAGCCCAAAAAAGGCCTTAAAATGCATCTTAGGCCTGCAAAAATGTTGAATACTTTGGAGGCCCAAAAAAGGTGTTTACAGGCATCCTAGACCCCCTAAAGTCCAGAAAATATTGGTGGCCCAAAAACTGCGTCAGAGAGCTCTGAATGTCCCAAAAACATTTGCAGTCTGAAAGGGGCATTAACCCGCATCCTAGACCACTGTAATTCCCAAAAATAATTTTGGCACAAAAAACGCATCCTACACCACTGAATGTTACGAATATGTTAGCAGCCCAAAAAAGGCCTTAAAATGCATTTAGGCCTGCAAAAATGTTGAAAACTTTGGAGGCCCAAAAAAGGGGTTTACAGGCATCCTAGACCCCCTAAAGTCCAGAAAATGTTGGTGGCCGAGAAACAGGGTCAGAGAGCTCTGAATGTCCCAAAAACATGTGCAGCCTGAAAGGGGCATTAACCCGCATCCTAGACCACTGAAATCCCCAAAAATATTTTTTCCACGAAAAATGCATCTTACATCGGTGAAGGTTCAGAATATGTTAGCAGCCCAAAAAAGGCCTTAAAATGCATTTTAGGCCTGCAAAAATGTAGAAAACTTTGGAGGCCCAAAAAAGAGGTTTACATGCATCCTAAACCCCCTAAAGTCCAGAAAATGTTGGTGGCCGACAAACAGAGTCAGAGAGCGCTGAATGTCCCAAAAACATGTTTAGCCTGAAAGGGGCATTAACCCGCATCCTAGACCACTGAAATTCCCAAAAATATTTTTTCCATGAAAAATGCATCTTACATCCGTGAACGTTCAGAATATGTTAGCAGCCCAAAAAAGGCATTAAAATGCATCTTAGGCCTGCAAAAATATTGAAAACTTTGGAGGCCCAAAAAAGGGGTTTACAGGCATCCTAGACCCCCTAACGTCCAGAAAATGATGGTGGCCCAAAAACTGCGTCAGAGAGCGCTGAATGTCCCAAAAACATGTGTAGCCTGAAAGGGGCATTAACCCGCATCCTAGACCACTGAAATTCCCAAAAATATTTTTTCCACGAAAAATGCATCTTACATCGGTGAATGCTCAGAATATGTTAGCAGCTCAAAAAAGGCCTTAAAATGCATCTTAGGCCTGCAAAAATGTAGAAAACTTTGGAGGCCCTAAAAAGGGGTTTACAGGCATCCTAGACCCCCTAAAGTCCAGAAAATGTTGGAGGGCCAAAAACTGAGTCAGAGAGCTCTGAATGTCCCAAAAACATTTGCATCCTGAAAGGGGCATTAACCCGCATCCTAGACCACTGAAATTCCCAAAAATAATTTTGGCCCACAAAATGCATCCTACACCCCTGAAAGTTAAGAATATGTTAGCAGCCCAAAAAAGGCCTTAAAATGCATCTTAGGCCTGCAAAAATGTTGAAAACTTTGGAGGCCCTAAAAAGGGGTTTACAGGCATCCTAGACCCCTAAAGTCCAGAAAATGTTGGTGGCCCAGAACCAGGGTCAGAAAGCTCTGAATGTCCCAAAAACATTTGCAGCCTGAAAGGGGCATTAACCCGCATCCTAGACCACTGAAATTCCCAAAAATATTTTTGGCACGAAAAATGCATCCTACACCCCTGAAAGTTAAGAATATGTTAGCAGCCCAAAAAAGGCCTTAAAATGCATCTTAGGCCTGCAAAAATGTTGAAAACTTTGGAGGCCGAAAAAAGGTTTTACAGGCATCCTAGACCCCCTAAAGTCCAGAAAATGATGGTGGCCCAAAAACTGCGTCAGAGAGTGCTGAATGTCCCAAAAACATTGGCAGCCTGAAAGGGGCATTAACCCGCATCCTAGATCACTGAAATTCCCAAAAATAATTTTTCCACGAAAAATGCATCTTACATCCGTGAACGTTCAGAATATGTTAGCAGCCCAAAAAGGCCTAAAAATGCATTTTAGGCCTGCAAAAATGTTGAAAACTTTGGAGGCCCAAAAAAGGGGTTTACAGGCATCCTAGACCCCCTAAAGTCCAAAAAATTTTGGTGGCCGAGAAACAGGGTCAGAGAGCTCTGAATGTCCCAAAAACATGTGCAGCCTGAAAGGGGCATTAACCCGCCTCCTATACCACTGAAATCCCCAAAAATATTTTTTCCATGAAAAATGCATCTTACATCGGTGAACGTTCAGAATATGTTAGCAGCTCAAAAAAAAAAGGCCTTAAAATGCATCTTAGGCCTGCAAAAATGTAGAAAACTTTAGAGGCCCTAAAAAGGGGTTTACAGGCATCCTAGACCCCCTAAAGTCCAGAAAATGTTGGTGGGCCAAAAACTGAGTCAGAGAGCTCTGAATGTCCCAAAAACATGTGAAGCCTGAAAGGGGCATTAACCCGCATCCTAGACGACTGAAATTCCCAAAAATATTTTTGGCACGAAAAAAGGAATCCTACACCCCTAAAAGTTAAGAATATGTTAGCAGCCCAAAAAAGGCCTAATAATGCAAATTAGGCCTGCAGAAATGTTGAAAACTTTGAAGGCCCAAAAAAGGCGTTTACAGGCATCCTAGACCCCCTAAAGTCCAGAAAATGATGTTGGCCCAAAAGGTGCATCAGAGAGCTCTGAATGTCCCAAAAACATTTGCATCCTGAAAGGGGCATTAACCCGCATCCTAGACCACTGAAATTCCCAAAAATAATTTTGGCACAAAAAATGCATCCTACACCCCTGAAAGTTAAGAATATGTTAGCAGCCCAAAAAAGGCCTTAAAATGCATCTTAGGCCTGCAAAAATGTAGAAAACTTTGGAGGCCCAAAAAAGAGGTTTACAGGCATCCTAGACCCCCTAAAGTCTAGAAAATGTTGGTGGCCGACAAACAGAGTCAGAGAGCGCTGAATGTCCCAAAAACATGTGTAGCCTGAAAGGGGCATTAACTCGCATCCTAGACCACTGAAATTCCCAAAAAATTTTTTTCCATGAAAAATGCATCTTACATCCGTGAACGTTCAGAATATGTTAGCAGCCCAAAAAAGACCTTAAAATGCATCTTAGGCCTGCAAAAATGTTGAAAACTTTGGAGGCCCAAAAACGGGGTTTACAGGCATCCTAGACCCCCTAAAGTCCAGAAAATGATGGTGGCCCAAAAACTGCGTCAGAGAGTGCTGAATGTCCCAAAAACATTGGCAGCCTGAAAGGGGCATTAACCCGCATCCTAGATCACTGAAATTCCCAAAAATAATTTTTCCACGAAAAATGCATCTTACATCCGTGAACGTTCAGAATATGTTAGCAGCCCAAAAAGGCCTAAAAATGCATTTTAGGCCTGCAAAAATGTTGAAAACTTTGGAGGCCCAAAAAAGGGGTTTACAGGCATCCTAGACCCCCTAAAGTCCAAAAAATTTTGGTGGCCGAGAAACAGGGTCAGAGAGCTCTGAATGTCCCAAAAACATGTGCAGCCTGAAAGGGGCATTAACCCGCCTCCTATACCACTGAAATCCCCAAAAATATTTTTTCCATGAAAAATGCATCTTACATCGGTGAACGTTCAGAATATGTTAGCAGCTCAAAAAAAAAAGGCCTTAAAATGCATCTTAGGCCTGCAAAAATGTAGAAAACTTTTGTCGGGGGGGAATTCTGCCGGGGTCGGCCGGGCCGTCCGCAGACCTCCGGGCAGGGAGGCCCCAACTCCTCCCGTGTATATCTCGGATCGAGACAGAGTATGAGGCACACACAAGGAGCAAGGCAACTTCTGTCGTTTATTATGCAAACGGCAGGGATGGGTCAAGGAGCGCACGCGTTCGTCCTGACACACACACAATAGTGGGGCTCGCAGGCCCTTTTTACTACATTATGACGCGCTACTTGCGTCATTCCAAAAAGTTACCAAAAGAACCTATCGCCACTCTTGATTGGTTGCTCGAGTGGTGGGGTTAGTATAGTACGCCTATAGAGAATGATATTAGTGGTTAAGGTGTAGTCAGGTGGTATATCTGGGTTGTCCCTACAATTAGATACATAAGAATTGTTACATGAAGACCCCTGAGGATTGGCTAACGTTACTGACGTCTGAGATAAGAACCTCATGTTCTGATTGGTGCATCCGTGAGCTCCCCAGCCTGGGACCACCGTTGTTCCCAGCACACGGTGCACCTGTGGTTGCAACAGTGTTTCAGTATGGGTACGTGCAGGCAATGTGAGGATTTATTCATAGGTGGGAGACTGACCGTTCCCACTGTAGCAGGTGTCCATTGAGCCTTTCAAGTGTGTCGGCCTGCGTCTCGTAGCGAGGTACCCAGACGCCTTTTCTCTCCTGGGTTTTGGCATCTCGTCAGGTTCGGCTTGGTCACGTGGGGAGGGACCGTGTTTGAGGCATAATTCTGCACAATTAATATTGTTTTTCCACTGTATGTCTGGTTTAATTTGCAGATATGATTTTAACATTGGTACGTGGAGTGCGAGGTTGCAACATCGTGCCTTTGAAGATTTGTTTCTTGACTGTGGGTTTGCAACAGTACGACCTTGGCTGGTTGCTCCACTGGGTTCTTTCTGCAGGCTCAGCAACCTGACTTTTGCTTTGTTAATGTCCACGGGAACTCTTGCTTGGGGCCTACTTGGGCCTGGTGCACGAGTAATCCATTTAGTGCATGGATGCTTTAGGTTATAGTGGCATACAGTTTCATGGCCAGTATCGTGTTTCCATTATATCTCTCATGATGGTAACGGGTTTCAAGAGAAGCGTGAGCAAGCGTTATAAATGAGCTCATGGTGCGTCTTGCGTTTCTGCATTCTGAAAGCCTATGTAAAAATAATAAAGATGCACGTCCGTGAATAAGCCTGTCGCCTACGTCAGAGCACTGAGTATGTTCTTCGTGTAGATTGGTGTGGAAATGTTCAGCGTGTATAATAGTTCAGCGGTGCTTCCCGTTATCTAGGTCGTCATGGCATCTCTAACGATGTGTAGATTTCAGTCTAGTTGGTCCGTGCCGCAGGTGTCGGCATGGCCAGTGCGGGCTGTTGGGCAGGCAGATGGACACATCCGTATGTTTCTGTACCAGGGTATTTGGTCATCTGGTAAATGGGCAAACTCTTCTCGTGGCGGGTGTCTGGGCCGCGACCCTCTAGGCCAAGCGCGAGAGGTGAAGGACGGGAGTCTGGTTTTCCATTCTCCCACTTCAGTCCCCCCTCTGGTCGACTTGTCGACCACAAACATATCCTTCTCGTTATCTCCTCTTACTCTCCATATCTTGGTTATCCCTCCGAGATGTCCATAATGGTTTACGTGATCTTCAAATGACCAATACATGTATTCGCATGTTCCTCCAGGAGTACAGTACACCCATCTTCCTATGTAGCTCCTAGGGTTCCTTGGGTTCTCGATCTTCACTGATGGTGGGTCTAGATGATTGGCGATGATTTGGGTGCGCAACTTCTCCCTTTCGTGTATTATCACACCTGTGTGCTGGCCGTCATCCGCTGGCATCAAGGGGTGCATTCCCACCATTTCCAGCAACTCATCAGTTGAGCGCGCCTTCCGGGCTTTCCAAAATCTAATTATTATCAGTGCAGCTCCAGCCAAAATAGCACATCCCACTATTATTTTCAGTCCATCTGACAGCCAAGATGGCATCCATGACCATAATAGTGAAAACCAGCTTTTATCCTTGTTTACGCCGTTACTTTCGTCCATCATTTTGGAGTGCATCTGGGCCAATTGTGAAACTGCTTCTGTTAGTGTACCATTGTCGGCATCGTTGGCAGGTATGAACGTGCAGCATGATTGTCCTATCTTTGCACAAACTCCTCCTTCCATTGCTGTGAGAAGGTCCAATACATATCTGTTCTGTAGTGCTACCATCCTTACAGCTCGCAGCTCCTCTTTAATTGCGTTAAACCCATTTACTGTCGAATTTATGGTCATCATTAGTTCCCATCTGGTTATTTGCAGCCATTTTGCGTTTGCGTATGCCTGCAGTCCCGGATGTATTATTGAGGAGAAGAACATTGCTGCTCTGCTGAATAGTCTGTGTTCTGGCGGTATTGATGTTAGTTCCGTTTCCGACCTTCCCCACAGATAATTTCCTGTTAATGGCTCTCCTTGTCTTTTTCTCCTGTTTAGGACAGTATCATTGCTGTTTGTCCTGTTTTCTTGCTCCTTCTGGAGTGGTGCAGATCTCTTTCTTCTCCTGTCTCCTTCATCCATTTTCGGAAATTTCGCCACATCGACATGCTTCTTAGGTACCACTAGTGATGGTACATTGACGTGTACCATTGTGCACACACCACTCCACAGGGGAGGCAGTGTATGATATGCCTTTTCTCCGCAGGCCCAATAATGGTCCATTATTACTGCTGTTCCCGCTCCCCCCTCAGGTAACTCCATCACACTTGCACAATTGGTGTTATATCCCACGTCCACCTCTCCTTTATGCTGGTAACATACTTTGGGCGCAGTCAATGGTAATATAGTTATCGGGTCTTCATCTTCTTCTACCCACGTGAGCATTGGTACGTACTTGATCCATGTCGTCCAACATCGATGATTGTGTGTCTCGATGGTTGAGATAGTTTCTTTTGTTACCATGTTGCTGCCAACCACTCCTATCTCCCAGCTGGTACCCAGGAACACCTTTCCTGTTATCGTCAGTAATGGCCTCTCCCAGCATCCTTGTTTACCCGGAACTTCCGTGGCGTACCAATCACATGGTAGATACTGCAGTGTTACCTTCTTTGTTTCTCCTTTTTCAGGGCCACTTGTTATGTATCTGAATGCTTCAGCATGTAAACTGGTCTTGTGATAACTCAGATAGGTCTTGAGGAAGTTGTTTTCATATGGGTATGAGTCTCGTGTTTTCCATGTCATGTGCACTACTGTTCCTTGGAATCTTCCTTTCGTTTGGAACAGGGCCAAATATATTATGCACTGTGCTGTTTTTTCATCTATTTCTGTGGCAACAAATGTTCGTGAAGCGCTCATGGCGTATGGTATTAATGAGCAAACGTAACAGCTATCCTCAGTTGTCTGCTTACCAATGCGGGTCATGTGCTGGTACCATATGTTGTTTGTGACGTGTGCTGAATCTTGTACATAATTATCAATACCTTTATTGTCTGAGTATGTGCTGCGTTTAACTTTATTTCGCTTTTGTTCATTGTTACTGTTACCACCTGACGTAACACCTGTTGCAGCAGGGAGGTGGGGTACATTAGGTTTGGGTGCAGCAAAAAAACTCATAGCATAGCTGTACTGCCATACAGAGGCAGCCAAAACTCCGGTGATCATAAAAATCCCTATTATTTTTATTACATATGCTAACCTCACCGACATTTTTGCTCTTACCTTGCTGCAGTCCTGGCAGCGTATTCTTGCGACGTTAAAGTTGCCCGCCTAAAAATTCTCAAAAAGTGCTTGTTATTAAATGTTAGTTTTGTTTCATTAAGCTCTCCCTATCAAATAGTCATTCAGTGCCCAGGTGAAGAGTTGCTCCCACGCTACTCTAAGTGATCGGTCTCTCAAGACCGGCAAGTATGGGCGGAGGTGGGGCATGTAATTTTCTATGGCCAGGAGGAAGGCCGTGTAGTATACACGTACCCTTTTCTTTTTTAAGTATGTTGGCCTTTTTATTTCGTATACAAATTGGTGTGACAATTCTTCTGGGTAACTATCGTCTGGCAGCACCATCTACGCCTGCACACTGAATTTGTTAGATAACTTTTCTTAACAATACAATATTACGCAGCTCCTGTATGTGCGAGAGAAAAAGAGAACATTCACGTGTTTACATGTGTATTGGTGCAAGCGAAGTCCTTAGTTTTTATTACAATTGTATTTAGTAGTCAATGGGGGGGGGGTTTGCTCAGATGGCGGGAGCAGTTTTACTCTTTGAACGTGTGACCATGGGGTGGGCAGTGTGGGGATCGCCCCCTTCTTCGTCCGTTATTCTCTCCGAGGGAACAATTGGGTCGTTGTCTGTGGTTGTGTTTTCTTCCGCTGCCGGGGATGTTGTTGGCGTTTTTCCAATGGACCTGTCGTTGGCGCTGGGGCGGGTCTGCAGTTTGTAGATTTTTACATCATGCAGGTGGTTCCACGCACGCTTATCCTTTAGTTTTACTGCTCTTGTTGATACGTCCTCTACTAAATGGGGGCCAGTGAACCTCTGCTGGTTCCACCTTCTATTAAAATTTCGAAGTAGTACGTGGTCGCCTTTGGCAAGTTTGCACAAGTTCTCCTTTTCCAATTCTGTATTTTCGTCTATTTCTTGGTTGCTGGTGGACCCGCCCCGTGTGCGCTCGAGCTGTTGAGACACAAACACAACGCTAGTAATCAAAGAAGACACATATTGATACATTTCATCACCTAACACATTCGCAGAACTTTCTTGGTCGGTGAATGCCCTTGACGTTGGTGTTAGGGGAAGGCGCATTTGGCGTCCAGTAACCACCTCGTGTGGGGTGAGGTGGTGGTCGGACCCTGGCCTGTTTCTAAGTTCGAACAGTGCTAACGGAAGGCAATACAACCAACTTTTCTTTGTTGTTTGCTGTATTTTAGCAATTGCCTCCTTCAATAGGCCATTCAGGCGTTCACATACACCATTGGCCTGTGGGTGGTACGCACATGCAAATTTGTGTTTAATGTTCAGTAGGGATGTGATATGCTGGAACATTTCATTTGCGAAATGGGGTCCGTTGTCTGATCTTAACACCTCGCACACTCCCCACCTGGGGAATACCTCCCTTACTATAAATTTGGCTGCTCTAAACGCATCAGGGTGTGAACAGGGCCCTGCTTCGATCCACCTAGAAAATGGGCATACTACTACTATCATGTATCTATTGCCTTGACAAATGTTGATCATATCAACATAGTCAATGTGGAGGTGCCGAAAAGGTCCTTCTGGTCGGGGTATGGTACCTCTTATCACTTTTAAAGTATGACCGGCCGTGAACTGTTGACATGTAAGGCAATTGCTGATAAAATTTGACACATGGGATGTTAACTCGGGACAGAACCAATCTTCTCTAATTCGTGCTGCTATTATTTCTTTGCCTGTATGGGCAGGGTGATGTAATTGGTTCAAGGCGGTATTTAACAATGCCAATGGTATTACAACTTTCCCAGTGCCACCCTGGCGCCATAGTGCGTCGGTTGGTGACATTGTGCATCCTCTTTTCACCCATACTTCTTTTTCGGCCATTGGTGCAGCCGCTTGTAACTCCATAATCTGGGTGGCTGGGAGATGGGTGTACCCTTCTTTTATTAACATCTCCCTCGCTATTCCCCTCCCTCTCCCTCTCTGTGAGTCTGTGGGGTTCCATATCTCACCAAAATATGCAGCATATTTTGCATGTGCGTCTGCTGCTGCATTTCCTTTTGATATATAGTCTTCTCCATTGGTGTGTGCTGTGCATTTTACTAGGGCTAGTTCTTGGGGATCGTTTATTACTTCAATTAGTTCAGCCAACAAGAGGGCATGTTGTACTGGAGTGCCGTCAGCTCTCCTAAACCCTCTTCTTCTCCACTTTGATAGCCCTGAGTGGACAGTGGATGTAACATATGCACTGTCGGAATATATAGTAACTTTTTTATTAAAACTTTCCTTTAGTGCCAATATGAGTGCAACCAGTTCCGCCGCTTGAGCAGAGTAATGCTGTGGTAATTGTACACACTTAATAGCCACACACACTGGCGCTTCCATCATTTGTACTACTGCTGCCCCAGTCCTCCTTATCCCGTCTCCTTGATCAATAGTTGATGACCCATCAATAAACAAAAGCTCACCTCCCTCTAGTGCGTTTTCTTCAACTTTCCTAGTACATGAGTACATCTCAGTTACTTGGGTGCAGTCGTGGGCGTAATCTCCCTCTTCAATTACTTCTGCTAGGAACCTTGCAGGGTTAACCGTGCTACATCTAACAATTGCCAGTTCAGCTTTGGACAAAATAATCTCATAACCTGTTGCCCTCTGTGTCGTCAGTGTGGACTTAGGTTTATTCAATATCGCAAATAGTGCATGTTCTACAAATAGTGTAGTTGGACACCCCATAGTTATTGATGATGCTTTTTCTACTGCAAATGCAGCTGCAGCAAGACCTTGTTCGCAAGAGAATTGTCCTAACATTATTGGATCTAAGTGACCGCTGTAAAATGCTACTGGTTTATAGCCCATGCTAGTCTTTTGGGCCAATACTGCTTTCATTACTGCTGAGTCGCAATGTGAAAATATAAAAAATCGTCGCTCATAGTCTGGGGATGCTAGTACTGGAGCAGTTGATATTGCTTCTTTTAATTCATCAAATGCCTCCTTCATTTCCATAGTCCATCCCAACTTTTTCTCCCCTTTATTTGCTTCCTTCAAACCCTCAAGCAGGGGTCCTATGTAAGAGCTGTAATCAAATACCCATGCTCTACAGTAGTTGCACAGTCCCAGAAATTGCTGCAGTTCTCTTACAGTCTGTGGCACGGGAGTGCCTGATATTGCCTGTGCTCTTTGTGGTGCAATCCTTCTTCCATATTGTGATATCAGTTGGCCAATGTAAAGTACCTGTTCCTGACAGTATTGTATCTTTTCCATGTCTACCTTGTACCCCTTTTCAGCCAATATCGTCAACATTTTTAATGAGTCCTCTCTACATTTATCTTCATTTGTACTGCAAATTATTATGTCATCCACATACTGTAACACTGTGCTTTCCAACTCAACGTTACCCAAATCCATCTGTATTACCCTATTGAAAATTGAAGGTGATTCACAATATCCCTGTGGTAATCTGGTATGTTTCCACTTCCTATTTCGGTAAGTGAAGCTTGTCAAGTCTTGTGAGTCTGGGTGTAATGGTATTGAGAAAAAAGCATTTTTAAGGTCAATCACTGTAAACCGTGATGCTTCTGCTGGAATGCCACACAAAATTGTGGCCGGGTTTGCTGTTACTGGATACTCTGCTTCTACTATGTTGTTCAACGGTCTGAGGTCCTGTATGAACCGCCAAGACCCTCCTTTAGCCTTGCGCACCGGGTACACAGCTGTGTTGCATGGGGATTCTGAGGGGACCAATATGCCATTGTTTATAAGGGCTGTTATGGTTTCGTATATGCCCTCATCTGCCTCTCTTGACAATGGGTATTGTTTCACTCTTGGTAGTATGGCACCCTTTTTTAATTTTATCCTTACACCCCCTATGCTTTTAATGCATCCTACATCATAAGGGCTAATAGTCCATAATGATTTTGGCACCTTTGACATATCTTCTTTAAAAAATGGGACTGGTGTGCCAGCGGGTGCCTCAAGTGCCATTGCAATTTTCTGTGCCACTTGTTTGTGAGCCACTGTTAGCCACATTTCTACACTCATCATGAACACCATTTCATTTTCCTCCTTTTCTTCTGAAAACAACTCTTCATCTGACACCTGGGTCAGCCTACATCCTTCTGCTAGTGCTATCACCGCCCTCCATGCTCTCCCTTCTTTATCTTGGGCGTGCACAGCAACATAATCAGCTGTTGCAATAATGCTCTCAATGTCCACTGCAATGACCTTCCCTTCCAGTTCATTAGCTGGTGTTTCTGGTCGGAATAGATAGGCTGCTGGTCTCCTCCATATTTTCCCTCCTATCCCTGGCATCCATGCAAATGCCATGTCTGTTCCGTACTGGAATAGCTCGCCGTCTACCGGCTCCGCCCTGATCGCTATCTGTCCACAGTATGCTTGCAAAATCTGTCGTGCTGCAAGCATGTTAATCCCTGGAGTAGAGCAAATTATGCCATCCTCTGTAAAGGAGATCGTCATATTTAATCTGTTCATTATGTCCCTCCCCAGTATGTTTACTGGTGAGGCACTATAATACAAAAGTGGTACTGACAGATCGTAATCTCCAATAGATAGCGGGACGTTATCAGTAAATGGAACCAACCCTTTAGCCCCAGAAAACCCTTGTGTGTTCATGGCTTCGCCTGACATCTTAAACTTACCTTCCCTTATGCAAGACCGGGTTGCCCCGGTGTCAACAAGGAATGATAATTTTTTGTCACCTATCGTTACCTCTATGCGTGGCTCCTCCGCACTATTAGGTGTTACTGACAGGATGGGACACACCAAGGCCGTCTGTGGGCTGTCCTATTGGGGGTACAATGACTGGCCATTCCCTGTGTAAGGGTTGTGCCCCAACACCGTCACCCCACCCAATTGCGTTCGTTCAGGTTGTGGTGGTGGTTGTATTAACGCTGCACCAGTTACTTGTGGCAGGTATTGTTTTATTTGTTGTTGTGGTAGGGAATAGTGTTGGTCACTCCCTTGTGGTGACATCTGCTGTGGTTGTATGCCCTGCTGTTCTTGTGATGTCCTATGTTGTGCTTGTTCGTTCCATGCTGGTGTTCCTGGCCTGACCCTGCATGTACGTGACATGTGTCCTAATAGTCCGCAGCTCCAACACACGGGTGGTTCCCTGTTTTGCCATGGGAAGTTCCCTGTGTTGTCCTGGTATACTGGTTGCCCTGTCTGGTAGTTATTTCTGAGTCCCCCAGCCTGTTGTTGGGTATTATATCCGTATCCTCTTCCCCTCATAAACCCTCCTCTCCCTCTATTATAATTATAATACCCAGCTCCTTGCATTGGGTACCCTCCTCCCATGTTCTGTGCGTGTGATTGCAGAGGCAGCACTTGCTCTATTACCTCTTGTGGAGGCGCTATTTGAGCTGGATTTTGTGCAGCCACTACTTGCGTTGGGCTTTGGGCCATTGGTGTTGGCGCAGTTATTAGTGCCCCTTCCATGGTATATTTAGTAAGTTTTTTCTGTACTAATTTGGCCTCTTCTGTTTTCCTGTCCTCTTCCTTTTGTTTCATTTTTCCTTGCCATGTTCTACAGTGATGTACTATAGTCAGTTGTATTTCCGGCCATGGTTTTGCTTCCATCCCCACTACTTTCTTTAATTGTCTCTGAACTCCTTCTGGGAGCCCTTGTACTAGTATATGATAAAATATGGCTGGTGTTTTGTCCCATTGTTCTCTAGTTTCCATGCGCCACTTCTCTTGAATATCCTGGATATAATCAACAGGATCCTCGTTCTCACCCATCTTACGGGAAGTAATGGCTCCTATGTCTGATGTGTCTGGGTACTGCACTCTTAGTGCCTGCCATAGCGCATGTCTGCAGTTTGCAAATGGTGCTCCATCATGCGATGTGTTTGTTATTGTTACCCCATGGAATCCCGCTCTTTTCCAAATGTCATCCGCTCTATCCCCTAATATTGATATTAACAGGCCCTTAACATCTCCCACTGCTAGTTTCTGTCCTGCGGTGTGTTTTTCCATTTCATATATCCATTTACCCGCACCTCCACTTAATGATGGGAGCCTACATTTTATGTTTTCCTTATCCGTATGTTTCCAAGGTACATATTGTGGTCTAACCCCTCCTCTCTCCAGCAGTGGCATTACATTCTGTCTTGTGTCATCCTTTATGCTCCATGATGTTAACTCTTCACACCCCTCCTCTTCCCCCATTCCTTTTACTACTTCAAATCCTTCCTTACTACCTCTTCTCCTACCTCCCTCTTCTTCCTTTCCCCTTTTTTCATCCTTTCCTGTGTTCAATATTGTCACGTCTGTTTGCCTGTCTTGCCTGCGACTAGGGAGGTCCCTAAGCCGACATGCATAAGGTGTAACTTCGTCCATGAAGGGTGCGAGCTTTATTCTGTGCAGAGAGCGTGCAGTTGTTGAACATGTGGGGTGTGGCGTTAGAGAGCGTGATGGTGATGTGGGTGGCGTGTGTTGGTTGGTGAGCGTCGGTGGCGTGTGTTCGTTAGTTTGTGTTTCTCCCATTCTTTTCACTTCCTCCTTACTTCTCTCCAGCTCCTCCCATCTTCTACTCACCCATGGCGAATCTATGTTTGTTCTAGTGAGGTATAGCTTATCTAAGCTTTCCCTTTCACTCTTCCTTCCATCCTCACTACAAAAATCATTCATAAATTGCGCCCCCCACTCTGCCTTTTTTCCTTTTATTGTTACAGTTTTTAAGTCTATTAGGTCTCCCTCTTCCTTTCCGTTGTTACCACCTGTTCCCCTTAGTGCTGACGTTGTTGCTACCTCTCTATTTTTATATACTTCTCCCCATCTTTCACTCTCCCTCTTACTCTCCTCTCTCTCCCCTTCACTCCTCTCCTCCATCTCCCTACTATTTTCCTCTCTTTTCCTTTTTAATTCCTCCATTACTTCGTTGCTCATCTCTTCCAATATCCTTTCATCCTCTCTCCTCCTTTCCCATTTCACCCTTTCTCTTTCTACTATACTCTCTATTACCTTCCCCTCTTCATATTTTTTAGCTGTCTCTGATATTATCCTCCTCCTCCATATTTCCATTTCCTTTTCATTTTCTTCTTCTTCCTTCTTCTTCTCCCTCATCACTACTCTTGATACCCTTTCTGCTGCTGCTTTTACCCTTACAGCTTCCCTCTTTCTCTCCTCACTTTGCTCCCTTAATTTTTCCAATTCGTCCTTATCTTCTTTCCTTTTCCTCACTCTCTCTCTTTCCTCCCCCTCAAGTTGTTTTATCAGTTCATTCTGCTCATCCCTTAGTTTAGCTAATCTTTCCTCCAAAATCTCTTCCTTCTGCCGTAGCAGCTCCTCTCCCCTCATTTCACTCTCTCTTTCACTATCCTCGTTTGTTCTCTTTACCGCCTCCCTTTCCTCTCCAGTTAGTGATCCTCGTAATTTCAACAATATCTGTGCAGCTACCCACTCATCGTTTCCTATCTCTACAGTCTGCTCTTCTCTCCTCCCGTCCCCCATTGGTATCTTTCCATGAGCCACATATGGTGGAGGGCTGTATGCCGGGTTTGAGTATCCTTCAGCCGCCCTTAACTGTCCTTTTATTTCTCCTAATTCTCTTAAAGGGTACAACCCTCCCCCCTCTGTTTTCACTCCCGGTGTTAAGGGTATCTCATTGCTCGGTTCCTGTTTTATGTCAGCTAATTTATCAACCTTTCCTCCACCCAGTTTTTCATTCCCCATATTCTTTGTTCCTTCACTCTCCTTTTCCCCATCCGTTCCTTCTTTCTTAATCTCCTTTTCTTCCGGTGTTTCCCCCATAGTGAACATTCCATTTGGTCCTGGTCTAGACCCCTGGAACATCCTCCATAAGTTAAACACCTCCACATGGTTTGCCAACTTCTTCCCCTTGTATGTATTGTGCAGATGGTTTAATAGTGAATGTTGGGCATATGGGTCAAAGCTACCATTAGGCGGCCATGGTGTCAACATTTTGTTGTCCGTCCCCTGGGTCCACTCTATGCTGTACTTAATTAACTTCTCCCTATGTGGTGGCAGTGTGGTGCATATATGTTGTAGTGGGGTAGTGAGGGTATTCCCCCACCCTCCCAACCCTCTCCCGTCTGACATACTAGCACACCCTTTCTTACCCTTCCCCTTGCTACCAGTTTGCAACATACAACCTTTTATTGCTCACCTTGCCCCGCAAGTGTGGGGACTTACGACAATCCTTTGACAATTTATGCAATGATAATAATCACAAAAAAAAATTATAAAACAAATATATTTATGATGTTATATTATATTCCTTCCCCTACGGCCCCCTGCGGCCGAAGCGCACGCAGCCCCCTGCAGCTGCGTACCCCTTACGACGATCTTACACAGTCGTCCTTTTTCCCCGTTCTCCTCCCACCTTTACACTTGCCGTGGCCGGCGTTCTCCGTGCGCAGCCACGCCCCCTTCCCCTTCTCCTCTTTGATCCACTCGTTTATCGTTTATCTCCGTGTCCGCTCCTTTATCATGTTTCTCTTCCCCACCAATGTCAAACCCAAAGCTTCTTGTGTTCACGATATCTTACTAAATCCCTACTGGTGACGTCACCTATTTCTTCGAACTACTGGTATATTCGTGTTATGTTCTTTAAATTCAAAATACACTTGCAATCTACCCCGCTAACCCTACAGCTGTCTTCCTGTCTCTCCTGGAACAAGGTAATCTCATCAATACTATAACCGGACTGCGCACGCTGCGTCGCCTCGCGTGTGATACGCCCCTCAACAGGAGGGCTTAACCAGCCAATTATCTTCCGTTTTGGGCAACTACGTAACTAGCCACCGCCCACAGGGAAACGTCATCTACCTATCGAGTTTCTTGCTCGAACAATAGGGAACCTCATCTACCTATCGAGTTTCTTGCTCGAACAATAGGGAACCTCATCTACCTATCGAGTTTCTTGCTCGAACAATAGGGAACCTCATCTACTCATTGAATGATAAATGTCAAATCGTAGGAAACCACACACACCCACCCTCACACGCAGTCGCGATTTAGGCCAATCAGTGTCTTTCGAGCGGCTGCACGTGATGTTTTCGTGCCCCGCCCCCCTCTTTCGCGTAACGTTAGCTTTTTGTTGCGAGCGTCTGCACGTGTTGTTCTCGTGCCCTGCCCCCCTCTTTCGCGTAACGTTAGCCGCCTTCTCTCGCACTCAATTCACTACCATTCATTCCATTATCATCACTCAATTAAACCTTCACCCCACCTTTTTACAATACCTCCCTCCTCCCTTATTTACTTCCGCCCCCTCCCTCACAATTTCGCATTGCTTGTTGTGCGTGTCATGCTCACCAAGTTCCCTCGATGCAGGGCCGCTCGACTGCGTGCACCCCTCCAAGCGGCTCGCCACCTCCCCTCGTCTGGACCACGTCTGGACACTCGCCGACCGCGGGCGGGATACTTCTCAACCGGCTCCCGAGGGCCAATATCCGGATTGCGCAGTCCGGTCCTCTCGCAGCTCCGCGATGGTCCTGTAGTCCTCAGAAGGGGGCAACGGCAGAGGGGGCCGCGCCGCCGGGCCTCCCCGCAACGGGAGTGCCTGGAAAAAAAAATAAAAAATAAAAGTCGATCTTAAACAGATCTCAGCAGTGCCTCCAACTTGTCGGGGGGGAATTCTGCCGGGGTCGGCCGGGCCGTCCGCAGACCTCCGGGCAGGGAGGCCCCAACTCCTCCCGTGTATATCTCGGATCGAGACAGAGTATGAGGCACACACAAGGAGCAAGGCAACTTCTGTCGTTTATTATGCAAACGGCAGGGATGGGTCAAGGAGCGCACGCGTTCGTCCTGACACACACACAATAGTGGGGCTCGCAGGCCCTTTTTACTACATTATGACGCGCTACTTGCGTCATTCCAAAAAGTTACCAAAAGAACCTATCGCCACTCTTGATTGGTTGCTCGAGTGGTGGGGTTAGTATAGTACGCCTATAGAGAATGATATTAGTGGTTAAGGTGTAGTCAGGTGGTATATCTGGGTTGTCCCTACAATTAGATACATAAGAATTGTTACATGAAGACCCCTGAGGATTGGCTAACGTTACTGACGTCTGAGATAAGAACCTCATGTTCTGATTGGTGCATCCGTGAGCTCCCCAGCCTGGGACCACCGTTGTTCCCAGCACACGGTGCACCTGTGGTTGCAACAGTGTTTCAGTATGGGTACGTGCAGGCAATGTGAGGATTTATTCATAGGTGGGAGACTGACCGTTCCCACTGTAGCAGGTGTCCATTGAGCCTTTCAAGTGTGTCGGCCTGCGTCTCGTAGCGAGGTACCCAGACGCCTTTTCTCTCCTGGGTTTTGGCATCTCGTCAGGTTCGGCTTGGTCACGTGGGGAGGGACCGTGTTTGAGGCATAATTCTGCACAATTAATATTGTTTTTCCACTGTATGTCTGGTTTAATTTGCAGATATGATTTTAACATTGGTACGTGGAGTGCGAGGTTGCAACATCGTGCCTTTGAAGATTTGTTTCTTGACTGTGGGTTTGCAACAGTACGACCTTGGCTGGTTGCTCCACTGGGTTCTTTCTGCAGGCTCAGCAACCTGACTTTTGCTTTGTTAATGTCCACGGGAACTCTTGCTTGGGGCCTACTTGGGCCTGGTGCACGAGTAATCCATTTAGTGCATGGATGCTTTAGGTTATAGTGGCATACAGTTTCATGGCCAGTATCGTGTTTCCATTATATCTCTCATGATGGTAACGGGTTTCAAGAGAAGCGTGAGCAAGCGTTATAAATGAGCTCATGGTGCGTCTTGCGTTTCTGCATTCTGAAAGCCTATGTAAAAATAATAAAGATGCACGTCCGTGAATAAGCCTGTCGCCTACGTCAGAGCACTGAGTATGTTCTTCGTGTAGATTGGTGTGGAAATGTTCAGCGTGTATAATAGTTCAGCGGTGCTTCCCGTTATCTAGGTCGTCATGGCATCTCTAACGATGTGTAGATTTCAGTCTAGTTGGTCCGTGCCGCAGGTGTCGGCATGGCCAGTGCGGGCTGTTGGGCAGGCAGATGGACACATCCGTATGTTTCTGTACCAGGGTATTTGGTCATCTGGTAAATGGGCAAACTCTTCTCGTGGCGGGTGTCTGGGCCGCGACCCTCTAGGCCAAGCGCGAGAGGTGAAGGACGGGAGTCTGGTTTTCCATTCTCCCACTTCACTTTGGAGGCCCTAAAAAGGGGTTTACAGGCATCCTAGACCCCCTAAAGTCCAGAAAATGTTGGTGGGCCAAAAACTGAGTCAGAGAGCTCTGAATGTCCCAAAAACATGTGAAGCCTGAAAGGGGCATTAACCCGCATCCTAGACGACTGAAATTCCCAAAAATATTTTTGGCACGAAAAAAGGAATCCTACACCCCTAAAAGTTAAGAATATGTTAGCAGCCCAAAAAAGGCCTAATAATGCAACTTAGGCCTGCAGAAATGTTGAAAACTTTGAAGGCCCAAAAAAGGCGTTTACAGGCATCCTAGACCCCCTAAAGTCCAGAAAATGATGTTGGCCCAAAAGGTGCATCAGAGAGCTCTGAATGTCCCAAAAACATTTGCATCCTGAAAGGGGCATTAACCCGCATCCTAGACCACTGAAATTCCCAAAAATAATTTTGGCACAAAAAATGCATCCTACACCCCTGAAAGTTAAGAATATGTTAGCAGCCCAAAAAAGGCCTTAAAATGCATCTTAGGCCTGCAAAAATGTAGAAAACTTTGGAGGCCCAAAAAAGAGGTTTACAGGCATCCTAGACCCCCTAAAGTCTAGAAAATGTTGGTGGCCGACAAACAGAGTCAGAGAGCGCTGAATGTCCCAAAAACATGTGTAGCCTGAAAGGGGCATTAACTCGCATCCTAGACCACTGAAATTCCCAAAAAATTTTTTTCCATGAAAAATGCATCTTACATCCGTGAATGTTCAGAATATGTTAGCAGCCCACAAAAGACCTTAAAATGCATTTTAGGCCTGGAAAAATGTTGAAAACTTTGGAGGCCCAAAAACGGGGTTTACAGGCATCCTAGACCCCCTTAACTCCAGAAAATGATGGTGCCCAAATACTGTGTCAGAGAGCTCTGAATGTCCCTAACGCATTTGCAGCCTAAAAGGGGCCTTAACCCGCATCCTAGACCACTGAAATTCCCAAAAATAATTTTGGCACAAAAAATGCATCCTACACCCCTGAAAGTTAAGAATATGTTAGCAGCCCAAAAAAGGCCTTAAAATGCATCTTAGGCCTGCAAAAATGTAGAAAACTTTGGAGGCCCAAAAAAGAGGTTTACAGGCATCCTAGACCCCCTAAAGTCTAGAAAATGTTGGTGGCCGACAAACAGAGTCAGAGAGCGCTGAATGTCCCAAAAACATGTGTAGCCTGAAAGGGGCATTAACTCGCATCCTAGACCACTGAAATTCCCAAAAAATGTTTTTCCATGAAAAATGCATCTTACATCCGTGAATGTTCAGAATATGTTAGCAGCCCACAAAAGACCTTAAAATGCATTTTAGGCCTGGAAAAATGTTGAAAACTTTGGAGGCCCAAAAACGGGGTTTACAGGCATCCTAGACCCCCTTAACTCCAGAAAATGATGGTGCCCAAATACTGTGTCAGAGAGCTCTGAATGTCCCTAACGCATTTGCAGCCTAAAAGGGGCCTTAACCCGCACCCTAGACCACTGAAATTCCCAAAAATAATTTTGGCACAAAAAATGCATCCTACTCCCCTAAAAGTTAAGAATATGTTAGCAGCCCAAAATAGGCCTTAAAATGAAACTTAGGCTTGCAAAAATGTTGAAAACTTTGAAGGCCCAAAAAAGGGGTTTACAGGCATCCTAGACCCCCTAAAGTCCAGAAAATGATGGTGGCCCATAAGGTGCGTCAGAGAGCTCTGAATGTCCCAAAAACATGTGCAGCCTGAAAGGGGCATTAACCCGCATCCTAGACGACTGAAATTCCCAAAAATATTTTTGGCACGAAAAATGCATCCTACACCTCTGAAAGTTAAGAATATGTTAGCAGCCCAAAAAAGGCCTTGAAATGCATCTTAGGCCTTCAAAAATGTTGAAAACTTTGGAGGCCGAAAAAAGGGTTTTACAGGTATCCTAGACCCCCTAAAGTGCAGAAAATAATGGTGGCCCTAGAACTGTGTCAGAGAGCTCTGAATGTCCCAAAAACATTGGCAGCCTGAAAGGGGCATTAACAGGCATCCTAGACCACTGAAATTCCCAAATATAATTTTGGCACAAAAAATGCATCCTACACCCCTGAAAGTTAAGAATATGTTAGCAGCCCAAAAAAGGCCTTAAAATGCATCTTATGCCTGCAAAAATGTTGAAAACCTTGGAGGCCCTAAAAAGGGGTTTACAGGCATCCTAGACCCCCTAAAGTCCAGAAAATGTTGGTGGCCCAGAAACAGGGTCAGAGAGCGCTGAATGTCCCAAAAACATGTGTAGCCTGAAAGGGGCATTAACCCGCATCCTAGACCACTGAAATTCCCAAAAATATTTTTTCCACGAAAAATGCATCTTACATCCGTGAACGTTCAGAATATGTTAGCAGCCCAAAAAAGACCTTAAAATGCATCTTAGGCCTGCAAAAATGTTGAAAACTTTGGAGGCCCAAAAACGGGGTTTACAGGCATCCTAGACCCCCTAAAGTCCAGAAAATGATGGTGGCCCAAAAACTGCGTCAGAGAGTGCTGAATGTCCCAAAAACATTGGCAGCCTGAAAGGGGCATTAACCCGCCTCCTAGACCACTGAAATCCCCAAAAATATTTTTTCCACGAAAAATGCATCTTACATCGGTGAATGTTCAGAATATGTTAGCAGCTCAAAAAAGGCCTTAAAATGCCTCTTAGGCCTGCAAAAATGTAGAAAACTTTGGAGGCCCTAAAAAGGGGTTTACAGGCATCCTAGACCCCCTAAAGTCCAGAAAATGTTGGTGGGCCAAAAACTGAGTCAGAGAGCGCTGAATGTCCCAAAAACATTTGCATCCTGAAAGGGGCATTAACCCGCATCCTAGACCACTGAAATTCCCAAAAATAATTTTGGCCCACAAAATGCATCCTACACCCCTGAAAGTTAAGAATATGTTAGCAGCTCAAAAAAGGCCTTAAAATGCATCTTAGGCCTGCAAAAATGTTGAAAACTTTGGAGGCCCTAAAAAGGGGTTTACAGGCATCCTAGACCCCCAAAGTCCAGAACATGTTGGTGGCCCAGAACCAGGGTCAGAAAGCTCTGAATGTCCCAAAAACATTTGCAGCCTGAAAGGGGCATTAACCCGCATCCTAGACCACTGAAATTCCCAAAAATATTTTTGGCACGAAAAATGCATCCTACACCCCTGAAAGTTAAGAATATGTTAGCAGCCCAAAAAAGGCCTTAAAATGCATTTTAGGCCTGCAAAAATGTTGAAAACTTTGGAGGCCGAAAAAAGGTTGTACAGGCATCCTAGACCCCCTAAAGTGCAGGAAATAATGGTGGCCCTAAAACTGTGTCAGAGAGCTCTGAATGTCCCAAAAACATTGGCAGCCTGAAAGGGGCATTAACCCGCATCCTAGACCACTGAAATTCCCAAAAAATATTTTGGCACAAAAAATGCATCCTACACCCCTGAAAGTTAAGAATATGTTAGCAGCCCAAAAAAGGCCTTAAAATGCAACTTAGGCCTGCAAAAATGTTGAAAACATTGAAGGCCCAAAAAAGGGGTTTACAGGCATCCTAGACCCCCTAAAGTCCAGAAAATGATGGTGGCCCAAAAACTGCGTCAGAGAGCGCTGAATGTCCCAAAAACATGTGTAGCCTGAAAGGGGCATTAACCCGCATCCTAGACCACTGAAATTCCCAAAAATATTTTTTCCACGAAAAATGCATCTTACATCCGTGAACGTTCAGAATATGTTAGCAGCCGAAAAAAGACCTTAAAATGCATCTTAGGCCTGCAAAAATGTTGAAAACTTTGGAGGCCCAAAAACGGGGTTTACAGGCATCCTAGACCCCCTAAAGTCCAGAAAATGATGGTGGCCCAAAAACTGCGTCAGAGAGTGCTGAATGTCCCAAAAACATTGGCAGCCTGAAAGGGGCATTAACCCGCCTCCTAGACCACTGAAATCCCCAAAAATATTTTTTCCACGAAAAATGCATCTTACATCGGTGAATGTTCAGAATATGTTAGCAGCTCAAAAAAGGCCTTAAAATGCCTCTTAGGCCTGCAAAAATGTAGAAAACTTTGGAGGCCCTAAAAAGGGGTTTACAGGCATCCTAGACCCCCTAAAGTCCAGAAAATGTTGGTGGGCCAAAAACTGAGTCAGAGAGCGCTGAATGTCCCAAAAACATTTGGATCCTGAAAGGGGCATTAACCCGCATCCTAGACCACTGAAATTCCCAAAAATAATTTTGGCCCACAAAATGCATCCTACACCCCTGAAAGTTAAGAATATGTTAGCAGCTCAAAAAAGGCCTTAAAATGCATCTTAGGCCTGCAAAAATGTTGAAAACTTTGGAGGCCCTAAAAAGGGGTTTACAGGCATCCTAGACCCCTAAAGTCCAGAACATGTTGGTGGCCCAGAACCAGGGTCAGAAAGCTCTGAATGTCCCAAAAACATTTGCAGCCTGAAAGGGGCATTAACCCGCATCCTAGACCACTGAAATTCCCAAAAATATTTTTGGCACGAAAAATGCATCCTACACCCCTGAAAGTTAAGAATATGTTAGCAGCCCAAAAAAGGCCTTAAAATGCATCTTAGGCCTGCAAAAATGTTGAAAACTTTGGAGGCCGAAAAAAGGTTGTACAGGCATCCTAGACCCCCTAAAGTGCAGGAAATAATGGTGGCCCTAAAACTGTGTCAGAGAGCTCTGAATGTCCCAAAAACATTGGCAGCCTGAAAGGGGCATTAACACGCATCCTAGACCACTGAAATTCCCAAAAAATATTTTGGCACAAAAAATGCATCCTACACCCCTGAAAGTTAAGAATATGTTAGCAGCCCAAAAAAGGCCTTAAAATGCAACTTAGGCCTGCAAAAATGTTGAAAACATTGAAGGCCCAAAAAAGGGGTTTACAGGCATCCTAGACCCCCTAAAGTCCAGAAAATGATGGTGGCCCAAAAACTGCGTCAGAGAGCGCTGAATGTCCCAAAAACATGTGTAGCCTGAAAGGGGCATTAACCCGCATCCTAGACCACTGAAATTCCCAAAAATATTTTTTCCACGAAAAATGCATCTTACATCCGTGAACGTTCAGAATATGTTAGCAGCCGAAAAAAGACCTTAAAATGCATCTTAGGCCTGCAAAAATGTTGAAAACTTTGGAGGCCCAAAAACGGGGTTTACAGGCATCCTAGACCCCCTAAAGTCCAGAAAATGATGGTGGCCCAAAAACTGCGTCAGAGAGTGCTGAATGTCCCAAAAACATTGGCAGCCTGAAAGGGGCATTAACCCGCCTCCTAGACCACTGAAATCCCCAAAAATATTTTTTCCACGAAAAATGCATCTTACATCGGTGAATGTTCAGAATATGTTAGCAGCTCAAAAAAGGCCTTAAAATGCCTCTTAGGCCTGCAAAAATGTAGAAAACTTTGGAGGCCCTAAAAAGGGGTTTACAGGCATCCTAGACCCCCTAAAGTCCAGAAAATGTTGGTGGGCCAAAAACTGAGTCAGAGAGCGCTGAATGTCCCAAAAACATTTGCATCCTGAAAGGGGCATTAACAGGCATCCTAGACCACTGAAATTCCCAAATATAATTTTGGTACAAAAAATGCATCCTACACACCTGAAAGTTAAGAATATGTTAGCAGCCCAAAAAAGGCCTTAAAATGCATCTTAGGCCTGCAAAAATGTTGAAAACCTTGGAGGCCCTAAAAAGGGGTTTACAGGCATCCTAGACCCCCTAAAGTCCAGAAAATGTTGGTGGCCCAGAAACAGGGTCAGAGAGCTCTGAATGTCCCAAAAACATTTGCAGCCTGAAAGGGGCATTAACCCGCATCCTAGACCACTGAAATTCCCTAAAATATTTTTCCACGAAAAATGCATCTTACATCCGTGAACGTTCAGAATATGTTAGCAGCCCAAAAAAGGCATTAAAATGCATCTTAGGCCTGCAAAAATATTGAAAACTTTGGAGGCCCAAAAAAGGGGTTTACAGGCATCCTAGACCCCCTAAAGTCCAGAAAATGATGGTGGCACAAAAACTGCGTCAGAGAGCGCTGAATGTCCCAAAAACATGTGTAGCCTGAAAGGGGCATTAACCCGCATCCTAGACCACTGAAATTCCCAAAAATATTTTTTCCACGAAAAATGCATCTTACATCCGTGAACGTTCAGAATATGTTAGCAGCTCAAAAAAGGCCTTAAAATGCCTCTTAGGCCTGCAAAAATGTTGAAAACTTTGGAGGCCCTAAAAAGGGGTTTACAGGCATCCTAGACCCCCTAAAGTCCAGAAAATGTTGGTGGGCCAAAAACTGAGTCAGAGAGCGCTGAATGTCCCAAAAACATTTGCATCCTGAAAGGGGCATTAACCCGCATCCTAGACCACTGAAATTCCCAAAAATAATTTTGGCCCACAAAATGCATCCTACACCCCTGAAAGTTAAGAATATGTTAGCAGCTCAAAAAAGGCCTTAAAATGCATCTTAGGCCTGCAAAAATGTTGAAATCTTTGGAGGCCCTAAAAAGGGGTTTACAGGCATCCTAGACCCCTAAAGTCCAGAACATGTTGGTGGCCCAGAACCAGGGTCAGAAAGCTCTGAATGTCCCAAAAACATTTGCAGCCTGAAAGGGGCATTAACCCGCATCCTAGACCACTGAAATTCCCAAAAATATTTTTGGCACGAAAAATGCATCCTACACCCCTGAAAGTTAAGAATATGTTAGCAGCCCAAAAAAGGCCTTAAAATGCATCTTAGGCCTGCAAAAATGTTGAAAACTTTGGAGGCCGAAAAAAGGTTGTACAGGCATCCTAGACCCCCTAAAGTGCAGGAAATAATGGTGGCCCTAAAACTGTGTCAGAGAGCTCTGAATGTCCCAAAAACATTGGCAGCCTGAAAGGGGCATTAACACGCATCCTAGACCACTGAAATTCCCAAAAAATATTTTGGCACAAAAAATGCATCCTACACCCCTGAAAGTTAAGAATATGTTAGCAGCCCAAAAAAGGCCTTAAAATGCAACTTAGGCCTGCAAAAATGTTGAAAACATTGAAGGCCCAAAAAAGGGGTTTACAGGCATCCTAGACCCCCTAAAGTCCAGAAAATGATGGTGGCCCAAAAACTGCGTCAGAGAGCGCTGAATGTCCCAAAAACATGTGTAGCCTGAAAGGGGCATTAACCCGCATCCTAGACCACTGAAATTCCCAAAAATATTTTTTCCACGAAAAATGCATCTTACATCCGTGAACGTTCAGAATATGTTAGCAGCCGAAAAAAGACCTTAAAATGCATCTTAGGCCTGCAAAAATGTTGAAAACTTTGGAGGCCCAAAAACGGGGTTTACAGGCATCCTAGACCCCCTAAAGTCCAGAAAATGATGGTGGCCCAAAAACTGCGTCAGAGAGTGCTGAATGTCCCAAAAACATTGGCAGCCTGAAAGGGGCATTAACCCGCCTCCTAGACCACTGAAATCCCCAAAAATATTTTTTCCACGAAAAATGCATCTTACATCGGTGAATGTTCAGAATATGTTAGCAGCTCAAAAAAGGCCTTAAAATGCCTCTTAGGCCTGCAAAAATGTAGAAAACTTTGGAGGCCCTAAAAAGGGGTTTACAGGCATCCTAGACCCCCTAAAGTCCAGAAAATGTTGGTGGGCCAAAAACTGAGTCAGAGAGCGCTGAATGTCCCAAAAACATTTGCATCCTGAAAGGGGCATTAACCCGCATCCTAGACCACTGAAATTCCCAAAAATAATTTTGGCCCACAAAATGCATCCTACACCCCTGAAAGTTAAGAATATGTTAGCAGCTCAAAAAAGGCCTTAAAATGCATGTTAGGCCTGCAAAAATGTTGAAAACTTTGGAGGCCCTAAAAAGGGGTTTACAGGCATCCTAGACCCCTAAAGTCCAGAACATGTTGGTCGCCCAGAACCAGGGTCAGAAAGCTCTGAATGTCCCAAAAACATTTGCAACCTGAAAGGGGCATTAACCCGCATCCTAGACCACTGAAATTCCCAAAAATATTTTTGGCACGAAAAATGCATCCTACACCCCTGAAAGTTAAGAATATGTTAGCAGCCCAAAAAAGGCCTTAAAATGCATCTTAGGCCTGCAAAAATGTTGAAAACTTTGGAGGCCGAAAAAAGGTTGTACAGGCATCCTAGACCCCCTAAAGTGCAGGAAATAATGGTGGGCCAAAAGGTGAGTCAGAGAGCTCTGAATGTCCCAAAAACATTTGCATCCTGAAAGGGGCATTAACAGGCATCCTAGACCACTGAAATTCCCAAATATAATTTTGGTACAAAAAATGCATCCTACACACCTGAAAGTTAAGAATATGTTAGCAGCCCAAAAAAGGCCTTAAAATGCATCTTAGGCCTGCAAAAATGTTGAAAACCTTGGAGGCCCTAAAAAGGGGTTTACAGGCATCCTAGACCCCCTAAAGTCCAGAAAATGTTGGTGGCCCAGAAACAGGGTCAGAGAGCTCTGAATGTCCCAAAAACATTTGCAGCCTGAAAGGGGCATTAACCCGCATCCTAGACCACTGAAATTCCCTAAAATATTTTTCCACGAAAAATGCATCTTACATCCGTGAACGTTCAGAATATGTTAGCAGCCCAAAAAAGGCATTAAAATGCATCTTAGGCCTGCAAAAATATTGAAAACTTTGGAGGCCCAAAAAAGGGGTTTACAGGCATCCTAGACCCCTAAAGTCCAGAAAATGATGGTGGCACAAAAACTGCGTCAGAGAGCGCTGAATGTCCCAAAAACATGTGTAGCCTGAAAGGGGCATTAACCCGCATCCTAGACCACTGAAATTCCCAAAAATATTTTTTCCACGAAAAATGCATCTTACATCCGTGAACGTTCAGAATATGTTAGCAGCCCAAAAAAGACGTTAAAATGCATCTTAGGCCTGCAAAAATGTTGAAAACTTTGGAGGCCCAAAAACGGGGTTTACAGGCATCCTAGACTCCCTAAAGTCCAGAAAATGATGGTGGCCCAAAAACTGCGTCAGAGAGTGCTGAATGTCCAAAAAATATTGGCAGCCTGAAAGTGGCATCAACCCGCATCCTAGACCACTGAAATTCCCAAAAATAATTTTTCCACGAAAAATGCATCTTACATCCGTGAACGTTCAGAATATGTTAGCAGCCCAAAAAAGGCCTTAAAATGCAACTTAGGCCTGCAAAAATGTTGAAAACATTGAAGGCCCAAAAAAGGGGTTTACAGGCATCCTAGACCCCCTAAAGTCCAGAAAATGATGTTGGCCCAAAAGGTGAGTCAGAGAGCTCTGAATGTCCCAAAAACATTTGCATCCTGAAAGGGGCATTAACAGGCATCCTAGACCACTGAAATTCCCAAATATAATTTTGGTACAAAAAATGCATCCTACACACCTGAAAGTTAAGAATATGTTAGCAGCCCAAAAAAGGCCTTAAAATGCATCTTAGGCCTGCAAAAATGTTGAAAACCTTGGAGGCCCTAAAAAGGGGTTTACAGGCATCCTAGACCCCCTTAAGTCCAGAAAATGTTGGTGGCCCAGAAACAGGGTCAGAGAGGTCTGAATGTCCCAAAAACATTTGCAGCCTGAAAGGGGCATTAACCCGCATCCTAGACCACTGAAATTCCCTAAAATATTTTTCCACGAAAAATGCATCTTACATCGGTGAATGTTCAGAATATGTTAGCAGCTCAAAAAAGGCCTTAAAATGCATCTTAGGCCTGCAAAAATGTAGAAAACTTTGGAGGCCCTAAAAAGGGGTTTACAGGCATCCTAGACCCCCTAAAGTCCAGAAAATGTTGGTGGGCCAAAAACTGAGTCAGAGAGCTCTGAATGTCCCAAAAACATTTGCATCCTGAAAGGGGCATTAACCCGCATCCTAGACCACTGAAATTCGCAAAAATAATTTTGGCACAAAAAATGCATCCTACACCCCTGAAAGTTAAGAATATGTTAGCAGCCCAAAAAAGGCCTTAAAATGCATTTTAGGCCTGCAAAAATGTAGAAAACTTTGGAGGCCCAAAAAAGAGGTTTACATGCATCCTAAACCCCCTAAAGTCCAGAAAATGTTGGTGGCCGACAAACAGAGTCATAGAGCGCTGAATGTCCCAAAAACATGTTTAGCCTGAAAGGGGCATTAACTCGCATCCTAGACCACTGAAATTCCCAAAAATATTTTTTACATGAAAAATGCATCTTACATCCGTGAATGTCCAGAATATGTTAGCAGCCCAAAAAAGACCTTAAAATGCATTTTAGGCCTGGAAAAATGTTGAAAACTTTGGAGGCCCAAAAACGGGGTTTACAGGCATCCTAGACCCCCTTAACTCCAGAAAATGATGGTGCCCAAATACTGTGTCAGAGAGCTCTGAATGTCCCTAACGCATTTGCAGCCTAAAAGGGGCATTAACCCGCATCCTAGACCACTGAAATTCCCAAAAATAATTTTGGCACAAAAAATGCATCCTGCACCCCTAAAAGTTAAGAATATGTAAGCAGCCCAAAAAAGGCCTTAAAATGCAACTTAGGCCTGCAAAATGTTGAAAACTTTAAAGGCCCAAAAAAGGGGTTTACAGGCATCCTAGACCCCCTAAAGTCCAGAAAATGATGGTGGCCCAAAAGGTGCGTTAAAAACATTTGCATTCTGAAAGGGGCATTAACCCGCATCCTAGACCACTGAAATTCCCAAAAATAATTTTGGCACAAAAAATGCATCCTACACCCCTGAAAGTTAAGAATATGTTAGCAGCCCAAAAAAGGCCTTAAAATGCATCTTGGGCCTGCAAAAATGTTGAAAACTTTGGAGGCCCAAAAAAGGGGTTTACAGGCATCCTAGACCCCCTAAAGTCCAGAAAATGTTGGTGGCCGAGAAACAGGGTCAGAGAGCTCTGAATGTCCCAAAAACATGTGCAGCCTGAAAGGGGCATTAACCCGCATCCTAGACCACTGAAATCCCCCAAAATATTTTTTCCACGAAAAATGCATCTTACATCGGTGAAGGTTCAGAATATGTTAGCAGCTCAAAAAAGGCCTTAAAATGCATCTTAGGCCTGCAAAAATGTAGAAAACTTTGGAAGCCCTAAAAAGGGGTTTACAGGCATCCTAGACCCCCTAAAGTCCAGAAAATGTTGGTGGGCCAAAAACTGAGTCAGAGAGCTCTGAATGTCCCAAAAACATTGGCAGCCTGAAAGGGGCATTAACAGGCATCCTAGACCACTGAAATTCCCAAATATAATTTTGGCACAAAAAATGCATCCTACACCCCTGAAAGTTAAGAATATGTTAGCAGCCCAAAAAAGGCCTTAAAATGCATCTTAGGCCTGCAAAAATGTTGAAAACCTTGGAGGCCCTAAAAAGGGGTTTACAGGCATCCTAGACCCCCTAAAGTCCAGAAAATGTTGGTGGCCCAGAAACAGGGTCAGAGAGCGCTGAATGTCCCAAAAACATGTGTAGCCTGAAAGGGGCATTAACCCGCATCCTAGACCACTGATATTCCCAAAAATAATTTTTCCACGAAAAATGCATCTTACATCCGTGAACGTTCAGAATATGTTAGCAGCCCAAAAAAGGCCTTAAAATGCAACTTAGGCCTGCAAAAATGTTGAAAACATTGAAGGCCCAAAAAAGGGGTTTACAGGCATCCTAGACCCCCTAAAGTCCAGAAAATGATGTTGGCCCAAAAGGTGAGTCAGAGAGCTCTGAATGTCCCAAAAACATTTGCATCCTGAAAGGGGCATTAACAGGCATCCTAGACCACTGAAATTCCCAAATATAATTTTGGTACAAAAAATGCATCCTACACACCTGAAAGTTAAGAATATGTTAGCAGCCCAAAAAAGGCCTAATAATGCAACTTAGGCCTGCAAAAATGTTGAAAACTTTGAAGGCCCAAAAAAGGCGTTTACAGGCATCCTAGACCCCCTAAAGTCCAGAAAATGATGTTGGCCCAAAAGGTGCATCAGAGAGCTCTGAATGTCCCAAAAACATTTGCATCCTGAAAGGGGCATTAACCCGCATCCTAGACCACTGAAATTCCCAAAAATAATTTTGGCACAAAAAATGCATCCTACACCCCTAAAAGTTAAGAATATGTTAGCAGCCCAAAATAGGCCTTAAAATGAAACTTAGGCTTGCAAAAATGTTGAAAACTTTGAAGGCCCAAAAAAGGGGTTTACAGGCATCCTAGACCCCCTAAAGTCCAGAAAATGATGGTGGCCCATAAGGTGCGTCAGAGAGCTCTGAATGTCCCAAAAACATTTGCATTCTGAAAGGGCATTAACCCGCATCCTAGACCACTGAAATTCCCAAAAATATTTTTTCCACGAAAAATGCATCTTACATCCGTGAACGTTCAGAATGTTAGCAGCCCAAAAAAGGCCTTAAAATGAATTTTAGGCCTGGAAAAATGTTGAAAACTTTGGAGGCCCAAAAACAGGGTTTACAGGCATCCTAGACCCCCTTAACTCCAGAAAATGATGGTGCCCAAATACTGTGTCAGAGAGCTCTGAATGTCCCTAACGCATTTGCAGCCTAAAAGGGGCATTAACCCGCACCCTAGACCACTGAAATTCCCAAAAATAATTTTTCCACGAAAAATGCATCTTACATCCGTGAACGTTCAGAATGTTAGCAGCCCAAAAAAGGCCTTAAAATGCATTTTAGGCCTGCAAAAATGTTGAAAACTTTGGAGGCCCAAAAAAGGGGTTTACAGGCATCCTAGACCCCCTAAAGTCCAGAAAATGTTGGTGGCCGAGAAACAGGGTCAGAGAGCTCTGAATGTCCCAAAAACATGTGCAGCCTGAAAGGGGCATTAACCCGCATCCTAGATCACTGAAATCCCCAAAAATATTTTTTCCACGAAAAATGCATCTTACATCGGTGAAGGTTCAGAATATGTTAGCAGCTCAAAAAAGGCCTTAAAATGCATCTTAGGCCTGCAAAAATGTAGAAAACTTTGGAGGCCCTAAAAAGGTGTTTACAGGCATCCTAGACCCCCTAAAGTCCAGAAAATGTTGGTGGGTCAAAAACTGAGTCAGAGAGCTCTGAATGTCCCAAAAACATGTGAAGCCTGAAAGGGGCATTAACCCGCATCCTAGACGACTGAAATTCCCAAAAATATTTTTTCCACGAAAAATGCATCCTACACCTCTGAAAGTTAAGAATATGTTAGCAGCCCAAAAAAGGCCTTAAAATGCATCTTAGGCCTTCAAAAATGTTGAAAACTTTGGAGGCCGAAAAAAGGGTTTTGCAGGCATCCTAGACCCCCTAAAGTGCATAAAATAATGGTTGCCCTAAAACTGTGTCAGAGAGCTCTGAATGTCCCAAAAACATTGGCAGCCTGAAAGGGGCATTAACCCGCATCCTAGACCACTGAAATTCCCAAAAATAATTTTGGCACAAAAAATGCATCCTACACCCCTAAACGTTAAGAATATGTTAGCAGCCCAAAAAATGCCTTAAAATGCAATTTAGGCCTGCAAAAATGTTGAAAACTTTGAAGGCCCAAAAAAGGGATTTACAGGCATCCTAAACCCCCTAAAGTCCAGAAAATGATGGTGGCCCAAAAGGTGCGTCAGAGAGCTCTGAATGTCCCAAAAACATTTGCAACCTGAAAGTGGCATTAACCCGCATCCTAGACCACTGAAATTCCCAAAAATAATTTTGGCACACAAAATGCATCCTACACCCCTGAAAGTTAAGAATATGTTAGCAGCCCATAAAAGGCCTTAAAATGCATCTTAGGCCTGCAAAAATGTTGAAAACTTTGGAGGCCCTAAAAAGAGGTTTACAGGCATCCTAGACCCCCTAATGTCCAGAAAGTGTTGGTGGCCCAGAAACAGGGTCAGAGAGCTCTGAATGTCCCAAAAACATTTGCAGCCTGAAAGGGGCATTAACCCGCATCCTAGACCACTGAAATTCCCAAAAATATTTTTTCCACGAAAAATGCATCTTACATCGGTGAAGGTTCAGAATATGTTAGCAGCTCAAAAAAGGCCTTAAAATGCATCTTAGGCCTGCAAAAATGTAGAAAACTTTGGAGGCCCTAAAAAGGTGTTTACAGGCATCCTAGACCCCCTAAAGTCCAGAAAATGTTGGTGGGTCAAAAACTGAGTCAGAGAGCTCTGAATGTCCCAAAAACACGTGAAGCCTGAAAGGGGCATTAACCCGCATCCTAGACGACTGAAATTCCCAAAAATATTTTTTCCACGAAAAATGCATCCTACACCTCTGAAAGTTAAGAATATGTTAGCAGCCCAAAAAAGGCCTTAAAATGCATCTTAGGCCTGCAAAAATGTTGAAATCTTTGGAGGCCCAAAAACGGGGTTTACAGGCATCCTAGACCCCCTAAAGTCCAGAAAATGATGGTGGCCCAAAAACTGCGTCAGAGAGTGCTGAATGTCCCAAAAACATTGGCAGCCTGAAAGGGGCATTAACCCGCATCCTAGACCACTGAAATCCCCAAAAATATTTTTTCCACGAAAAATGCATCTTACATCGGTGAATGTTCAGAATATGTTAGCAGCCCAAAAAAGACCTTAAAATGCATCTTAGGCCTGCAAAAATGTTGAAAACTTTGGAGGCCCAAAAACGGGGTTTACAGGCATCCTAGACCCCCTTAACTCCAGAAAATGATGGTGCCCAAATACTGTGTCAGAGAGCTCTGAATGTCCCAAAAACATTTGCATCCTGAAAGGGGCATTAACAGGCATCCTAGACCACTGAAATTCCCAAATATAATTTTGGCACAAAAAATGCATCCTACTCCCCTGAAAGTTAAGAATATGTTAGCAGCCCAAAAAAGGCCTTAAAATGCATCTTAGGCCTGCAAAAATGTTGAAATCTTTGGAGGCCCAAAAACGGGGTTTACAGGCATCCTAGACCCCCTAAAGTCCAGAAAATGATGGTGGCCCAAAAACTGCGTCAGAGAGTGCTGAATGTCCCAAAAACATTGGCAGCCTGAAAGGGGCATTAACCCGCATCCTAGACCACTGAAATCCCCAAAAATATTTTTTCCACGAAAAATGCATCTTACATCGGTGAATGTTCAGAATATGTTAGCAGCTCAAAAAAGGCCTTAAAATGCATCTTAGGCCTGCAAAAATGTAGAAAACTTTGGAGGCCCTAAAAAGGGGTTTACAGGCATCGTAGACCCCCTAAAGTCCAGAAAATGTTGGTGGGCCAAAAACTGAGTCAGAGAGCTCTGAATGTCCCAAAAACATTTGCATCCTGAAAGGGGCATTAACCCGCATCCTAGACCACTGAAATTCCCAAAAATAATTTTGGCACACAAAATGCATCCTACACCCCTGAAAGTTAAGAATATGTTAGCAGCCCAAAAAAGGCCTTAAAATACATCTTAGGCCTGCAAAAATGTTGAAAACTTTGGAGGCCCTAAAAAGGGGTTTACAGGCATCCTAGACCCCTAAAGTCCAGAAAATGTTGGTGGCCCAGAACCAGGGTCAGAAAGCTCTGAATGTCCCAAAAACATTTGAAGCCTGAAAGGGGCATTAACCCGCATCCTAGACCACTGAAATTCCCAAAAATATTTTTGGCACGAAAAATGCATCCTACACCCCTGAAAGTTAAGAATATGTTAGCAGCCCAAAAAAGGCCTTAAAATGCATCTTAGGCCTGCAAAAATGTTGAAAACTTTGGAGGCCGAAAAAAAGGTTTTACAGGCATCCTAGACCGCCTAAAGTGCAGAAAATAATGGTGGCCCTAAAACTGTGTCAGAGAGCTCTGAATGTCCCAAAAACATTGGCAGCCTGAAAGGGGCATTAACCCGCATCCTAGTCCACAGAAATTCCCAAAAATTATTTTGGCACAAAAAATGCATCCTACACCCCTGAAAGTTAAGAATATGTTAGCAGCCCAAAAAAGGCCTTAAAATGCAACTTAGGCCTGCAAACATGTTGAAAACATTGAAGGCCCTAAAAAGGGGTTTACAGGCATCCTAGACCCCCTAAAGTCCAGAAAATTATGTTGGCCCAAAAGGTGAGTCAGAGAGCTCTGAATGTCCCAAAAACATTTGCATCCTGAAAGGGGCATTAACAGGCATCCTAGACCACTGAAATTCCCAAATATAATTTTGGTACAAAAAATGCATCCTACACACCTGAAAGTTAAGAATATGTTAGCAGCCAAAAAAAGGCCTTAAAATGCATCTTAGGCCTGCAAAAATGTTGAAAACCTTGGAGGCCCTAAAAAGGGGTTTACAGGCATCCTAGACCTCCTAAAGTCCAGAAAATGTTGGTGGCCCAGAAACAGGGTCAGAGAGCTCTGAATGTCCCAAAAACATTTGCAGCCTGAAAGGGGCATTAACCCGCATCCTAGACCACTGAAATTCCCTAAAATATTTTTCCACGAAAAATGCATCTTACATCCGTGAACGTTCAGAATATGTTAGCAGCCCAAAAAAGACCTTAAAATGCATCTTAGGCCTGCAAAAATGTTGAAAACTTTGGAGGCCCAAAAACGGGGTTTACAGGCATCCTAGACCCCCTAAAGTCCAGAAAATGATGGTGGCCCAGAACCAGGGTCAGAAAGCTCTGAATGTCCCAAAAACATTTGCAGCCTGAAAGGGGCATTAACCCGCATCCTAGACCACTGAAATCCCCAAAAATATTTTTTCCACGAAAAATGCATCTTACATCGGTGAATGTTCAGAATATGTTAGCAGCTCAAAAAAGGCCTTAAAATGCATCTTAGGCCTGCAAAAATGTAGAAAACTTTGGAGGCCCTAAAAAGGGGTTTACAGGCATCCTAGACCCCTAAAGTCCAGAAAATGTTGGTGGCCCAGAACCAGGGTCAGAAAGCTCTGAATGTCCCAAAAACATTTGCATCCTGAAAGGGGCATTAACAGGCATCCTAGACCACTGAAATTCCCAAATATAATTTTGGCACAAAAAATGCATCCTACACCCCTGAAAGTTAAGAATATGTTAGCAGCCCAAAAAAGGCCTTAAAATGCATCTTAGGCCTGCAAAAATGTAGAAAACTTTGGAGGCCCTAAAAAGGGGTTTACAGGCATCCTAGACCCCCTAAAGTCCAGAAAATGTTGGTGGGCCAAAAACTGAGTCAGAGAGCTCTGAATGTCCCAAAAACATTTGCATCCTGAAAGGGGCATTAACCCGCATCCTAGACCACTGAAATTCCCAAAAATAATTTTGGCACACAAAATGCATCCTACACCCCTGAAAGTTAAGAATATGTTAGCAGCCCAAAAAAGGCCTTAAAATGCATCTTAGGCCTGCAAAAATGTTGAAAACTTTGGAGGCCCTAAAAAGGGGTTTACAGGCATCCTAGACCCCTAAAGTCCAGAAAATGTTGGTGGCCCAGAACCAGGGTCAGAAAGCTCTGAATGTCCCAAAAACATTTGCAGCCTGAAAGGGGCATTAACCCGCATCCTAGACCACTGAAATTCCCAAAAATATTTTTGGCACGAAAAATGCATCCTACACCCCTGAAAGTTAAGAATATGTTAGCAGCCCAAAAAAGGCCTTAAAATGCATCTTAGGCCTGCAAAAATGTTGAAAACTTTGGAGGCCGAAAAAAAGGTTTTACAGGCATCCTAGACCGCCTAAAGTGCAGAAAATAATGGTGGCCCTAAAACTGTGTCAGAGAGCTCTGAATGTCCCAAAAACATTGGCAGCCTGAAAGGGGCATTAAACCGCATCCTAGACCACTGAAATTCCCAAAAATTATTTTGGCACAAAAAATGCATCCTACACCCCTGAAAGTTAAGAATATGTTAGCAGCCCAAAAAAGGCCTTAAAATGCAACTTAGGCCTGCAAAAATGTTGAAAACATTGAAGTCCCTAAAAAGGGGTTTACAGGCATCCTAGACCCCCTAAAGTCCAGAAAATGATGTTGGCCCAAAAGGTGAGTCAGAGAGCTCTGAATGTCCCAAAAACATTTGCATCCTGAAATGGGCATTAACAGGCATCCTAGACCACTGAAATTCCCAAATATAATTTTGGTACAAAAAATGCATCCTACACACCTGAAAGTTAAGAATATGTTAGCAGCCCAAAAAAGGCCTTAAAATGCATCTTAGGCCTGCAAAAATGTTGAAAACCTTGGAGGCCCTAAAAAGGGGTTTACAGGCATCCTAGACCCCCTAAAGTCCAGAAAATGTTGGTGGCCCAGAAACAGGGTCAGAGAGCTCTGAATGTCCCAAAAACATTTGCATCCTGAAAGGGGCATTAACCCGCATCCTAGACCACTGAAATTCCCAAAAATAATTTTGGCACACAAAATGCATCCTACTCCCCTGAAAGTTAAGAATATGTTAGCAGCCCAAAAAAGGCCTTAAAATGCATCTTAGGCCTGCAAAAATGTTTAAAACTTTGGAGGCCCTAAAAAGGGGTTTACAGGCATCCTAGACCCCCTAAAGTCCAGAAAATGTTGGTGGCCCAGAACCAGGGTCAGAAAGCTCTGAATGTCCCAAAAACATTTGCAGCCTGAAAGGGGCATTAACCCGCATCCTAGACCACTGAAATTCCCAAAAATATTTTTGGCACGAAAAATGCATCCTACACCCCTGAAAGTTAAGAATATGTTAGCAGCCCAAAAAAGGCCTTAAAATGCATCTTAGGCCTGCAAAAATGTTGAAAACTTTGGAGGCCGAAAAAAAGGTTTTACAGGCATCCTAGACCGCCTAAAGTGCAGAAAATAATGGTGGCCCTAAAACTGTGTCAGAGAGCTCTGAATGTCCCAAAAACATTGGCAGCCTGAAAGGGGCATTAAACCGCATCCTAGACCACTCAAATTCCCAAAAATTATTTTGGCACAAAAAATGCATCCTACACCCCTGAAAGTTAAGAATATGTTAGCAGCCCAAAAAAGGCCTTAAAATGCAACTTAGGCCTGCAAAAATGTTGAAAACATTGAAGTCCCTAAAAAGGGGTTTACAGGCATCCTAGACCCCCTAAAGTCCAGAAAATGATGTTGGCCCAAAAGGTGAGTCAGAGAGCTCTGAATGTCCCAAAAACATTTGCATCCTGAAATGGGCATTAACAGGCATCCTAGACCACTGAAATTCCCAAATATAATTTTGGTACAAAAAATGCATCCTACACACCTGAAAGTTAAGAATATGTTAGCAGCCCAAAAAAGGCCTTAAAATGCATCTTAGGCCTGCAAAAATGTTGAAAACCTTGGAGGCCCTAAAAAGGGGTTTACAGGCATCCTAGACCCCCTAAAGTCCAGAAAATGTTGGTGGCCCAGAAACAGGGTCAGAGAGCTCTGAATGTCCCAAAAACATTTGCATCCTGAAAGGGGCATTAACCCGCATCCTAGACCACTGAAATTCCCAAAAATAATTTTGGCACACAAAATGCATCCTACTCCCCTGAAAGTTAAGAATATGTTAGCAGCCCAAAAAAGGCCTTAAAATGCATCTTAGGCCTGCAAAAATGTTTAAAACTTTGGAGGCCCTAAAAAGGGGTTTACAGGCATCCTAGACCCCTAAAGTCCAGAAAATGTTGGTGGCCCAGAACCAGGGTCAGAAAGCTCTGAATGTCCCAAAAACATTTGCAGCCTGAAAGGGGCATTAACCCGCATCCTAGACCACTGAAATTCCCAAAAATATTTTTGGCACGAAAAATGCATCCTACACCCCTGAAAGTTAAGAATATGTTAGCAGCCCAAAAAAGGCCTTAAAATGCATCTTAGGCCTGCAAAAATGTTGAAAACTTTGGAGGCCGAAAAAAAGGTTTTACAGGCATCCTAGACCGCCTAAAGTGCAGAAAATAATGGTGGCCCTAAAACTGTGTCAGAGAGCTCTGAATGTCCCAAAAACATTGGCAGCCTGAAAGGGGCATTAAACCGCATCCTAGACCACTGAAATTCCCAAAAATTATTTTGGCACAAAAAATGCATCCTACACCCCTGAAAGTTAAGAATATGTTAGCAGCCCAGAAAAGGCCTTAAAATGCAACTTAGGCCTGCAAAAATGTTGAAAACATTGAAGGCCCTAAAAAGGGGTTTTCAGGCATCCTAGACCCCCTAAAGTCCAGAAAATGATGTTGGCCCAAAAGGTGAGTCAGAGAGCTCTGAATGTCCCAAAAACATTTGCATCCTGAAATGGGCATTAACAGGCATCCTAGACCACTGAAATTCCCAAATATAATTTTGGTACAAAAAATGCATCCTACACACCTGAAAGTTAAGAATATGTTAGCAGCCCAAAAAAGGCCTTAAAATGCATCTTAGGCCTGCAAAAATGTTGAAAACCTTGGAGGCCCTAAAAAGGG
Organism: Ambystoma mexicanum; assembly: GCF_040938575.1. Lineage (NCBI taxonomy): Eukaryota > Metazoa > Chordata > Amphibia > Caudata > Ambystomatidae > Ambystoma > Ambystoma mexicanum. The sequence goes on from NC_090933.1 coordinate 232,700,726, forward strand.
GTTTACAGGCATCCTAGACCCCCTAAAGTCCAGAAAATGTTGGTGGCCCAGAAACAGGGTCAGAGAGCTCTGAATGTCCCAAAAACATTTGCAGCCTGAAAGGGGCATTAACCCGCATCCTAGACCACTGAAATTCCCTAAAATATTTTTCCACGAAAAATGCATCTTACATCCGTGAACGTTCAGAATATGTTAGCAGCCCAAAAAAGACCTTAAAATGCATCTTAGGCCTGCAAAAATGTTGAAAACTTTGGAGGCCCAAAAACGGGGTTTACAGGCATCCTAGACCCCCTAAAGTCCAGAAAATGATGGTGGCCCAAAAACTGCGTCAGAGAGTGCTGAATGTGCCTAAAACATTGGCAGCCTGAAAGGGGCATTAACCCGCCTCCTAGACCACTGAAATCCCCAAAAATATTTTTTCCACGAAAAATGCATCTTACATCGGTGAATGTTCAGAATATGTTAGCAGCTCAAAAAAGGCCTTAAAATGCATCTTAGGCCTGCAAAAATGTAGAAAACTTTGAAGGCCCTAAAAAGGGGTTTACAGGCATCCTAGACCCCTAAAGTCCAGAAAATGTTGGTGGCCCAGAACCAGGGTCAGAAAGCTCTGAATGTCCCAAAAACATTTGCAGCCTGAAAGGGGCAATAACCCGCATCCTAGACCACTGAAATTCCCAAAAATAATTTTGGCCCACAAAATGCATCCTACACCCCTGAAAGTTAAGAATATGTTAGCAGCCCAAAAAAGGCCTTAAAATGCATTTTAGGCCTGCAAAAATGTTGAAAACTTTGGAGGCCCTAAAAAGGGGTTTACAGGCATCCTAGACCCCTAAAGTCCAGAAAATGTTGGTGGCCCAGAACCAGGGTCAGAAAGCTCTGAATGTCCCAAAAACATTTGCAGCCTAAAAGGGGCAATAACCCGCATCCTAGACCACTGAAATTCCCAAAAATATTTTTGGCACGAAAAATGCATCCTACACCCCTGAAAGTTAAGAATATGTTAGCAGCCCAAAAAAGGCCTTAAAATGCATCTTAGGCCTGCAAAAATGTTGAAAACTTTGGAGGCCGAAAAAAAGGTTTTACATGCATCCTAGACCCCCTAAAGTGCAGAAAATAATGGTGGTCCTAAAACTGTGTCAGAGAGCTCTGAATGTCCCAAAAACATTGGCAGCCTGAAAGGGGCATTAACCCGCATCCTAGACCACTGAAATTCCCAAAAATTATTTTGGCACAAAAAATGCATCCTACACCCCTGAAAGTTAAGAATATGTTAGCAGCCCAAAAAAGGCCTTAAAATGCAACTTAGGCCTGCAAAAATGTTGAAAACATTGAAGGCCCAAAAAAGGGGTTCACAGGCATCCTAGACCCCCTAAAGTCCAGAAAATGATGTTGGCCCAAAAGGTGAGTCAGAGAGCTCTGAATGTCCCAAAAACATTTGCATCCTGAAAGGGGCATTAACAGGCATCCTAGACCACTGAAATTCCCAAATATAATTTTGGTACAAAAAATGCATCCTACACACCTGAAAGTTAAGAATATGTTAGCAGCCCAAAAAAGGCCTTAAAATGCATCTTAGGCCTACAAAAATGTTGAAAACCTTGGAGGCCCTAAAAAGGGGTTTACAGGCATCCTAGACCCCCTAAAGTCCAGAAAATGTTGGTGGCCCAGAAACAGGGTCAGAGAGCTCTGAATGTCCCAAAAACATTTGCAGCCTGAAAGGGGCATTAACCCACATCCTAGACCACTGAAATTCCCAAAAATATTTTTCCACGAAAAATGCATCTTACATCCGTGAACGTTCAGAATATGTTAGCAGCCCAAAAAAGGCATTAAAATGCATCTTAGGCCTACAAAAATATTGAAAACTTTGGAGGCCCAAAAAAGGGGTTTACAGGCATCCTAGACCCCCTAAAGTCCAGAAAATGATGGTGGCACAAAAACTGCGTCAGAGAGCGCTGAATGTCCCAAAAACATGTGTAGCCTGAAAGGGGCATTAACCCGCATCCTAGACCACTGAAATTCCCAAAAATATTTTTTCCACGAAAAATGCATCTTACATCCGTGAACGTTCAGAATATGTTAGCAGCCCAAAAAAGACCTTAAAATGCATCTTAGGCCTGCAAAAATGTTGAAAACTTTGGAGGCCCAAAAACGGGGTTTACAGGCATCCTAGACCCCCTAAAGTCCAGAAAAAGATGGTGGCCCAAAAACTGCGTCAGAGAGTGCTGAATGTCCCAAAAACATTGGCAGCCTGAAAGGGGCATTAACAGGCATCCTAGACCACTGAAATTCCCAAATATAATTTTGGCACAAAAAATGCATCCTACACCCCTGAAAGTTAAGAATATGTTAGCAGCCCAAAAAAGGCCTTAAAATGCATCTTAGGCCTGCAAAAATGTTGAAAACCTTGGAGGCCCTAAAAAGGGGTTTACAGGCATCCTAGACCCCCTAAAGTCCAGAAAATGTTGGTGGCCCAGAAACAGGGTCAGAGAGCGCTGAATGTCCCAAAAACATGTGTAGCCTGAAAGGGGCATTAACCCGCATCCTAGACCACTGAAATTCGCAAAAATATTTTTCCACGAAAAATGCATCTTACATCCGTGAACGTTCAGAATATGTTAGCAGCCCAAAAAAGGCATTAAATGCATCTTAGGCCTGCAAAAATATTGAAAACTTTGGAGGCCCAAAAAAGGGGTTTACAGGCATCCTAGACCCCCTAAAGTCCAGAAAATGATGGTGGCACAAAAACTGCGTCAGAGAGCGCTGAATGTCCCAAATACATGTGTAGCCTGAAAGGGGCATTAACCCGCATCCTAGACCACTGAAATTCCCAAAAATATTTTTTCCACGAAAAATGCATCTTACATCCGTGAACGTTCAGAATATGTTAGCAGCCCAAAAAAGACCTTAAAATGCATCTTAGGCCTGCAAAAATGTTGAAAACTTTGGAGGCCCAAAAACGGGGTTTACAGGCATCCTAGATCCCCTAAAGTCCAGAAAATTATGGTGGCCCAAAAACTGCGTCAGAGAGTGCTGAATGTCCCAAAAACATTGGCAGCCTGAAAGGGGCATTAACCCGCATCCTAGACCACTGAAATTCCCAAAAATAATTTTTCCACGAAAAATGCATCTTACATCCGTGAACGTTCAGAATATGTTAGCAGCCCAAAAAAGGCCTTAAAATGCATCTTAGGCCTGCAAAAATGTAGAAAACTTTGGAGGCCCAAAAAAAGAGGTTACAGGCATCCTAGACCCCCTAAAGTCCAGAAAATGTTGGTGGCCCAAAAACTGTGTCAGAGAGCTCTGAATGTCCCAAAAACATTTGCAGTCTGAAAGGGGCATTAACCCGCATCCTAGACCACTGAAATTCCCAAAAATAATTTTGGCACAAAAAATGCATCCTACACCACTGAAAGTTACGAATATGTTAGCAGCCCAAAAAAGGCCTTAAAATGCATTTTAGGCCTGCAAAAATGTTGAAAACTTTGGAGGCCCAAAAAAGGGGTTTACAGGCATCCTAGACCCCCTAAAGTCCAGAAAATGTTGGTGGCCGAGAAACAGGGTCAGAGAGCTCTGAATGTCCCAAAAACACTTGCAGTCTGAAAGGGGCATTAACCCGCATCCTAGACCACTGAAATCCCCAAAAATATTTTTTCCACGAAAAATGCATCTTACATCGGTGAAGGTTCAGAATATGTTAGCAGCTCAAAAAAGGCCTTAAAATGCATCTTAGGCCTGCAAAAATGTAGAAAACTTTGGAGGCCCTAAAAAGGTGTTTACAGGCATCCTAGACCCCCTAAAGTCCAGAAAATGTTGGTGGGTCAAAAACTGAGTCAGAGAGCTCTGAATGTCCCAAAAACACATGAAGCCTGAAAGAGGCATTAACCCGCATCCTAGACGACTGAAATTCCCAAAAATATTTTTTCCACGAAAAATGCATCCTACACCTCTGAAAGTTAAGAATATGTTAGCAGCCCAAAAAAGGCCTTAAAATGCATCTTAGGCCTTCAAAAATGTTGAAAACTTTGGAGGCCGAAAAAAGGGTTTTGCAGGCATCCTAGACCCCCTAAAGTGCAGAAAATAATGGTGGCCCTAAAACTGTTTCAGATTGCTCTGAATGACCCAAAAACACTGGCAGCCTGAAAGGGGCATTAACCCGCATCCTAGACCACTGAAATTCCCAAAAATAATTTTGGCACAAAAAATGCATCCTACACCCCTAAACGTTAAGAATATGTTAGCAGCCCAAAAAAGGCCTTAAAATGCAATTTAGGCCTGCAAAAATGTTGAAAACTTTGAAGGCCCAAAAAAGGGATTTACAGGCATCCTAAACCCCCTAAAGTCCAGAAAATGATGGTGGTCCAAAAGGTGCGTCAGAGAGCTCTGAATGTCCCAAAAACATTTGCACCCTGAAAGGGGCATTAACCCGCATCCTACACCCCTGAAATTCCCAAAAATAATTTTGGCACACAAAATGCATCCTACACCCCTGAAAGTTAAGAATATGTTAGCAGCCCAAAAAGGCCTTAAAATGCATCTTAGGCCTGCAAAAATTTTGAAAACTTTGGAGGCCCTAAAAAGAGGTTTACAGGCATCCTAGACCCCCTAATGTCCAGAAAATGTTGGTGGCCCAGAAACAGGGTCAGAGAGCTCTGAATGTCCCAAACACATTTGCAGCCTGAAAGGGGCATTAACCCGCATCCTAGACCACTGAAATTCCCAAAAATATTTTTTCCACGAAAAATGCATCTTACATCAGTGAATGTTCAGAATATGTTAGCAGCCCAAAAAAGACCTTAAAATGCATCTTAGGCTGCAAAAATGTTGAAAACTTTGGAGGCCCAAAAACGGGGTTTACAGGCATCCTAGACCCCCTTAACTCCAGAAAATGATGGTGCCCAAATACTGTGTCAGAGAGCTCTGAATGTCCCTAACACATTTGCAGCCTGAAAGGAGCATTAACCCGCATCGTAGACGACTGAAATTCCCAAAAATATTTTTGGCACGAAAAATGCATCCGACACCCCTGAAAGTTAAGAATATGTTAGCAGCCCAAAAAAGGCCTTAAAATGCATCTTAGGCCTGCAAAAATGTTGAAAACTTTGGAGGCCAAAAAAGGGTTTTACGGGCATCCTAGACCCCCTAAAGTGCAGAAAATAATGGTGGCCCTAAAACTGTGTCAGAGAGCTCTGAATGTCCAAAAAACATTGGCAGCGTGAGAGGGGCATTAACCCGCATCCTAGACCATTGAAATTCCCAAAAATATTTTTGGCACGAAAAATGCATCCTACACCCCTGAAAGTTAAGAATATGTTAGCAGCCCAAAAAAGGCCTTAAAATGCATCTTAGGCCTGCAAAAATGTTGAAAACTTTGGAGGGCGAAAAAAAGGTTTTACAGGCATCATAGACCCCCTAAAGTGCAGAAAATAATGGTGGTCCTAAAACTGTGTCAGAGAGCTCTGAATGTCCCAAAAACATTGGCAGCCTGAAAGGGGCATTAACCCGCATCCTAGACCATTTTTTCCATGAAAAATGCATCTTACATCCGTGAACGTTCAGAATATGTTAGCAGCCCAAAAAAGACCTTAAAATGCATCTTAGGCCTGCAAAAATGTTGAAAACTTTGGAGGCCCAAAAATGGGGTTTACAGGCATCCTAGACCCCCTAAAGTCCAGAAAATGATGGTGGCCCAAAAACTGCGTCAGAGAGTGCTGAATGTCCCAAAAACATTGGCAGCCTGAAAGGGGCATTAACCCGCATCCTAGACCACTGAAATTCCCAAAAATAATTTTTCCACGAAAAATGCATCTTACATCCGTGAACGTTCAGAATATGTTAGCAGCCCAAAAAAGGCCTTAAAATGCATCTTAGGCCTGCAAAAATGTAGAAAACTTTGGAGGCCCAAAAAAAGAGGTTACAGGCATCCTAGACCCCCTAGAGTCCAGAAAATGATGGTGGCCCAAAAACTGTGTCAGAGAGCTCTGAATGTCCCAAAAACATTTGCAGTCTGAAAGGGGCATTAACCCGCATCCTAGACCACTGAAATTCCCAAAAATAATTTTGGCACAAAAAATGCATCCTACACCACTGAAAGTTACGAATATGTTAGCAGCCCAAAAAAGGCCTTAAAATGCATTTTAGGCCTGCAAAAATGTTGAAAACTTTGGAGGCCCAAAAAAGGGGTTTACAGGCATCCTAGACCCCCTAAAGTCCAGAAAATGATGGTGGCCCAAAAACTGTGTCAGAGAGCTCTGAATGTCCCAAAAACATTTGCAGTCTGAAAGGGGCATTAACCCGCATCCTAGACCACTGAAATTCCCAAAAATAATTTTGGCACAAAAAATGCATCCTACACCACTGAAAGTTACAAATATGTTAGCAGCCCAAAAAAGGCCTTAAAATGCATTTTAGGCCTGCAAAAATGTTGAAAACTTTGGAGGCCCAAAAAAGGGGTTTACAGGCATCCTAGACCCCCTAAAGTCCAGAAAATGTTGGTGGCCGAGAAACAGGGTCAGAGAGCTCTGAATGTCCCAAAAACACTTGCAGTCTGAAAGGGGCATTAACCCGCATCCTAGACCACTGAAATCCCCAAAAATATTTTTTCCACGAAAAATGCATCTTACATCGGTGAAGGTTCAGAATATGTTAGCAGCTCAAAAAAGGCCTTAAAATGCATCTTAGGCCTGCAAAAATGTAGAAAACTTTGGAGGCCCTAAAAAGGTGTTTACAGGCATCCTAGACCCCCTAAAGTCCAGAAAATGTTGGTGGGTCAAAAACTGAGTCAGAGAGCTCTGAATGTCCCAAAAACACATGAAGCCTGAAAGAGGCATTAACCCGCATCCTAGACGACTGAAATTCCCAAAAATATTTTTTCCACGAAAAATGCATCCTACACCTCTGAAAGTTAAGAATATGTTAGCAGCCCAAAAAAGGCCTTAAAATGCATCTTAGGCCTTCAAAAATGTTGAAAACTTTGGAGGCCGAAAAAAGGGTTTTGCAGGCATCCTAGACCCCCTAAAGTGCAGAAAATAATGGTGGCCCTAAAACTGTGTCAGAGAGCTCTGAATGTCCCAAAAACATTGGCAGCCTGAAAGGGGCATTAACCCGCATCCTAGACCACTGAAATTCCCAAAAATAATTTTGGCACAAAAAATGCATCCTACACCCCTAAACGTTAAGAATATGTTAGCAGCCCAAAAAAGGCCTTAAAATGCAATTTAGGCCTGCAAAAATGTTGAAAACTTTGAAGGCCCAAAAAAGGGGTTTACAGGCATCCTAAACCCCCTAAAGTCCAGAAAATGATGGTGGTCCAAAAGGTGCGTCAGAGAGCTCTGAATGTCCCAAAAACATTTGCACCCTGAAAGGGGCATTAACCCGCATCCTACACCCCTGAAATTCCCAAAAATAATTTTGGCACACAAAATGCATCCTACACCCCTGAAAGTTAAGAATATGTTAGCAGCCCAAAAAGGCCTTAAAATGCATTTTAGGAATGCAAAAATGTTGAAAACTTTGGAGGCCCTAAAAAGAGGTTTACAGGCATCCTAGACCCCCTAATGTCCAGAAAATGTTGGTGGCCCAGAAACAGGGTCAGAGAGCTCTGAATGTCCCAAACACATTTGCAGCCTGAAAGGGGCATTAACCCGCATCCTAGACCACTGAAATTCCCAAAAATATTTTTTCCACGAAAAATGCATCTTACATCAGTGAATGTTCAGAATATGTTAGCAGCCCAAAAAAGACCTTAAAATGCATCTTAGGCCTGCAAAAATGTTGAAAACTTTGGAGGCCCAAAAACGGGGTTTACAGGCATCCTAGACCCCCTTAACTCCAGAAAATGATGGTGCCCAAATACTGTGTCAGAGAGCTCTGAATGTCCCTAACACATTTGCAGCCTGAAAGGAGCATTAACCCGCATCCTAGACGACTGAAATTCCCAAAAATATTTTTGGCACGAAAAATGCATCCGACACCCCTGAAAGTTAAGAATATGTTAACAGCCCAAAAAAGGCCTTAAAATGCATCTTAGGCCTGCAAAAATGTTGAAAACCTTGGAGGCCCTAAAAAGGGGTTCACAGGCATCCTAGACCCCCTAAAGTCCAGAAAATGTTGGTGGCACAGAAACAGGGTCAGAGAGCGCTGAATGTCCCAAAAACATGTGTAGCCTGAAAGGGGCATTAACCCGCATCCTAGACCACTGAAATTCCCAAAAATAATTTTGGCCCACAAAATGCATCCTACACCCCTGAAAGTTAAGAATATGTTAGCAGCTCAAAAAAGGCCTTAAAATGCATCTTAGGCCTGCAAAAATGTTGAAAACCTTGGAGGCCCTAAAAAGGGGTTTACAGGCATCCTAGACCCCTAAAGTCCAGAACATGTTGGTGGCCCAGAACCAGGGTCAGAAAGCTCTGAATGTCCCAAAAACATTTGCAGCCTGAAAGGGGCATTAACCCGCATCCTAGACCACTGAAATTCCCAAAAATATTTTTGGCACGAAAAATGCATCCTACACCCCTGAAAGTTAAGAATATGTTAGCAGCCCAAAAAAGGCCTTAAAATGCATCTTAGGCCTGCAAAAATGTTGAAAACTTTGGAGGCCGAAAAAAGGTTGTACAGGCATCCTAGACCCCCTAAAGTGCAGGAAATAATGGTGGCCCTAAAACTGTGTCAGAGAGCTCTGAATGTCCCAAAAACATTGGCAGCCTGAAAGGGGCATTAACACGCATCCTAGACCACTGAAATTCCCAAAAAATATTTTGGCACAAAAAATGCATCCTACACCCCTGAAAGTTAAGAATATGTTAGCAGCCCAAAAAAGGCCTTAAAATGCAACTTAGGCCTGCAAAAATGTTGAAAACATTGAAGGCCCAAAAAAGGGGTTTACAGGCATCCTAGACCCCCTAAAGTCCAGAAAATGATGGTGGCCCAAAAACTGCGTCAGAGAGCGCTGAATGTCCCAAAAACATGTGTAGCCTGAAAGGGGCATTAACCCGCATCCTAGACCACTGAAATTCCCAAAAATATTTTTTCCACGAAAAATGCATCTTACATCCGTGAACGTTCAGAATATGTTAGCAGCCGAAAAAAGACCTTAAAATGCATCTTAGGCCTGCAAAAATGTTGAAAACTTTGGAGGCCCAAAAACGGGGTTTACAGGCATCCTAGACCCCCTAAAGTCCAGAAAATGATGGTGGCCCAAAAACTGCGTCAGAGAGTGCTGAATGTCCCAAAAACATTGGCAGCCTGAAAGGGGCATTAACCCGCCTCCTAGACCACTGAAATCCCCAAAAATATTTTTTCCACGAAAAATGCATCTTACATCGGTGAATGTTCAGAATATGTTAGCAGCTCAAAAAAGGCCTTAAAATGCCTCTTAGGCCTGCAAAAATGTAGAAAACTTTGGAGGCCCTAAAAAGGGGTTTACAGGCATCCTAGACCCCCTAAAGTCCAGAAAATGTTGGTGGGCCAAAAACTGAGTCAGAGAGCGCTGAATGTCCCAAAAACATTTGCATCCTGAAAGGGGCATTAACCCGCATCCTAGACCACTGAAATTCCCAAAAATAATTTTGGCCCACACAATGCATCCTACACCCCTGAAAGTTAAGAATATGTTAGCAGCTAAAAAAAGGCCTTAAAATGCATGTTAGGCCTGCAAAAATGTTGAAAACTTTGGAGGCCCTAAAAAGGGGTTTACAGGCATCCTAGACCCCTAAAGTCCAGAACATGTTGGTCGCCCAGAACCAGGGTCAGAAAGCTCTGAATGTCCCAAAAACATTTGCAACCTGAAAGGGGCATTAACCCGCATCCTAGACCACTGAAATTCCCAAAAATATTTTTGGCACGAAAAATGCATCCTACACCCCTGAAAGTTAAGAATATGTTAGCAGCCCAAAAAAGGCCTTAAAATGCATCTTAGGCCTGCAAAAATGTTGAAAACTTTGGAGGCCGAAAAAAGGTTGTACAGGCATCCTAGACCCCCTAAAGTGCAGGAAATAATGGTGGCCCTAAAACTGTGTCAGAGAGCTCTGAATGTCCCAAAAACATTGGCAGCCTGAAAGGGGCATTAACCCGCATCCTAGACCACTGAAATTCCCAAAAAATATTTTGGCACAAAAAATGCATCCTACACCCCTGAAAGTTAAGAATATGTTAGCAGCCCAAAAAAGGCCTTAAAATGCAACTTAGGCCTGCAAAAATGTTGAAAACATTGAAGGCCCAAAAAAGGGGTTTACAGGCATCCTAGACCCCCTAAATTCCAGAAAATGATGTTGGCCCAAAAGGTGAGTCAGAGAGCTCTGAATGTCCCAAAAACATTTGCATCCTGAAAGGGGCATTAACCCGCATCCTAGACCACTGAAATTCCCAAAAAATATTTTGGCACAAAAAATGCATCCTACACCCCTGAAAGTTAAGAATATGTTAGCAGCCCAAAAAAGGCCTTAAAATGCATCTTAGGCCTGCAAAAATGTTGAAAACCTTGGAGGCCCTAAAAAGGGGTTTACAGGCATCCTAGACCCCCTAAAGTCCAGAAAATGTTGGTGGCCCAGAAACAGGGTCAGAGAGCTCTGAATGTCCCAAAAACATTTGCAGCCTGAAAGGGGCATTAACCCGCATCCTAGACCACTGAAATTCCCTAAAATATTTTTCCACGAAAAATGCATCTTACATCCGTGAACGTTCAGAATATGTTAGCAGCCCAAAAAAGGCCTTAAAATGCATCTTAGGCCTGCAAAAATATTGAAAACTTTGGAGGCCCAAAAAAGGGGTTTACAGGCATCCTAGACCCCCTAAAGTCCAGAAAATGATGGTGGCACAAAAACTGCGTCAGAGAGCGCTGAATGTCCCAAAAACATGTGTAGCCTGAAAGGGGCATTAACCCGCATCCTAGACCACTGAAATTCCCAAAAATATTTTTTCCACGAAAAATGCATCTTACATCCGTGAACGTTCAGAATATGTTAGCAGCCCAAAAAAGACCTTAAAATGCATCTTAGGCCTGCAAAAATGTTGAAAACTTTGGAGGCCCAAAAACGGGGTTTACAGGCATCCTAGACTCCCTAAAGTCCAGAAAATGATGGTGGCCCAAAAACTGCGTCAGAGAGTGCTGAATGTCCAAAAAACATTGGCAGCCTGAAAGTGGCATTAACCCGCATCCTAGACCACTGAAATTCCCAAAAATAATTTTTCCACGAAAAATGCATCTTACATCCGTGAACGTTCAGAATATGTTAGCAGCCCAAAAAAGGCCTTAAAATGCAACTTAGGCCTGCAAAAATGTTGAAAACATTGAAGGCCCAAAAAAGGGGTTTACAGGCATCCTAGACCCCCTAAAGTCCAGAAAATGATGTTGGCCCAAAAGGTGAGTCAGAGAGCTCTGAATGTCCCAAAAACATTTGCATCCTGAAAGGGGCATTAACAGGCATCCTAGACCACTGAAATTCCCAAATATAATTTTGGTACAAAAAATGCATCCTACACACCTGAAAGTTAAGAATATGTTAGCAGCCCAAAAAAGGCCTAATAATGCAACTTAGGCCTGCAAAAATGTTGAAAACTTTGAAGGCCCAAAAAAGGCGTTTACAGGCATCCTAGACCCCCTAAAGTCCAGAAAATGATGTTGGCCCAAAAGGTGCATCAGAGAGCTCTGAATGTCCCAAAAACATTTGCATCCTGAAAGGGGCATTAACCCGCATCCTAGACCACTGAAATTCCCAAAAATAATTTTGGCACAAAAAATGCATCCTACACCCCTAAAAGTTAAGAATATGTTAGCAGCCCAAAATAGGCCTTAAAATGAAACTTAGGCTTGCAAAAATGTTGAAAACTTTGAAGGCCCAAAAAAGGGGTTTACAGGCATCCTAGACCCCCTAAAGTCCAGAAAATGATGGTGGCCCATAAGGTGCGTCAGAGAGCTCTGAATGTCCCAAAAACATTTGCATTCTGAAAGGGGCATTAACCCGCATCCTAGACCACTGAAATTCCCAAAAATATTTTTTCCACGAAAAATGCATCTTACATCGGTGAATGTTCAGAATATGTTAGCAGCTCAAAAAAGGCCTTAAAATGCATCTTAGGCCTGCAAAAATGTTGAAAACTTTGAAGGCCCAAAAAAGGGGTTTACAGGCATCCTAGACCCCCTTAAGTCCAGAAAATGTTGGTGGCCCAGAAACAGGGTCAGAGAGCTCTGAATGTCCCAAAAACATTTGCAGCCTGAAAGGGGCATTAACCCGCATCCTAGACCACTGAAATTCCCTAAAATATTTTTCCACGAAAAATGCATCTTACATCGGTGAATGTTCAGAATATGTTAGCAGCTCAAAAAAGGCCTTAAAATGCATCTTAGGCCTGCAAAAATGTAGAAAACTTTGGAGGCCCTAAAAAGGGGTTTACAGGCATCCTAGACCCCCTAAAGTCCAGAAAATGTTGGTGGGCCAAAAACTGAGTCAGAGAGCTCTGAATGTCCCAAAAACATTTGCATCCTGAAAGGGGCATTAACCCGCATCCTAGACCACTGAAATTCGCAAAAATAATTTTGGCACAAAAAATGCATCCTACACCCCTGAAAGTTAAGAATATGTTAGCAGCCCAAAAAAGGCCTTAAAATGCATTTTAGGCCTGCAAAAATGTAGAAAACTTTGGAGGCCCAAAAAAGAGGTTTACATGCATCCTAAACCCCCTAAAGTCCAGAAAATGTTGGTGGCCGACAAACAGAGTCATAGAGCGCTGAATGTCCCAAAAACATGTTTAGCCTGAAAGGGGCATTAACTCGCATCCTAGACCACTGAAATTCCCAAAAATATTTTTTCCATGAAAAATGCATCTTACATCCGTGAATGTTCAGAATATGTTAGCAGCCCAAAAAAGACCTTAAAATGCATTTTAGGCCTGGAAAAATGTTGAAAACTTTGGAGGCCCAAAAACGGGGTTTACAGGCATCCTAGACCCCCTTAACTCCAGAAAATGATGGTGCCCAAATACTGTGTCAGAGAGCTCTGAATGTCCCTAACGCATTTGCAGCCTAAAAGGAGCATTAACCAGCATCCTAGACCACTGAAATTCCCAAAAATAATTTTGGCACAAAAAATGCATCCTGCACCCCTAAAAGTTAAGAATATGTAAGCAGCCCAAAAAAGGCCTTAAAATGCAACTTAGGCCTGCAAAATGTTGAAAACTTTAAAGGCCCAAAAAAGGGGTTTACAGGCATCCTAGACCCCCTAAAGTCCAGAAAATGATGGTGGCCCAAAAGGTGCGTTAAAAACATTTGCATTCTGAAAGGGGCATTAACCCGCATCCTAGACCACTGAAATTCCCAAAAATAATTTTGGCACAAAAAATGCATCCTACACCCCTGAAAGTTAAGAATATGTTAGCAGCCCAAAAAAGGCCTTAAAATGCATCTTGGGCCTGCAAAAATGTTGAATACTTTGGAGGCCCAAAAAAGGTGTTTACAGGCATCCTAGACCCCCTAAAGTCCAGAAAATATTGGTGGCCCAAAAACTGCGTCAGAGAGCTCTGAATGTCCCAAAAACATTTGCAGTCTGAAAGGGGCATTAACCCGCATCCTAGACCACTGTAATTCCCAAAAATAATTTTGGCACAAAAAACGCATCCTACACCACTGAATGTTACGAATATGTTAGCAGCCCAAAAAAGGCCTTAAAATGCATTTTAGGCCTGCAAAAATGTTGAAAACTTTGGAGGCCCAAAAAAGGGGTTTACAGGCATCCTAGACCCCCTAAAGTCCAGAAAATGTTGGTGGCCGAGAAACAGGGTCAGAGAGCTCTGAATGTCCCAAAAACATGTGCAGCCTGAAAGGGGCATTAACCCGCATCCTAGACCACTGAAATCCCCAAAAATATTTTTTCCACGAAAAATGCATCTTACATCGGTGAAGGTTCAGAATATGTTAGCAGCTCAAAAAAGGCCTTAAAATGCATCTTAGGCCTGCAAAAATGTAGAAAACTTTGGAAGCCCTAAAAAGGGGTTTACAGGCATCCTAGACCCCCTAAAGTCCAGAAAATGTTGGTGGGCCAAAAACTGAGTCAGAGAGCTCTGAATGTCCCAAAAACACGTGAAGCCTGAAAGGGGCATTAACCCGCATCCTAGATGACTGAAATTCCCAAAAATATTTTTGGCACGAAAAATGCATCCTACACCTCTGAAAGTTAAGAATATGTTAGCAGCCCAAAAAAGGCCTTGAAATGCATCTTAGGCCTTCAAAAATGTTGAAAACTTTGGAGGCCGAAAAAAGGGTTTTACAGGCATCCTAGACCCCCTAAAGTGCAGAAAATAATGGTGGCCCTAAAACTGTGTCAGAGAGCTCTGAATGTCCCAAAAACATTGGCAGCCTGAAAGGGGCATTAACAGGCATCCTAGACCACTGAAATTCCCAAATATAATTTTGGCACAAAAAATGCATCCTACACCCCTGAAAGTTAAGAATATGTTAGCAGCCCAAAAAAGGCCTTAAAATGCATCTTAGGCCTGCAAAAATGTTGAAAACCTTGGAGGCCCTAAAAAGGGGTTTACAGGCATCCTAGACCCCCTAAAGTCCAGAAAATGTTGGTGGCCCAGAAACAAGGTCAGAGAGCGCTGAATGTCCCAAAAACATGTGTAGCCTGAAAGGGGCATTAACCCGCATCCTAGACCACTGATATTCCCAAAAATAATTTTTCGAGGAAAAATGCATCTTACATCCGTGAACGTTCAGAATATGTTAGCAGCCCAAAAAAGGCCTTAAAATGCAACTTAGGCCTGCAAAAATGTTGAAAACATTGAAGGCCCAAAAAAGGGGTTTACAGGCATCCTAGACCCCCTAAAGTCCAGAAAATGATGTTGGCCCAAAAGGTGAGTCAGAGAGCTCTGAATGTCCCAAAAACATTTGCATCCTGAAAGGGGCATTAACAGGCATCCTAGACCACTGAAATTCCCAAATATAATTTTGGTACAAAAAATGCATCCTACACACCTGAAAGTTAAGAATATGTTAGCAGCCCAAAAAAGGCCTAATAATGCAACTTAGGCCTGCAAAAATGTTGAAAACTTTGAAGGCCCAAAAAAGGCGTTTACAGGCATCCTAGACCCCCTAAAGTCCAGAAAATGATGTTGGCCCAAAAGGTGCATCAGAGAGCTCTGAATGTCCCAAAAACATTTGCATCCTGAAAGGGGCATTAACCCGCATCCTAGACCACTGAAATTCCCAAAAATAATTTTGGCACAAAAAATGCATCCTACACCCCTAAAAGTTAAGAATATGTTAGCAGCCCAAAATAGGCCTTAAAATGAAACTTAGGCTTGCAAAAATGTTGAAAACTTTGAAGGCCCAAAAAAGGGGTTTACAGGCATCCTAGACCCCCTAAAGTCCAGAAAATGATGGTGGCCCATAAGGTGCGTCAGAGAGCTCTGAATGTCCCAAAAACATTTGCATTCTGAAAGGGGCATTAACCCGCATCCTAGACCACTGAAATTCCCAAAAATATTTTTTCCACGAAAAATGCATCTTACATCCGTGAACGTTCAGAATGTTAGCAGCCCAAAAAAGGCCTTAAAATGAATTTTAGGCCTGGAAAAATGTTGAAAACTTTGGAGGCCCAAAAACGGGGTTTACAGGCATCCTAGACCCCCTTAACTCCAGAAAATGATGGTGCCCAAATACTGTGTCAGAGAGCTCTGAATGTCCCTAACGCATTTGCAGCCTAAAAGGGGCATTAACCCGCACCCTAGACCACTGAAATTCCCAAAAATAATTTTTCCACGAAAAATGCATCTTACATCCGTGAACGTTCAGAATGTTAGCAGCCCAAAAAAGGCCTTAAAATGCATTTTAGGCCTGCAAAAATGTTGAAAACTTTGGAGGCCCAAAAAAGGGGTTTACAGGCATCCTAGACCCCCTAAAGTCCAGAAAATGTTGGTGGCCGAGAAACAGGGTCAGAGAGCTCTGAATGTCCCAAAAACATGTGCAGCCTGAAAGGGGCATTAACCCGCATCCTAGATCACTGAAATCCCCAAAAATATTTTTTCCACGAAAAATGCATCTTACATCGGTGAAGGTTCAGAATATGTTAGCAGCTCAAAAAAGGCCTTAAAATGCATCTTAGGCCTGCAAAAATGTTGAAAACTTTGGAGGCCGAAAAAAAGGTTTTACAGGCATCCTAGACCCCCTAAAGTGCAGAAAATAATGGTGGCCCTAAAACTGTGTCAGAGAGCTCTGAATGTCCCAAAAACATTGGCAGCCTGAAAGGGGCATTAACCCGCATCCTAGACCACTGAAATTCCCAAAAAATTATTTTGACACAAAAAATGCATCCTACACCTCTGAAAGTTAAGAATATGTTAGCAGCCCAAAAAAGGCTTTAAAATGCAACTTAGGCCTGCAAAAATGTTGAAAACTTTGAAGGCCCAAAAAGGGGTTTACAGGCATCCTAGACCCCCTAAAGTCCAGAAAATGTTGGTGGCCCAGAAACAGGGTCAGAACGCGCTGAATGTCCCAAAAACATGTGTAGCCTGAAAGGGGCATTAACCCGCCTCCCAGACCACTGAAATCCCCAAAAATATTTTTTCCACGAAAAATGCATCTTACATCGGTGAATGTTCAGAATATGTTAGCAGCTCAAAAAAGGCCTTAAAATGCATTTTAGGCCTGCAAAAATGTAGAAAACTTTGGAGGCCCTAAAAAGGGGTTTACAGGCATCCTAGACCCCCTAAAGTCCAGAAAATGTTGGTGGGCCAAAAACTGAGTCAGAGAGCTCTGAATGTCCCAAAAACATTTGCATCCTGAAAGGGGCATTAACCCGCATCCTAGACCACTGAAATTCCCAAAAATAATTTTGGCACAAAAAATGCATCCTACACCCCTGAAAGTTAAGAATATGTTAGCAGCCCAAAAAAGGCCTTAAAATGCATCTTAGGCCTGCAAAAATGTAGAAAACTTTGGAGGCCCAAAAAAGAGGTTTACAGGCATCCTAAACCCCCTAAAGTCCAGAAAATGTTGGTGGCCGACAAACAGAGTCAGAGAGCGCTGAATGTCCCAAAAACATGTTTAGCCTGAAAGGGGCATTAACTCGCATCCTAGACCACTGAAATTCCCAAAAATATTTTTTCCATGAAAAATGCATCTTACATCCGTGAATGTTCAGAATATGTTAGCAGCCCAAAAAAGACCTTAAAATGCATTATAGGCCTGGAAAAATGTTGAAAACTTTGGAGGCCCAAAAACAGGGTTTTACAGGCATCCTAGACCCCCTAAAGTGCAGAATATAATGGTGGCCCTAAAACTGTGTCAGAGAGCTCTGAATGTCCCAAAAACATTGGCAGCCTGAAAGGGGCATTAACAGGCATCCTAGACCACTGAAATTCCCAAATATAATTTTGGCACAAAAAATGCATCCTACCCCCCTGAAAGTTAAGAATATGTTAGCAGCCCAAAAAAGGCCTTAAAATGCATCTTAGGCCTGCAAAAATGTTGAAAACCTTGGAGGCCCTAAAAAGGGGTTTACAGGCATCCTAGACCCCCTAAAGTCCAGAAAATGTTGGTGTCCCAGAAACAGGGTCAGAGAGCGCTGAATGTCCCAAAAACATGTGTAGCCTGAATGGGGCATTAACCCGCATCCTAGACCACTGAAATTCCCAAAAATATTTTTTCCACGAAAAATGCATCTTACATCCGTGAACGTTCAGAATATGTTAGCAGCCCAAAAAAGGCATTAAAATGCATCTTAGGCCTGCAAAAATATTGAAAACTTTGGAGGCCCAAAAAAGGGGTTTACAGGCATCCTAGACCCCCTAAAGTCCAGAAAATGATGGTGGCCCAAAAACTGCGTCAGAGAGCGCTGAATGTCCCAAAACATGTGTAGCCTGAAAGGGGCATTAACCCGCATCCTAGACCACTGAAATTCCCAAAAATATTTTTTCCACGAAAAATGCATCTTACATCCGTGAACGTTCAGAATATGTTAGCAGCCCAAAAAAGGCCTTAAAATGCATTTTAGGCCTGCAAAAATGTTGAAAACTTTGGAGACCCAAAAAAGGGGTTTACAGGCATCCTAGACCCCCTAAAGTCCAAAAAATGTTGGTGGCCCAGAAACAGGGTCAGAGAGCTCTGAATGTCCCAAAAACATGTGCAGCCTGAAAGGGGCATTAACCCGCCTCCTAGACCACTGAAATCCCCAAAAATATTTTTTCCACGAAAAATGCATCTTACATCGGTGAATGTTCAGAATATATTAGCAGCTCAAAAAAGGCCTTAAAATGCATCTTAGGCCTGCAAAAATGTAGAAAACTTTGGAGGCCCTAAAAAGGGGTTTACAGGCATCCTAGACCCCTAAAGTCCAGAACATGTTGGTGGCCCAGAACCAGGGTCAGAAAGCTCTGAATGTCCCAAAAACATTTGCAGCCTGAAAGGGGCATTAACCCGCATCCTAGACCACTGAAATTCCCAAAAATATTTTTGGCACGAAAAATGCATCCTACACCCCTGAAAGTTAAGAATATGTTAGCAGCCCAAAAAAGGCCTTAAAATGCATCTTAGGCCTGCAAAAATGTTGAAAACTTTGGAGGCCGAAAAAAGGTTGTACAGGCATCCTAGACCCCCTAAAGTGCAGGAAATAATGGTGGCCCTAAAACTGTGTCAGAGAGCTCTGAATGTCCCAAAAACATTGGCAGCCTGAAAGGGGCATTAACACGCATCCTAGACCACTGAAATTCCCAAAAAATATTTTGGCACAAAAAATGCATCCTACACCCCTGAAAGTTAAGAATATGTTAGCAGCCCAAAAAAGGCCTTAAAATGCAACTTAGGCCTGCAAAAATGTTGAAAACATTGAAGGCCCAAAAAAGGGGTTTACAGGCATCCTAGACCCCCTAAAGTCCAGAAAATGATGGTGGCCCAAAAACTGCGTCAGAGAGCGCTGAATGTCCCAAAAACATGTGTAGCCTGAAAGGGGCATTAACCCGCATCCTAGACCACTGAAATTCCCAAAAATATTTTTTCCACGAAAAATGCATCTTACATCCGTGAACGTTCAGAATATGTTAGCAGCCGAAAAAAGACCTTAAAATGCATCTTAGGCCTGCAAAAATGTTGAAAACTTTGGAGGCCCAAAAACGGGGTTTACAGGCATCCTAGACCCCCTAAAGTCCAGAAAATGATGGTGGCCCAAAAACTGCGTCAGAGAGTGCTGAATGTCCCAAAAACATTGGCAGCCTGAAAGGGGCATTAACCCGCCTCCTAGACCACTGAAATCCCCAAAAATATTTTTTCCACGAAAAATGCATCTTACATCGGTGAATGTTCAGAATATGTTAGCAGCTCAAAAAAGGCCTTAAAATGCCTCTTAGGCCTGCAAAAATGTAGAAAACTTTGGAGGCCCTAAAAAGGGGTTTACAGGCATCCTAGACCCCCTAAAGTCCAGAAAATGTTGGTGGGCCAAAAACTGAGTCAGAGAGCGCTGAATGTCCCAAAAACATTTGCATCCTGAAAGGGGCATTAACCCGCATCCTAGACCACTGAAATTCCCAAAAATAATTTTGGCCCACACAATGCATCCTACACCCCTGAAAGTTAAGAATATGTTAGCAGCTCAAAAAAGGCCTTAAAATGCATGTTAGGCCTGCAAAAATGTTGAAAACTTTGGAGGCCCTAAAAAGGGGTTTACAGGCATCCTAGACCCCTAAAGTCCAGAACATGTTGGTCGCCCAGAACCAGGGTCAGAAAGCTCTGAATGTCCCAAAAACATTTGCAACCTGAAAGGGGCATTAACCCGCATCCTAGACCACTGAAATTCCCAAAAATATTTTTGGCACGAAAAATGCATCCTACACCCCTGAAAGTTAAGAATATGTTAGCAGCCCAAAAAAGGCCTTAAAATGCATCTTAGGCCTGCAAAAATGTTGAAAACTTTGGAGGCCGAAAAAAGGTTGTACAGGCATCCTAGACCCCCTAAAGTGCAGGAAATAATGGTGGCCCTAAAACTGTGTCAGAGAGCTCTGAATGTCCCAAAAACATTGGCAGCCCGAAAGGGGCATTAACCCGCATCCTAGACCACTGAAATTCCCAAAAAATATTTTGGCACAAAAAATGCATCCTACACCCCTGAAAGTTAAGAATATGTTAGCAGCCCAAAAAAGGCCTTAAAATGCAACTTAGGCCTGCAAAAATGTTGAAAACATTGAAGGCCCAAAAAAGGGGTTTACAGGCATCCTAGACCCCCTAAATTCCAGAAAATGATGTTGGCCCAAAAGGTGAGTCAGAGAGCTCTGAATGTCCCAAAAACATTTGCATCCTGAAAGGGGCATTAACAGGCATCCTAGACCACTGAAATTCCCAAATATAATTTTGGTACAAAAAATGCATCCTACACACCTGAAAGTTAAGAATATGTTAGCAGCCCAAAAAAGGCCTTAAAATGCATCTTAGGCCTGCAAAAATGTTGAAAACCTTGGAGGCCCTAAAAAGGGGTTTACAGGCATCCTAGACCCCCTAAAGTCCAGAAAATGTTGGTGGCCCAGAAACAGGGTCAGAGAGCTCTGAATGTCCCAAAAACATTTGCAGCCTGAAAGGGGCATTAACCCGCATCCTAGACCACTGAAATTCCCTAAAATATTTTTCCACGAAAAATGCATCTTACATCCGTGAACGTTCAGAATATGTTAGCAGCCCAAAAAAGGCATTAAAATGCATCTTAGGCCTGCAAAAATATTGAAAACTTTGGAGGCCCAAAAAAGGGGTTTACAGGCATCCTAGACCCCCTAAAGTCCAGAAAATGATGGTGGCACAAAAACTGCGTCAGAGAGCGCTGAATGTCCCAAAAACATGTGTAGCCTGAAAGGGGCATTAACCCGCATCCTAGACCACTGAAATTCCCAAAAATATTTTTTCCACGAAAAATGCATCTTACATCCGTGAACGTTCAGAATATGTTAGCAGCCCAAAAAAGACCTTAAAATGCATCTTAGGCCTGCAAAAATGTTGAAAACTTTGGAGGCCCAAAAACGGGGTTTACAGGCATCCTAGACTCCCTAAAGTCCAGAAAATGATGGTGGCCCAAAAACTGCGTCAGAGAGTGCTGAATGTCCAAAAAACATTGGCAGCCTGAAAGTGGCATTAACCCGCATCCTAGACCACTGAAATTCCCAAAAATAATTTTTCCACGAAAAATGCATCTTACATCCGTGAACGTTCAGAATATGTTAGCAGCCCAAAAAAGGCCTTAAAATGCAACTTAGGCCTGCAAAAATGTTGAAAACATTGAAGGCCCAAAAAAGGGGTTTACAGGCATCCTAGACCCCCTAAAGTCCAGAAAATGATGTTGGCCCAAAAGGTGAGTCAGAGAGCTCTGAATGTCCCAAAAACATTTGCATCCTGAAAGGGGCATTAACAGGCATCCTAGACCACTGAAATTCCCAAATATAATTTTGGTACAAAAAATGCATCCTACACACCTGAAAGTTAAGAATATGTTAGCAGCTCAAAAAAGGCCTTAAAATGCATCTTAGGCCTGCAAAAATGTAGAAAACTTTGGAGGCCCTAAAAAGGGGTTTACAGGCATCCTAGACCCCCTAAAGTCCAGAAAATGTTGGTGGGCCAAAAACTGAGTCAGAGAGCTCTGAATGTCCCAAAAACATTTGCATCCTGAAAGGGGCATTAACCCGCATCCTAGACCACTGAAATTCGCAAAAATAATTTTGGCACAAAAAATGCATCCTACACCCCTGAAAGTTAAGAATATGTTAGCAGCCCAAAAAAGGCCTTAAAATGCATTTTAGGCCTGCAAAAATGTAGAAAACTTTGGAGGCCCAAAAAAGAGGTTTACATGCATCCTAAACCCCCTAAAGTCCAGAAAATGTTGGTGGCCGACAAACAGAGTCATAGAGCGCTGAATGTCCCAAAAACATGTTTAGCCTGAAAGGGGCATTAACTCGCATCCTAGACCACTGAAATTCCCAAAAATATTTTTTCCATGAAAAATGCATCTTACATCCGTGAATGTTCAGAATATGTTAGCAGCCCAAAAAAGACCTTAAAATGCATTTTAGGCCTGGAAAAATGTTGAAAACTTTGGAGGCCCAAAAACGGGGTTTACAGGCATCCTAGACCCCCTTAACTCCAGAAAATGATGGTGCCCAAATACTGTGTCAGAGAGCTCTGAATGTCCCTAACGCATTTGCAGCCTAAAAGGAGCATTAACCAGCATCCTAGACCACTGAAATTCCCAAAAATAATTTTGGCACAAAAAATGCATCCTGCACCCCTAAAAGTTAAGAATATGTAAGCAGCCCAAAAAAGGCCTTAAAATGCAACTTAGGCCTGCAAAATGTTGAAAACTTTAAAGGCCCAAAAAAGGGGTTTACAGGCATCCTAGACCCCCTAAAGTCCAGAAAATGATGGTGGCCCAAAAGGTGCGTTAAAAACATTTGCATTCTGAAAGGGGCATTAACCCGCATCCTAGACCACTGAAATTCCCTAAAATATTTTTCCACGAAAAATGCATCTTACATCGGTGAATGTTCAGAATATGTTAGCAGCTCAAAAAAGGCCTTAAAATGCATCTTAGGCCTGCAAAAATGTAGAAAACTTTGGAGGCCCTAAAAAGGGGTTTACAGGCATCCTAGACCCCCTAAAGTCCAGAAAATGTTGGTGGGCCAAAAACTGAGTCAGAGAGCTCTGAATGTCCCAAAAACATTTGCATCCTGAAAGGGGCATTAACCCGCATCCTAGACCACTGAAATTCGCAAAAATAATTTTGGCACAAAAAATGCATCCTACACCCCTGAAAGTTAAGAATATGTTAGCAGCCCAAAAAAGGCCTTAAAATGCATTTTAGGCCTGCAAAAATGTAGAAAACTTTGGAGGCCCAAAAAAGAGGTTTACATGCATCCTAAACCCCCTAAAGTCCAGAAAATGTTGGTGGCCGACAAACAGAGTCATAGAGCGCTGAATGTCCCAAAAACATGTTTAGCCTGAAAGGGGCATTAACTCGCATCCTAGACCACTGAAATTCCCAAAAATATTTTTTCCATGAAAAATGCATCTTACATCCGTGAATGTTCAGAATATGTTAGCAGCCCAAAAAAGACCTTAAAATGCATTTTAGGCCTGGAAAAATGTTGAAAACTTTGGAGGCCCAAAAACGGGGTTTACAGGCATCCTAGACCCCCTTAACTCCAGAAAATGATGGTGCCCAAATACTGTGTCAGAGAGCTCTGAATGTCCCTAACGCATTTGCAGCCTAAAAGGAGCATTAACCAGCATCCTAGACCACTGAAATTCCCAAAAATAATTTTGGCACAAAAAATGCATCCTGCACCCCTAAAAGTTAAGAATATGTAAGCAGCCCAAAAAAGGCCTTAAAATGCAACTTAGGCCTGCAAAATGTTGAAAACTTTAAAGGCCCAAAAAAGGGGTTTACAGGCATCCTAGACCCCCTAAAGTCCAGAAAATGATGGTGGCCCAAAAGGTGCGTTAAAAACATTTGCATTCTGAAAGGGGCATTAACCCGCATCCTAGACCACTGAAATTCCCAAAAATAATTTTGGCACAAAAAATGCATCCTACACCCCTGAAAGTTAAGAATATGTTAGCAGCCCAAAAAAGGCCTTAAAATGCATCTTGGGCCTGCAAAAATGTTGAATACTTTGGAGGCCCAAAAAAGGTGTTTACAGGCATCCTAGACCCCCTAAAGTCCAGAAAATATTGGTGGCCCAAAAACTGCGTCAGAGAGCTCTGAATGTCCCAAAAACATTTGCAGTCTGAAAGGGGCATTAACCCGCATCCTAGACCACTGTAATTCCCAAAAATAATTTTGGCACAAAAAACGCATCCTACACCACTGAATGTTACGAATATGTTAGCAGCCCAAAAAAGGCCTTAAAATGCATTTTAGGCCTGCAAAAATGTTGAAAACTTTGGAGGCCCAAAAAAGGGGTTTACAGGCATCCTAGACCCCCTAAAGTCCAGAAAATGTTGGTGGCCGAGAAACAGGGTCAGAGAGCTCTGAATGTCCCAAAAACATGTGCAGCCTGAAAGGGGCATTAACCCGCATCCTAGACCACTGAAATCCCCAAAAATATTTTTTCCACGAAAAATGCATCTTACATCGGTGAAGGTTCAGAATATGTTAGCAGCTCAAAAAAGGCCTTAAAATGCATCTTAGGCCTGCAAAAATGTAGAAAACTTTGGAAGCCCTAAAAAGGGGTTTATAGGCATCCTAGACCCCCTAAAGTCCAGAAAATGTTGGTGGGCCAAAAACTGAGTCAGAGAGCTCTGAATGTCCCAAAAACACGTGAAGCCTGAAAGGGGCATTAACCCGCATCCTAGATGACTGAAATTCCCAAAAATATTTTTGGCACGAAAAATGCATCCTACACCTCTGAAAGTTAAGAATATGTTAGCAGCCCAAAAAAGGCCTTGAAATGCATCTTAGGCCTTCAAAAATGTTGAAAACTTTGGAGGCCGAAAAAAGGGTTTTACAGGCATCCTAGACCCCCTAAAGTGCAGAAAATAATGGTGGCCCTAAAACTGTGTCAGAGAGCTCTGAATGTCCCAAAAACATTGGCAGCCTGAAAGGGGCATTAACAGGCATCCTAGACCACTGAAATTCCCAAATATAATTTTGGCACAAAAAATGCATCCTACACCCCTGAAAGTTAAGAATATGTTAGCAGCCCAAAAAAGGCCTTAAAATGCATCTTAGGCCTGCAAAAATGTTGAAAACCTTGGAGGCCCTAAAAAGGGGTTTACAGGCATCCTAGACCCCCTAAAGTCCAGAAAATGTTGGTGGCCCAGAAACAGGGTCAGAGAGCGCTGAATGTCCCAAAAACATGTGTAGCCTGAAAGGGGCATTAACCCGCATCCTAGACCACTGATATTCCCAAAAATAATTTTTCCACGAAAAATGCATCTTACATCCGTGAACGTTCAGAATATGTTAGCAGCCCAAAAAAGGCCTTAAAATGCAACTTAGGCCTGCAAAAATGTTGAAAACATTGAAGGCCCAAAAAAGGGGTTTACAGGCATCCTAGACCCCCTAAAGTCCAGAAAATGATGTTGGCCCAAAAGGTGAGTCAGAGAGCTCTGAATGTCCCAAAAACATTTGCATCCTGAAAGGGGCATTAACAGGCATCCTAGACCACTGAAATTCCCAAATATAATTTTGGTACAAAAAATGCATCCTACACACCTGAAAGTTAAGAATATGTTAGCAGCCCAAAAAAGGCCTAATAATGCAACTTAGGCCTGCAAAAATGTTGAAAACTTTGAAGGCCCAAAAAAGGCGTTTACAGGCATCCTAGACCCCCTAAAGTCCAGAAAATGATGTTGGCCCAAAAGGTGCATCAGAGAGCTCTGAATGTCCCAAAAACATTTGCATCCTGAAAGGGGCATTAACCCGCATCCTAGACCACTGAAATTCCCAAAAATAATTTTGGCACAAAAAATGCATCCTACACCCCTAAAAGTTAAGAATATGTTAGCAGCCCAAAATAGGCCTTAAAATGAAACTTAGGCTTGCAAAAATGTTGAAAACTTTGAAGGCCCAAAAAAGGGGTTTACAGGCATCCTAGACCCCCTAAAGTCCAGAAAATGATGGTGGCCCATAAGGTGCGTCAGAGAGCTCTGAATGTCCCAAAAACATTTGCATTCTGAAAGGGGCATTAACCCGCATCCTAGACCACTGAAATTCCCAAAAATATTTTTTCCACGAAAAATGCATCTTACATCCGTGAACGTTCAGAATGTTAGCAGCCCAAAAAAGGCCTTAAAATGAATTTTAGGCCTGGAAAAATGTTGAAAACTTTGGAGGCCCAAAAACGGGGTTTACAGGCATCCTAGACCCCCTTAACTCCAGAAAATGATGGTGCCCAAATACTGTGTCAGAGAGCTCTGAATGTCCCTAACGCATTTGCAGCCTAAAAGGGGCATTAACCCGCACCCTAGACCACTGAAATTCCCAAAAATAATTTTTCCACGAAAAATGCATCTTACATCCGTGAACGTTCAGAATGTTAGCAGCCCAAAAAAGGCCTTAAAATGCATTTTAGGCCTGCAAAAATGTTGAAAACTTTGGAGGCCCAAAAAAGGGGTTTACAGGCATCCTAGACCCCCTAAAGTCCAGAAAATGTTGGTGGCCGAGAAACAGGGTCAGAGAGCTCTGAATGTCCCAAAAACATGTGCAGCCTGAAAGGGGCATTAACCCGCATCCTAGATCACTGAAATCCCCAAAAATATTTTTTCCACGAAAAATGCATCTTACATCGGTGAAGGTTCAGAATATGTTAGCAGCTCAAAAAAGGCCTTAAAATGCATCTTAGGCCTGCAAAAATGTTGAAAACTTTGGAGGCCGAAAAAAAGGTTTTACAGGCATCCTAGACCCCCTAAAGTGCAGAAAATAATGGTGGCCCTAAAACTGTGTCAGAGAGCTCTGAATGTCCCAAAAACATTGGCAGCCTGAAAGGGGCATTAACCCGCATCCTAGACCACTGAAATTCCCAAAAAATTATTTTGACACAAAAAATGCATCCTACACCTCTGAAAGTTAAGAATATGTTAGCAGCCCAAAAAAGGCTTTAAAATGCAACTTAGGCCTGCAAAAATGTTGAAAACTTTGAAGGCCCAAAAAGGGGTTTACAGGCATCCTAGACCCCCTAAAGTCCAGAAAATGTTGGTGGCCCAGAAACAGGGTCAGAAAGCGCTGAATGTCCCAAAAACATGTGTAGCCTGAAAGGGGCATTAACCCGCCTCCCAGACCACTGAAATCCCCAAAAATATTTTTTCCACGAAAAATGCATCTTACATCGGTGAATGTTCAGAATATGTTAGCAGCTCAAAAAAGGCCTTAAAATGCATCTTAGGCCTGCAAAAATGTAGAAAACTTTGGAGGCCCTAAAAAGGGGTTTACAGGCATCCTAGACCCCCTAAAGTCCAGAAAATGTTGGTGGGCCAAAAACTGAGTCAGAGAGCTCTGAATGTCCCAAAAACATTTGCATCCTGAAAGGGGCATTAACCCGCATCCTAGACCACTGAAATTCCCAAAAATAATTTTGGCACAAAAAATGCATCCTACACCCCTGAAAGTTAAGAATATGTTAGCAGCCCAAAAAAGGCCTTAAAATGCATCTTAGGCCTGCAAAAATGTAGAAAACTTTGGAGGCCCAAAAAAGAGGTTTACAGGCATCCTAAACCCCCTAAAGTCCAGAAAATGTTGGTGGCCGACAAACAGAGTCAGAGAGCGCTGAATGTCCCAAAAACATGTTTAGCCTGAAAGGGGCATTAACTCGCATCCTAGACCACTGAAATTCCCAAAAATATTTTTTCCATGAAAAATGCATCTTACATCCGTGAATGTTCAGAATATGTTAGCAGCCCAAAAAAGACCTTAAAATGCATTATAGGCCTGGAAAAATGTTGAAAACTTTGGAGGCCCAAAAACAGGGTTTTACAGGCATCCTAGACCCCCTAAAGTGCAGAATATAATGGTGGCCCTAAAACTGTGTCAGAGAGCTCTGAATGTCCCAAAAACATTGGCAGCCTGAAAGGGGCATTAACAGGCATCCTAGACCACTGAAATTCCCAAATATAATTTTGGCACAAAAAATGCATCCTACCCCCCTGAAAGTTAAGAATATGTTAGCAGCCCAAAAAAGGCCTTAAAATGCATCTTAGGCCTGCAAAAATGTTGAAAACCTTGGAGGCCCTAAAAAGGGGTTTACAGGCATCCTAGACCCCCTAAAGTCCAGAAAATGTTGGTGTCCCAGAAACAGGGTCAGAGAGCGCTGAATGTCCCAAAAACATGTGTAGCCTGAATGGGGCATTAACCCGCATCCTAGACCACTGAAATTCCCAAAAATATTTTTTCCACGAAAAATGCATCTTACATCCGTGAACGTTCAGAATATGTTAGCAGCCCAAAAAAGGCATTAAAATGCATCTTAGGCCTGCAAAAATATTGAAAACTTTGGAGGCCCAAAAAAGGGGTTTACAGGCATCCTAGACCCCCTAAAGTCCAGAAAATGATGGTGGCCCAAAAACTGCGTCAGAGAGCGCTGAATGTCCCAAAACATGTGTAGCCTGAAAGGGGCATTAACCCGCATCCTAGACCACTGAAATTCCCAAAAATATTTTTTCCACGAAAAATGCATCTTACATCCGTGAACGTTCAGAATATGTTAGCAGCCCAAAAAAGGCCTTAAAATGCATTTTAGGCCTGCAAAAATGTTGAAAACTTTGGAGACCCAAAAAAGGGGTTTACAGGCATCCTAGACCCCCTAAAGTCCAAAAAATGTTGGTGGCCCAGAAACAGGGTCAGAGAGCTCTGAATGTCCCAAAAACATGTGCAGCCTGAAAGGGGCATTAACCCGCCTCCTAGACCACTGAAATCCCCAAAAATATTTTTTCCACGAAAAATGCATCTTACATCGGTGAATGTTCAGAATATATTAGCAGCTCAAAAAAGGCCTTAAAATGCATCTTAGGCCTGCAAAAATGTAGAAAACTTTGGAGGCCCTAAAAAGGGGTTTACAGGCATCCTAGACCCCCTAAAGTCCAGAAAATGTTGGTGGGCCAAAAACTGAGTCAGAGAGCTCTGAATGTCCCAAAAACATTTGCATCCTGTAAGGGGCATTAACCCGCATCCTAGACCACTGAAATTCCCAAAAATAATTTTGGCACAAAAAATGCATCCTACACCCCTGAAAGTTAAGAATATGTTAGCAGCCCAAAAAAGGCCTTAAAATGCATCTTAGGCCTGCAAAAATGTAGAAAACTTTGGAGGCCCAAAAAAGAGGTTTACAGGCATCCTAGACCCCCTAAAGTCCAGAAAATGATGGTGCCCAAATACTGTGTCAGAGAGCTCTGAATGTCCCTATTGCATTTGCAGCCTAAAGTTACAAATATACGAGCATTAACCCGCATCCTAGACCACTGAAATTCCCAAAAATAATTTTGGCACAAAAAATGCATCCTACACCCCTGAAAGTTAAGAATATGTTAGCAGCCCAAAAAGGCCTTAAAATGCAACTTAGGCCTGCAAAAATGTTGAAAACTTTGAAGGCCCAAAAAAGGGGTTTACAGGCATCCTAGACCCCCTAAAGTCCAGAAAATGATGTTGGCCCAAAAGGTGAGTCAGAGAGCTCTGAATGTCCCAAAAACATTTGCATCCTGAAAGGGGCATTAACAGGCATCCTAGACCACTGAAATTCCCAAATATAATTTTGGCACAAAAAATGCATCCTACAACCCTGAAAGTTAAGAATATGTTAGCAGCCCAAAAAAGGCCTTAAAATGCATCTTAGGCCTGCAAAAATGTTGAAAACCTTGGAGGCCCTAAAAAGGGGTTTACAGGCATCCTAGACCCCCTAAAGTCCAGAAAATGTTGGTGGCGCAGAAACAGGGTCAGAGAGCGCTGAATGTCCCAAAAACATGTGTAGCCTGAAAGGGGCATTAACCCGCATCCTAGACCACTGAAATTCCCAAAAATAATTTTTCCACGAAAAATGCATCTTACATCCGTGAACGTTGAGAATATGTTAGCAGCCCAAAAAAGGCCTTAAAATGCATTTTAGGCCTGCAAAAATGTTGAAAACTTTGGAGGCCAAAAAAAGGGGTTTACAGGCATCCTAGACCCCCTAAAGTCCAAAAATGTTGGTGGCCCAGAAACAGGGTCAGAGAGCTCTGAATGTCCCAAAAACATGTGCAGCCTGAAAGGGGCATTAACCCGCCTCCTAGACCACTGAAATCCCCAAAAATATATTTTCCACGAAAAATGCATTTTACATCGGTGAATGTTCAGAATATGTTAGCAGCTCAAAAAAGGCCTTAAAATGCATCTTAGGCCTGCAAAAATGTAGAAAACTTTGGAGGCCCTAAAAAGGGGTTTACAGGCATCCTAGACCCCCTAAAGTCCTGAAAATGTTGGTGGGCCAACAACTGAGTCAGAGAGCTCTGAATGTCCAAAAACATTTGCATCCTGAAAGGGGCATTAACCCGCATCCTAGACCACTGAAATTCCCAAAAATAATTTTGGCACAAAAAATGCATCCTACACCCCTGAAAGTTAAGAATTTGTTAGCAGCCCAAAAAAGGCCTTAAAATGCATCTTAGGCCTGCAAAAATGTAGAAAACTTTGGAGGCCCAAAAAAGAGGTTTACAGGCATCCTAAACCCCCTAAAGTCCAGAAAATATTGGTGGCCGACAAACAGAGTCAGAGAGCGCTGAATGTCCCAAAAACATGTTTAGCCTGAAAGGGGCATTAACTCGCATCCTAGACCACTGAAATTCCCAAAAATATTTTTTCCATGAAAAATGCATCTTACATCCTTGAATGTTCAGAATATGTTAGCAGCCCAAAAAAGACCTTAAAATGCATTTTAGGCCTGGAAAAATGTTGAAAACTTTGGAGGCCCAAAAACGGGGTTTACAGGCATCCTAGACCCCCTTAACTCCAGAAAATGATGGTGCCCAAATAATGTTTCAGAGAGCTCTGAATGTCCCTAAAGCATTTGCAGCCTAAAAGGGGCATTAACCAGCATCCTAGACCACTGAAATTCCCAAAAATATTTTTGGCACGAAAAATGCATCCTACACCTCTGAAAGTTAAGAATATGTTAGCAGCCCAAAAAAGGCCTTGAAATGCATCTTAGGCCTTCAAAAATTTTGAAAACTTTGGAGGCCCTAAAAAGGGGTTTACAGGCATCCTAGACCCCCTAAAGTCCAGAAAATGATGGTGGCCCAAAAACTGCGCCAGAGAGCGCTGAATGTCCCAAAAACATGTGTAGCCTGAAAGGGGCATTAACCCGCATCCTAGACCACTGAAATTCCCAAAAATATTTTTTCCACGAAAAATGCATCCTACACCTCTGAAAGTTAAGAATATGTTAGCAGCCCAAAAAAGGCCTTGAAATGCATCTTAGGCCTTCAAAAATGTTGAAAACTTTGGAGGCCCTAAAAAGGGGTTTACAGGCATCCTAGACCCCCTAAAGTCCAGAAAATGTTGGTGGCCCAGAACCAGGGTCAGAAAGCTCTGAATGTCCCAAAAACATTTGCAGCCTGAAAGGGGCATTAACCCGCATCCTAGACCACTGAAATTCCCAAAAATATTTTTTCCACGAAAAATGCATCTTACATCCGTGAACGTTCAGAATATGTTAGCAGCCCAAAAAAGGCATTAAAATGCATCTTAGACCTGCAAAAATATTGAAAACTTTGGAGGCCCAAAAAAGGGGTTTACCGGCATCCTAGACCCCCTAAAGTCCAGAAAATGATGGTGGCCCAAAAACTGTGTCAGAGAGCGCTGAATGTCCCAAAAACATGTGTAGCCTGAAAGGGGCATTAACCCGCATCCTAGACCACTGAAATTCCCAAAAATATTTTTGGCACGAAAAATGCATCCTACACCCCTGAAAGTTAAAAATATGTTAGCAGCCCAAAAAAGGCCTTAAAATGCATCTTAGGCCTGCAAAAATGTTGAAAACTTTGGAGGCCGAAAAAAAGGTTTACAGGCATTCTAGACCCCCTAAAGTCCAGAAAATGTTGGTGGCCCAGAAACAGGGTCAGAAAGCGCTGAATGTCCCAAAAACATGTGTAGCCGGAAAGGGGCATTAACCCGCCTCCTAGACCACTGAAATCCCCAAAAATATTTTTTCCACGAAAAATGCATCTTACATCGGTGAATGTTCAGAATATGTTAGCAGCTCAAAAAAGGCCTTAAAATGCATCTTAGGCCTGCAAAAATGTAGAAAACTTTGGAGGCCCCAAAAAGGGGTTTACAGGCATCCTAGACCCCCTAAAGTCCAGAAAATGTTGGTGGGCCAAAAACTGAGTCAGAGAGCTCTGAATGTCCCAAAAACATTTGCATCCTGAAAGGGGCATTAACCCGCATCCTAGACCACTGAAATTCCCAAAAATAATTTTGGCACAAAAAATGCATCCTACACCCCTGAAAGTTAAGAATATGTTAGCAGCCCAAAAAAAGGCCTTAAAATGCATCTTAGGCCTGCAAAAATGTAGAAAACTTTGGAGGCCCAAAAAAGAGGTTTACAGGCATCCTAAACCCCCTAAAGTCCAGAAAATGTTGGTGGCCGACAAACAGAGTCAGAGAGCGCTGAATGTCCCAAAAACATGTTTAGCCTGAAAGGGGCATTAACTCGCATCCTAGACCACTGAAATTCCCAAAAATATTTTTTCCATGAAAAATGCATCTTACATCCGTGAATGTTCAGAATATGTTAGCAGCCCAAAAAATACCTTAAAATGCATTTTAGGCCTGGAAAAATGTTGAAAACTTTGGAGGCACAAAAACGGGGTTTACAGGCATCCTAGACCCCCTTAACTCCAGAAAATGATGGTGCCCAAATACTGTGTCAGAGAGCTCTGAATGTCCCTAACGCATTTGCAGCCTAAAAGGGGCATTAACCAGCATCCTAGACCATTGAAATTCCCAAAAATATTTTTGGCACGAAAAATGCATCCTACACCTCTGAAAGTTAAGAATATGTTCGCAGCCCAAAAAAGGCCTTGAAATGCATCTTAGGCCTTCAAAAATGTTGAAAACTTTGGAGGCCGAAAAAAGGGTTTTACAGGCATCCTAGAGCCCCTAAAGTGCAGAAAATAATGGTGGCCCTAAAACTGTGTCAGAGAGCTCTGAATGTCCCAAAAACATTGGCAGCCTGAAAGGGACATTAACCCGCATCCTAGACCACTGAAATTCCCAAAAATTATTTTGGCACAAAAAATGCATCCTACACCTCTGAAAGTTAAGAATATGTTAGCAGCCCAAAAAAGGCCTTAAAATGCAACTTAGGCCTGCAAAAATATTGAAAACTTTGGAGGCCCAAAAAAGGGGTTTACAGGCATTCTAGACCCCCTAAAGTCCAGAAAATGATGGTGGCCCAAAAACTGCGTCAGAGAGCGCTGAATGTCCCAAAACCATGTGTAGCCTGAAAGGGGCATTAACCCGCATCCTAGACCACTGAAATTCCCAAAAATTATTTTGGCACAAAAAATGCATCCTACACCTCTGAAAGTTAAGAATATGTTAGCAGCCCAAAAAAGACCTTAAAATGCATCTTAGGCCTGCAAAAATGTTGAAAACTTTGGAGGCCCAAAAACGGGGTTTACAGGCATCCTAGACCCCCTAAAGTCCAGAAAATGATGGTGGCCCAAAAGGTGCGTCAGAGAGCTCTGAATGTCCCAAAAACATTTGCACCCTGAAAGGAGCATTAACCCGCATCCTAGACCACTGAAATTCCCAAAAATAATTTTGGCACACAAAATGCATCCTACACCCCTGAAAGTTAAGAATATGTTAGCAGCCCAAAAAAGGCCTTAAAATGCATTTTAGGCCTGCAAAAATGTTGAAAACTTTGGAGGCCCTAAAAAGGGGTTTACAGGCATCCTAGACCCCCTAAAGTCCAGAAAATGGTGGTGGCCCAGAACCAGGGTCAGAAAGCTCTGAATGTCCCAAAAACATTTGCAGCCTGAAAGGGGCATTAACCCGCATCCTAGACCACTGAAATTCCCAAAAATATTTTTTCCACGAAAAATGCATCTTACATCCGTGAACGTTCAGAATATGTTAGCAGCCCAAAAAAGGCATTAAAATGCATCTTAGGACTGCAAAAATATTGAAAACTTCGGAGGCCCAAAAAAGGGGTTTACAGGCATCCTAGACCCCCTAAAGTCCAGAAAATGTTGGTGGGTCAAAAACTGAGTCAGAGAGCTCTGAATGTCCCAAAAACACATGAAGCCTGAAAGAGGCATTAACCCGCATCCTAGACGACTGAAATTCCCAAAAATATTTTTTCCACGAAAAATGCATCCTACACCTCTGAAAGTTAAGAATATGTTAGCAGCCCAAAAAAGGCCTTAAAATGCATCTTAGGCCTTCAAAAATGTTGAAAACTTTGGAGGCCGAAAAAAGGGTTTTGCAGGCATCCTAGACCCCCTAAAGTGCAGAAAATAATGGTGGCCCTAAAACTGTTTCAGATTGCTCTGAATGACCCAAAAACACTGGCAGCCTGAAAGGGGCATTAACCCGCATCCTAGACCACTGAAATTCCCAAAAATAATTTTGGCACAAAAAATGCATCCTACACCCCTAAACGTTAAGAATATGTTAGCAGCCCAAAAAAGGCCTTAAAATGCAATTTAGGCCTGCAAAAATGTTGAAAACTTTGAAGGCCCAAAAAAGGGGTTTACAGGCATCCTAAACCCCCTAAAGTCCAGAAAATGATGGTGGTCCAAAAGGTGCGTCAGAGAGCTCTGAATGTCCCAAAAACATTTGCACCCTGAAAGGGGCATTAACCCGCATCCTACACCCCTGAAATTCCCAAAAATAATTTTGGCACACAAAATGCATCCTACACCCCTGAAAGTTAAGAATATGTTAGCAGCCCAAAAAGGCCTTAAAATGCATCTTAGGCCTGCAAAAATGTTGAAAACTTTGGAGGCCCTAAAAAGAGGTTTACAGGCATCCTAGACCCCCTAATGTCCAGAAAATGTTGGTGGCCCAGAAACAGGGTCAGAGAGCTCTGAATGTCCCAAACACATTTGCAGCCTGAAAGGGGCATTAACCCGCATCCTAGACCACTGAAATTCCCAAAAATATTTTTTCCACGAAAAATGCATCTTACATCAGTGAATGTTCAGAATATGTTAGCAGCCCAAAAAAGACCTTAAAATGCATCTTAGGCTGCAAAAATGTTGAAAACTTTGGAGGCCCAAAAACGGGGTTTACAGGCATCCTAGACCCCCTTAACTCCAGAAAATGATGGTGCCCAAATACTGTGTCAGAGAGCTCTGAATGTCCCTAACACATTTGCAGCCTGAAAGGAGCATTAACCCGCATCGTAGACGACTGAAATTCCCAAAAATATTTTTGGCACGAAAAATGCATCCGACACCCCTGAAAGTTAAGAATATGTTAGCAGCCCAAAAAAGGCCTTAAAATGCATCTTAGGCCTGCAAAAATGTTGAAAACTTTGGAGGCCAAAAAAGGGTTTTACGGGCATCCTAGACCCCCTAAAGTGCAGAAAATAATGGTGGCCCTAAAACTGTGTCAGAGAGCTCTGAATGTCCAAAAAACATTGGCAGCGTGAGAGGGGCATTAACCCGCATCCTAGACCATTGAAATGCCCAAAAATATTTTTGGCACGAAAAATGCATCCTACACCCCTGAAAGTTAAGAATATGTTAGCAGCCCAAAAAAGGCCTTAAAATGCATCTTAGGCCTGCAAAAATGTTGAAAACTTTGGAGGGCGAAAAAAAGGTTTTACAGGCATCCTAGACCCCCTAAAGTGCAGAAAATAATGGTGGTCCTAAAACTGTGTCAGAGAGCTCTGAATGTCCCAAAAACATTGGCAGCCTGAAAGGGGCATTAACCCGCATCCTAGACCATTTTTTCCATGAAAAATGCATCTTACATCCGTGAACGTTCAGAATATGTTAGCAGCCCAAAAAAGACCTTAAAATGCATCTTAGGCCTGCAAAAATGTTGAAAACTTTGGAGGCCCAAAAAAAGAGGTTACAGGCATCCTAGACCCCCTAGAGTCCAGAAAATGATGGTGGCCCAAAAACTGTGTCAGAGAGCTCTGAATGTCCCAAAAACATTTGCAGTCTGAAAGGGGCATTAACCCGCATCCTAGACCACTGAAATTCCCAAAAATAATTTTGGCACAAAAAATGCATCCTACACCACTGAAAGTTACGAATATGTTAGCAGCCCAAAAAAGGCCTTAAAATGCATTTTAGGCCTGCAAAAATGTTGAAAACTTTGGAGGCCCAAAAAAGGGGTTTACAGGCATCCTAGACCCCCTAAAGTCCAGAAAATGATGGTGGCCCAAAAACTGTGTCAGAGAGCTCTGAATGTCCCAAAAACATTTGCAGTCTGAAAGGGGCATTAACCCGCATCCTAGACCACTGAAATTCCCAAAAATAATTTTGGCACAAAAAATGCATCCTACACCACTGAAAGTTACGAATATGTTAGCAGCCCAAAAAAGGCCTTAAAATGCATTTTAGGCCTGCAAAAATGTTGAAAACTTTGGAGGCCCAAAAAAGGGGTTTACAGGCATCCTAGACCCCCTAAAGTCCAGAAAATGTTGGTGGCCGAGAAACAGGGTCAGAGAGCTCTGAATGTCCCAAAAACACTTGCAGTCTGAAAGGGGCATTAACCCGCATCCTAGACCACTGAAATCCCCAAAAATATTTTTTCCACGAAAAATGCATCTTACATCGGTGAAGGTTCAGAATATGTTAGCAGCTCAAAAAAGGCCTTAAAATGCATCTTAGGCCTGCAAAAATGTAGAAAACTTTGGAGGCCCTAAAAAGGTGTTTACAGGCATCCTAGACCCCCTAAAGTCCAGAAAATGTTGGTGGGTCAAAAACTGAGTCAGAGAGCTCTGAATGTCCCAAAAACACATGAAGCCTGAAAGAGGCATTAACCCGCATCCTAGACGACTGAAATTCCCAAAAATATTTTTTCCACGAAAAATGCATCCTACACCTCTGAAAGTTAAGAATATGTTAGCAGCCCAAAAAAGGCCTTAAAATGCATCTTAGGCCTTCAAAAATGTTGAAAACTTTGGAGGCCGAAAAAAGGGTTTTGCAGGCATCCTAGACCCCCTAAAGTGCAGAAAATAATGGTGGCCCTAAAACTGTGTCAGAGAGCTCTGAATGTCCCAAAAACATTGGCAGCCTGAAAGGGGCATTAACCCGCATCCTAGACCACTGAAATTCCCAAAAATAATTTTGGCACAAAAAATGCATCCTACACCCCTAAACGTTAAGAATATGTTAGCAGCCCAAAAAAGGCCTTAAAATGCAATTTAGGCCTGCAAAAATGTTGAAAACTTTGAAGGCCCAAAAAAGGGGTTTACAGGCATCCTAAACCCCCTAAAGTCCAGAAAATGATGGTGGTCCAAAAGGTGCGTCAGAGAGCTCTGAATGTCGCAAAAACATTTGCACCCTGAAAGGGGCATTAACCCGCATCCTACACCCCTGAAATTCCCAAAAATAATTTTGGCACACAAAATGCATCCTACACCCCTGAAAGTTAAGAATATGTTAGCAGCCCAAAAAGGCCTTAAAATGCATCTTAGGAATGCAAAAATGTTGAAAACTTTGGAGGCCCTAAAAAGAGGTTTACAGGCATCCTAGACCCCCTAATGTCCAGAAAATGTTGGTGGCCCAGAAACAGGGTCAGAGAGCTCTGAATGTCCCAAACACATTTGCAGCCTGAAAGGGGCATTAACCCGCATCCTAGACCACTGAAATTCCCAAAAATATTTTTTCCACGAAAAATGCATCTTACATCAGTGAATGTTCAGAATATGTTAGCAGCCCAAAAAAGACCTTAAAATGCATCTTAGGCCTGCAAAAATGTTGAAAACTTTGGAGGCCCAAAAACGGGGTTTACAGGCATCCTAGACCCCCTTAACTCCAGAAAATGATGGTGCCCAAATACTGTGTCAGAGAGCTCTGAATGTCCCTAACACATTTGCAGCCTGAAAGGAGCATTAACCCGCATCCTAGACGACTGAAATTCCCAAAAATATTTTTGGCACGAAAAATGCATCCGACACCCCTGAAAGTTAAGAATATGTTAACAGCCCAAAAAAGGCCTTAAAATGCATCTTAGGCCTGCAAAAATGTTGAAAACCTTGGAGGCCCTAAAAAGGGGTTTACAGGCATCCTAGACCCCCTAAAGTCCAGAAAATGTTGGTGGCACAGAAACAGGGTCAGAGAGCGCTGAATGTCCCAAAAACATGTGTAGCCTGAAAGGGGCATTAACCCGCATCCTAGACCACTGAAATTCCCAAAAATATTTTTCCACGAAAAATGCATCTTACATCCGTGAACGTTCAGAATATGTTAGCAGCCCAAAAAAGGCATTAAAATGCATCTTAGGCCTGCAAAAATATTGAAAACTTTGGAGGCCCAAAAAAGGGGTTTACAGGCATCCTAGACCCCCTAAAGTCCAGAAAATGATGGTGGCACAAAAACTGCGTCAGAGAGCGCTGAATGTCCCAAAAACATGTGTAGCCTGAAAGGGGCATTAACCCGCATCCTAGACCACTGAAATTCCCAAAAATATTTTTTCCACGAAAAATGCATCTTACATCCGTGAACGTTCAGAATATGTTAGCAGCCCAAAAAAGACCTTAAAATGCATCTTAGGCCTGCAAAAATGTTGAAAACTTTGGAGGCCCAAAAACGGGGCATCCTAGACCCCCTAAAGTCCAGAAAATTATGGTGGCCCAAAAACTGCGTCAGAGAGTGCTGAATGTCCCAAAAACATTGGCAGCCTGAAAGGGGCATTAACCCGCATCCTAGACCACTGAAATTCCCAAAAATAATTTTTCCACGAAAAATGCATCTTACATCCGTGAACGTTCAGAATATGTTAGCAGCCCAAAAAAGGCCTTAAAATGCATCTTAGGCCTGCAAAAATGTAGAAAACTTTGGAGGCCCAAAAAAAAAAAAAAAGGTTACAGGCATCCTAGACCCCCTAAAGTCCAGAAATTGTTGGTGGCCCAAAAACTGTGTCAGAGAGCTCTGAATGTCCCAAAAACATTTGCAGTCTGAAAGGGGCATTAACCCGCATCCTAGACCACTGAAATTCCCAAAAATAATTTTGGCACAAAAAATGCATCCTACACCACTGAAAGTTACGAATATGTTAGCAGCCCAAAAAAGGCCTTAAAATGCATTTTAGGCCTGCAAAAATGTTGAAAACTTTGGAGGCCCAAAAAAGGGGTTTACAGGCATCCTAGACCCCCTAAAGTCCAGAAAATGTTGGTGGCCGAGAAACAGGGTCAGAGAGCTCTGAATGTCCCAAAAACACTTGCAGTCTGAAAGGGGCATTAACCCGCATCCTAGACCACTGAAATCCCCAAAAATATTTTTTCCACGAAAAATGCATCTTACATCGGTGAAGGTTCAGAATATGTTAGCAGCTCAAAAAAGGCCT
Source organism: Ambystoma mexicanum (assembly GCF_040938575.1). NCBI lineage: Eukaryota > Metazoa > Chordata > Amphibia > Caudata > Ambystomatidae > Ambystoma > Ambystoma mexicanum. The sequence goes on from NC_090933.1 coordinate 232,739,683, forward strand.
TAAAATGCATCTTAGGCCTGCAAAAATGTAGAAAACTTTGGAGGCCCTAAAAAGGTGTTTACAGGCATCCTAGACCCCCTAAAGTCCAGAAAATGTTGGTGGGTCAAAAACTGAGTCAGAGAGCTCTGAATGTCCCAAAAACACATGAAGCCTGAAAGAGGCATTAACCCGCATCCTAGACGACTGAAATTCCCAAAAATATTTTTTCCACGAAAAATGCATCCTACACCTCTGAAAGTTAAGAATATGTTAGCAGCCCAAAAAAGGCCTTAAAATGCATCTTAGGCCTTCAAAAATGTTGAAAACTTTGGAGGCCGAAAAAAGGGTTTTGCAGGCATCCTAGACCCCCTAAAGTGCAGAAAATAATGGTGGCCCTAAAACTGTGTCAGAGAGCTCTGAATGTCCCAAAAACATTGGCAGCCTGAAAGGGGCATTAACCCGCATCCTAGACCACTGAAATTCCCAAAAATAATTTTGGCACAAAAAATGCATCCTACACCCCTAAACGTTAAGAATATGTTAGCAGCCCAAAAAAGGCCTTAAAATGCAATTTAGGCCTGCAAAAATGTTGAAAACTTTGAAGGCCCAAAAAAGGGGTTTACAGGCATCCTAAACCCCCTAAAGTCCAGAAAAAGATGGTGGTCCAAAAGGTGCGTCAGAGAGCTCTGAATGTCCCAAAAACATTTGCACCCTGAAAGGGGCATTAACCCGCATCCTACACCCCTGAAATTCCCAAAAATAATTTTGGCACACAAAATGCATCCTACACCCCTGAAAGTTAAGAATATGTTAGCAGCCCAAAAAGGCCTTAAAATGCATCTTAGGAATGCAAAAATGTTGAAAACTTTGGAGGCCCTAAAAAGAGGTTTACAGGCATCCTAGACCCCCTAATGTCCAGAAAATGTTGGTGGCCCAGAAACAGGGTCAGAGAGCTCTGAATGTCCCAAACACATTTGCAGCCTGAAAGGGGCATTAACCCGCATCCTAGACCACTGAAATTCCCAAAAATATTTTTTCCACGAAAAATGCATCTTACATCAGTGAATGTTCAGAATATGTTAGCAGCCCAAAAAAGACCTTAAAATGCATCTTAGGCCTGCAAAAATGTTGAAAACTTTGGAGGCCCAAAAACGGGGTTAACAGGCATCCTAGACCCCCTTAACTCCAGAAAATGATGGTGCCCAAATACTGTGTCAGAGAGCTCTGAATGTCCCTAACACATTTGAAGCCTGAAAGGAGCATTAACCCGCATCCTAGACGACTGAAATTCCCAAAAATATTTTTGGCACGAAAAATGCATCCGACACCCCTGAAAGTTAAGAATATGTTAGCAGCCCAAAAAAGGCCTTAAAATGCATCTTAGGCCTGCAAAAATGTTGAAAACTTTGGAGGCCAAAAAAAGGGTTTTACAGGCATCCTAGACCCCCTAAAGTGCAGAAAATAATGGTGGCCCTAAAACTGTGTCAGAGAGCTCTGAATGTCCAAAAAACATTGGCAGCGTGAGAGGGGCATTAACCCGCATCCTAGACCACTGAAATTCTCAAAAATAATTTTGGCACAAAAAATGCATCCTACACCCCTGAAAGTTAAGAATATGTTAGCAGCCCAAAAAAGGCCTTAAAATGCATCTTAGGCCTGCAAAAATGTTGAAAACCTTGGAGGCCCTAAAAAGGGGTTTACAGGCATCCTAGACCCCCTAAAGTCCAGAAAATGTTGGTGGCCCAGAAACAGGGTCAGAGAGCGCTGAATGTCCCAAAAACATGTGTAGCCTGAAAGGGGCATTAACCCGCATCCTAGACCACTGAAATTCCCAAAAATATTTTTCCACGAAAAATGTATCTTACATCCGTGAACGTTCAGAATATGTTAGCAGCCCAAAAAAGGCATTAAAATGCATCTTAGGCCTGCAAAAATATTGAAAACTTTGGAGGCCCAAAAAAGGGGTTTACAGGCATCCTAGACCCCCTAAAGTCCAGAAAATGATGGTGGCACAAAAACTGCGTCAGAGAGCGCTGAATGTCCCAAAAACATGTGTAGCCTGAAAGGGGCATTAACTCGCATCCTAGACCACTGAAATTCCCAAAAATATTTTTTCCACGAAAAATGCATCTTACATCCGTGAACGTTCAGAATATGTTAGCAGCCCAAAAAAGACCTTAAAATGCATCTTAGGCCTGCAAAAATGTTGAAAACTTTGGAGGCCCAAAAACAGGGTTTACAGGCATCCTAGACCCCCTAAAGTCCAGAAAATTATGGTGGCCCAAAAACTGCGTCAGAGAGTGCTGAATGTCCCAAAAACATTGGCAGCCTGAAAGGGGCATTAACCCGCATCCTAGACCACTGAAATTCCCAAAAATAATTTTTCCACGAAAAATGCATCTTACATCCGTGAACGTTCAGAATATGTTAGCAGCCCAAAAAAGGCCTTAAAATGCATCTTAGGCCTGCAAAAATGTAGAAAACTTTGGAGGCCCAAAAAAAGAGGTTACAGGCATCCTAGACCCCCTAAAGTCCAGAAAATGTTGGTGGCCGAGAAACAGGGTCAGAGAGCTCTGAATGTCCCAAAAACACTTGCAGTCTGAAAGGGGCATTAACCCGCATCCTAGACCACTGAAATCCCCAAAAATATTTTTTCCACGAAAAATGCATCTTACATCGGTGAAGGTTCAGAATATGTTAGCAGCTCAAAAAAGGCCTTAAAATGCATCTTAGGCCTGCAAAAATGTAGAAAACTTTGGAGGCCCTAAAAAGGTGTTTACAGGCATCCTAGACCCCTTAAAGTCCAGAAAATGTTGGTGGGTCAAAAACTGAGTCAGAGAGCTCTGAATGTCCCAAAAACACATGAAGCCTGAAAGAGGCATTAACCCGCATCCTAGACGACTGAAATTCCCAAAAATATTTTTTCCACGAAAAATGCATCCTACACCTCTGAAAGTTAAGAATATGTTAGCAGCCCAAAAAAGGCCTTAAAATGCATCTTAGGCCTTCAAAAATGTTGAAAACTTTGGAGGCCGAAAAAAGGGTTTTGCAGGCATCCTAGACCCCCTAAAGTGCAGAAAATAATAGTGGCCCTAAAACTGTGTCAGAGAGCTCTGAATGTCCCAAAAACATTGGCAGCCTGAAAGGGGCATTAACCCGCATCCTAGACCACTGAAATTCCCAAAAATAATTTTGGCACAAAAAATGCATCCTACACCCCTAAACGTTAAGAATATGTTAGCAGCCCAAAAAAGGCCTTAAAATGCAATTTAGGCCTGCAAAAATGTTGAAAACTTTGAAGGCCCAAAAAAGGGGTTTACAGGCATCCTAAACCCCCTAAAGTCCAGAAAATGATGGTGGTCCAAAAGGTGCGTCAGAGAGCTCTGAATGTCCCAAAAACATTTGCACCCTGAAAGGGGCATTAACCCGCATCCTACACCCCTGAAATTCCCAAAAATAATTTTGCCACACAAAATGCATCCTACACCCCTGAAAGTTAAGAATATGTTAGCAGCCCAAAAAGGCCTTAAAATGCATCTTAGGCCTGCAAAAATGTTGAAAACTTTGGAGGCCCTAAAAAGAGGTTTACAGGCATCCTACACCCCCTAATGTCCAGAAAATGTTGGTGGCCCAGAAACAGGGTCAGAGAGCTCTGAATGTCCCAAACACATTTGCAGCCTGAAAGGGGCATTAACCCACATCCTAGACCACTGAAATTCCCAAAAATATTTTTTCCACGAAAAATGCATCTTACATCAGTGAATGTTCAGAATATGTTAGCAGCCCAAAAAAGACCTTAAAATGCATCTTAGGCTGCAAAAATGTTGAAAACTTTGGAGGCCCAAAAACGGGGTTTTACAGGCATCCTAGACCCCCTAAAGTGCAGAAAATAATGGTGGCCCTAAAACTGTGTCAGAGAGCTCTGAATGTCCAAAAAACATTGGCAGCGTGAGAGGGGCATTAACCCGCATCCTAGACCACTGAAATTCCCAAAAATATTTTTGGCACGAAAAATGCATTCTACACCCCTGAAAGTTAAGAATATGTTAGCAGCCCAAAAAAGGCCTTAAAATGCATCTTAGGCCTGCAAAAATGTTGAAAACTTTGGAGGCCGAAAAAAAGGTTTTACAGGCATCCTAGACCCCCTAAAGTGCAGAAAATAATGGTGGTCCTAAAACTGTGTCAGAGAGCTCTGAATGTCCCAAAAACATTGGCAGCCTGAAAGGGGCATTAACCCGCATCCTAGACCATTTTTTCCACGAAAAATGCATCTTACATCCGTGAACGTTCAGAATATGTTAGCAGCCCAAAAAAGACCTTAAAATGCATCTTAGGCCTGCAAAAATGTTGAAAACTTTGGAGGCCCAAAAACGGGGTTTACAGGCATCCTAGACCCCCTAAAGTCCAGAAAATGATGGTGGCCCAAAAACTGCGTCAGAGAGTGCTGAATGTCCCAAAAACATTGGCAGCCTGAAAGGGGCATTAACCCGCATCCTAGACCACTGAAATTCCCAAAAATAATTTTTCCACGAAAAATGCATCTTACATCCGTGAACGTTCAGAATATGTTAGCAGCCCAAAAAAGGCCTTAAAATGCATCTTAGGCCTGCAAAAATGTAGAAAACTTTGGAGGCCCAAAAAAAGAGGTTACAGGCATCCTAGACCCCCTAGAGTCCAGAAAATGATGGTGGCCCAAAAACTGTGTCAGAGAGCTCTGAATGTCCCAAAAACATTTGCAGTCTGAAAGGGGCATTAACCCGCATCCTAGACCACTGAAATTCCCAAAAATAATTTTGGCACAAAAAATGTATCCTACACCACTGAAAGTTACGAATATGTTAGCAGCCCAAAAAAGGCCTTAAAATGCATTTTAGGCCTGCAAAAATGTTGAAAACTTTGGAGGCCCAAAAAAGGGGTTTACAGGCATCCTAGACCCCCTAAAGTCCAGAAAATGATGGTGGCCCAAAAACTGTGTCAGAGAGCTCTGAATGTCCCAAAAACATTTGCAGTCTGAAAGGGGCATTAACCCGCATCCTAGACCACTGAAATTCCCATAAATAATTTTGGCACAAAAAATGCATCCTACACCACTGAAAGTTATGAATATGTTAGCAGCCCAAAAAAGGCCTTAAAATGCATTTTAGGCCTGCAAAAATGTTGAAAACTTTGGAGGCCCAAAAAAGGGGTTTACAGGCATCCTAGACCCCCTAAAGTCCAGAAAATGTTGGTGGCCGAGAAACAGGGTCAGAGAGCTCTGAATGTCCCAAAAACACTTGCAGTCTGAAAGGGGCATTAACCCGCATCCTAGACCACTGAAATCCCCAAAAATATTTTTTCCACGAAAAATGCATCTTACATCGGTGAAGGTTCAGAATATGTTAGCAGCTCAAAAAAAGGCCTTAAAATGCATCTTAGGCCTGCAAAAATGTAGAAAACTTTGGAGGCCCAAAAAAAGAGGTTACAGGCATCCTAGACCCCCTAAAGTCCAGAAAATGATGGGTGCCCAAAAACTGCGTCAGAGAGCGCTGAATGTCCCAAAAACATGTGTAGCCTGAAAGGGGCATTAACCCGGATCCTAGACCACTGAAATTTCCAAAAATATTTTTTCCACGAAAAATGCATTTTACATCGGTGAATGTTCAGAATATGTTAGCAGCTCAAAAAAGGCCTTAAAATGCATCTTAGGCCTTCAAAAATGTTGAAAACTTTGGAGGCCGAAAAAAGGGTTTTGCAGGCATCCTAGACCCCCTAAAGTGCAGAAAATAATGGTGGCCCTAAAACTGTGTCAGAGAGCTATGAATGTCCCAAAAACATTGGCAGCCTGAAAGGGGCATTAACCCGCATCCTACACCCCTGAAATTCCCAAAAATAATTTTGGCACACAAAATGCATCCTACACCCCTGAAAGTTAAGAATATGTTAGCAGCCCAAAAAGGCCTTAAAATGCATCTTAGGCCTGCAAAAATGTTGAAAACTTTGGAGGCCCTAAAAAGAGGTTTACAGGCATCCTAGACCCCCTAATGTCCAGAAAATGTTGGTGGCCCAGAAACAGGGTCAGAGAGCTCTGAATGTCCCTAACACATTTGAAGCCTGAAAGGAGCATTAACCCGCATCCTAGACCACTGAAATTCCCAAAAATATTTTTTCCACGAAAAATGCATCTTACATCAGTGAATGTTCAGAATATGTTAGCAGCCCAAAAAAGACCTTAAAATGCATCTTAGGCCTGCAAAAATGTTGAAAACTTTGGAGGCCCAAAAACGGGGTTTACAGGCATCCTAGACCCCCTTAACTCCAGAAAATGATGGTGCCCAAATACTGTGTCAGAGAGCTCTGAATGTCCCTAACACATTTGAAGCCTGAAAGGAGCATTAACCCGCATCCTAGACGACTGAAATTCCCAAAAATATTTTTGGCACGAAAAATGCATCCGACACCCCTGAAAGTTAAGAATATGTTAGCAGCCCAAAAAAGGCCTTAAAATGCATCTTAGGCCTGCAAAAATGTTGAAAACTTTGGAGGCCAAAAAAAGGGTTTTACAGGCATCCTAGACCCCCTAAAGTGCAGAAAATAATGGTGGCCCTAAAACTGTGTCAGAGAGCACTGAATGTCCAAAAAACATTGGCAGCGTGAGAGGGGCATTAACCCGCATCCTAGACCACTGAAATTCTCAAAAATAATTTTGGCACAAAAAATGCATCCTACACCCCTGAAAGTTAAGAATATGTTAGCAGCCCAAAAAAGGCCTTAAAATGCATCTTAGGCCTGCAAAAATGTTGAAAACCTTGGAGGCCCTAAAAAGGGGTTTACAGGCATCCTAGACCCCCTAAAGTCCAGAAAATGTTGGTGGCCCAGAAACAGGGTCAGAGAGCGCTGAATGTCCCAAAAACATGTGTAGCCTGAAAGGGGCATTAACCCGCATCCTAGACCACTGAAATTCCCAAAAATATTTTTTCCACGAAAAATGCATCTTACATCCGTGAACGTTCAGAATATGTTAGCAGCCCAAAAAAGGCATTAAAATGCATCTTAGGCCTGCAAAAATATTGAAAACTTTGGAGGCCCAAAAAAGGGGTTTACAGGCATCCTAGACCCCCTAAAGTCCAGAAAATGATGGTGGCACAAAAACTGCGTCAGAGAGCGCTGAATGTCCCAAAAACATGTGTAGCCTGAAAGGGGCATTAACCCGCATCCTAGACCACTGAAATTCCCAAAAATATTTTTTCCACGAAAAATGCATCTTACATCCGTGAACGTTCAGAATATGTTAGCAGCCCAAAAAAGACCTTAAAATGCATCTTAGGCCTGCAAAAATGTTGAAAACTTTGGAGGCCCAAAAACGGGGTTAACAGGCATCCTAGACCCCCTTAACTCCAGAAAATGATGGTGCCCAAATACTGTGTCAGAGAGCTCTGAATGTCCCTAACACATTTGCAGCCTGAAAGGAGCATTAACCCGCATCGTAGACGACTGAAATTCCCAAAAATATTTTTGGCACGAAAAATGCATCCGACACCCCTGAAAGTTAAGAATATGTTAGCAGCCCAAAAAAGGCCTTAAAATGCATCTTAGGCCTGCAAAAATGTTGAAAACTTTGGAGGCCAAAAAAGGGTTTTACGGGCATCCTAGACCCCCTAAAGTGCAGAAAATAATGGTGGTCCTAAAACTGTGTCAGAGAGCTCTGAATGTCCCAAAAACATTGGCAGCCTGAAAGGGGCATTAACCCGCATCCTAGACCATTTTTTCCATGAAAAATGCATCTTACATCCGTGAACGTTCAGAATATGTTAGCAGCCCAAAAAAGACCTTAAAATGCATCTTAGGCCTGCAAAAATGTTGAAAACTTTGGAGGCCCAAAAACGGGGTTTACAGGCATCCTAGACCCCCTAAAGTCCAGAAAATGATGGTGGCCCAAAAACTGCGTCAGAGAGTGCTGAATGTCCCAAAAACATTGGCAGCCTGAAAGGGGCATTAACCCGCATCCTAGACCACTGAAATTCCCAAAAATAATTTTTCCACGAAAAATGCATCTTACATCCGTGAACGTTCAGAATATGTTAGCAGCCCAAAAAAGGCCTTAAAATGCATCTTAGGCCTGCAAAAATGTAGAAAACTTTGGAGGCCCAAAAAAAGAGGTTACAGGCATCCTAGACCCCCTAGAGTCCAGAAAATGATGGTGGCCCAAAAACTGTGTCAGAGAGCTCTGAATGTCCCAAAAACATTTGCAGTCTGAAAGGGGCATTAACCCGCATCCTAGACCACTGAAATTCCCAAAAATAATTTTGGCACAAAAAATGCATCCTACACCACTGAAAGTTACGAATATGTTAGCAGCCCAAAAAAGGCCTTAAAATGCATTTTAGGCCTGCAAAAATGTTGAAAACTTTGGAGGCCCAAAAAAGGGGTTTACAGGCATCCTAGACCCCCTAAAGTCCAGAAAATGATGGTGGCCCAAAAACTGTGTCAGAGAGCTCTGAATGTCCCAAAAACATTTGCAGTCTGAAAGGGGCATTAACCCGCATCCTAGACCACTGAAATTCCCAAAAATAATTTTGGCACAAAAAATGCATCCTACACCACTGAAAGTTACGAATATGTTAGCAGCCCAAAAAAGGCCTTAAAATGCATTTTAGGCCTGCAAAAATGTTGAAAACTTTGGAGGCCCAAAAAAGGGGTTTACAGGCATCCTAGACCCCCTAAAGTCCAGAAAATGTTGGTGGCCGAGAAACAGGGTCAGAGAGCTCTGAATGTCCCAAAACACTTGCAGTCTGAAAGGGGCATTAACCCGCATCCTAGACCACTGAAATCCCCAAAAATATTTTTTCCACGAAAAATGCATCTTACATCGGTGAAGGTTCAGAATATGTTAGCAGCTCAAAAAAGGCCTTAAAATGCATCTTAGGCCTGCAAAAATGTAGAAAACTTTGGAGGCCCTAAAAAGGTGTTTACAGGCATCCTAGACCCCCTAAAGTCCAGAAAATGTTGGTGGGTCAAAAACTGAGTCAGAGAGCTCTGAATGTCCCAAAAACACATGAAGCCTGAAAGAGGCATTAACCCGCATCCTAGACGACTGAAATTCCCAAAAATATTTTTTCCACGAAAAATGCATCCTACACCTCTGAAAGTTAAGAATATGTTAGCAGCCCAAAAAAGGCCTTAAAATGCATCTTAGGCCTTCAAAAATGTTGAAAACTTTGGAGGCCGAAAAAAGGGTTTTGCAGGCATCCTAGACCCCCTAAAGTGCAGAAAATAATGGTGGCCCTAAAACTGTGTCAGAGAGCTCTGAATGTCCCAAAAACATTGGCAGCCTGAAAGGGGCATTAACCCGCATCCTAGACCACTGAAATTCCCAAAAATAATTTTGGCACAAAAAATGCATCCTACACCCCTAAACGTTAAGAATATGTTAGCAGCCCAAAAAAGGCCTTAAAATGCAATTTAGGCCTGCAAAAATGTTGAAAACTTTGAAGGCCCAAAAAAGGGGTTTACAGGCATCCTAAACCCCCTAAAGTCCAGAAAATGATGGTGGTCCAAAAGGTGCGTCAGAGAGCTCTGAATGTCCCAAAAACATTTGCACCCTGAAAGGGGCATTAACCCGCATCCTACACCCCTGAAATTCCCAAAAATAATTTTGGCACACAAAATGCATCCTACACCCCTGAAAGTTAAGAATATGTTAGCAGCCCAAAAAGGCCTTAAAATGCATCTTAGGAATGCAAAAATGTTGAAAACTTTGGAGGCCCTAAAAAGAGGTTTACAGGCATCCTAGACCCCCTAATGTCCAGAAAATGTTGGTGGCCCAGAAACAGGGTCAGAGAGCTCTGAATGTCCCAAACACATTTGCAGCCTGAAAGGGGCATTAACCCGCATCCTAGACCACTGAAATTCCCAAAAATATTTTTTCCACGAAAAATGCATCTTACATCAGTGAATGTTCAGAATATGTTAGCAGCCCAAAAAAGACCTTAAAATGCATCTTAGGCCTGCAAAAATGTTGAAAACTTTGGAGGCCCAAAAACGGGGTTTACAGGCATCCTAGACCCCCTTAACTCCAGAAAATGATGGTGCCCAAATACTGTGTCAGAGAGCTCTGAATGTCCCTAACACATTTGCAGCCTGAAAGGAGCATTAACCCGCATCCTAGACGACTGAAATTCCCAAAAATATTTTTGGCACGAAAAATGCATCCGACACCCCTGAAAGTTAAGAATATGTTAACAGCCCAAAAAAGGCCTTAAAATGCATCTTAGGCCTGCAAAAATGTTGAAAACCTTGGAGGCCCTAAAAAGTTGTTTACAGGCATCCTAGACCCCCTAAAGTCCAGAAAATGATGGTGGCACAAAAACTGCGTCAGAGAGCGCTGAATGTCCCAAAAACATGTGTAGCCTGAAAGGGGCATTAACCCACATCCTAGACCACTGAAATTCCCAAAAATATTTTTTCCACGAAAAATGCATCTTACATCCGTGAACGTTCAGAATATGTTAGCAGCCCAAAAAAGACCTTAAAATGCATCTTAGGCCTGCAAAAATGTTGAAAACTTTGGAGGCCCAAAAACGGGGTTTACAGGCATCCTAGACCCCCTAAAGTCCAGAAAATTATGGTGGCCCAAAAACTGCGTCAGAGAGTGCTGAATGTCCCAAAAACATTGGCAGCCTGAAAGGGGCATTAACCCGCATCCTAGACCACTGAAATTCCCAAAAATAATTTTTCCACGAAAAATGCATCTTACATCCGTGAACGTTCAGAATATGTTAGCAGCCCAAAAAAGGCCTTAAAATGCATCTTAGGCCTGCAAAAATGTAGAAAACTTTGGAGGCCCAAAAAAAAAAAAAAAGGTTACAGGCATCCTAGACCCCCTAAAGTCCAGAAAATGTTGGTGGCCCAAAAACTGTGTCAGAGAGCTCTGAATGTCCCAAAAACATTTGCAGTCTGAAAGGGGCATTAACCCGCATCCTAGACCACTGAAATTCCCAAAAATAATTTTGGCACAAAAAATGCATCCTACACCACTGAAAGTTACGAATATGTTAGCAGCCCAAAAAAGGCCTTAAAATGCATTTTAGGCCTGCAAAAATGTTGAAAACTTTGGAGGCCCAAAAAAGGGGTTTACAGGCATCCTAGACCCCCTAAAGTCCAGAAAATGTTGGTGGCCGAGAAACAGGGTCAGAGAGCTCTGAATGTCCCAAAAACACTTGCAGTCTGAAAGGGGCATTAACCCGCATCCTAGACCACTGAAATCCCCAAAAATATTTTTTCCACGAAAAATGCATCTTACATCGGTGAAGGTTCAGAATATGTTAGCAGCTCAAAAAAGGCCTTAAAATGCATCTTAGGCCTGCAAAAATGTAGAAAACTTTGGAGGCCCTAAAAAGGTGTTTACAGGCATCCTAGACCCCCTAAAGTCCAGAAAATGTTGGTGGGTCAAAAACTGAGTCAGAGAGCTCTGAATGTCCCAAAAACACATGAAGCCTGAAAGAGGCATTAACCCGCATCCTAGACGACTGAAATTCCCAAAAATATTTTTTCCACGAAAAATGCATCCTACACCTCTGAAAGTTAAGAATATGTTAGCAGCCCAAAAAAGGCCTTAAAATGCATCTTAGGCCTTCAAAAATGTTGAAAACTTTGGAGGCCGAAAAAAGGGTTTTGCAGGCATCCTAGACCCCCTAAAGTGCAGAAAATAATGGTGGCCCTAAAACTGTGTCAGAGAGCTCTGAATGTCCCAAAAACATTGGCAGCCTGAAAGGGGCATTAACCCGCATCCTAGACCACTGAAATTCCCAAAAATAATTTTGGCACAAAAAATGCATCCTACACCCCTAAACGTTAAGAATATGTTAGCAGCCCAAAAAAGGCCTTAAAATGCAATTTAGGCCTGCAAAAATGTTGAAAACTTTGAAGGCCCAAAAAAGGGGTTTACAGGCATCCTAAACCCCCTAAAGTCCAGAAAATGATGGTGGTCCAAAAGGTGCGTCAGAGAGCTCTGAATGTCCCAAAAACATTTGCACCCTGAAAGGGGCATTAACCCGCATCCTACACCCCTGAAATTCCCAAAAATAATTTTGGCACACAAAATGCATCCTACACCCCTGAAAGTTAAGAATATGTTAGCAGCCCAAAAAGGCCTTAAAATGCATCTTAGGCCTGCAAAAATGTTGAAAACTTTGGAGGCCCTAAAAAGAGGTTTACAGGCATCCTAGACCCCCTAATGTCCAGAAAATGTTGGTGGCCCAGAAACAGGGTCAGAGAGCTCTGAATGTCCCAAACACATTTGCAGCCTGAAAGGGGCATTAACCCGCATCCTAGACCACTGAAATTCCCAAAAATATTTTTTCCACGAAAAATGCATCTTACATCAGTGAATGTTCAGAATATGTTAGCAGCCCAAAAAAGACCTTAAAATGCATCTTAGGCCTGCAAAAATGTTGAAAACTTTGGAGGCCCAAAAACGGGGTTAACAGGCATCCTAGACCCCCTTAACTCCAGAAAATGATGGTGCCCAAATACTGTGTCAGAGAGCTCTGAATGTCCCTAACACATTTGAAGCCTGAAAGGAGCATTAACCCGCATCCTAGACGACTGAAATTCCCAAAAATATTTTTGGCACGAAAAATGCATCCGACACCCCTGAAAGTTAAGAATATGTTAGCAGCCCAAAAAAGGCCTTAAAATGCATCTTAGGCCTGCAAAAATGTTGAAAACTTTGGAGGCCAAAAAAAGGGTTTTACAGGCATCCTAGACCCCCTAAAGTGCAGAAAATAATGGTGGCCCTAAAACTGTGTCAGAGAGCTCTGAATGTCCAAAAAACATTGGCAGCGTGAGAGGGGCATTAACCCGCATCCTAGACCACTGAAATTCTCAAAAATAATTTTGGCACAAAAAATGCATCCTACACCCCTGAAAGTTAAGAATATGTTAGCAGCCCAAAAAAGGCCTTAAAATGCATCTTAGGCCTGCAAAAATGTTGAAAACCTTGGAGGCCCTAAAAAGGGGTTTACAGGCATCCTAGACCCCCTAAAGTCCAGAAAATGTTGGTGGCCCAGAAACAGGGTCAGAGAGCGCTGAATGTCCCAAAAACATGTGTAGCCTGAAAGGGGCATTAACCCGCATCCTAGACCACTGAAATTCCCAAAAATATTTTTCCACGAAAAATGTATCTTACATCCGTGAACGTTCAGAATATGTTAGCAGCCCAAAAAAGGCATTAAAATGCATCTTAGGCCTGCAAAAATATTGAAAACTTTGGAGGCCCAAAAAAGGGGTTTACAGGCATCCTAGACCCCCTAAAGTCCAGAAAATGATGGTGGCACAAAAACTGCGTCAGAGAGCGCTGAATGTCCCAAAAACATGTGTAGCCTGAAAGGGGCATTAACTCGCATCCTAGACCACTGAAATTCCCAAAAATATTTTTTCCACGAAAAATGCATCTTACATCCGTGAACGTTCAGAATATGTTAGCAGCCCAAAAAAGACCTTAAAATGCATCTTAGGCCTGCAAAAATGTTGAAAACTTTGGAGGCCCAAAAACAGGGTTTACGGGCATCCTAGACCCCCTAAAGTCCAGAAAATTATGGTGGCCCAAAAACTGCGTCAGAGAGTGCTGAATGTCCCAAAAACATTGGCAGCCTGAAAGGGGCATTAACCCGCATCCTAGACCACTGAAATTCCCAAAAATAATTTTTCCACGAAAAATGCATCTTACATCCGTGAACGTTCAGAATATGTTAGCAGCCCAAAAAAGGCCTTAAAATGCATCTTAGGCCTGCAAAAATGTAGAAAACTTTGGAGGCCCAAAAAAAGAGGTTACAGGCATCCTAGACCCCCTAAAGTCCAGAAAATGTTGGTGGCCGAGAAACAGGGTCAGAGAGCTCTGAATGTCCCAAAAACACTTGCAGTCTGAAAGGGGCATTAACCCGCATCCTAGACCACTGAAATCCCCAAAAATATTTTTTCCACGAAAAATGCATCTTACATCGGTGAAGGTTCAGAATATGTTAGCAGCTCAAAAAAGGCCTTAAAATGCATCTTAGGCCTGCAAAAATGTAGAAAACTTTGGAGGCCCTAAAAAGGTGTTTACAGGCATCCTAGACCCCTTAAAGTCCAGAAAATGTTGGTGGGTCAAAAACTGAGTCAGAGAGCTCTGAATGTCCCAAAAACACATGAAGCCTGAAAGAGGCATTAACCCGCATCCTAGACGACTGAAATTCCCAAAAATATTTTTTCCACGAAAAATGCATCCTACACCTCTGAAAGTTAAGAATATGTTAGCAGCCCAAAAAAGGCCTTAAAATGCATCTTAGGCCTTCAAAAATGTTGAAAACTTTGGAGGCCGAAAAAACGGTTTTGCAGGCATCCTAGACCCCCTAAAGTGCAGAAAATAATAGTGGCCCTAAAACTGTGTCAGAGAGCTCTGAATGTCCCAAAAACATTGGCAGGCTGAAAGGGGCATTAACCCGCATCCTAGACCACTGAAATTCCCAAAAATAATTTTGGCACAAAAAATGCATCCTACACCCCTAAACGTTAAGAATATGTTAGCAGCCCAAAAAAGGCCTTAAAATGCAATTTAGGCCTGCAAAAATGTTGAAAACTTTGAAGGCCCAAAAAAGGGGTTTACAGGCATCCTAAACCCCCTAAAGTCCAGAAAATGATGGTGGTCCAAAAGGTGCGTCAGAGAGCTCTGAATGTCCCAAAAACATTTGCACCCTGAAAGGGGCATTAACCCGCATCCTACACCCCTGAAATTCCCAAAAATAATTTTGGCACACAAAATGCATCCTACACCCCTGAAAGTTAAGAATATGTTAGCAGCCCAAAAAGGCCTTAAAATGCATCTTAGGCCTGCAAAAATGTTGAAAACTTTGGAGGCCCTAAAAAGAGGTTTACAGGCATCCTAGACCCCCTAATGTCCAGAAAATGTTGGTGGCCCAGAAACAGGGTCAGAGAGCTCTGAATGTCCCAAACACATTTGCAGCCTGAAAGGGGCATTAACCCACATCCTAGACCACTGAAATTCCCAAAAATATTTTTTCCACGAAAAATGCATCTTACATCAGTGAATGTTCAGAATATGTTAGCAGCCCAAAAAAGACCTTAAAATGCATCTTAGGCTGCAAAAATGTTGAAAACTTTGGAGGCCCAAAAACGGGGTTTTACAGGCATCCTAGACCCCCTAAAGTGCAGAAAATAATGGTGGTCCTAAAACTGTGTCAGAGAGCTCTGAATGTCCCAAAAACATTGGCAGCCTGAAAGGGGCATTAACCCGCATCCTAGACCATTTTTTCCACGAAAAATGCATCTTACATCCGTGAACGTTCAGAATATGTTAGCAGCCCAAAAAAGACCTTAAAATGCATCTTAGGCCTGCAAAAATGTTGAAAACTTTGGAGGCCCAAAAACGGGGTTTACAGGCATCCTAGACCCCCTAAAGTCCAGAAAATGATGGTGGCCCAAAAACTGCGTCAGAGAGTGCTGAATGTCCCAAAAACATTGGCAGCCTGAAAGGGGCATTAACCCGCATCCTAGACCACTGAAATTCCCAAAAATAATTTTTCCACGAAAAATGCATCTTACATCCGTGAACGTTCAGAATATGTTAGCAGCCCAAAAAAGGCCTTAAAATGCATCTTAGGCCTGCAAAAATGTAGAAAACTTTGGAGGCCCAAAAAAAGAGGTTACAGGCATCCTAGACCCCCTAGAGTCCAGAAAATGATGGTGGCCCAAAAACTGTGTCAGAGAGCTCTGAATGTCCCAAAAACATTTGCAGTCTGAAAGGGGCATTAACCCGCATCCTAGACCACTGAAATTCCCAAAAATAATTTTGGCACAAAAAATGTATCCTACACCACTGAAAGTTACGAATATGTTAGCAGCCCAAAAAAGGCCTTAAAATGCATTTTAGGCCTGCAAAAATGTTGAAAACTTTGGAGGCCCAAAAAAGGGGTTTACAGGCATCCTAGGCCCCCTAAAGTCCAGAAAATGATGGTGGCCCAAAAACTGTGTCAGAGAGCTCTGAATGTCCCAAAAACATTTGCAGTCTGAAAGGGGCATTAACCCGCATCCTAGACCACTGAAATTCCCAAAAATAATTTTGGCACAAAAAATGCATCCTACACCACTGAAAGTTACGAATATGTTAGCAGCCCAAAAAAGGCCTTAAAATGCATTTTAGGCCTGCAAAAATGTTGAAAACTTTGGAGGCCCAAAAAAGGGGTTTACAGGCATCCTAGACCCCCTAAAGTCCAGAAAATGTTGGTGGCCGAGAAACAGGGTCAGAGAGCTCTGAATGTCCCAAAAACACTTGCAGTCTGAAAGGGGCATTAACCCGCATCCTAGACCACTGAAATCCCCAAAAATATTTTTTCCACGAAAAATGCATCTTACATCGGTGAAGGTTCAGAATATGTTAGCAGCTCAAAAAAGGCCTTAAAATGCATCTTAGGCCTGCAAAAATGTAGAAAACTTTGGAGGCCCTAAAAAGGTGTTTACAGGCATCCTAGACCCCCTAAAGTCCAGAAAATGTTGGTGGGTCAAAAACTGAGTCAGAGAGCTCTGAATGTCCCAAAAACACATGAAGCCTGAAAGAGGCATTAACCCGCATCCTAGACGACTGAAATTCCCAAAAATATTTTTTCCACGAAAAATGCATCCTACACCTCTGAAAGTTAAGAATATGTTAGCAGCCCAAAAAAGGCCTTAAAATGCATCTTAGGCCTTCAAAAATGTTGAAAACTTTGGAGGCCGAAAAAAGGGTTTTGCAGGCATCCTAGACCCCCTAAAGTGCAGAAAATAATGGTGGCCCTAAAACTGTGTCAGAGAGCTCTGAATGTCCCAAAAACATTGGCAGCCTGAAAGGGGCATTAACCCGCATCCTAGACCACTGAAATTCCCAAAAATAATTTTGGCACAAAAAATGCATCCTACACCCCTAAACGTTAAGAATATGTTAGCAGCCCAAAAAAGGCCTTAAAATGCAATTTAGGCCTGCAAAAATGTTGAAAACTTTGAAGGCCCAAAAAAGGGGTTTACAGGCATCCTAAACCCCCTAAAGTCCAGAAAATGATGGTGGTCCAAAAGGTGCGTCAGAGAGCTCTGAATGTCCCAAAAACATTTGCACCCTGAAAGGGGCATTAACCCGCATCCTACACCCCTGAAATTCCCAAAAATAATTTTGGCACACAAAATGCATCCTACACCCCTGAAAGTTAAGAATATGTTAGCAGCCCAAAAAGGCCTTAAAATGCATCTTAGGAATGCAAAAATGTTGAAAACTTTGGAGGCCCTAAAAAGAGGTTTACAGGCATCCTAGACCCCCTAATGTCCAGAAAATGTTGGTGGCCCAGAAACAGGGTCAGAGAGCTCTGAATGTCCCAAACACATTTGCAGCCTGAAAGGGGCATTAACCCGCATCCTAGACCACTGAAATTCCCAAAAATATTTTTTCCACGAAAAATGCATCTTACATCAGTGAATGTTCAGAATATGTTAGCAGCCCAAAAAAGACCTTAAAATGCATCTTAGGCCTGCAAAAATGTTGAAAACTTTGGAGGCCCAAAAACGGGGTTTACAGGCATCCTAGACCCCCTTAACTCCAGAAAATGATGGTGCCCAAATACTGTGTCAGAGAGCTCTGAATGTCCCTAACACATTTGCAGCCTGAAAGGAGCATTAACCCGCATCCTAGACGACTGAAATTCCCAAAAATATTTTTGGCACGAAAAATGCATCCGACACCCCTGAAAGTTAAGAATATGTTAACAGCCCAAAAAAGGCCTTAAAATGCATCTTAGGCCTGCAAAAATGTTGAAAACCTTGGAGGCCCTAAAAAGGGGTTTACAGGCATCCTAGACCCCCTAAAGTCCAGAAAATGTTGGTGGCACAGAAACAGGGTCAGAGAGCGCTGAATGTCCCAAAAACATGTGTAGCCTGAAAGGGGCATTAACCCGCATCCTAGACCACTGAAATTCCCAAAAATATTTTTCCACGAAAAATGCATCTTACATCAGTGAATGTTCAGAATATGTTAGCAGCCCAAAAAAGACCTTAAAATGCATCTTAGTCCTGCAAAAATGTTGAAAACCTTGGAGGCCCTAAAAAGGGGTTTACAGGCATCCTAGACCCCCTAAAGTCCAGAAAATGTTGGTGGCACAGAAACAGGGTCAGAGAGCGCTGAATGTCCCAAAAACATGTGTAGCCTGAAAGGGGCATTAACCCGCATCCTAGACCACTGAAATTCCCAAAAATATTTTTTCCACGAAAAATGCATCTTACATCAGTGAATGTTCAGAATATGTTAGCAGCCCAAAAAAGACCTTAAAATGCATCTTAGGCCTGCAAAAATGTTGAAAACTTTGGAGGCCCAAAAACGGGGTTAACAGGCATCCTAGACCCCCTTAACTCCAGAAAATGATGGTGCCCAAATACTGTGTCAGAGAGCTCTGAATGTCCCTAACACATTTGAAGCCTGAAAGGAGCATTAACCCGCATCCTAGACGACTGAAATTCCCAAAAATATTTTTGGCACGAAAAATGCATCCGACACCCCTGAAAGTTAAGAATATGTTAGCAGCCCAAAAAAGGCCTTAAAATGCATCTTAGGCCTGCAAAAATGTTGAAAACTTTGGAGGCCAAAAAAAGGGTTTTACAGGCATCCTAGACCCCCTAAAGTGCAGAAAATAATGGTGGCCCTAAAACTGTGTCAGAGAGCACTGAATGTCCAAAAAACATTGGCAGCGTGAGAGGGGCATTAACCCGCATCCTAGACCACTGAAATTCTCAAAAATAATTTTGGCACAAAAAATGCATCCTACACCCCTGAAAGTTAAGAATATGTTAGCAGCCCAAAAAAGGCCTTAAAATGCATCTTAGGCCTGCAAAAATGTTGAAAACCTTGGAGGCCCTAAAAAGGGGTTTACAGGCATCCTAGACCCCCTAAAGTCCAGAAAATGTTGGTGGCCCAGAAACAGGGTCAGAGAGCGCTGAATGTCCCAAAAACATGTGTAGCCTGAAAGGGGCATTAACCCGCATCCTAGACCACTGAAATTCCCAAAAATATTTTTTCCACGAAAAATGCATCTTACATCCGTGAACGTTCAGAATATGTTAGCAGCCCAAAAAAGGCATTAAAATGCATCTTAGGCCTGCAAAAATATTGAAAACTTTGGAGGCCCAAAAAAGGGGTTTACAGGCATCCTAGACCCCCTAAAGTCCAGAAAATGATGGTGGCACAAAAACTGCGTCAGAGAGCGCTGAATGTCCCAAAAACATGTGTAGCCTGAAAGGGGCATTAACCCGCATCCTAGACCACTGAAATTCCCAAAAATATTTTTTCCACGAAAAATGCATCTTACATCCGTGAACGTTCAGAATATGTTAGCAGCCCAAAAAAGACCTTAAAATGCATCTTAGGCCTGCAAAAATGTTGAAAACTTTGGAGGCCCAAAAACGGGGTTTACAGGCATCCTAGACCCCCTAAAGTCCAGAAAATTATGGTGGCCCAAAAACTGCGTCAGAGAGTGCTGAATGTCCCAAAAACATTGGCAGCCTGAAAGGGGCATTAACCCGCATCCTAGACCACTGAAATTCCCAAAAATAATTTTTCCACGAAAAATGCATCTTACATCCGTGAACGTTCAGAATATGTTAGCAGCCCAAAAAAGGCCTTAAAATGCATCTTAGGCCTGCAAAAATGTAGAAAACTTTGGAGGCCCAAAAAAAGAGGTTACAGGCATCCTAGACCCCCTAAAGTCCAGAAAATGTTGGTGGCCCAAAAACTGTGTCAGAGAGCTCTGAATGTCCCAAAAACATTTGCAGTCTGAAAGGGGCATTAACCCGCATCCTAGACCACTGAAATTCCCAAAAATAATTTTGGCACAAAAAATGCATCCTACACCACTGAAAGTTACGAATATGTTAGCAGCCCAAAAAAGGCCTTAAAATGCATTTTAGGCCTGCAAAAATGTTGAAAACTTTGGAGGCCCAAAAAAGGGGTTTACAGGCATCCTAGAAGCCCCTAAAGTCCAGAAAATGTTGGTGGCCGAGAAACAGGGTCAGAGAGCTCTGAATGTCCCAAAAACACTTGCAGTCTGAAAGGGGCATTAACCCGCATCCTAGACCACTGAAATCCCCAAAAATATTTTTTCCACGAAAAATGCATCTTACATCGGTGAAGGTTCAGAATATGTTAGCAGCTCAAAAAAGGCCTTAAAATGCATCTTAGGCCTGCAAAAATGTAGAAAACTTTGGAGGCCCTAAAAAGGTGTTTACAGGCATCCTAGACCCCCTAAAGTCCAGAAAATGTTGGTGGGTCAAAAACTGAGTCAGAGAGCTCTGAATGTCCCAAAAACACATGAAGCCTGAAAGAGGCATTAACCCGCATCCTAGACGACTGAAATTCCCAAAAATATTTTTTCCACGAAAAATGCATCCTACACCTCTGAAAGTTAAGAATATGTTAGCAGCCCAAAAAAGGCCTTAAAATGCATCTTAGGCCTTCAAAAATGTTGAAAACTTTGGAGGCCGAAAAAAGGGTTTTGCAGGCATCCTAGACCCCCTAAAGTGCAGAAAATAATGGTGGCCCTAAAACTGTGTCAGAGAGCTCTGAATGTCCAAAAACATTGGCAGCCTGAAAGGGGCATTAACCCGCATCCTAGACCACTGAAATTCCCAAAAATAATTTTGGCACAAAAAATGCATCCTACACCCCTAAACGTTAAGAATATTTTAGCAGCCCAAAAAAGGCCTTAAAATGCAATTTAGGCCTGCAAAAATGTTGAAAACTTTGAAGGCCCAAAAAAGGGGTTTACAGGCATCCTAAACCCCCTAAAGTCCAGAAAATGATGGTGGTCCAAAAGGTGCGTCAGAGAGCTCTGAATGTCCCAAAAACATTTGCACCCTGAAAGGGGCATTAACCCGCATCCTACACCCCTGAAATTCCCAAAAATAATTTTGGCACACAAAATGCATCCTACACCCCTGAAAGTTAAGAATATGTTAGCAGCCCAAAAAGGCCTTAAAATGCATCTTAGGCCTGCAAAAATGTTGAAAACTTTGGAGGCCCTAAAAAGAGGTTTACAGGCATCCTAGACCCCCTAATGTCCAGAAAATGTTGGTAGCCCAGAAACAGGGTCAGAGAGCTCTGAATGTCCCAAACACATTTGCAGCCTGAAAGGAGCATTAACCCGCATCCTAGAGCATTAACCCGCATCCTAGACCACTGAAATTCCCAAAAATATTTTTTCCACGAAAAATGCATCTTACATCAGTGAATGTTCAGAATATGTTAGCAGCCCAAAAAAGACCTTAAAATGCATCTTAGGCCTGCAAAAATGTTGAAAACTTTGGAGGCCCAAAAACGGGGTTAACAGGCATCCTAGACCCCCTTAACTCCAGAAAATGATGGTGCCCAAATACTGTGTCAGAGAGCTCTGAATGTCCCTAACACATTTGAAGCCTGAAAGGAGCATTAACCCGCATCCTACACCCCTGAAATTCCCAAAAATAATTTTGGCACACAAAATGCATCCTACACCCCTGAAAGTTAAGAATATGTTAGCAGCCCAAAAAGGCCTTAAAATGCATCTTAGGTCTGCAAAAATGTTGAAAACTTTGGAGGCCCTAAAAAGAGGTTTACAGGCATCCTAGACCCCCTAATGTCCAGAAAATGTTGGTAGCCCAGAAACAGGGTCAGAGAGCGCTGAATGTCCCAAAAACATTGGCAGCGTGAGAGGGGCATTAACCCGCATCCTAGACGACTGAAATTCCCAAAAATATTTTTGGCACGAAAAATGCATCCGACACCCCTGAAAGTTAAGAATATGTTAGCAGCCCAAAAAAGGCCTTAAAATGCATCTTAGGCCTGCAAAAATGTTGAAAACTTTGGAGGCCAAAAAAAGGGTTTTACATGCATCCTAGACCCCTAAAGTGCAGAAAATAATGGTGGCCCTAAAACTGTGTCAGAGAGCTCTGAATGTCCAAAAAACATTGGCAGCGTGAGAGGGGCATTAACCCGCATCCTAGACCACTGAAATTCTCAAAAATAATTTTGGCACAAAAAATGCATCCTACACCCCTGAAAGTTAAGAATATGTTAGCAGCCCAAAAAAGGCCTTAAAATGCATCTTAGGCCTGCAAAAATGTTGAAAACCTTGGAGGCCCTAAAAAGGGGTTTACAGGCATCCTAGACCCCCTAAAGTCCAGAAAATGTTGGTGGCCCAGAAACAGGGTCAGAGAGCTCTGAATGTCCCTAACGCATTTGCAGCCTAAAAGGGGCATTATCCCGCACCCTAGACCACTGAAATTCCCAAAAATAATTTTTCCACGAAAAATGCATCTTACATCCGTGAACGTTCAGAATGTTAGCAGCCCAAAAAAGGCCTTAAAATGCATCTTAGGCCTGCAAAAATGTAGAAAACTTTGGAGGCCCAAAAAAAGAGGTTACAGGCATCCTAGACCCCCTAAAGTCCAGAAAATGATGGGTGCCCAAAAACTGCGTCAGAGAGCGCTGAATGTCCCAAAAACATGTGTAGCCTGAAAGGGGCATTAACCCGGATCCTAGACCACTGAAATTTCCAAAAATATTTTTTCCACGAAAAATGCATCTTACATCGGTGAATGTTCAGAATATGTTAGCAGCTCAAAAAAGGCCTTAAAATGCATCTTAGGCCTTCAAAAATGTTGAAAACTTTGGAGGCCCAAAAACGGGGTTTACAGGCATCCTAGACCCCCTTAACTCCAGAAAATGATGGTGCCCAAATACTGTGTCAGAGAGCTCTGAATGTCCCTAACACATTTGCAGCCTGAAAGGAGCATTAACTCGCATCCTAGACGACTGAAATTCCCAAAAATATTTTTGGCACGAAAAATGCATCCGACACCCCTGAAAGTTAAGAATATGTTAGCAGCCCAAAAAAGGCCTTGAAATGCAATTTAGGCCTGCAAAAATGTTGAAAACTTTGAAGGCCCAAAAAAGGGGTTTACAGGCATCCTAAACCCCCTAAAGTCCAGAAAATGATGGTGGTCCAAAAGGTGCGTCAGAGAGCTCTGAATGTCCCAAAAACATTTGCACCCTGAAAGGGGCATTAACCCGGATCCTACACCCCTGAAATTCCCAAAAATAATTTTGGCACACAAAATGCATCCTACACCCCTGAAAGTTAAGAATATGTTAGCAGCCCAAAAAGGCCTTAAAATGCATCTTAGGCCTGCAAAAATGTTGAAAACCTTGGAGGCCCTAAAAAGGGGTTTACAGGCATCCTAGACCCCCTAAAGTCCAGAAAATGTTGGTGGCCCAGAAACAGGGTCAGAGAGCGCTGAATGTCCCAAAAACATGTGTAGCCTGAAAGGGGCATTAACCCGCATCCTAGACCACTGAAATTCCCAAAAATATTTTTTCCACGAAAAATGCATCTTACATCCGTGAACGTTCAGAATATGTTAGCAGCCCAAAAAAGGCATTAAAATGCATCTTAGGCCTGCAAAAATATTGAAAACTTTGGAGGCCCAAAAAAGGGGTTTACAGGCATCCTAGACCCCCTAAAGTCCAGAAAATGATGGTGGCACAAAAACTGCGTCAGAGAGCGCTGAATGTCCCAAAAACATGTGTAGCCTGAAAGGGGCATTAACCCGCATCCTAGACCACTGAAATTCCCAAAAATATTTTTTCCACGAAAAATGCATCTTACATCCGTGAACGTTCAGAATATGTTAGCAGCCCAAAAAAGACCTTAAAATGCATCTTAGGCCTGCAAAAATGTTGAAAACTTTGGAGGCCCAAAAACGGGGTTTACAGGCATCCTAGACCCCCTAAAGTCCAGAAAATTATGGTGGCCCAAAAACTGCGTCAGAGAGTGCTGAATGTCCCAAAAACATTGGCAGCCTGAAAGGGGCATTAACCCGCATCCTAGACCACTGAAATTCCCAAAAATAATTTTTCCACGAAAAATGCATCTTACATCCGTGAACGTTCAGAATATGTTAGCAGCCCAAAAAAGGCCTTAAAATGCATCTTAGGCCTGCAAAAATGTAGAAAACTTTGGAGGCCCAAAAAAAGAGGTTACAGGCATCCTAGACCCCCTAAAGTCCAGAAAATGTTGGTGGCCCAAAAACTGTGTCAGAGAGCTCTGAATGTCCCAAAAACATTTGCAGTCTGAAAGGGGCATTAACCCGCATCCTAGACCACTGAAATTCCCAAAAATAATTTTGGCACAAAAAATGCATCCTACACCCCTAAACGTTAAGAATATGTTAGCAGCCCAAAAAAGGCCTTAAAATGCATTTTAGGCCTGCAAAAATGTTGAAAACTTTGGAGGCCCAAAAAAGGGGTTTACAGGCATCCTAGACCCCCTAAAGTCCAGAAAATGTTGGTGGCCGAGAAACAGGGTCAGAGAGCTCTGAATGTCCCAAAAACACTTGCAGTCTGAAAGGGGCATTAACCCGCATCCTAGACCACTGAAATCCCCAAAAATATTTTTTCCACGAAAAATGCATCTTACATCGGTGAAGGTTCAGAATATGTTAGCAGCTCAAAAAAGGCCTTAAAATGCATCTTAGGCCTGCAAAAATGTAGAAAACTTTGGAGGCCCTAAAAAGGTGTTTACAGGCATCCTAGACCCCCTAAAGTCCAGAAAATGTTGGTGGGTCAAAAACTGAGTCAGAGAGCTCTGAATGTCCCAAAAACACATGAAGCCTGAAAGAGGCATTAACCCGCATCCTAGACGACTGAAATTCCCAAAAATATTTTTTCCACGAAAAATGCATCCTACACCTCTGAAAGTTAAGAATATGTTAGCAGCCCAAAAAAGGCCTTAAAATGCATCTTAGGCCTTCAAAAATGTTGAAAACTTTGGAGGCCGAAAAAAGGCTTTTGCAGGCATCCTAGACCCCCTAAAGTGCAGAAAATAATGGTGGCCCTAAAACTGTGTCAGAGAGCTCTGAATGTCCAAAAACATTGGCAGCCTGAAAGGGGCATTAACCCGCATCCTAGACCACTGAAATTCCCAAAAATAATTTTGGCACAAAAAATGCATCCTACACCCCTAAACGTTAAGAATATGTTAGCAGCCCAAAAAAGGCCTTAAAATGCAATTTAGGCCTGCAAAAATGTTGAAAACTTTGAAGGCCCAAAAAAGGGGTTTACAGGCATCCTAAACCCCCTAAAGTCCAGAAAATTATGGTGGTCCAAAAGGTGCGTCAGAGAGCTCTGAATGTCCCAAAAACATTTGCACCCTGAAAGGGGCATTAACCCGCATCCTACACCCCTGAAATTCCCAAAAATAATTTTGGCACACAAAATGCATCCTACACCCCTGAAAGTTAAGAATATGTTAGCAGCCCAAAAAGGCCTTAAAATGCATCTTAGGCCTGCAAAAATGTTGAAAACTTTGGAGGCCCTAAAAAGAGGTTTACAGGCATCCTAGACCCCCTAATGTCCAGAAAATGTTGGTGGCCCAGAAACAGGGTCAGAGAGCTCTGAATGTCCCAAACACATTTGCAGCCTGAAAGGGGCATTAACCCGCATCCTAGACCACTGAAATTCCCAAAAATATTTTTTCCACGAAAAATGCATCTTACATCAGTGAATGTTCAGAATATGTTAGCAGCCCAAAAAAGACCTTAAAATGCATCTTAGGCTGCAAAAATGTTGAAAACTTTGGAGGCCCAAAAACGGGGTTTACAGGCATCCTAGACCCCCTTAACTCCAGAAAATGATGGTGCCCTAAAACTGTGTCAGAGAGCTCTGAATGTCCAAAAAACATTGGCAGCGTGAGAGGGGCATTAACCCGCATCCTAGACCACTGAAATTCCCAAAAATATTTTTGGCACGTAAAATGCATTCTGCACCCCTGAAAGTTAAGAATATGTTAGCAGCCCAAAAAAGGCCTTAAAATGCATCTTAGGCCTGCAAAAATGTTGAAAACTTTGGAGGCCGAAAATAAGGTTTTACAGGCATCCTAGACCCCCTAAAGTGCAGAAAATAATGGTGGTCCTAAAACTGTGTCAGAGAGCTCTGAATGTCCCAAAAACATTGGCAGCCTGAAAGGGGCATTAACCCGCATCCTAGACCATTTTTTCCACGAAAAATGCATCTTACATCCGTGAACGTTCAGAATATGTTAGCAGCCCAAAAAAGACCTTAAAATGCATCTTAGGCCTGCAAAAATGGTGAAAACTTTGGAGGCCCAAAAACGGGGTTTACAGGCATCCTAGACCCCCTAAAGTCCAGAAAATGATGGTGGCCCAAAAACTGCGTCAGAGAGTGCTGAATGTCCCAAAAACATTGGCAGCCTGAAAGGGGCATTAACCCGCATCCTAGACCACTGAAATTCAAAAAAAATAATTTTTCCACGAAAAATGCATCTTACATCCGTGAACGTTCAGAATATGTTAGCAGCCCAAAAAAGGCCTTAAAATGCATCTTAGGCCTGCAAAAATGTAGAAAACTTTGGAGGCCCAAAAAAAGAGGTTACAGGCATCCTAGACCCCCTAGAGTCCAGAAAATGATGGTGGCCCAAAAACTGTGTCAGAGAGCTCTGAATGTCCCAAAAACATTTGCAGTCTGAAAGGGGCATTAACCCGCATCCTAGACCACTGAAATTCCCAAAAATAATTTTGGCACAAAAAATGCATCCTACACCACTGAAAGTTACGAATATGTTAGCAGCCCAAAAAAGGCCTTAAAATGCATTTTAGGCCTGCAAAAATGTTGAAAACTTTGGAGGCCCAAAAAAGGGGTTTACAGGCATCCTAGACCCCCTAAAGTCCAGAAAATAATGGTGGCCCTAAAACTGTGTCAGAGAGCTCTGAATGTCCAAAAACATTGGCAGCCTGAAAGGGGCATTAACCCGCATCCTAGACCACTGAAATTCCCAAAAATAATTTTGGCACAAAAAATGCATCCTACACCCCTAAACGTTAAGAATATTTTAGCAGCCCAAAAAAGGCCTTAAAATGCAATTTAGGCCTGCAAAAATGTTGAAAACTTTGAAGGCCCAAAAAAGGGGTTTACAGGCATCCTAAACCCCCTAAAGTCCAGAAAATGATGGTGGTCCAAAAGGTGCGTCAGAGAGCTCTGAATGTCCCAAAAACATTTGCACCCTGAAAGGGGCATTAACCCGCATCCTACACCCCTGAAATTCCCAAAAATAATTTTGGCACACAAAATGCATCCTACACCCCTGAAAGTTAAGAATATGTTAGCAGCCCAAAAAGGCCTTAAAATGCATCTTAGGCCTGCAAAAATGTTGAAAACTTTGGAGGCCCTAAAAAGAGGTTTACAGGCATCCCAGACCCCCTAATGTCCAGAAAATGTTGGTAGCCCAGAAACAGGGTCAGAGAGCTCTGAATGTCCCAAACACATTTGCAGCCTGAAAGGAGCATTAACCCGCATCCTAGACCACTGAAATTCCCAAAAATATTTTTTCCACGAAAAATGCATCTTACATCAGTGAATGTTCAGAATATGTTAGCAGCCCAAAAAAGACCTTAAAATGCATCTTAGGCCTGCAAAAATGTTGAAAACTTTGGAGGCCCAAAAACGGGGTTAACAGGCATCCTAGACCCCCTTAACTCCGGAAAATGATGGTGCCCAAATACTGTGTCAGAGAGCTCTGAATGTCCCTAACACATTTGAAGCCTGAAAGGAGCATTAACCCGCATCCTACACCCCTGAAATTCCCAAAAATAATTTTGGCACACAAAATGCATCCTACACCCCTGAAAGTTAAGAATATGTTAGCAGCCCAAAAAGGCCTTAAAATGCATCTTAGGCCTGCAAAAATGTTGAAAACTTTGGAGGCCCTAAAAAGAGGTTTACAGGCATCCTAGACCCCCTAATGTCCAGAAAATGTTGGTGGCCCAGAAACAGGGTCAGAGAGCTCTGAATGTCCCAAACACATTTGCAGCCTGAAAGGGGCATTAACCCGCATCCTAGACCACTGAAATTCCCAAAAATATTTTTTCCACGAAAAATGCATCTTACATCAGTGAATGTTCAGAATATGTTAGCAGCCCAAAAAAGACCTTAAAATGCATCTTAGGCCTGCAAAAATGTTGAAAACTTTGGAGGCCCAAAAACGGGGTTAACAGGCATCCTAGACCCCCTTAACTCCAGAAAATGATGGTGCCCAAATACTGTGTCAGAGAGCTCTGAATGTCCCTAACACATTTGAAGCCTGAAAGGAGCATTAACCCGCATCCTAGACGACTGAAATTCCCAAAAATATTTTTGGCACGAAAAATGCATCCGACACCCCTGAAAGTTAAGAATATGTTAGCAGCCCAAAAAAGGCCTTAAAATGCATCTTAGGCCTGCAAAAATGTTGAAAACTTTGGAGGCCAAAAAAAGGGTTTTACAGGCATCCTAGACCCCCTAAAGTGCAGAAAATAATGGTGGCCCTAAAACTGTGTCAGAGAGCTCTGAATGTCCAAAAAACATTGGCAGCGTGAGAGGGGCATTAACCCGCATCCTAGACCACTGAAATTCTCAAAAATAATTTTGGCACAAAAAATGCATCCTACACCCCTGAAAGTTAAGAATATGTTAGCAGCCCAAAAAAGGCCTTAAAATGCATCTTAGGCCTGCAAAAATGTTGAAAACCTTGGAGGCCCTAAAAAGGGGTTTACAGGCATCCTAGACCCCCTAAAGTCCAGAAAATGTTGGTGGCCCAGAAACAGGGTCAGAGAGCGCTGAATGTCCCAAAAACATGTGTAGCCTGAAAGGGGCATTAACCCGCATCCTAGACCACTGAAATTCCCAAAAATATTTTTCCACGAAAAATGTATCTTACATCCGTGAACGTTCAGAATATGTTAGCAGCCCAAAAAAGGCATTAAAATGCATCTTAGGCCTGCAAAAATATTGAAAACTTTGGAGGCCCAAAAAAGGGGTTTACAGGCATCCTAGACCCCCTAAAGTCCAGAAAATGATGGTGGCACAAAAACTGCGTCAGAGAGCGCTGAATGTCCCAAAAACATGTGTAGCCTGAAAGGGGCATTAACTCGCATCCTAGACCACTGAAATTCCCAAAAATATTTTTTCCACGAAAAATGCATCTTACATCCGTGAACGTTCAGAATATGTTAGCAGCCCAAAAAAGACCTTAAAATGCATCTTAGGCCTGCAAAAATGTTGAAAACTTTGGAGGCCCAAAAACAGGGTTTACGGGCATCCTAGACCCCCTAAAGTCCAGAAAATTATGGTGGCCCAAAAACTGCGTCAGAGAGTGCTGAATGTCCCAAAAACATTGGCAGCCTGAAAGGGGCATTAACCCGCATCCTAGACCACTGAAATTCCCAAAAATAATTTTTCCACGAAAAATGCATCTTACATCCGTGAACGTTCAGAATATGTTAGCAGCCCAAAAAAGGCCTTAAAATGCATCTTAGGCCTGCAAAAATGTAGAAAACTTTGGAGGCCCAAAAAAAGAGGTTACAGGCATCCTAGACCCCCTAAAGTCCAGAAAATGTTGGTGGCCGAGAAACAGGGTCAGAGAGCTCTGAATGTCCCAAAAACACTTGCAGTCTGAAAGGGGCATTAACCCGCATCCTAGACCACTGAAATCCCCAAAAATATTTTTTCCACGAAAAATGCATCTTACATCGGTGAAGGTTCAGAATATGTTAGCAGCTCAAAAAAGGCCTTAAAATGCATCTTAGGCCTGCAAAAATGTAGAAAACTTTGGAGGCCCTAAAAAGGTGTTTACAGGCATCCTAGACCCCTTAAAGTCCAGAAAATGTTGGTGGGTCAAAAACTGAGTCAGAGAGCTCTGAATGTCCCAAAAACACATGAAGCCTGAAAGAGGCATTAACCCGCATCCTAGACGACTGAAATTCCCAAAAATATTTTTTCCACGAAAAATGCATCCTACACCTCTGAAAGTTAAGAATATGTTAGCAGCCCAAAAAAGGCCTTAAAATGCATCTTAGGCCTTCAAAAATGTTGAAAACTTTGGAGGCCGAAAAAAGGGTTTTGCAGGCATCCTAGACCCCCTAAAGTGCAGAAAATAATAGTGGCCCTAAAACTGTGTCAGAGAGCTCTGAATGTCCCAAAAACATTGGCAGGCTGAAAGGGGCATTAACCCGCATCCTAGACCACTGAAATTCCCAAAAATAATTT
This sequence comes from Ambystoma mexicanum, assembly GCF_040938575.1. Classification (NCBI taxonomy): domain Eukaryota; kingdom Metazoa; phylum Chordata; class Amphibia; order Caudata; family Ambystomatidae; genus Ambystoma; species Ambystoma mexicanum. The sequence goes on from NC_090933.1 coordinate 232,769,777, forward strand.
TGGCACAAAAAATGCATCCTACACCCCTAAACGTTAAGAATATGTTAGCAGCCCAAAAAAGGCCTTAAAATGCAATTTAGGCCTGCAAAAATGTTGAAAACTTTGAAGGCCCAAAAAAGGGGTTTACAGGCATCCTAAACCCCCTAAAGTCCAGAAAATGATGGTGGTCCAAAAGGTGCGTCAGAGAGCTCTGAATGTCCCAAAAACATTTGCACCCTGAAAGGGGCATTAACCCGCATCCTACACCCCTGAAATTCCCAAAAATAATTTTGGCACACAAAATGCATCCTACACCCCTGAAAGTTAAGAATATGTTAGCAGCCCAAAAAGGCCTTAAAATGCATCTTAGGCCTGCAAAAATGTTGAAAACTTTGGAGGCCCTAAAAAGAGGTTTACAGGCATCCTAGACCCCCTAATGTCCAGAAAATGTTGGTGGCCCAGAAACAGGGTCAGAGAGCTCTGAATGTCCCAAACACATTTGCAGCCTGAAAGGGGCATTAACCCACATCCTAGACCACTGAAATTCCCAAAAATATTTTTTCCACGAAAAATGCATCTTACATCAGTGAATGTTCAGAATATGTTAGCAGCCCAAAAAAGACCTTAAAATGCATCTTAGGCTGCAAAAATGTTGAAAACTTTGGAGGCCCAAAAACGGGGTTTTACAGGCATCCTAGACCCCCTAAAGTGCAGAAAATAATGGTGGTCCTAAAACTGTGTCAGAGAGCTCTGAATGTCCCAAAAACATTGGCAGCCTGAAAGGGGCATTAACCCGCATCCTAGACCATTTTTTCCACGAAAAATGCATCTTACATCCGTGAACGTTCAGAATATGTTAGCAGCCCAAAAAAGACCTTAAAATGCATCTTAGGCCTGCAAAAATGTTGAAAACTTTGGAGGCCCAAAAACGGGGTTTACAGGCATCCTAGACCCCCTAAAGTCCAGAAAATGATGGTGGCCCAAAAACTGCGTCAGAGAGTGCTGAATGTCCCAAAAACATTGGCAGCCTGAAAGGGGCATTAACCCGCATCCTAGACCACTGAAATTCCCAAAAATAATTTTTCCACGAAAAATGCATCTTACATCCGTGAACGTTCAGAATATGTTAGCAGCCCAAAAAAGGCCTTAAAATGCATCTTAGGCCTGCAAAAATGTAGAAAACTTTGGAGGCCCAAAAAAAGAGGTTACAGGCATCCTAGACCCCCTAGAGTCCAGAAAATGATGGTGGCCCAAAAACTGTGTCAGAGAGCTCTGAATGTCCCAAAAACATTTGCAGTCTGAAAGGGGCATTAACCCGCATCCTAGACCACTGAAATTCCCAAAAATAATTTTGGCACAAAAAATGTATCCTACACCACTGAAAGTTACGAATATGTTAGCAGCCCAAAAAAGGCCTTAAAATGCATTTTAGGCCTGCAAAAATGTTGAAAACTTTGGAGGCCCAAAAAAGGGGTTTACAGGCATCCTAGACCCCCTAAAGTCCAGAAAATGATGGTGGCCCAAAAACTGTGTCAGAGAGCTCTGAATGTCCCAAAAACATTTGCAGTCTGAAAGGGGCATTAACCCGCATCCTAGACCACTGAAATTCCCAAAAATAATTTTGGCACAAAAAATGCATCCTACACCACTGAAAGTTACGAATATGTTAGCAGCCCAAAAAAGGCCTTAAAATGCATTTTAGGCCTGCAAAAATGTTGAAAACTTTGGAGGCCCAAAAAAGGGGTTTACAGGCATCCTAGACCCCCTAAAGTCCAGAAAATGTTGGTGGCCGAGAAACAGGGTCAGAGAGCTCTGAATGTCCCAAAAACACTTGCAGTCTGAAAGGGGCATTAACCCGCATCCTAGACCACTGAAATCCCCAAAAATATTTTTTCCACGAAAAATGCATCTTACATCGGTGAAGGTTCAGAATATGTTAGCAGCTCAAAAAAGGCCTTAAAATGCATCTTAGGCCTGCAAAAATGTAGAAAACTTTGGAGGCCCTAAAAAGGTGTTTACAGGCATCCTAGACCCCCTAAAGTCCAGAAAATGTTGGTGGGTCAAAAACTGAGTCAGAGAGCTCTGAATGTCCCAAAAACACATGAAGCCTGAAAGAGGCATTAACCCGCATCCTAGACGACTGAAATTCCCAAAAATATTTTTTCCACGAAAAATGCATCCTACACCTCTGAAAGTTAAGAATATGTTAGCAGCCCAAAAAAGGCCTTAAAATGCATCTTAGGCCTTCAAAAATGTTGAAAACTTTGGAGGCCGAAAAAAGGGTTTTGCAGGCATCCTAGACCCCCTAAAGTGCAGAAAATAATGGTGGCCCTAAAACTGTGTCAGAGAGCTCTGAATGTCCCAAAAACATTGGCAGCCTGAAAGGGGCATTAACCCGCATCCTAGACCACTGAAATTCCCAAAAATAATTTTGGCACAAAAAATGCATCCTACACCCCTAAACGTTAAGAATATGTTAGCAGCCCAAAAAAGGCCTTAAAATGCAATTTAGGCCTGCAAAAATGTTGAAAACTTTGAAGGCCCAAAAAAGGGGTTTACAGGCATCCTAAACCCCCTAAAGTCCAGAAAATGATGGTGGTCCAAAAGGTGCGTCAGAGAGCTCTGAATGTCCCAAAAACATTTGCACCCTGAAAGGGGCATTAACCCGCATCCTACACCCCTGAAATTCCCAAAAATAATTTTGGCACACAAAATGCATCCTACACCCCTGAAAGTTAAGAATATGTTAGCAGCCCAAAAAGGCCTTAAAATGCATCTTAGGAATGCAAAAATGTTGAAAACTTTGGAGGCCCTAAAAAGAGGTTTACAGGCATCCTAGACCCCCTAATGTCCAGAAAATGTTGGTGGCCCAGAAACAGGGTCAGAGAGCTCTGAATGTCCCAAACACATTTGCAGCCTGAAAGGGGCATTAACCCGCATCCTAGACCACTGAAATTCCCAAAAATATTTTTTCCACGAAAAATGCATCTTACATCAGTGAATGTTCAGAATATGTTAGCAGCCCAAAAAAGACCTTAAAATGCATCTTAGGCCTGCAAAAATGTTGAAAACTTTGGAGTCCCTAAAAAGAGGTTTACAGGCATCCTAGACCCCCTAATGTCCAGAAAATGTTGGTAGCCCAGAAACAGGGTCAGAGAGCGCTGAATGTCCCAAAAACATTGGCAGCGTGAGAGGGGCATTAACCCGCATCCTAGACGACTGAAATTCCCAAAAATATTTTTGGCACGAAAAATGCATCCGACACCCCTGAAAGTTAAGAATATGTTAGCAGCCCAAAAAAGGCCTTAAAATGCATCTTAGGCCTGCAAAAATGTTGAAAACTTTGGAGGCCAAAAAAAGGGTTTTACATGCATCCTAGACCCCTAAAGTGCAGAAAATAATGGTGGCCCTAAAACTGTGTCAGAGAGCTCTGAATGTCCAAAAAACATTGGCAGCGTGAGAGGGGCATTAACCCGCATCCTAGACCACTGAAATTCTCAAAAATAATTTTGGCACAAAAAATGCATCCTACACCCCTGAAAGTTAAGAATATGTTAGCAGCCCAAAAAAGGCCTTAAAATGCATCTTAGGCCTGCAAAAATGTTGAAAACCTTGGAGGCCCTAAAAAGGGGTTTACAGGCATCCTAGACCCCCTAAAGTCCAGAAAATGTTGGTGGCCCAGAAACAGGGTCAGAGAGCTCTGAATGTCCCTAACGCATTTGCAGCCTAAAAGGGGCATTATCCCGCACCCTAGACCACTGAAATTCCCAAAAATAATTTTTCCACGAAAAATGCATCTTACATCCGTGAACGTTCAGAATGTTAGCAGCCCAAAAAAGGCCTTAAAATGCATCTTAGGCCTGCAAAAATGTAGAAAACTTTGGAGGCCCAAAAAAAGAGGTTACAGGCATCCTAGACCCCCTAAAGTCCAGAAAATGATGGGTGCCCAAAAACTGCGTCAGAGAGCGCTGAATGTCCCAAAAACATGTGTAGCCTGAAAGGGGCATTAACCCGGATCCTAGACCACTGAAATTTCCAAAAATATTTTTTCCACGAAAAATGCATCTTACATCGGTGAATGTTCAGAATATGTTAGCAGCTCAAAAAAGGCCTTAAAATGCATCTTAGGCCTTCAAAAATGTTGAAAACTTTGGAGGCCCAAAAACGGGGTTTACAGGCATCCTAGACCCCCTTAACTCCAGAAAATGATGGTGCCCAAATACTGTGTCAGAGAGCTCTGAATGTCCCTAACACATTTGCAGCCTGAAAGGAGCATTAACTCGCATCCTAGACGACTGAAATTCCCAAAAATATTTTTGGCACGAAAAATGCATCCGACACCCCTGAAAGTTAAGAATATGTTAGCAGCCCAAAAAAGGCCTTGAAATGCAATTTAGGCCTGCAAAAATGTTGAAAACTTTGAAGGCCCAAAAAAGGGGTTTACAGGCATCCTAAACCCCCTAAAGTCCAGAAAATGATGGTGGTCCAAAAGGTGCGTCAGAGAGCTCTGAATGTCCCAAAAACATTTGCACCCTGAAAGGGGCATTAACCCGGATCCTACACCCCTGAAATTCCCAAAAATAATTTTGGCACACAAAATGCATCCTACACCCCTGAAAGTTAAGAATATGTTAGCAGCCCAAAAAGGCCTTAAAATGCATCTTAGGCCTGCAAAAATGTTGAAAACCTTGGAGGCCCTAAAAAGGGGTTTACAGGCATCCTAGACCCCCTAAAGTCCAGAAAATGTTGGTGGCCCAGAAACAGGGTCAGAGAGCGCTGAATGTCCCAAAAACATGTGTAGCCTGAAAGGGGCATTAACCCGCATCCTAGACCACTGAAATTCCCAAAAATATTTTTTCCACGAAAAATGCATCTTACATCCGTGAACGTTCAGAATATGTTAGCAGCCCAAAAAAGGCATTAAAATGCATCTTAGGCCTGCAAAAATATTGAAAACTTTGGAGGCCCAAAAAAGGGGTTTACAGGCATCCTAGACCCCCTAAAGTCCAGAAAATGATGGTGGCACAAAAACTGCGTCAGAGAGCGCTGAATGTCCCAAAAACATGTGTAGCCTGAAAGGGGCATTAACCCGCATCCTAGACCACTGAAATTCCCAAAAATATTTTTTCCACGAAAAATGCATCTTACATCCGTGAACGTTCAGAATATGTTAGCAGCCCAAAAAAGACCTTAAAATGCATCTTAGGCCTGCAAAAATGTTGAAAACTTTGGAGGCCCAAAAACGGGGTTTACAGGCATCCTAGACCCCCTAAAGTCCAGAAAATTATGGTGGCCCAAAAACTGCGTCAGAGAGTGCTGAATGTCCCAAAAACATTGGCAGCCTGAAAGGGGCATTAACCCGCATCCTAGACCACTGAAATTCCCAAAAATAATTTTTCCACGAAAAATGCATCTTACATCCGTGAACGTTCAGAATATGTTAGCAGCCCAAAAAAGGCCTTAAAATGCATCTTAGGCCTGCAAAAATGTAGAAAACTTTGGAGGCCCAAAAAAAGAGGTTACAGGCATCCTAGACCCCCTAAAGTCCAGAAAATGTTGGTGGCCCAAAAACTGTGTCAGAGAGCTCTGAATGTCCCAAAAACATTTGCAGTCTGAAAGGGGCATTAACCCGCATCCTAGACCACTGAAATTCCCAAAAATAATTTTGGCACAAAAAATGCATCCTACACCCCTAAACGTTAAGAATATGTTAGCAGCCCAAAAAAGGCCTTAAAATGCATTTTAGGCCTGCAAAAATGTTGAAAACTTTGGAGGCCCAAAAAAGGGGTTTACAGGCATCCTAGACCCCCTAAAGTCCAGAAAATGTTGGTGGCCGAGAAACAGGGTCAGAGAGCTCTGAATGTCCCAAAAACACTTGCAGTCTGAAAGGGGCATTAACCCGCATCCTAGACCACTGAAATCCCCAAAAATATTTTTTCCACGAAAAATGCATCTTACATCGGTGAAGGTTCAGAATATGTTAGCAGCTCAAAAAAGGCCTTAAAATGCATCTTAGGCCTGCAAAAATGTAGAAAACTTTGGAGGCCCTAAAAAGGTGTTTACAGGCATCCTAGACCCCCTAAAGTCCAGAAAATGTTGGTGGGTCAAAAACTGAGTCAGAGAGCTCTGAATGTCCCAAAAACACATGAAGCCTGAAAGAGGCATTAACCCGCATCCTAGACGACTGAAATTCCCAAAAATATTTTTTCCACGAAAAATGCATCCTACACCTCTGAAAGTTAAGAATATGTTAGCAGCCCAAAAAAGGCCTTAAAATGCATCTTAGGCCTTCAAAAATGTTGAAAACTTTGGAGGCCGAAAAAAGGCTTTTGCAGGCATCCTAGACCCCCTAAAGTGCAGAAAATAATGGTGGCCCTAAAACTGTGTCAGAGAGCTCTGAATGTCCAAAAACATTGGCAGCCTGAAAGGGGCATTAACCCGCATCCTAGACCACTGAAATTCCCAAAAATAATTTTGGCACAAAAAATGCATCCTACACCCCTAAACGTTAAGAATATGTTAGCAGCCCAAAAAAGGCCTTAAAATGCAATTTAGGCCTGCAAAAATGTTGAAAACTTTGAAGGCCCAAAAAAGGGGTTTACAGGCATCCTAAACCCCCTAAAGTCCAGAAAATTATGGTGGTCCAAAAGGTGCGTCAGAGAGCTCTGAATGTCCCAAAAACATTTGCACCCTGAAAGGGGCATTAACCCGCATCCTACACCCCTGAAATTCCCAAAAATAATTTTGGCACACAAAATGCATCCTACACCCCTGAAAGTTAAGAATATGTTAGCAGCCCAAAAAGGCCTTAAAATGCATCTTAGGCCTGCAAAAATGTTGAAAACTTTGGAGGCCCTAAAAAGAGGTTTACAGGCATCCTAGACCCCCTAATGTCCAGAAAATGTTGGTGGCCCAGAAACAGGGTCAGAGAGCTCTGAATGTCCCAAACACATTTGCAGCCTGAAAGGGGCATTAACCCGCATCCTAGACCACTGAAATTCCCAAAAATATTTTTTCCACGAAAAATGCATCTTACATCAGTGAATGTTCAGAATATGTTAGCAGCCCAAAAAAGACCTTAAAATGCATCTTAGGCTGCAAAAATGTTGAAAACTTTGGAGGCCCAAAAACGGGGTTTACAGGCATCCTAGACCCCCTTAACTCCAGAAAATGATGGTGCCCTAAAACTGTGTCAGAGAGCTCTGAATGTCCAAAAAACATTGGCAGCGTGAGAGGGGCATTAACCCGCATCCTAGACCACTGAAATTCCCAAAAATATTTTTGGCACGTAAAATGCATTCTGCACCCCTGAAAGTTAAGAATATGTTAGCAGCCCAAAAAAGGCCTTAAAATGCATCTTAGGCCTGCAAAAATGTTGAAAACTTTGGAGGCCGAAAATAAGGTTTTACAGGCATCCTAGACCCCCTAAAGTGCAGAAAATAATGGTGGTCCTAAAACTGTGTCAGAGAGCTCTGAATGTCCCAAAAACATTGGCAGCCTGAAAGGGGCATTAACCCGCATCCTAGACCATTTTTTCCACGAAAAATGCATCTTACATCCGTGAACGTTCAGAATATGTTAGCAGCCCAAAAAAGACCTTAAAATGCATCTTAGGCCTGCAAAAATGGTGAAAACTTTGGAGGCCCAAAAACGGGGTTTACAGGCATCCTAGACCCCCTAAAGTCCAGAAAATGATGGTGGCCCAAAAACTGCGTCAGAGAGTGCTGAATGTCCCAAAAACATTGGCAGCCTGAAAGGGGCATTAACCCGCATCCTAGACCACTGAAATTCAAAAAAAATAATTTTTCCACGAAAAATGCATCTTACATCCGTGAACGTTCAGAATATGTTAGCAGCCCAAAAAAGGCCTTAAAATGCATCTTAGGCCTGCAAAAATGTAGAAAACTTTGGAGGCCCAAAAAAAGAGGTTACAGGCATCCTAGACCCCCTAGAGTCCAGAAAATGATGGTGGCCCAAAAACTGTGTCAGAGAGCTCTGAATGTCCCAAAAACATTTGCAGTCTGAAAGGGGCATTAACCCGCATCCTAGACCACTGAAATTCCCAAAAATAATTTTGGCACAAAAAATGCATCCTACACCACTGAAAGTTACGAATATGTTAGCAGCCCAAAAAAGGCCTTAAAATGCATTTTAGGCCTGCAAAAATGTTGAAAACTTTGGAGGCCCAAAAAAGGGGTTTACAGGCATCCTAGACCCCCTAAAGTCCAGAAAATAATGGTGGCCCTAAAACTGTGTCAGAGAGCTCTGAATGTCCAAAAACATTGGCAGCCTGAAAGGGGCATTAACCCGCATCCTAGACCACTGAAATTCCCAAAAATAATTTTGGCACAAAAAATGCATCCTACACCCCTAAACGTTAAGAATATTTTAGCAGCCCAAAAAAGGCCTTAAAATGCAATTTAGGCCTGCAAAAATGTTGAAAACTTTGAAGGCCCAAAAAAGGGGTTTACAGGCATCCTAAACCCCCTAAAGTCCAGAAAATGATGGTGGTCCAAAAGGTGCGTCAGAGAGCTCTGAATGTCCCAAAAACATTTGCACCCTGAAAGGGGCATTAACCCGCATCCTACACCCCTGAAATTCCCAAAAATAATTTTGGCACACAAAATGCATCCTACACCCCTGAAAGTTAAGAATATGTTAGCAGCCCAAAAAGGCCTTAAAATGCATCTTAGGCCTGCAAAAATGTTGAAAACTTTGGAGGCCCTAAAAAGAGGTTTACAGGCATCCCAGACCCCCTAATGTCCAGAAAATGTTGGTAGCCCAGAAACAGGGTCAGAGAGCTCTGAATGTCCCAAACACATTTGCAGCCTGAAAGGAGCATTAACCCGCATCCTAGACCACTGAAATTCCCAAAAATATTTTTTCCACGAAAAATGCATCTTACATCAGTGAATGTTCAGAATATGTTAGCAGCCCAAAAAAGACCTTAAAATGCATCTTAGGCCTGCAAAAATGTTGAAAACTTTGGAGGCCCAAAAACGGGGTTAACAGGCATCCTAGACCCCCTTAACTCCGGAAAATGATGGTGCCCAAATACTGTGTCAGAGAGCTCTGAATGTCCCTAACACATTTGAAGCCTGAAAGGAGCATTAACCCGCATCCTACACCCCTGAAATTCCCAAAAATAATTTTGGCACACAAAATGCATCCTACACCCCTGAAAGTTAAGAATATGTTAGCAGCCCAAAAAGGCCTTAAAATGCATCTTAGGCCTGCAAAAATGTTGAAAACTTTGGAGGCCCTAAAAAGAGGTTTACAGGCATCCTAGACCCCCTAATGTCCAGAAAATGTTGGTGGCCCAGAAACAGGGTCAGAGAGCTCTGAATGTCCCAAACACATTTGCAGCCTGAAAGGGGCATTAACCCGCATCCTAGACCACTGAAATTCCCAAAAATATTTTTTCCACGAAAAATGCATCTTACATCAGTGAATGTTCAGAATATGTTAGCAGCCCAAAAAAGACCTTAAAATGCATCTTAGGCCTGCAAAAATGTTGAAAACTTTGGAGGCCCAAAAACGGGGTTAACAGGCATCCTAGACCCCCTTAACTCCAGAAAATGATGGTGCCCAAATACTGTGTCAGAGAGCTCTGAATGTCCCTAACACATTTGAAGCCTGAAAGGAGCATTAACCCGCATCCTAGACGACTGAAATTCCCAAAAATATTTTTGGCACGAAAAATGCATCCGACACCCCTGAAAGTTAAGAATATGTTAGCAGCCCAAAAAAGGCCTTAAAATGCATCTTAGGCCTGCAAAAATGTTGAAAACTTTGGAGGCCAAAAAAAGGGTTTTACAGGCATCCTAGACCCCCTAAAGTGCAGAAAATAATGGTGGCCCTAAAACTGTGTCAGAGAGCTCTGAATGTCCAAAAAACATTGGCAGCGTGAGAGGGGCATTAACCCGCATCCTAGACCACTGAAATTCTCAAAAATAATTTTGGCACAAAAAATGCATCCTACACCCCTGAAAGTTAAGAATATGTTAGCAGCCCAAAAAAGGCCTTAAAATGCATCTTAGGCCTGCAAAAATGTTGAAAACCTTGGAGGCCCTAAAAAGGGGTTTACAGGCATCCTAGACCCCCTAAAGTCCAGAAAATGTTGGTGGCCCAGAAACAGGGTCAGAGAGCGCTGAATGTCCCAAAAACATGTGTAGCCTGAAAGGGGCATTAACCCGCATCCTAGACCACTGAAATTCCCAAAAATATTTTTCCACGAAAAATGTATCTTACATCCGTGAACGTTCAGAATATGTTAGCAGCCCAAAAAAGGCATTAAAATGCATCTTAGGCCTGCAAAAATATTGAAAACTTTGGAGGCCCAAAAAAGGGGTTTACAGGCATCCTAGACCCCCTAAAGTCCAGAAAATGATGGTGGCACAAAAACTGCGTCAGAGAGCGCTGAATGTCCCAAAAACATGTGTAGCCTGAAAGGGGCATTAACTCGCATCCTAGACCACTGAAATTCCCAAAAATATTTTTTCCACGAAAAATGCATCTTACATCCGTGAACGTTCAGAATATGTTAGCAGCCCAAAAAAGACCTTAAAATGCATCTTAGGCCTGCAAAAATGTTGAAAACTTTGGAGGCCCAAAAACAGGGTTTACGGGCATCCTAGACCCCCTAAAGTCCAGAAAATTATGGTGGCCCAAAAACTGCGTCAGAGAGTGCTGAATGTCCCAAAAACATTGGCAGCCTGAAAGGGGCATTAACCCGCATCCTAGACCACTGAAATTCCCAAAAATAATTTTTCCACGAAAAATGCATCTTACATCCGTGAACGTTCAGAATATGTTAGCAGCCCAAAAAAGGCCTTAAAATGCATCTTAGGCCTGCAAAAATGTAGAAAACTTTGGAGGCCCAAAAAAAGAGGTTACAGGCATCCTAGACCCCCTAAAGTCCAGAAAATGTTGGTGGCCGAGAAACAGGGTCAGAGAGCTCTGAATGTCCCAAAAACACTTGCAGTCTGAAAGGGGCATTAACCCGCATCCTAGACCACTGAAATCCCCAAAAATATTTTTTCCACGAAAAATGCATCTTACATCGGTGAAGGTTCAGAATATGTTAGCAGCTCAAAAAAGGCCTTAAAATGCATCTTAGGCCTGCAAAAATGTAGAAAACTTTGGAGGCCCTAAAAAGGTGTTTACAGGCATCCTAGACCCCTTAAAGTCCAGAAAATGTTGGTGGGTCAAAAACTGAGTCAGAGAGCTCTGAATGTCCCAAAAACACATGAAGCCTGAAAGAGGCATTAACCCGCATCCTAGACGACTGAAATTCCCAAAAATATTTTTTCCACGAAAAATGCATCCTACACCTCTGAAAGTTAAGAATATGTTAGCAGCCCAAAAAAGGCCTTAAAATGCATCTTAGGCCTTCAAAAATGTTGAAAACTTTGGAGGCCGAAAAAAGGGTTTTGCAGGCATCCTAGACCCCCTAAAGTGCAGAAAATAATAGTGGCCCTAAAACTGTGTCAGAGAGCTCTGAATGTCCCAAAAACATTGGCAGGCTGAAAGGGGCATTAACCCGCATCCTAGACCACTGAAATTCCCAAAAATAATTTTGGCACAAAAAATGCATCCTACACCCCTAAACGTTAAGAATATGTTAGCAGCCCAAAAAAGGCCTTAAAATGCAATTTAGGCCTGCAAAAATGTTGAAAACTTTGAAGGCCCAAAAAAGGGGTTTACAGGCATCCTAAACCCCCTAAAGTCCAGAAAATGATGGTGGTCCAAAAGGTGCGTCAGAGAGCTCTGAATGTCCCAAAAACATTTGCACCCTGAAAGGGGCATTAACCCGCATCCTACACCCCTGAAATTCCCAAAAATAATTTTGGCACACAAAATGCATCCTACACCCCTGAAAGTTAAGAATATGTTAGCAGCCCAAAAAGGCCTTAAAATGCATCTTAGGCCTGCAAAAATGTTGAAAACTTTGGAGGCCCTAAAAAGAGGTTTACAGGCATCCTAGACCCCCTAATGTCCAGAAAATGTTGGTGGCCCAGAAACAGGGTCAGAGAGCTCTGAATGTCCCAAACACATTTGCAGCCTGAAAGGGGCATTAACCCACATCCTAGACCACTGAAATTCCCAAAAATATTTTTTCCACGAAAAATGCATCTTACATCAGTGAATGTTCAGAATATGTTAGCAGCCCAAAAAAGACCTTAAAATGCATCTTAGGCTGCAAAAATGTTGAAAACTTTGGAGGCCCAAAAACGGGGTTTTACAGGCATCCTAGACCCCCTAAAGTGCAGAAAATAATGGTGGTCCTAAAACTGTGTCAGAGAGCTCTGAATGTCCCAAAAACATTGGCAGCCTGAAAGGGGCATTAACCCGCATCCTAGACCATTTTTTCCACGAAAAATGCATCTTACATCCGTGAACGTTCAGAATATGTTAGCAGCCCAAAAAAGACCTTAAAATGCATCTTAGGCCTGCAAAAATGTTGAAAACTTTGGAGGCCCAAAAACGGGGTTTACAGGCATCCTAGACCCCCTAAAGTCCAGAAAATGATGGTGGCCCAAAAACTGCGTCAGAGAGTGCTGAATGTCCCAAAAACATTGGCAGCCTGAAAGGGGCATTAACCCGCATCCTAGACCACTGAAATTCCCAAAAATAATTTTTCCACGAAAAATGCATCTTACATCCGTGAACGTTCAGAATATGTTAGCAGCCCAAAAAAGGCCTTAAAATGCATCTTAGGCCTGCAAAAATGTAGAAAACTTTGGAGGCCCAAAAAAAGAGGTTACAGGCATCCTAGACCCCCTAGAGTCCAGAAAATGATGGTGGCCCAAAAACTGTGTCAGAGAGCTCTGAATGTCCCAAAAACATTTGCAGTCTGAAAGGGGCATTAACCCGCATCCTAGACCACTGAAATTCCCAAAAATAATTTTGGCACAAAAAATGTATCCTACACCACTGAAAGTTACGAATATGTTAGCAGCCCAAAAAAGGCCTTAAAATGCATTTTAGGCCTGCAAAAATGTTGAAAACTTTGGAGGCCCAAAAAAGGGGTTTACAGGCATCCTAGACCCCCTAAAGTCCAGAAAATGATGGTGGCCCAAAAACTGTGTCAGAGAGCTCTGAATGTCCCAAAAACATTTGCAGTCTGAAAGGGGCATTAACCCGCATCCTAGACCACTGAAATTCCCAAAAATAATTTTGGCACAAAAAATGCATCCTACACCACTGAAAGTTACGAATATGTTAGCAGCCCAAAAAAGGCCTTAAAATGCATTTTAGGCCTGCAAAAATGTTGAAAACTTTGGAGGCCCAAAAAAGGGGTTTACAGGCATCCTAGACCCCCTAAAGTCCAGAAAATGTTGGTGGCCGAGAAACAGGGTCAGAGAGCTCTGAATGTCCCAAAAACACTTGCAGTCTGAAAGGGGCATTAACCCGCATCCTAGACCACTGAAATCCCCAAAAATATTTTTTCCACGAAAAATGCATCTTACATCGGTGAAGGTTCAGAATATGTTAGCAGCTCAAAAAAGGCCTTAAAATGCATCTTAGGCCTGCAAAAATGTAGAAAACTTTGGAGGCCCTAAAAAGGTGTTTACAGGCATCCTAGACCCCCTAAAGTCCAGAAAATGTTGGTGGGTCAAAAACTGAGTCAGAGAGCTCTGAATGTCCCAAAAACACATGAAGCCTGAAAGAGGCATTAACCCGCATCCTAGACGACTGAAATTCCCAAAAATATTTTTTCCACGAAAAATGCATCCTACACCTCTGAAAGTTAAGAATATGTTAGCAGCCCAAAAAAGGCCTTAAAATGCATCTTAGGCCTTCAAAAATGTTGAAAACTTTGGAGGCCGAAAAAAGGGTTTTGCAGGCATCCTAGACCCCCTAAAGTGCAGAAAATAATGGTGGCCCTAAAACTGTGTCAGAGAGCTCTGAATGTCCCAAAAACATTGGCAGCCTGAAAGGGGCATTAACCCGCATCCTAGACCACTGAAATTCCCAAAAATAATTTTGGCACAAAAAATGCATCCTACACCCCTAAACGTTAAGAATATGTTAGCAGCCCAAAAAAGGCCTTAAAATGCAATTTAGGCCTGCAAAAATGTTGAAAACTTTGAAGGCCCAAAAAAGGGGTTTACAGGCATCCTAAACCCCCTAAAGTCCAGAAAATGATGGTGGTCCAAAAGGTGCGTCAGAGAGCTCTGAATGTCCCAAAAACATTTGCACCCTGAAAGGGGCATTAACCCGCATCCTACACCCCTGAAATTCCCAAAAATAATTTTGGCACACAAAATGCATCCTACACCCCTGAAAGTTAAGAATATGTTAGCAGCCCAAAAAGGCCTTAAAATGCATCTTAGGAATGCAAAAATGTTGAAAACTTTGGAGGCCCTAAAAAGAGGTTTACAGGCATCCTAGACCCCCTAATGTCCAGAAAATGTTGGTGGCCCAGAAACAGGGTCAGAGAGCTCTGAATGTCCCAAACACATTTGCAGCCTGAAAGGGGCATTAACCCGCATCCTAGACCACTGAAATTCCCAAAAATATTTTTTCCACGAAAAATGCATCTTACATCAGTGAATGTTCAGAATATGTTAGCAGCCCAAAAAAGACCTTAAAATGCATCTTAGGCCTGCAAAAATGTTGAAAACTTTGGAGGCCCAAAAACGGGGTTTACAGGCATCCTAGACCCCCTTAACTCCAGAAAATGATGGTGCCCAAATACTGTGTCAGAGAGCTCTGAATGTCCCTAACACATTTGCAGCCTGAAAGGAGCATTAACCCGCATCCTAGACGACTGAAATTCCCAAAAATATTTTTGGCACGAAAAATGCATCCGACACCCCTGAAAGTTAAGAATATGTTAACAGCCCAAAAAAGGCCTTAAAATGCATCTTAGGCCTGCAAAAATGTTGAAAACCTTGGAGGCCCTAAAAAGGGGTTTACAGGCATCCTAGACCCCCTAAAGTCCAGAAAATGTTGGTGGCACAGAAACAGGGTCAGAGAGCGCTGAATGTCCCAAAAACATGTGTAGCCTGAAAGGGGCATTAACCCGCATCCTAGACCACTGAAATTCCCAAAAATATTTTTCCACGAAAAATGCATCTTACATCAGTGAATGTTCAGAATATGTTAGCAGCCCAAAAAAGACCTTAAAATGCATCTTAGTCCTGCAAAAATGTTGAAAACCTTGGAGGCCCTAAAAAGGGGTTTACAGGCATCCTAGACCCCCTAAAGTCCAGAAAATGTTGGTGGCACAGAAACAGGGTCAGAGAGCGCTGAATGTCCCAAAAACATGTGTAGCCTGAAAGGGGCATTAACCCGCATCCTAGACCACTGAAATTCCCAAAAATATTTTTTCCAC
Source organism: Ambystoma mexicanum (assembly GCF_040938575.1). Taxonomy (NCBI): domain Eukaryota; kingdom Metazoa; phylum Chordata; class Amphibia; order Caudata; family Ambystomatidae; genus Ambystoma; species Ambystoma mexicanum. The sequence goes on from NC_090933.1 coordinate 232,785,099, forward strand.
GAAAAATGCATCTTACATCAGTGAATGTTCAGAATATGTTAGCAGCCCAAAAAAGACCTTAAAATGCATCTTAGGCCTGCAAAAATGTTGAAAACTTTGGAGGCCCAAAAACGGGGTTAACAGGCATCCTAGACCCCCTTAACTCCAGAAAATGATGGTGCCCAAATACTGTGTCAGAGAGCTCTGAATGTCCCTAACACATTTGAAGCCTGAAAGGAGCATTAACCCGCATCCTAGACGACTGAAATTCCCAAAAATATTTTTGGCACGAAAAATGCATCCGACACCCCTGAAAGTTAAGAATATGTTAGCAGCCCAAAAAAGGCCTTAAAATGCATCTTAGGCCTGCAAAAATGTTGAAAACTTTGGAGGCCAAAAAAAGGGTTTTACAGGCATCCTAGACCCCCTAAAGTGCAGAAAATAATGGTGGCCCTAAAACTGTGTCAGAGAGCACTGAATGTCCAAAAAACATTGGCAGCGTGAGAGGGGCATTAACCCGCATCCTAGACCACTGAAATTCTCAAAAATAATTTTGGCACAAAAAATGCATCCTACACCCCTGAAAGTTAAGAATATGTTAGCAGCCCAAAAAAGGCCTTAAAATGCATCTTAGGCCTGCAAAAATGTTGAAAACCTTGGAGGCCCTAAAAAGGGGTTTACAGGCATCCTAGACCCCCTAAAGTCCAGAAAATGTTGGTGGCCCAGAAACAGGGTCAGAGAGCGCTGAATGTCCCAAAAACATGTGTAGCCTGAAAGGGGCATTAACCCGCATCCTAGACCACTGAAATTCCCAAAAATATTTTTTCCACGAAAAATGCATCTTACATCCGTGAACGTTCAGAATATGTTAGCAGCCCAAAAAAGGCATTAAAATGCATCTTAGGCCTGCAAAAATATTGAAAACTTTGGAGGCCCAAAAAAGGGGTTTACAGGCATCCTAGACCCCCTAAAGTCCAGAAAATGATGGTGGCACAAAAACTGCGTCAGAGAGCGCTGAATGTCCCAAAAACATGTGTAGCCTGAAAGGGGCATTAACCCGCATCCTAGACCACTGAAATTCCCAAAAATATTTTTTCCACGAAAAATGCATCTTACATCCGTGAACGTTCAGAATATGTTAGCAGCCCAAAAAAGACCTTAAAATGCATCTTAGGCCTGCAAAAATGTTGAAAACTTTGGAGGCCCAAAAACGGGGTTTACAGGCATCCTAGACCCCCTAAAGTCCAGAAAATTATGGTGGCCCAAAAACTGCGTCAGAGAGTGCTGAATGTCCCAAAAACATTGGCAGCCTGAAAGGGGCATTAACCCGCATCCTAGACCACTGAAATTCCCAAAAATAATTTTTCCACGAAAAATGCATCTTACATCCGTGAACGTTCAGAATATGTTAGCAGCCCAAAAAAGGCCTTAAAATGCATCTTAGGCCTGCAAAAATGTAGAAAACTTTGGAGGCCCAAAAAAAGAGGTTACAGGCATCCTAGACCCCCTAAAGTCCAGAAAATGTTGGTGGCCCAAAAACTGTGTCAGAGAGCTCTGAATGTCCCAAAAACATTTGCAGTCTGAAAGGGGCATTAACCCGCATCCTAGACCACTGAAATTCCCAAAAATAATTTTGGCACAAAAAATGCATCCTACACCACTGAAAGTTACGAATATGTTAGCAGCCCAAAAAAGGCCTTAAAATGCATTTTAGGCCTGCAAAAATGTTGAAAACTTTGGAGGCCCAAAAAAGGGGTTTACAGGCATCCTAGACCCCCTAAAGTCCAGAAAATGTTGGTGGCCGAGAAACAGGGTCAGAGAGCTCTGAATGTCCCAAAAACACTTGCAGTCTGAAAGGGGCATTAACCCGCATCCTAGACCACTGAAATCCCCAAAAATATTTTTTCCACGAAAAATGCATCTTACATCGGTGAAGGTTCAGAATATGTTAGCAGCTCAAAAAAGGCCTTAAAATGCATCTTAGGCCTGCAAAAATGTAGAAAACTTTGGAGGCCCTAAAAAGGTGTTTACAGGCATCCTAGACCCCCTAAAGTCCAGAAAATGTTGGTGGGTCAAAAACTGAGTCAGAGAGCTCTGAATGTCCCAAAAACACATGAAGCCTGAAAGAGGCATTAACCCGCATCCTAGACGACTGAAATTCCCAAAAATATTTTTTCCACGAAAAATGCATCCTACACCTCTGAAAGTTAAGAATATGTTAGCAGCCCAAAAAAGGCCTTAAAATGCATCTTAGGCCTTCAAAAATGTTGAAAACTTTGGAGGCCGAAAAAAGGGTTTTGCAGGCATCCTAGACCCCCTAAAGTGCAGAAAATAATGGTGGCCCTAAAACTGTGTCAGAGAGCTCTGAATGTCCAAAAACATTGGCAGCCTGAAAGGGGCATTAACCCGCATCCTAGACCACTGAAATTCCCAAAAATAATTTTGGCACAAAAAATGCATCCTACACCCCTAAACGTTAAGAATATTTTAGCAGCCCAAAAAAGGCCTTAAAATGCAATTTAGGCCTGCAAAAATGTTGAAAACTTTGAAGGCCCAAAAAAGGGGTTTACAGGCATCCTAAACCCCCTAAAGTCCAGAAAATGATGGTGGTCCAAAAGGTGCGTCAGAGAGCTCTGAATGTCCCAAAAACATTTGCACCCTGAAAGGGGCATTAACCCGCATCCTACACCCCTGAAATTCCCAAAAATAATTTTGGCACACAAAATGCATCCTACACCCCTGAAAGTTAAGAATATGTTAGCAGCCCAAAAAGGCCTTAAAATGCATCTTAGGCCTGCAAAAATGTTGAAAACTTTGGAGGCCCTAAAAAGAGGTTTACAGGCATCCTAGACCCCCTAATGTCCAGAAAATGTTGGTAGCCCAGAAACAGGGTCAGAGAGCTCTGAATGTCCCAAACACATTTGCAGCCTGAAAGGAGCATTAACCCGCATCCTAGAGCATTAACCCGCATCCTAGACCACTGAAATTCCCAAAAATATTTTTTCCACGAAAAATGCATCTTACATCAGTGAATGTTCAGAATATGTTAGCAGCCCAAAAAAGACCTTAAAATGCATCTTAGGCCTGCAAAAATGTTGAAAACTTTGGAGGCCCAAAAACGGGGTTAACAGGCATCCTAGACCCCCTTAACTCCAGAAAATGATGGTGCCCAAATACTGTGTCAGAGAGCTCTGAATGTCCCTAACACATTTGAAGCCTGAAAGGAGCATTAACCCGCATCCTACACCCCTGAAATTCCCAAAAATAATTTTGGCACACAAAATGCATCCTACACCCCTGAAAGTTAAGAATATGTTAGCAGCCCAAAAAGGCCTTAAAATGCATCTTAGGTCTGCAAAAATGTTGAAAACTTTGGAGGCCCTAAAAAGAGGTTTACAGGCATCCTAGACCCCCTAATGTCCAGAAAATGTTGGTAGCCCAGAAACAGGGTCAGAGAGCGCTGAATGTCCCAAAAACATTGGCAGCGTGAGAGGGGCATTAACCCGCATCCTAGACGACTGAAATTCCCAAAAATATTTTTGGCACGAAAAATGCATCCGACACCCCTGAAAGTTAAGAATATGTTAGCAGCCCAAAAAAGGCCTTAAAATGCATCTTAGGCCTGCAAAAATGTTGAAAACTTTGGAGGCCAAAAAAAGGGTTTTACATGCATCCTAGACCCCTAAAGTGCAGAAAATAATGGTGGCCCTAAAACTGTGTCAGAGAGCTCTGAATGTCCAAAAAACATTGGCAGCGTGAGAGGGGCATTAACCCGCATCCTAGACCACTGAAATTCTCAAAAATAATTTTGGCACAAAAAATGCATCCTACACCCCTGAAAGTTAAGAATATGTTAGCAGCCCAAAAAAGGCCTTAAAATGCATCTTAGGCCTGCAAAAATGTTGAAAACCTTGGAGGCCCTAAAAAGGGGTTTACAGGCATCCTAGACCCCCTAAAGTCCAGAAAATGTTGGTGGCCCAGAAACAGGGTCAGAGAGCTCTGAATGTCCCTAACGCATTTGCAGCCTAAAAGGGGCATTATCCCGCACCCTAGACCACTGAAATTCCCAAAAATAATTTTTCCACGAAAAATGCATCTTACATCCGTGAACGTTCAGAATGTTAGCAGCCCAAAAAAGGCCTTAAAATGCATCTTAGGCCTGCAAAAATGTAGAAAACTTTGGAGGCCCAAAAAAAGAGGTTACAGGCATCCTAGACCCCCTAAAGTCCAGAAAATGATGGGTGCCCAAAAACTGCGTCAGAGAGCGCTGAATGTCCCAAAAACATGTGTAGCCTGAAAGGGGCATTAACCCGGATCCTAGACCACTGAAATTTCCAAAAATATTTTTTCCACGAAAAATGCATCTTACATCGGTGAATGTTCAGAATATGTTAGCAGCTCAAAAAAGGCCTTAAAATGCATCTTAGGCCTTCAAAAATGTTGAAAACTTTGGAGGCCCAAAAACGGGGTTTACAGGCATCCTAGACCCCCTTAACTCCAGAAAATGATGGTGCCCAAATACTGTGTCAGAGAGCTCTGAATGTCCCTAACACATTTGCAGCCTGAAAGGAGCATTAACTCGCATCCTAGACGACTGAAATTCCCAAAAATATTTTTGGCACGAAAAATGCATCCGACACCCCTGAAAGTTAAGAATATGTTAGCAGCCCAAAAAAGGCCTTGAAATGCAATTTAGGCCTGCAAAAATGTTGAAAACTTTGAAGGCCCAAAAAAGGGGTTTACAGGCATCCTAAACCCCCTAAAGTCCAGAAAATGATGGTGGTCCAAAAGGTGCGTCAGAGAGCTCTGAATGTCCCAAAAACATTTGCACCCTGAAAGGGGCATTAACCCGGATCCTACACCCCTGAAATTCCCAAAAATAATTTTGGCACACAAAATGCATCCTACACCCCTGAAAGTTAAGAATATGTTAGCAGCCCAAAAAGGCCTTAAAATGCATCTTAGGCCTGCAAAAATGTTGAAAACCTTGGAGGCCCTAAAAAGGGGTTTACAGGCATCCTAGACCCCCTAAAGTCCAGAAAATGTTGGTGGCCCAGAAACAGGGTCAGAGAGCGCTGAATGTCCCAAAAACATGTGTAGCCTGAAAGGGGCATTAACCCGCATCCTAGACCACTGAAATTCCCAAAAATATTTTTTCCACGAAAAATGCATCTTACATCCGTGAACGTTCAGAATATGTTAGCAGCCCAAAAAAGGCATTAAAATGCATCTTAGGCCTGCAAAAATATTGAAAACTTTGGAGGCCCAAAAAAGGGGTTTACAGGCATCCTAGACCCCCTAAAGTCCAGAAAATGATGGTGGCACAAAAACTGCGTCAGAGAGCGCTGAATGTCCCAAAAACATGTGTAGCCTGAAAGGGGCATTAACCCGCATCCTAGACCACTGAAATTCCCAAAAATATTTTTTCCACGAAAAATGCATCTTACATCCGTGAACGTTCAGAATATGTTAGCAGCCCAAAAAAGACCTTAAAATGCATCTTAGGCCTGCAAAAATGTTGAAAACTTTGGAGGCCCAAAAACGGGGTTTACAGGCATCCTAGACCCCCTAAAGTCCAGAAAATTATGGTGGCCCAAAAACTGCGTCAGAGAGTGCTGAATGTCCCAAAAACATTGGCAGCCTGAAAGGGGCATTAACCCGCATCCTAGACCACTGAAATTCCCAAAAATAATTTTTCCACGAAAAATGCATCTTACATCCGTGAACGTTCAGAATATGTTAGCAGCCCAAAAAAGGCCTTAAAATGCATCTTAGGCCTGCAAAAATGTAGAAAACTTTGGAGGCCCAAAAAAAGAGGTTACAGGCATCCTAGACCCCCTAAAGTCCAGAAAATGTTGGTGGCCCAAAAACTGTGTCAGAGAGCTCTGAATGTCCCAAAAACATTTGCAGTCTGAAAGGGGCATTAACCCGCATCCTAGACCACTGAAATTCCCAAAAATAATTTTGGCACAAAAAATGCATCCTACACCCCTAAACGTTAAGAATATGTTAGCAGCCCAAAAAAGGCCTTAAAATGCATTTTAGGCCTGCAAAAATGTTGAAAACTTTGGAGGCCCAAAAAAGGGGTTTACAGGCATCCTAGACCCCCTAAAGTCCAGAAAATGTTGGTGGCCGAGAAACAGGGTCAGAGAGCTCTGAATGTCCCAAAAACACTTGCAGTCTGAAAGGGGCATTAACCCGCATCCTAGACCACTGAAATCCCCAAAAATATTTTTTCCACGAAAAATGCATCTTACATCGGTGAAGGTTCAGAATATGTTAGCAGCTCAAAAAAGGCCTTAAAATGCATCTTAGGCCTGCAAAAATGTAGAAAACTTTGGAGGCCCTAAAAAGGTGTTTACAGGCATCCTAGACCCCCTAAAGTCCAGAAAATGTTGGTGGGTCAAAAACTGAGTCAGAGAGCTCTGAATGTCCCAAAAACACATGAAGCCTGAAAGAGGCATTAACCCGCATCCTAGACGACTGAAATTCCCAAAAATATTTTTTCCACGAAAAATGCATCCTACACCTCTGAAAGTTAAGAATATGTTAGCAGCCCAAAAAAGGCCTTAAAATGCATCTTAGGCCTTCAAAAATGTTGAAAACTTTGGAGGCCGAAAAAAGGCTTTTGCAGGCATCCTAGACCCCCTAAAGTGCAGAAAATAATGGTGGCCCTAAAACTGTGTCAGAGAGCTCTGAATGTCCAAAAACATTGGCAGCCTGAAAGGGGCATTAACCCGCATCCTAGACCACTGAAATTCCCAAAAATAATTTTGGCACAAAAAATGCATCCTACACCCCTAAACGTTAAGAATATGTTAGCAGCCCAAAAAAGGCCTTAAAATGCAATTTAGGCCTGCAAAAATGTTGAAAACTTTGAAGGCCCAAAAAAGGGGTTTACAGGCATCCTAAACCCCCTAAAGTCCAGAAAATTATGGTGGTCCAAAAGGTGCGTCAGAGAGCTCTGAATGTCCCAAAAACATTTGCACCCTGAAAGGGGCATTAACCCGCATCCTACACCCCTGAAATTCCCAAAAATAATTTTGGCACACAAAATGCATCCTACACCCCTGAAAGTTAAGAATATGTTAGCAGCCCAAAAAGGCCTTAAAATGCATCTTAGGCCTGCAAAAATGTTGAAAACTTTGGAGGCCCTAAAAAGAGGTTTACAGGCATCCTAGACCCCCTAATGTCCAGAAAATGTTGGTGGCCCAGAAACAGGGTCAGAGAGCTCTGAATGTCCCAAACACATTTGCAGCCTGAAAGGGGCATTAACCCGCATCCTAGACCACTGAAATTCCCAAAAATATTTTTTCCACGAAAAATGCATCTTACATCAGTGAATGTTCAGAATATGTTAGCAGCCCAAAAAAGACCTTAAAATGCATCTTAGGCTGCAAAAATGTTGAAAACTTTGGAGGCCCAAAAACGGGGTTTACAGGCATCCTAGACCCCCTTAACTCCAGAAAATGATGGTGCCCTAAAACTGTGTCAGAGAGCTCTGAATGTCCAAAAAACATTGGCAGCGTGAGAGGGGCATTAACCCGCATCCTAGACCACTGAAATTCCCAAAAATATTTTTGGCACGTAAAATGCATTCTGCACCCCTGAAAGTTAAGAATATGTTAGCAGCCCAAAAAAGGCCTTAAAATGCATCTTAGGCCTGCAAAAATGTTGAAAACTTTGGAGGCCGAAAATAAGGTTTTACAGGCATCCTAGACCCCCTAAAGTGCAGAAAATAATGGTGGTCCTAAAACTGTGTCAGAGAGCTCTGAATGTCCCAAAAACATTGGCAGCCTGAAAGGGGCATTAACCCGCATCCTAGACCATTTTTTCCACGAAAAATGCATCTTACATCCGTGAACGTTCAGAATATGTTAGCAGCCCAAAAAAGACCTTAAAATGCATCTTAGGCCTGCAAAAATGGTGAAAACTTTGGAGGCCCAAAAACGGGGTTTACAGGCATCCTAGACCCCCTAAAGTCCAGAAAATGATGGTGGCCCAAAAACTGCGTCAGAGAGTGCTGAATGTCCCAAAAACATTGGCAGCCTGAAAGGGGCATTAACCCGCATCCTAGACCACTGAAATTCAAAAAAAATAATTTTTCCACGAAAAATGCATCTTACATCCGTGAACGTTCAGAATATGTTAGCAGCCCAAAAAAGGCCTTAAAATGCATCTTAGGCCTGCAAAAATGTAGAAAACTTTGGAGGCCCAAAAAAAGAGGTTACAGGCATCCTAGACCCCCTAGAGTCCAGAAAATGATGGTGGCCCAAAAACTGTGTCAGAGAGCTCTGAATGTCCCAAAAACATTTGCAGTCTGAAAGGGGCATTAACCCGCATCCTAGACCACTGAAATTCCCAAAAATAATTTTGGCACAAAAAATGCATCCTACACCACTGAAAGTTACGAATATGTTAGCAGCCCAAAAAAGGCCTTAAAATGCATTTTAGGCCTGCAAAAATGTTGAAAACTTTGGAGGCCCAAAAAAGGGGTTTACAGGCATCCTAGACCCCCTAAAGTCCAGAAAATAATGGTGGCCCTAAAACTGTGTCAGAGAGCTCTGAATGTCCAAAAACATTGGCAGCCTGAAAGGGGCATTAACCCGCATCCTAGACCACTGAAATTCCCAAAAATAATTTTGGCACAAAAAATGCATCCTACACCCCTAAACGTTAAGAATATTTTAGCAGCCCAAAAAAGGCCTTAAAATGCAATTTAGGCCTGCAAAAATGTTGAAAACTTTGAAGGCCCAAAAAAGGGGTTTACAGGCATCCTAAACCCCCTAAAGTCCAGAAAATGATGGTGGTCCAAAAGGTGCGTCAGAGAGCTCTGAATGTCCCAAAAACATTTGCACCCTGAAAGGGGCATTAACCCGCATCCTACACCCCTGAAATTCCCAAAAATAATTTTGGCACACAAAATGCATCCTACACCCCTGAAAGTTAAGAATATGTTAGCAGCCCAAAAAGGCCTTAAAATGCATCTTAGGCCTGCAAAAATGTTGAAAACTTTGGAGGCCCTAAAAAGAGGTTTACAGGCATCCCAGACCCCCTAATGTCCAGAAAATGTTGGTAGCCCAGAAACAGGGTCAGAGAGCTCTGAATGTCCCAAACACATTTGCAGCCTGAAAGGAGCATTAACCCGCATCCTAGACCACTGAAATTCCCAAAAATATTTTTTCCACGAAAAATGCATCTTACATCAGTGAATGTTCAGAATATGTTAGCAGCCCAAAAAAGACCTTAAAATGCATCTTAGGCCTGCAAAAATGTTGAAAACTTTGGAGGCCCAAAAACGGGGTTAACAGGCATCCTAGACCCCCTTAACTCCGGAAAATGATGGTGCCCAAATACTGTGTCAGAGAGCTCTGAATGTCCCTAACACATTTGAAGCCTGAAAGGAGCATTAACCCGCATCCTACACCCCTGAAATTCCCAAAAATAATTTTGGCACACAAAATGCATCCTACACCCCTGAAAGTTAAGAATATGTTAGCAGCCCAAAAAGGCCTTAAAATGCATCTTAGGTCTGCAAAAATGTTGAAAACTTTGGAGGCCCTAAAAAGAGGTTTACAGGCATCCTAGACCCCCTAATGTCCAGAAAATGTTGGTAGCCCAGAAACAGGGTCAGAGAGCTCTGAATGTCCCAAACACATTTGCAGCCTGAAAGGAGCATTAACCCGCATCCTAGACGACTGAAATTCCCAAAAATATTTTTGGCACGAAAAATGCATCCGACACCCCTGAAAGTTAAGAATATGTTAGCAGCCCAAAAAAGGCCTTAAAATGCATCTTAGGCCTGCAAAAATGTTGAAAACTGTGGAGGCCAAAAAAAGGGTTTTACAGGCTTCCTAGACCCCCTAAAGTGCAGAAAAAAATGGTGGCCCTAAAACTGTGTCAGAGAGCTCTGAATGTCCAAAAAACATTGGCAGCGTGAGAGGGGCATTAACCCGCATCCTAGACCACTGAAATTCCCAAAAATATTTTTGGCACGTAAAATGCATTCTGCACCCCTGAAAGTTAAGAATATGTTAGCAGCCCAAAAAAGGCCTTAAAATGCATCTTAGGCCTGCAAAAATGTTGAAAACTTTGGAGGCCGAAAATAAGGTTTTACAGGCATCCTAGACCCCCTAAAGTGCAGAAAATAATGGTGGTCCTAAAACTGTGTCAGAGAGCTCTGAATGTCCCAAAAACATTGGCAGCCTGAAAGGGGCATTAACCCGCATCCTAGACCATTTTTTCCACGAAAAATGCATCTTACATCCGTGAACGTTCAGAATATGTTAGCAGCCCAAAAAAGACCTTAAAATGCATCTTAGGCCTGCAAAAATGTTGAAAACTTTGGAGGCCCAAAAACGGGGTTTACAGGCATCCTAGACCCCCTAAAGTCCAGAAAATGATGGTGGCCCAAAAACTGCGTCAGAGAGTGCTGAATGTCCCAAAAACATTGGCAGCCTGAAAGGGGCATTAACCCGCATCCTAGACCACTGAAATTCAAAAAAAATAATTTTTCCACGAAAAATGCATCTTACATCCGTGAACGTTCAGAATATGTTAGCAGCCCAAAAAAGGCCTTAAAATGCATCTTAGGCCTGCAAAAATGTAGAAAACTTTGGAGGCCCAAAAAAAGAGGTTACAGGCATCCTAGACCCCCTAGAGTCCAGAAAATGATGGTGGCCCAAAAACTGTGTCAGAGAGCTCTGAATGTCCCAAAAACATTTGCAGTCTGAAAGGGGCATTAACCCGCATCCTAGACCACTGAAATTCCCAAAAATAATTTTGGCACAAAAAATGCATCCTACACCACTGAAAGTTACGAATATGTTAGCAGCCCAAAAAAGGCCTTAAAATGCATTTTAGGCCTGCAAAAATGTTGAAAACTTTGGAGGCCCAAAAAAGGGGTTTACAGGCATCCTAGACCCCCTAAAGTCCAGAAAATAATGGTGGCCCTAAAACTGTGTCAGAGAGCTCTGAATGTCCAAAAACATTGGCAGCCTGAAAGGGGCATTAACCCGCATCCTAGACCACTGAAATTCCCAAAAATAATTTTGGCACAAAAAATGCATCCTACACCCCTAAACGTTAAGAATATTTTAGCAGCCCAAAAAAGGCCTTAAAATGCAATTTAGGCCTGCAAAAATGTTGAAAACTTTGAAGGCCCAAAAAAGGGGTTTACAGGCATCCTAAACCCCCTAAAGTCCAGAAAATGATGGTGGTCCAAAAGGTGCGTCAGAGAGCTCTGAATGTCCCAAAAACATTTGCACCCTGAAAGGGGCATTAACCCGCATCCTACACCCCTGAAATTCCCAAAAATAATTTTGGCACACAAAATGCATCCTACACCCCTGAAAGTTAAGAATATGTTAGCAGCCCAAAAAGGCCTTAAAATGCATCTTAGGCCTGCAAAAATGTTGAAAACTTTGGAGGCCCTAAAAAGAGGTTTACAGGCATCCCAGACCCCCTAATGTCCAGAAAATGTTGGTAGCCCAGAAACAGGGTCAGAGAGCTCTGAATGTCCCAAACACATTTGCAGCCTGAAAGGAGCATTAACCCGCATCCTAGACCACTGAAATTCCCAAAAATATTTTTTCCACGAAAAATGCATCTTACATCAGTGAATGTTCAGAATATGTTAGCAGCCCAAAAAAGACCTTAAAATGCATCTTAGGCCTGCAAAAATGTTGAAAACTTTGGAGGCCCAAAAACGGGGTTAACAGGCATCCTAGACCCCCTTAACTCCGGAAAATGATGGTGCCCAAATACTGTGTCAGAGAGCTCTGAATGTCCCTAACACATTTGAAGCCTGAAAGGAGCATTAACCCGCATCCTACACCCCTGAAATTCCCAAAAATAATTTTGGCACACAAAATGCATCCTACACCCCTGAAAGTTAAGAATATGTTAGCAGCCCAAAAAGGCCTTAAAATGCATCTTAGGTCTGCAAAAATGTTGAAAACTTTGGAGGCCCTAAAAAGAGGTTTACAGGCATCCTAGACCCCCTAATGTCCAGAAAATGTTGGTAGCCCAGAAACAGGGTCAGAGAGCTCTGAATGTCCCAAACACATTTGCAGCCTGAAAGGAGCATTAACCCGCATCCTAGACGACTGAAATTCCCAAAAATATTTTTGGCACGAAAAATGCATCCGACACCCCTGAAAGTTAAGAATATGTTAGCAGCCCAAAAAAGGCCTTAAAATGCATCTTAGGCCTGCAAAAATGTTGAAAACTTTGGAGGCCAAAAAAAGGGTTTTACATGCATCCTAGACCCCTAAAGTGCAGAAAATAATGGTGGCCCTAAAACTGTGTCAGAGAGCTCTGAATGTCCAAAAAACATTGGCAGCGTGAGAGGGGCATTAACCCGCATCCTAGACCACTGAAATTCTCAAAAATAATTTTGGCACAAAAAATGCATCCTACACCCCTGAAAGTTAAGAATATGTTAGCAGCCCAAAAAAGGCCTTAAAATGCATCTTAGGCCTGCAAAAATGTTGAAAACCTTGGAGGCCCTAAAAAGGGGTTTACAGGCATCCTAGACCCCCTAAAGTCCAGAAAATGTTGGTGGCCCAGAAACAGGGTCAGAGAGCTCTGAATGTCCCTAACGCATTTGCAGCCTAAAAGGGGCATTATCCCGCACCCTAGACCACTGAAATTCCCAAAAATAATTTTTCCACGAAAAATGCATCTTACATCCGTGAACGTTCAGAATGTTAGCAGCCCAAAAAAGGCCTTAAAATGCATCTTAGGCCTGCAAAAATGTAGAAAACTTTGGAGGCCCAAAAAAAGAGGTTACAGGCATCCTAGACCCCCTAAAGTCCAGAAAATGATGGGTGCCCAAAAACTGCGTCAGAGAGCGCTGAATGTCCCAAAAACATGTGTAGCCTGAAAGGGGCATTAACCCGGATCCTAGACCACTGAAATTTCCAAAAATATTTTTTCCACGAAAAATGCATCTTACATCGGTGAATGTTCAGAATATGTTAGCAGCTCAAAAAAGGCCTTAAAATGCATCTTAGGCCTGCAAAAATGTTGAAAACTTTGGAGGCCCAAAAACGGGGTTTACAGGCATCCTAGACCCCCTTAACTCCAGAAAATGATGGTGCCCAAATACTGTGTCAGAGAGCTCTGAATGTCCCTAACACATTTGCAGCCTGAAAGGAGCATTAACTCGCATCCTAGACGACTGAAATTCCCAAAAATATTTTTGGCACGAAAAATGCATCCGACACCCCTGAAAGTTAAGAATATGTTAGCAGCCCAAAAAAGGCCTTGAAATGCAATTTAGGCCTGCAAAAATGTTGAAAACTTTGAAGGCCCAAAAAAGGGGTTTACAGGCATCCTAAACCCCCTAAAGTCCAGAAAATGATGGTGGTCCAAAAGGTGCGTCAGAGAGCTCTGAATGTCCCAAAAACATTTGCACCCTGAAAGGGGCATTAACCCGCATCCTACACCCCTGAAATTCCCAAAAATAATTTTGGCACACAAAATGCATCCTACACCCCTGAAAGTTAAGAATATGTTAGCAGCCCAAAAAGGCCTTAAAATGCATCTTAGGCCTGCAAAAATGTTGAAAACTTTGGAGGCCCTAAAAAGAGGTTTACAGGCATCCTAGACCCCCTAATGTCCAGAAAATGTTGGTGGCCCAGAAACAGGGTCAGAGAGCTCTGAATGTCCCAAACACATTTGCAGCCTGAAAGGGGCATTAACCCGCATCCTAGACCACTGAAATTCCCAAAAATATTTTTTCCACGAAAAATGCATCTTACATCAGTGAATGTTCAGAATATGTTAGCAGCCCAAAAAAGACCTTAAAATGCATCTTAGGCCTGCAAAAATGTTGAAAACTTTGGAGGCCCAAAAACGGGGTTTACAGGCATCCTAGACCCCCTTAACTCCAGAAAATGATGGTGCCCAAATACTGTGTCAGAGAGCTCTGAATGTCCCAAACACATTTGCAGCCTGAAAGGAGCATTAACTCGCATCCTAGACGACTGAAATTCCCAAAAATATTTTTGGCACGAAAAATGCATCCGACACCCCTGAAAGTTAAGAATATGTTAGCAGCCCAAAAAGGCCTTAAAATGCATCTTAGGCCTGCAAAAATGTTGAAAACTTTGGAGGCCAAAAAAAGGGTTTTACAGGCATCCTAGACCCCCTAAAGTGCAGAAAATAATGGTGGCCCTAAAACTGTGTCAGAGAGCTCTGAATGTCCAAAAAACATTGGCAGCGTGAGAGGGGCATTAACCCGCATCCTAGACCACTGAAATTCTCAAAAATAATTTTGGCACAAAAAATGCATCCTACACCCCTGAAAGTTAAGAATATGTTAGCAGCCCAAAAAAGGCCTTAAAATGCATCTTAGGCCTGCAAAAATGTTGAAAACCTTGGAGGCCCTAAAAAGGGGTTTACAGGCATCCTAGACCCCCTAAAGTCCAGAAAATGTTGGTGGCCCAGAAACAGGGTCAGAGAGCGCTGAATGTCCCAAAAACATGTGTAGCCTGAAAGGGGCATTAACCCGCATCCTAGACCACTGAAATTCCCAAAAATATTTTTTCCACGAAAAATGCATCTTACATCCGTGAACGTTCAGAATATGTTAGCAGCCCAAAAAAGGCATTAAAATGCATCTTAGGCCTGCAAAAATATTGAAAACTTTGGAGGCCCAAAAAAGGGGTTTACAGGCATCCTAGACCCCCTAAAGTCCAGAAAATGATGGTGGCACAAAAACTGCGTCAGAGAGCGCTGAATGTCCCAAAAACATGTGTAGCCTGAAAGGGGCATTAACCCGCATCCTAGACCACTGAAATTCCCAAAAATATTTTTTCCACGAAAAATGCATCTTACATCTGTGAACGTTCAGAATATGTTAGCAGCCCAAAAAAGACCTTAAAATGCATCTTAGGCCTGCAAAAATGTTGAAAACTTTGGAGGCCCAAAAACGGGGTTTACAGGCATCCTAGACCCCCTAAAGTCCAGAAAATTATGGTGGCCCAAAAACTGCGTCAGAGAGTGCTGAATGTCCCAAAAACATTGGCAGCCTGAAAGGGGCATTAACCCGCATCCTAGACCACTGAAATTCCCAAAAATAATTTTTCCACGAAAAATGCATCTTACATCCGTGAACGTTCAGAATATGTTAGCAGCCCAAAAAAGGCCTTAAAATGCATCTTAGGCCTGCAAAAATGTAGAAAACTTTGGAGTCCCAAAAAAAGAGGTTACAGGCATCCTAGACCCCCTAAAGTCCAGAAAATGTTGGTGGCCCAAAAACTGTGTCAGAGAGCTCTGAATGTCCCAAAAACATTTGCAGTCTGAAAGGGGCATTAACCCGCATCCTAGACCACTGAAATTCCCAAAAATAATTTTGGCACAAAAAATGCATCCTACACCACTGAAAGTTACGAATATGTTAGCAGCCCAAAAAAGGCCTTAAAATGCATTTTAGGCCTGCAAAAATGTTGAAAACTTTGGAGGCCCAAAAAAGGGGTTTACAGGCATCCTAGACCCCCTAAAGTCCAGAAAATGTTGGTGGCCGAGAAACAGGGTCAGAGAGCTCTGAATGTCCCAAACACATTTGCAGCCTGAAAGGAGCATTAACTCGCATCCTAGACGACTGAAATTCCCAAAAATATTTTTGGCACGAAAAATGCATCCGACACCCCTGAAAGTTAAGAATATGTTAGCAGCCCAAAAAGGCCTTAAAATGCATCTTAGGCCTGCAAAAATGTTGAAAACTTTGGAGGCCAAAAAAAGGGTTTTACAGGCATCCTAGACCCCCTAAAGTGCAGAAAATAATGGTGGCCCTAAAACTGTGTCAGAGAGCTCTGAATGTCCAAAAAACATTGGCAGCGTGAGAGGGGCATTAACCCGCATCCTAGACCACTGAAATTCTCAAAAATAATTTTGGCACAAAAAATGCATCCTACACCCCTGAAAGTTAAGAATATGTTAGCAGCCCAAAAAAGGCCTTAAAATGCATCTTAGGCCTGCAAAAATGTTGAAAACCTTGGAGGCCCTAAAAAGGGGTTTACAGGCATCCTAGACCCCCTAAAGTCCAGAAAATGTTGGTGGCCCAGAAACAGGGTCAGAGAGCGCTGAATGTCCCAAAAACATGTGTAGCCTGAAAGGGGCATTAACCCGCATCCTAGACCACTGAAATTCCCAAAAATATTTTTTCCACGAAAAATGCATCTTACATCCGTGAACGTTCAGAATATGTTAGCAGCCCAAAAAAGGCATTAAAATGCATCTTAGGCCTGCAAAAATATTGAAAACTTTGGAGGCCCAAAAAAGGGGTTTACAGGCATCCTAGACCCCCTAAAGTCCAGAAAATGATGGTGGCACAAAAACTGCGTCAGAGAGCGCTGAATGTCCCAAAAACATGTGTAGCCTGAAAGGGGCATTAACCCGCATCCTAGACCACTGAAATTCCCAAAAATATTTTTTCCACGAAAAATGCATCTTACATCTGTGAACGTTCAGAATATGTTAGCAGCCCAAAAAAGACCTTAAAATGCATCTTAGGCCTGCAAAAATGTTGAAAACTTTGGAGGCCCAAAAACGGGGTTTACAGGCATCCTAGACCCCCTAAAGTCCAGAAAATTATGGTGGCCCAAAAACTGCGTCAGAGAGTGCTGAATGTCCCAAAAACATTGGCAGCCTGAAAGGGGCATTAACCCGCATCCTAGACCACTGAAATTCCCAAAAATAATTTTTCCACGAAAAATGCATCTTACATCCGTGAACGTTCAGAATATGTTAGCAGCCCAAAAAAGGCCTTAAAATGCATCTTAGGCCTGCAAAAATGTAGAAAACTTTGGAGGCCCAAAAAAAGAGGTTACAGGCATCCTAGACCCCCTAAAGTCCAGAAAATGTTGGTGGCCCAAAAACTGTGTCAGAGAGCTCTGAATGTCCCAAAAACATTTGCAGTCTGAAAGGGGCATTAACCCGCATCCTAGACCACTGAAATTCCCAAAAATAATTTTGGCACAAAAAATGCATCCTACACCACTGAAAGTTACGAATATGTTAGCAGCCCAAAAAAGGCCTTAAAATGCATTTTAGGCCTGCAAAAATGTTGAAAACTTTGGAGGCCCAAAAAAGGGGTTTACAGGCATCCTAGACCCCCTAAAGTCCAGAAAATGTTGGTGGCCGAGAAACAGGGTCAGAGAGCTCTGAATGTCCCAAAAACACTTGCAGTCTGAAAGGGGCATTAACCCGCATCCTAGACCACTGAAATCCCCAAAAATATTTTTTCCACGAAAAATGCATCTTACATCGGTGAAGGTTCAGAATATGTTAGCAGCTCAAAAAAGGCCTTAAAATGCATCTTAGGCCTGCAAAAATGTAGAAAACTTTGGAGGCCCTAAAAAGGTGTTTACAGGCATCCTAGACCCCCTAAAGTCCAGAAAATGTTGGTGGGTCAAAAACTGAGTCAGAGAGCTCTGAATGTCCCAAAAACACATGAAGCCTGAAAGAGGCATTAACCCGCATCCTAGACGACTGAAATTCCCAAAAATATTTTTTCCACGAAAAATGCATCCTACACCTCTGAAAGTTAAGAATATGTTAGCAGCCCAAAAAAGGCCTTAAAATGCATCTTAGGCCTTCAAAAATGTTGAAAACTTTGGAGGCCGAAAAAAGGGTTTTGCAGGCATCCTAGACCCCCTAAAGTGCAGAAAATAATGGTGGCCCTAAAACTGTGTCAGAGAGCTCTGAATGTCCAAAAACATTGGCAGCCTGAAAGGGGCATTAACCCGCATCCTAGACCACTGAAATTCCCAAAAATAATGTTGGCACAAAAAATGCATCCTACACCCCTAAACGTTAAGAATATGTTAGCAGCCCAAAAAAGGCCTTAAAATGCAATTTAGGCCTGCAAAAATGTTGAAAACTTTGAAGGCCCAAAAAAGGGGTTTACAGGCATCCTAAACCCCCTAAAGTCCAGAAAATGATGGTGGTCCAAAAGGTGCGTCAGAGAGCTCTGAATGTCCCAAAAACATTTGCACCCTGAAAGGGGCATTAACCCGCATCCTACACCCCTGAAATTCCCAAAAATAATTTTGGCACACAAAATGCATCCTACACCCCTGAAAGTTAAGAATATGTTAGCAGCCCAAAAAGGCCTTAAAATGCATCTTAGGCCTGCAAAAATGTTGAAAACTTTGGAGGCCCTAAAAAGAGGTTTACAGGCATCCTAGACCCCCTAATGTCCAGAAAATGTTGGTGGCCCAGAAACAGGGTCAGAGAGCTCTGAATGTCCCAAACACATTTGCAGCCTGAAAGGGGCATTAACCCGCATCCTAGACCACTGAAATTCCCAAAAATATTTTTTCCACGAAAAATGCATCTTACATCAGTGAATGTTCAGAATATGTTAGCAGCCCAAAAAAGACCTTAAAATGCATCTTAGGCTGCAAAAATGTTGAAAACTTTGGAGGCCCAAAAACGGGGTTTACAGGCATCCTAGACCCCCTTAACTCCAGAAAATGATGGTGCCCAAATACTGTGTCAGAGAGCTCTGAATGTCCCTAACACATTTGCAGCCTGAAAGGAGCATTAACCCGCATCCTAGACGACTGAAATTCCCAAAAATATTTTTGGCACGAAAAATGCATCCGACACCCCTGAAAGTTAAGAATATGTTAGCAGCCCAAAAAAGGCCTTAAAATGCATCTTAGGCCTGCAAAAATGTTGAAAACTTTGGAGGCCAAAAAAAGGGTTTTACAGGCTTCCTAGACCCCCTAAAGTGCAGAAAAAAATGGTGGCCCTAAAACTGTGTCAGAGAGCTCTGAATGTCCAAAAAACATTGGCAGCGTGAGAGGGGCATTAACCCGCATCCTAGACCACTGAAATTCCCAAAAATATTTTTGGCACGTAAAATGCATTCTGCACCCCTGAAAGTTAAGAATATGTTAGCAGCCCAAAAAAGGCCTTAAAATGCATTTTAGGCCTGCAAAAATGTTGAAAACTTTGGAGGCCGAAAATAAGGTTTTACAGGCATCCTAGACCCCCTAAAGTGCAGAAAATAATGGTGGTCCTAAAACTGTGTCAGAGAGCTCTGAATGTCCCAAAAACATTGGCAGCCTGAAAGGGGCATTAACCCGCATCCTAGACCATTTTTTCCACGAAAAATGCATCTTACATCCGTGAACGTTCAGAATATGTTAGCAGCCCAAAAAAGACCTTAAAATGCATCTTAGGCCTGCAAAAATGTTGAAAACTTTGGAGGCCCAAAAACGGGGTTTACAGGCATCCTAGACCCCCTAAAGTCCAGAAAATGATGGTGGCCCAAAAACTGCGTCAGAGAGTGCTGAATGTCCCAAAAACATTGGCAGCCTGAAAGGGGCATTAACCCGCATCCTAGACCACTGAAATTCAAAAAAAATAATTTTTCCACGAAAAATGCATCTTACATCCGTGAACGTTCAGAATATGTTAGCAGCCCAAAAAAGGCCTTAAAATGCATCTTAGGCCTGCAAAAATGTAGAAAACTTTGGAGGCCCAAAAAAAGAGGTTACAGGCATCCTAGACCCCCTAGAGTCCAGAAAATGATGGTGGCCCAAAAACTGTGTCAGAGAGCTCTGAATGTCCCAAAAACATTTGCAGTCTGAAAGGGGCATTAACCCGCATCCTAGACCACTGAAATTCCCAAAAATAATTTTGGCACAAAAAATGCATCCTACACCACTGAAAGTTACGAATATGTTAGCAGCCCAAAAAAGGCCTTAAAATGCATTTTAGGCCTGCAAAAATGTTGAAAACTTTGGAGGCCCAAAAAAGGGGTTTACAGGCATCCTAGACCCCCTAAAGTCCAGAAAATGATGGTGGCCCAAAAACTGTGTCAGAGAGCTCTGAATGTCCCAAAAACATTTGCAGTCTGAAAGGGGCATTAACCCGCATCCTAGACCACTGAAATTCCCAAAAATAATTTGGCACAAAAAATGCATCCTACACCCCTAAACGTTAAGAATATGTTAGCAGCCCAAAAAAGGCCTTAAAATGCAATTTAGGCCTGCGAAAATGTTGAAAACTTTGAAGGCCCAAAAAAGGGGTTTACAGGCATCCTAAACCACCTAAAGTCCAGAAAATGATGGTGGTCCAAAAGGTGCGTCAGAGAGCTCTGAATGTCCCAAAAACATTTGCACCCTATAAGGGGCATTAACCCGCATCCTACACCGCTGAAATTCCCAAAAATAATTTTGGCACACAAAATGCATCCTACACCCCTGAAAGTTAAGAATATGTTAGCAGCCCAAAAAGGCCTTAAAATGTATCTTAGGCCTGCAAAAATGTTGAAAACTTTGGAGGCCCTAAAAAGAGGTTTAGAGGCATCCTAGACCCCCTAATGTCCAGAAAATGTTGGTGGCCCAGAAACAGGGTCAGAGAGCTCTGAATGTCCCAAACACATTTGCAGCCTGAAAGGGGCATTAACCCGCATCCTAGACCACTAAAATTCCCAAAAATATTTTTTCCACGAAAAATGCATCTTGCATCAGTGAATGTTCAGAATATGTTAGCAGCCCAAAAAAGACCTTAAAATGCATCTTAGGCCTGCAAAAATGTTGAAAACTTTGGAGGCCCAAAAACGGGGTTAACAGGCATCCTAGACCCCCTTAACTCCAGAAAATGATGGTGCCCAAATACTGTGTCAGAGAGCTCTGAATGTCCCTAACACATTTGAAGCCTGAAAGGAGCATTAACCCGCATCCTAGACGACTGAAATTCCCAAAAATATTTTTGGCACGAAAAATGCATCCGACACCCCTGAAAGTTAAGAATATGTTAGCAGCCCAAAAAAGGCCTTAAAATGCATCTTAGGCCTGCAAAAATGTTGAAAACTTTGGAGGCCAAAAAAAGGGTTTTACAGGCATCCTAGACCCCTAAAGTGCAGAAAATAATGGTGGCCCTAAAACTGTGTCAGAGAGCTCTGAATGTCCAAAAAACATTGGCAGCATGAGAGGGGCATTAACCCGCATCCTAGACCACTGAAATTCTCAAAAATAATTTTGGCACAAAAAATGCATCCTACACCCCTGAAAGTTAAGAATATGTTAGCACCCCAAAAAAGGCCTTAAAATGCATCTTAGGCCTGCAAAAATGTTGAAAACCTTGGAGGCCCTAAAAAGGTGTTTACAGGCATCCTAGACCCCCTAAAGTCCAGAAAATCTTGGTGGCCCAGAAACAGGGTCAGAGAGCTCTGAATGTCCCTAACGCATTTGCAGCCTAAAAGGGGCATTAACCCGCACCCTAGACCACTGAAATTCCCAAAAATAATTTTTCCACGAAAAATGCATCTTACATCCGTGAACGTTCAGAATGTTAGCAGCCCAAAAAAGGCCTTAAAATGCATCTTAGGCCTGCAAAAATGTAGAAAACTTTGGAGGCCCAAAAAAAGAGGTTACAGGCATCCTAGACCCCCTAAAGTCCAGAAAATGATGGTGGCCCAAAAACTGCGTCAGAGAGCGCTGAATGTCCCAAAAACATGTGTAGCCTGAAAGGGGCATTAACCCGGATCCTAGACCACTGAAATTTCCAAAAATATTTTTTCCACGAAAAATGCATCTTACATCGGTGAATGTTCAGAATATGTTAGCAGCTCAAAAAAGGCCTTAAAATGCATCTTAGGCCTTCAAAAATGTTGAAAACTTTGGAGGCCGAAAAAAGGGTTTTGCAGGCATCCTAGACCCCCTAAAGTGCAGAAAATAATGGTGGCCCTAAAACTGTGTCAGAGAGCTCTGAATGTCCCAAAAACATTGGCAGCCTGAAAGGGGCATTAACCCGCATCCTAGACCACTGAAATTCCCAAAAATAATTTTGGCACAAAAAATGCATCCTACACCCCTAAACGTTAAGAATATGTTAGCAGCCCAAAAAAGGCCTTAAAATGCAATTTAGGCCTGCAAAAATGTTGAAAACTTTGAAGGCCCAAAAAAGGGGTTTACAGGCATCCTAAACCCCCTAAAGTCCAGAAAATGATGGTGGTCCAAAAGGTGCGTCAGAGAGCTCTGAATGTCCCAAAAACATTTGCACCCTGAAAGGGGCATTAACCCGCATCGTACACCTCTGAAATTCCCAAAAATAATTTTGGCACACAAAATGCATCCTACACCCCTGAAAGTTAAGAATATGTTAGCAGCCCAAAAAGGCCTTAAAATGCATCTTAGGCCTGCAAAAATGTTGAAAACTTTGGAGGCCCTAAAAAGAGGTTTACAGGCATCCTAGACCCCCTAATGTCCAGAAAATGTTGGTGGCCCAGAAACAGGGTCAGAGAGCTCTGAATGTCCCAAACACATTTGCAGCCTGAAAGGGGCATTAACCCGCATCCTAGACCACTGAAATTCCCAAAAATATTTTTTCCACGAAAAATGCATCTTACATCAGTGAATGTTCAGAATATGTTAGCAGCCCAAAAAAGACCTTAAAATGCATCTTAGGCCTGCAAAAATGTTGAAAACTTTGGAGACCCAAAAATGGGGTTTACAGGCATCCTAGACCCCCTTAACTCCAGAAAATGATGGTGCCCAAATACTGTGTCAGAGAGCTCTGAATGTCCCTAACACATTTGCAGCCTGAAAGGAGCATTAACCCGCATCCTAGACGACTGAAATTCCCAAAAATATTTTTGGCACGAAAAATGCATCCGACACCCCTGAAAGTTAAGAATATGTTAGCAGCCCAAAAAAGGCCTTAAAATGCATTTTAGGCCTGCAAAAATGTTGAAAACTTTGGAGGCCAAAAAAAGGGTTTTACAGGCATCCTAGACCCCCTAAAGTGCAGAAAATAATGGTGGCCCTAAAACTATGTCAGAGAGCTCTGAATGTCCAAAAAACATTGGCAGCGTGAGAGGGGCATTAACCCGCATCCTAGACCACTGAAATTCTCAAAAATAATTTTGGCACAAAAAATGCATCCTACACCCCTGAAAGTTAAGAATATGTTAGCAGCCCAAAAAAGGCCTTAAAATGCATCTTAGGCCTGCAAAGATGTTGAAAACCTTGGAGGCCCTAAGAAGGGGTTTACAGGCATCCTAGACCCCCTAAAGTCCAGAAAATGTTGGTGGCCCAGAAACAGGGTCAGAGAGCGCTGAATGTCCCAAAAACACGTGTAGCCTGAAAGGGGCATTAACCCGCATCCTAGACCACTGAAATTCCCTAAAATATTTTTTCCACGAAAAATGCATCTTACATCCGTGAACGTTCAGAATATGTTAGCAGCCCAAAAAAGGCATTAAAATGCAACTTAGGCCTGCAAAAATGTTGAAAACATTGAAGGCCCAAAAAAGGGGTTTACAGGCATCCTAGACCCCCTTAACTCCAGAAAATGATGGTGCCCAAATACTGTGTCAGAGAGCTCTGAATGTCCCAAAAACATTGGCAGCCTGAAAGGGGCATTAACCCGCATCCTAGACCACTGAAATTCCCAAAAATTATTTTGGCACAAAAAATGCATCCTACACCCCTGAAAGTTAAGAATATGTTAGCAGCCCAAAAAAGGCCTTAAAATGCAACTTAGGCCTGCAAAAATGTTGAAAACATTGAAGGCCCAAAAAAGGGGTTTACAGGCATCCTAGACCCCCTAAAGTCCAGAAAATGATGTTGGCCCAAAAGGTGAGTCAGAGAGCTCTGAATGTCCCAAAAACATTTGCATCCTGAAAGGGGCATTAACAGGCATCCTAGACCACTGAAATTCCCAAATATAATTTTGGTACAAAAAATGCATCCTACACACCTGAAAGTTAAGAATATGTTAGCAGCCCAAAAAAGGCCTTAAAATGCATCTTAGGCCTGCAAAAATGTTGAAAACCTTGGAGGCCCTAAAAAGGGGTTTACAGGCATCCTAGACCCCCTAAAGTGCAGAAAATGTTGGTGGCCCAGAAACAGGGTCAGAGAGCTCTGAATGTCCCAAAAACATCTGCAGCCTGAAAGGGGCATTAACCCGCATCCTAGACCACTGAAATTCCCAAAAATATTTTTCCACGAAAAATGCATCTTACATCCGTGAACGTTCAGAATATGTTAGCAGCCCAAAAAAGGCATTAAAATGCATCTTAGGCCTGCAAAAATATTGAAAACTTTGGAGGCCCAAAAAAGGGGTTTACAGGCATCCTAGACCCCCTAAAGTCCAGAAAATGATGGTGGCACAAAAACTGCGTCAGAGAGCGCTGAATGTCCCAAAAACATGTGTAGCCTGAAAGGGGCATTAACCCGCATCCTAGACCACTGAAATTCCCAAAAATATTTTTTCCACGAAAAATGCATCTTACATCCGTGAACGTTCAGAATATGTTAGCAGCCCAAAAAAGACCTTAAAATGCATCTTAGGCCTGCAAAAATGTTGAAAACTTTGGAGGCCCAAAAACGGGGTTTACAGGCATCCTAGACCCCCTAAAGTCCAGAAAATGATGGAGGCCCAAAAACTGCGTCAGAGAGTGCTGAATGTCCCAAAAACATTGGCAGCCTGAAAGGGGCATTAACCTGCATCCTAGACCACTGAAATTCCCAAAAATAATTTTTCCACGAAAAATGCATCTTACATCCGTGAACGTTCAGAATATGTTAGCAGCTCAAAAAAGGCCTTAAAATGCATCTTAGGCCTGCAAAAATGTAGAAAACTTTGGAGGCCCTAAAAAGGTGTTTACAGGCATCCTAGACCCCCTTAACTCCAGAAAATGATGGTGCCCAAATACTGTGTCAGAGAGCTCTGAATGTCCCTAACACATTTGCAGCCTGAAAGGAGCATTAACCCGCATCCTAGACGACTGAAATTCCCAAAAATATTTTTGGCACGAAAAATGCATCCGACAACCCTGAAAGTTAAGAATATGTTAGCAGCCCAAAAAAGGCCTTAAAATGCATCTTAGGCCTGCAAAAATGTTGAAAACTTTGGAGGCCAAAAAAAGGGTTTTACAGGCATCCTAGACCCCCTAAAGTGCAGAAAGTAATGGTGGCCCTAAAACTGTGTCAGAGAGCTCTGAATGTCCAAAAAACATTGGCAGCGTGAGAGGGGCATTAACCCGCATCCTAGACCACTGAAATTCTCAAAAATAATTTTGGCACAAAAAATGCATCCTACACCCCTGAAAGTTAAGAATATGTTAGCAGCCCAAAAAAGGCCTTAAAATGCATCTTAGGCCTGCAAAAATGTTGAAAACCTTGGAGGCCCTAAAAAGGGGTTTACAGGCATCCTAGACCCCCTAAAGTCCAGAAAATGTTGGTGGCCCAGAAACAGGGTCAGAGAGCGCTGAATGTCCCAAAAACACGTGTAGCCTGAAAGGGGCATTAACCCGCATCCTAGACCACTGAAATTCCCTAAAATATTTTTTCCACGAAAAATGCATCTTACATCCGTGAAGGTTCAGAATATGTTAGCAGCCCAAAAAAGGCATTAAAATGCATCTTAGGCCTGCAAAAATATTGAAAACTTTGGAGGCCCAAAAACGGGGTTTACAGGCATCCTAGACCCCCTTAACTCCAGAAAATGATGGTGCCCAAATACTGTGTCAGAGAGCTCTGAATGTCCCAAAAACATTGGCAGCCTGAAAGGGGCATTAACCCGCATCCTAGACCACTGAAATTCCCAAAAATTATTTTGGCACAAAAAATGCATCCTACACCCCTGAAAGTTAAGAATATGTTAGCAGCCCAAAAAAGGCCTTAAAATGCAACTTAGGCCTGCAAAAATGTTGAAAACATTGAAGGCCCAAAAAAGGGGTTTACAGGCATCCTAGACCCCCTAAAGTCCAGAAAATGATGTTGGCCCAAAAGGTGAGTCAGAGAGCTCTGAATGTCCCAAAAACATTTGCATCCTGAAAGGGGCATTAACAGGCATCCTAGACCACTGAAATTCCCAAATATAAATTTGGTACAAAAAATGCATCCTACACACCTGAAAGTTAAGAATATGTTAGCAGCCCAAAAAAGGCCTTAAAATGCATCTTAGGCCTGCAAAAATGTTGAAAACCTTGGAGGCCCTAAAAAGGGGTTTACAGGCATCCTAGACCCCCTAAAGTCCAGAAAATGTTGGTGGCCCAGAAACAGGGTCAGAGAGCTCTGAATGTCCCAAAAACATTTGCATCCTGAAATGGGCATTAACAGGCATCCTAGACCACTGAAATTCCCAAATATAATTTTGGTACAAAAAATGCATCCTACACACCTGAAAGTTAAGAATATGTTAGCAGCCCAAAAAAGGCCTTAAAATGCATCTTAGGCCTGCAAAAATGTTGAAAACCTTGGAGGCCCTAAAAAGGGGTTTACAGGCATCCTAGACCCCCTAAAGTCCAGAAAATGTTGGGGCCCAGAAACAGGGTCAGAGAGCTCTGAATGTCCCAAAAACATTTGCAGCCTGAAAGGGGCATTAACCCGCATCCTAGACCACTGAAATTCCCTAAAATATTTTTCCACGAAAAATGCATCTTACATCCGTGAACGTTCAGAATATGTTAGCAGCCCAAAAAAGACCTTAAAATGCATCTTAGGCCTGCAAAAATGTTGAAAACTTCGGAGGCCCAAAAACGGGGTTTACAGGCATCCTAGACCCCTAAAGTCCAGAAAATGTTGGTGGCCCAGAACCAGGGTCAGAAAGCTCTGAATGTCCCAAAAACATTTGCAGCCTGAAAGGGGCAATAACCCGCATCCTAGACCACTGAAATTCCCAAAAATAATTTTGGCCCACAAAATGCATCCTACACCCCTGAAAGTTAAGAATATGTTAGCAGCCCAAAAAAGGCCTTAAAATGCATTTTAGGCCTGCAAAAATGTTGAAAACTTTGGAGGCCCTAAAAAGGGGTTTACAGGCATCCTAGACCCCTAAAGTCCAGAAAATGTTGGTGGCCCAGAACCAGGGTCAGAAAGCTCTGAATGTCCCAAAAACATTTGCAGCCTAAAAGGGGCAATAACCCGCATCCTAGACCACTGAAATTCCCAAAAATATTTTTGGCACGAAAAATGCATCCTACACCCCTGAAAGTTAAGAATATGTTAGCAGCCCAAAAAAGGCCTTAAAATGCATCTTAGGCCTGCAAAAATGTTGAAAACTTTGGAGGCCGAAAAAAAGGTTTTACAGGCATCCTAGACCCCCTAAAGTGCAGAAAATAATGGTGGTCCTAAAACTGTGTCAGAGAGCTCTGAATGTCCCAAAAACATTGGCAGCCTGAAAGGGGCATTAACCCGCATCCTAGACCACTGAAATTCCCAAAATTTATTTTGGCACAAAAAATGCATCCTACACCCCTGAAAGTTAAGAATATGTTAGCAGCCCAAAAAAGGCCTTAAAATGCAACTTAGGCCTGCAAAAATGTTGAAAACATTGAAGGCCCAAAAAAGGGGTTTACAGGCATCCTAGACCCCCTAAAGTCCAGAAAATGATGTTGGCCCAAAAGGTGAGTCAGAGAGCTCTGAATGTCCCAAAAACATTTGCATCCTGAAAGGGGCATTAACAGGCATCCTAGACCACTGAAATTCCCAAATATAATTTTGGTACAAAAAATGCATCCTACACACCTGAAAGTTAAGAATATGTTAGCAGCCCAAAAAAGGCCTTAAAATGCATCTTAGGCCTGCAAAAATGTTGAAAACCTTGGAGGCCCTAAAAAGGGGTTTACAGGCATCCTAGACCCCCTAAAGTCCAGAAAATGTTGGTGGCCCAGAAACAGGGTCAGAGAGCTCTGAATGTCCCAAAAACATTTGCAGCCTGAAAGGGGCATTAACCCGCATCCTAGACCACTGAAATTCCCAAAAATATTTTTCCACGAAAAATGCATCTTACATCCGTGAACGTTCAGAATATGTTAGCAGCCCAAAAAAGGCATTAAAATGCATCTTAGGCCTACAAAAATATTGAAAACTTTGGAGGCCCAAAAAAGGGGTTTACAGGCATCCTAGTCCCCCTAAAGTCCAGAAAATGATGGTGGCACAAAAACTGCGTCAGAGAGCGCTGAATGTCCCAAAAACATGTGTAGCCTGAAAGGGGCATTAACCCGCATCCTAGACCACTGAAATTCCCAAAAATAATTTTGGCCCACAAAATGCATCCTACACCCCTGAAAGTTAAGAATATGTTAGCAGCCCAAAAAAGGCCTTAAAATGCATTTTAGGCCTGCAAAAATGTTGAAAACTTTGGAGGCCCTAAAAAGGGGTTTACAGGCATCCTAGACCCCTAAAGTCCAGAAAATGTTGGTGGCCCAGAACCAGGGTCAGAAAGCTCTGAATGTCCCAAAAACATTTGCAGCCTAAAAGGGGCAATAACCCGCATCCTAGACCACTGAAATTCCCAAAAATATTTTTGGCACGAAAAATGCATCCTACACCCCTGAAAGTTAAGAATATGTTAGCAGCCCAAAAAAGGCCTTAAAATGCATCTTAGGCCTGCAAAAATGTTGAAAACTTTGGAGGCCGAAAAAAAGGTTTTACAGGCATCCTAGACCCCCTAAAGTGCAGAAAATAATGGTGGTCCTAAAACTGTGTCAGAGAGCTCTGAATGTCCCAAAAACATTGGCAGCCTGAAAGGGGCATTAACCCGCATCCTAGACCACAGAAATTCCCAAAATTTATTTTGGCACAAAAAATGCATCCTACACCCCTGAAAGTTAAGAATATGTTAGCAGCCCAAAAAAGGCCTTAAAATGCAACTTAGGCCTGCAAAAATGTTGAAAACATTGAAGGCCCAAAAAAGGGGTTTACAGGCATCCTAGACCCCCTAAAGTCCAGAAAATGATGTTGGCCCAAAAGGTGAGTCAGAGAGCTCTGAATGTCCCAAAAACATTTGCATCCTGAAAGGGGCATTAACAGGCATCCTAGACCACTGAAATTCCCAAATATAATTTTGGTACAAAAAATGCATCCTACACACCTGAAAGTTAAGAATATGTTAGCAGCCCAAAAAAGCCCTTAAAATGCATCTTAGGCCTGCAAAAATGTTGAAAACCTTGGAGGCCCTAAAAAGGGGTTTACAGGCATCCTAGACCCCCTAAAGTCCAGAAAATGTTGGTGGCCCAGAAACAGGGTCAGAGAGCTCTGAATGTCCCAAAAACATTTGCAGCCTGAAAGGGGCATTAACCCGCATCCTAGACCACTGAAATTCCCAAAAATATTTTTCCACGAAAAATGCATCTTACATCCGTGAACGTTCAGAATATGTTAGCAGCCCAAAAAAGGCATTAAAATGCATCTTAGGCCTACAAAAATATTGAAAACTTTGGAGGCCCAAAAAAGGGGTTTACAGGCATCCTAGTCCCCCTAAAGTCCAGAAAATGATGGTGGCACAAAAACTGCGTCAGAGAGCGCTGAATGTCCCAAAAACATGTGTAGCCTGAAAGGGGCATTAACCCGCATCCTAGACCACTGAAATTCCCAAAAATATTTTTTCCACGAAAAATGCATCTTACATCCGTGAACGTTCAGAATATGTTAGCAGCCCAAAAAAGACCTTAAAATGCATCTTAGGCCTGCAAAAATGTTGAAAACTTTGGAGGCCCAAAAACGGGGTTTACAGGCATCCTAGACCCCCTAAAGTCCAGAAAAAGATGGTGGCCCAAAAACTGCGTCAGAGAGTGCTGAATGTCCCAAAAACATTGGCAGCCTGAAAGGGGCATTAACAGGCATCCTAGACCACTGAAATTCCCAAATATAATTTTGGCACAAAAAATGCATCCTACACCCCTGAAAGTTAAGAATATGTTAGCAGCCCAAAAAAGGCCTTAAAATGCATCTTAGGCCTGCAAAAATGTTGAAAACCTTGGAGGCCCTAAAAAGGGGTTTACAGGCATCCTAGACCCCCTAAAGTCCAGAAAATGTTGGTGGCCCAGAAACAGGGTCAGAGAGCGCTGAATGTCCCAAAAACATGTGTAGCCTGAAAGGGGCATTAACCCGCATCCTAGACCACTGAAATTCGCAAAAATATTTTTCCACGAAAAATGCATCTTACATCCGTGAATGTTCAGAATATGTTAGCAGCCCAAAAAAGGCATTAAAATGCATCTTAGGCCTGCAAAAATATTGAAAACCTTGGAGGCCCAAAAAAGGGGTTTACAGGCATCCTAGACCCCCTAAAGTCCAGAAAATGATGGTGGCACAAAAACTGCGTCAGAGAGCGCTGAATGTCCCAAATACATGTGTAGCCTGAAAGGGGCATTAACCCGCATCCTAGACCACTGAAATTCCCAAAAATATTTTTTCCACGAAAAATGCATCTTACATCCGTGAACGTTCAGAATATGTTAGCAGCCCAAAAAAGACCTTAAAATGCATCTTAGGCCTGCAAAAATGTTGAAAACTTTGGAGGCCCAAAAACGGGGTTTACAGGCATCCTAGACCCCCTAAAGTCCAGAAAATTATGGTGGCCCAAAAACTGCGTCAGAGAGTGCTGAATGTCCCAAAAACATTGGCAGCCTGAAAGGGGCATTAACCCACATCCTAGACCACTGAAATTCCCAAAAATAATTTTTCCACGAAAAATGCATCTTACATCCGTGAACGTTCAGAATATGTTAGCAGCCCAAAAAAGGCCTTAAAATGCATCTTAGGCCTGCAAAAATGTAGAAAAATTTGGAGGCCCAAAAAAAGAGGTTACAGGCATCCTAGACCCCCTAAAGTCCAGAAAATGTTGGTGGCCCAAAAACTGTGTCAGAGAGCTCTGAATGTCCCAAAAACATTTGCAGTCTGAAAGGGGCATTAACCCGCATCCTAGACCACTGAAATTCCCAAAAATAATTTTGGCACAAAAAATGCATCCTACACCACTGAAAGTTACGAATATGTTAGCAGCCCAAAAAAGGCCTTAAAATGCATTTTAGGCCTGCAAAAATGTTGAAAACTTTGGAGGCCCAAAAAAGGGGTTTACAGGCATCCTAGACCCCCTAAAGTCCAGAAAATGTTGGTGGCCGAGAAACAGGGTCAGAGAGCTCTGAATGTCCCAAAAACACTTGCAGTCTGAAAGGGGCATTAACCCGCATCCTAGACCACTGAAATCCCCAAAAATATTTTTTCCACGAAAAATGCATCTTACATCGGTGAAGGTTCAGAATATGTTAGCAGCTCAAAAAAGGCCTTAAAATGCATCTTAGGCCTGCAAAAATGTAGAAAACTTTGGAGGCCCTAAAAAGGTGTTTACAGGCATCCTAGACCCCCTAAAGTCCAGAAAATGTTGGTGGGTCAAAAACTGAGTCAGAGAGCTCTGAATGTCCCAAAAACACATGAAGCCTGAAAGAGGCATTAACCCGCATCCTAGACGACTGAAATTCCCAAAAATATTTTTTCCACGAAAAATGCATCCTACACCTCTGAAAGTTAAGAATATGTTAGCAGCCCAAAAAAGGCCTTAAAATGCATCTTAGGCCTTCAAAAATGTTGAAAACTTTGGAGGCCGAAAAAAGGGTTTTGCAGGCATCCTAGACCCCCTAAAGTGCAGAAAATAATGGTGGCCCTAAAACTGTGTCAGAGAGCTCTGAATGACCCAAAAACATTGGCAGCCTGAAAGGGGCATTAACCCGCATCCTAGACCACTGAAATTCCCAAAAATAATTTTGGCACAAAAAATGCATCCTACACCCCTAAACGTTAAGAATATGTTAGCAGCCCAAAAAAGGCCTTAAAATGCAATTTAGGCCTGCAAAAATGTTGAAACCTATGAAGGCCCAAAAAAGGGGTTTACAGGCATCCTAAACCCCCTAAAGTCCAGAAAATGATGGTGGTCCAAAAGGTGCGTCAGAGAGCTCTGAATGTCCCAAAAACATTTGCACCCTGAAAGGGGCATTAACCCGCATCCTACACCCCTGAAATTCCCAAAAATAATTTTGGCACACAAAATGCATCCTACACCCCTGAAAGTTAAGAATATGTTAGCAGCCCAAAAAGGCCTTAAAATGCATCTTAGGCCTGCAAAAATGTTGAAAACTTTGGAGGCCCAAAAACGGGGTTTACAGGCATCCTAGACCCCCTTAACTCCAGAAAATGATGGTGCCCAAATACTGTGTCAGAGAGCTCTGAATGTCCCTAACACATTTGCAGCCTGAAAGGAGCATTAACCCGCATCCTAGACGACTGAAATTCCCAAAAATATTTTTGGCACAAAAAATGCATCCGACACCCCTGAAAGTTAAGAATATGTTAGCAGCCCAAAAAAGGCCTTAAAATGCATCTTAGGCCTGCAAAAATGTTGAAAACTTTGGAGGCCAAAAAAAGGGTTTTACAGGCATCCTAGACCCCCTAAAGTGCAGAAAATAATGGTGGCCCTAAAACTGTGTCAGAGAGCTCTGAATGTCCAAAAAACATTGGCAGCGTGAGAGGGGCATTAACCCGCATCCTAGACCATTGAAATTCCCAAAAATATTTTTGGCACGAAAAATGCATCCTACACCCCTGAAAGTTAAGAATATGTTAGCAGCCCAAAAAAGGCCTTAAAATGCATCTTAGGCCTGCAAAAATGTTGAAAACTTTGGAGGGCAAAAAAAAGGTTTTACAGGCATCCTAGACCCCCTAAAGTGCAGAAAATAATGGTGGTCCTAAAACTGTGTCAGAGAGCTCTGAATGTCCCAAAAACATTGGCAGCCTGAAAGGGGCATTAACCCGCATCCTAGACCATTTTTTCCACGAAAAATGCATCTTACATCCGTGAACGTTCAGAATATGTTAGCAGCCCAAAAAAGACCTTAAAATGCATCTTAGGCCTGCAAAAATGTTGAAAACTTTGGAGGCCCAAAAACGGGGTTTACAGGCATCCTAGACCCCCTAAAGTCCAGAAAATGATGGTGGCCCAAAAACTGCGTCAGAGAGTGCTGAATGTCCCAAAAACATTGGCAGCTTGAAAGGGGCATTAACCCGCATCCTAGACCACTGAAATTCCCAAAAATAATTTTTCCACGAAAAATGCATCTTACATCCGTGAACGTTCAGAATATGTTAGCAGCCCAAAAAAGGCCTTAAAATGCATCTTAGGCCTGCAAAAATGTAGAAAACTTTGGAGGCCCAAAAAAAGAGGTTACAGGCATCCTAGACCCCCTAAAGTCCAGAAAATGTTGGTGGGTCAAAAACTGAGTCAGAGAGCTCTGAATGTCCCAAAAACACATGAAGCCTGAAAGAGGCATTAACCCGCATCCTAGACGACTGAAATTCCCAAAAATATTTTTTCCACGAAAAATGCATCCTACACCTCTGAAAGTTAAGAATATGTTAGCAGCCCAAAAAAGGCCTTAAAATGCATCTTAGGCCTGCAAAAATGTTGAAAACTTTGGAGGCCCTAAAAAGAGGTTTACAGGCATCCTAGATCCCCTAATTTCCAGAAAATGTTGGTGGCCCAGAAACAGGGTCAGAGAGCTCTGAATGTCCCAAACACATTTGCAGCCTGAAAGGGGCATTAACCCGCATCCTAGACACTGAAATTCCCAAAAATATTTTTTCCACGAAAAACGCATCTTACATCAGTGAATGTTCAGAATATGTTAGCAGCCCAAAAAAGACCTTAAAATGCATCTTAGGCCTGCAAAAATGTTGAAAACTTTGGAGGCCCAAAAACGGGGTTTACAGGCATCCTAGACCCCCTTAACTCCAGAAAATGATGGTGCCCAAATACTGTGTCAGAGAGCTCTGAATGTCCCTAACACATTTGCAGCCTGAAAGAAGCATTAACCCGCATCCTAGACAACTGAAATTCCCAAAAATATTTTTGGCACGAAAAATGCATCCGACACCCCTGAAAGTTAAGAATATGTTAGCAGCCCAAAAAAGGCCTTAAAATGCATCTTAGGCCTGCAAAAATGTTGAAAACTTTGGAGGCCAAAAAAAGGGTTTTACAGGCATCCTAGACCCCCTAAAGTGCAGAAAATAATGGTGGCCCTAAAACTGTGTCAGAGAGCTCTGAATGTCCCAAACACATTTGCAGCCTGAAAGGGGCATTAACCCGCATCCTAGACCACTGAAATTCCCAAAAATATTTTTCCACGAAAAATGCATCTTACATCCGTGAACGTTCAGAATATGTTAGCAGCCCAAAAAAGGCATTAAAATGTATCTTAGGCCTGCAAAAATATTGAAAACTTTGGAGGCCCAAAAAAGGGGTTTACAGGCATCCTAGACCCCCTAAAGTCCAGAAAATGATGGTGGCACAAAAACTGCGTCAGAGAGCGCTGAATGTCCCAAAAACATGTGTAGCCTGAAAGGGGCATTAACCCGCATCCTAGACCACTGAAATTCCCAAAAATATTTTTTCCACGAAAAATGCATCTTACATCCGTGAACGTTCAGAATATGTTAGCAGCCCAAAAAAGACCTTAAAATGCATCTTAGGCCTGCAAAAATGTTGAAAACTTTGGAGGCCCAAAAACGGGGTTTACAGGCATCCTAGACCCCCTAAAGTCCAGAAAATTATGGTGGCCCAAAAACTGCGTCAGAGAGTACTGAATGTCCCAAAAACATTGGCAGCCTGAAAGGGGCATTAACCCGCATCCTAGACCACTGAAATTCCCAAAAATAATTTTTCCACGAAAAATGCATCTTACATCCGTGAACGTTCAGAATATGTTAGCAGCCCAAAAAAGGCCTTAAAATGCATCTTAGGCCTGCAAAAATGTAGAAAACTTTGGAGGCCCAAAAAAAGAGGTTACAGGCATCCTAGACCCCCTAAAGTCCAGAAAATGTTGGTGGCCCAAAAACTGTGTCAGAGAGCTCTGAATGTCCCAAAAACATTTGCAGTCTGAAAGGGGCATTAACCCGCATCCTAGACCACTGAAATTCCCAAAAATAATTTTGGCACAAAAAATGCATCCTACACCACTGAAAGTTATGAATATGTTAGCAGCCCAAAAAAGGCCTTAAAATGCATTTTAGGCCTGCAAAAATGTTGAAAACTTTGGAGGCCCAAAAAAGGGGTTTACAGGCATCCTAGACCCCCTAAAGTCCAGAAAATGTTGGTGGCCAAGAAACAGGGTCAGAGAGCTCTGAATGTCCCAAAAACACTTGCAGTCTGAAAGGGGCATTAACCCGCATCCTAGACCACTGAAATCCCCAAAAATATTTTTTCCACGAAAAATGCATCTTACATCGGTGAAGGTTCAGAATATGTTAGCAGCTCAAAAAAGGCCTTAAAATGCATCTTAGGCCTGCAAAAATATAGAAAACTTTGGAGGCCCTAAAAAGGTGTTTACAGGCATCCTAGACCCCCTAAAGTCCAGAAAATGTTGGTGGGTCAAAAACTGAGTCAGAGAGCTCTGAATGTCCCAAAAACACATGAAGCCTGAAAGAGGCATTAACCCGCATCCTAGACGACTGAAATTCCCAAAAATATTTTTTCCACGAAAAATGCATCCTACACCTCTGAAAGTTAAGAATATGTTAGCAGCCCAAAAAAGGCCTTAAAATGCATCTTAGGCCTTCAAAAATGTTGAAAACTTTGGAGGCCGAAAAAAGGGTTTTGCAGGCACCCTAGACCCCCTAAAGTGCAGAAAATAATGGTGGCCCTAAAACTGTGTCAGAGAGCTCTGAATGTCCCAAAAACATTGGCAGCCTGAAAGGGGCATTAACCCGCATCCTAGACCACTGAAATTCCCAAAAATAATTTTGGCACAAAAAATGCATCCTACACCCCTAAACGTTAAGAATATGTTAGCAGCCCAAAAAAGGCCTTAAAATGCAATTTAGGCCTGCAAAAATGTTGAAAACTTTGAAGGCCCAAAAAAGGGGTTTACAGGCATCCTAAACCCCCTAAAGTCCAGAAAATGATGGTGGTCCAAAAGGTGCGTCAGAGAGCTCT
This sequence comes from Ambystoma mexicanum, assembly GCF_040938575.1. Lineage (NCBI taxonomy): Eukaryota > Metazoa > Chordata > Amphibia > Caudata > Ambystomatidae > Ambystoma > Ambystoma mexicanum. The sequence goes on from NC_090933.1 coordinate 232,820,817, forward strand.
GAATGTCCCAAAAACATTTGCACCCTGAAAGGGGCATTAACCCGCATCCTAAGCCCCTGAAATTCCCAAAAATAATTTTGGCACACAAAATGCATCCTACACCCCTGAAAGTTAAGAATATGTTAGCAGCCCAAAAAGGCCTTAAAATGCATCTTAGGCCTGCAAAAATGTTGAAAACTTTGGAGGCCCTAAAAAGAGGTTTACAGGCATCCTAGACCCCCTAATGTCCAGAAAATGTTGGTGGCCCAGAAACAGGGTCAGAGAGCTCTGAATGTCCCAAACACATTTGCAGCCTGAAAGGGGCATTAACCCACATCCTAGACCACTGAAATTCCCAAAAATATTTTTTCCACGAAAAATGCATCTTACATCAGTGAATGTTCAGAATATGTTAGCAGCCCAAAAAAGACCTTAAAATGCATCTTAGGCTGCAAAAATGTTGAAAACTTTGGAGGCCCAAAAACGGGGTTTACAGGCATCCTAGACCCCCTTAACTCCAGAAAATGATGGTGCCCAAATACTGTGTCAGAGAGCTCTGAATGTCCCTAACACATTTGCAGCCTGAAAGGAGCATTAACCCGCATCCTAGACGACTGAAATTCCCAAAAATATTTTTGGCACGAAAAATGCATCCGACACCCGTGAAAGTTAAGAATATGTTAGCAGCCCAAAAAAGGCCTTAAAATGCATCTTAGGCCTGCAAAAATGTTGAAAACTTTGGAGGCCAAAAAAAGGGTTTTACAGGCATCCTAGACCCCCTAAAGTGCAGAAAATAATGGTGGCCCTAAAACTGTGTCAGAGAGCTCTGAATGTCCAAAAAATATTGGCAGCGTGAGAGGGGCATTAACCCGCATCCTAGACCACTGAAATTCCCAAAAATATTTTTGGCACGAAAAATGCATTCTACACCCCTGAAAGTTAAGAATATGTTAGCAGCCCAACAAAGGCCTTAAAATGCATCTTAGGCCTGCAAAAATGTTGAAAACTTTGGAGGCCGAAAAAAAGGTTTTACAGGCATCCTAGACCCCCTAAAGTGCAGAAAATAATGGTGGTCCTAAAACTGTGTCAGAGAGCTCTGAATGTCCCAACAACATTGGCAGCCTGAAAGGGGCATTAACCCGCATCCTAGACCATTTTTTCCATGAAAAATGCATCTTACATCCGTGAACGTTCAGAATATGTTAGCAGCCCAAAAAAGACCTTAAAATGCATCTTAGGCCTGCAAAAATGTTGAAAACTTTGGAGGCCCAAAAACGGGGTTTACAGGCATCCTAGACCCCCTAAAGTCCAGAAAATGATGGTGGCCCAAAAACTGCGTCAGAGAGTGCTGAATGTCCCAAAAACATTGGCAGCCTGAAAGGGGCATTAACCCGCATCCTAGACCACTGAAATTCCCAAAAATAATTTTTCCACGAAAAATGCATCTTACATCCGTGAACGTTCAGAATATGTTAGCAGCCCAAAAAAGGCCTTAAAATGCATCTTAGGCCTGCAAAAATGTAGAAAACTTTGGAGGCCCAAAAAAAGAGGTTACAGGCATCCTAGACCCCCTAGAGTCCAGAAAATGATGGTGGCCCAAAAACTGTGTCAGAGAGCTCTGAATGTCCCAAAAACATTTGCAGTCTGAAAGGGGCATTAACCCGCATCCTAGACCACTGAAATTCCCAAAAATAATTTTGGCACAAAAAATGCATCCTACACCACTGAAAGTTACGAATATGTTAGCAGCCCAAAAAAGGCCTTAAAATGCATTTTAGGCCTGCAAAAATGTTGAAAACTTTGGAGGCCCAAAAAAGGGGTTTACAGGCATCCTAGACCCCCTAAAGTCCAGAAAATGATGGTGGCCCAAAAACTGTGTCAGAGAGCTCTGAATGTCCCAAAAACATTTGCAGTCTGAAAGGGGCATTAACCCGCATCCTAGACCACTGAAATTCCCAAAAATAATTTTGGCACAAAAAATGCATCCTACACCACTGAAAGTTACGAATATGTTAGCAGCCCAAAAAAGGCCTTAAAATGCAATTTAGGCCTGCAAAAATGTTGAAAACTTTGAAGGCCCAAAAAAGGGGTTTACAGGCATCCTAAACCCCCTAAAGTCCAGAAAATGATGGTGGTCCAAAAGGTGCGTCAGAGAGCTCTGAATGTCCCAAAAACATTTGCACCCTGAAAGGGGCATTAACCCGCATCCTACACCCTTGAAATTCCCAAAAATAATTTTGGCACACAAAATGCATCCTACACCCCTGAAAGTTAAGAATATGTTAGCAGCCCAAAAAGGCCTTAAAATGCATCTTAGGCCTGCAAAAATGTTGAAAACTTTGGAGGCCCTAAAAAGAGGTTTACAGGCATCCTAGACCCCCTAATGTCCAGAAAATGTTGGTGGCCCAAAAACTGTGTCAGAGAGCTCTGAATGTCCCAAAAACATTTGCAGTCTGAAAGGGGCATTAACCCGCATCCTAGACCACTGAAATTCCCAAAAATAATTTTGGCACAAAAAATGCATCCTACACCACTGAAAGTTATGAATATGTTAGCAGCCCAAAAAAGGCCTTAAAATGCATTTTAGGCCTGCAAAAATGTTGAAAACTTTGGAGGCCCAAAAAAGGGGTTTACAGGCATCCTAGACCCCCTAAAGTCCAGAAAATGTTGGTGGCCAAGAAACAGGGTCAGAGAGCTCTGAATGTCCCAAAAACACTTGCAGTCTGAAAGGGGCATTAACCCGCATCCTAGACCACTGAAATCCCCAAAAATATTTTTTCCACGAAAAATGCATCTTACATCGGTGAAGGTTCAGAATATGTTAGCAGCTCAAAAAAGGCCTTAAAATGCATCTTAGGCCTGCAAAAATATAGAAAACTTTGGAGGCCCTAAAAAGGTGTTTACAGGCATCCTAGACCCCCTAAAGTCCAGAAAATGTTGGTGGGTCAAAAACTGAGTCAGAGAGCTCTGAATGTCCCAAAAACACATGAAGCCTGAAAGAGGCATTAACCCGCATCCTAGACGACTGAAATTCCCAAAAATATTTTTTCCACGAAAAATGCATCCTACACCTCTGAAAGTTAAGAATATGTTAGCAGCCCAAAAAAGGCCTTAAAATGCATCTTAGGCCTTCAAAAATGTTGAAAACTTTGGAGGCCGAAAAAAGGGTTTTGCAGGCACCCTAGACCCCCTAAAGTGCAGAAAATAATGGTGGCCCTAAAACTGTGTCAGAGAGCTCTGAATGTCCCAAAAACATTGGCAGCCTGAAAGGGGCATTAACCCGCATCCTAGACCACTGAAATTCCCAAAAATAATTTTGGCACAAAAAATGCATCCTACACCCCTAAACGTTAAGAATATGTTAGCAGCCCAAAAAAGGCCTTAAAATGCAATTTAGGCCTGCAAAAATGTTGAAAACTTTGAAGGCCCAAAAAAGGGGTTTACAGGCATCCTAAACCCCCTAAAGTCCAGAAAATGATGGTGGTCCAAAAGGTGCGTCAGAGAGCTCTGAATGTCCCAAAAACATTTGCACCCTGAAAGGGGCATTAACCCGCATCCTACACCCCTGAAATTCCCAAAAATAATTTTGGCACACAAAATGCATCCTACACCCCTGAAAGTTAAGAATATGTTAGCAGCCCAAAAAGGCCTTAAAATGCATCTTAGGCCTGCAAAAATGTTGAAAACTTTGGAGGCCCTAAAAAGAGGTTTACAGGCATCCTAGACCCCCTAATGTCCAGAAAATGTTGGTGGCCCAGAAACAGGGTCAGAGAGCTCTGAATGTCCCAAACACATTTGCAGCCTGAAAGGGGCATTAACCCACATCCTAGACCACTGAAATTCCCAAAAATATTTTTTCCACGAAAAATGCATCTTACATCAGTGAATGTTCAGAATATGTTAGCAGCCCAAAAAAGACCTTAAAATGCATCTTAGGCTGCAAAAATGTTGAAAACTTTGGAGGCCCAAAAACGGGGTTTACAGGCATCCTAGACCCCCTTAACTCCAGAAAATGATGGTGCCCAAATACTGTGTCAGAGAGCTCTGAATGTCCCTAACACATTTGCAGCCTGAAAGGAGCATTAACCCGCATCCTAGACGACTGAAATTCCCAAAAATATTTTTGGCACGAAAAATGCATCCGACACCCGTGAAAGTTAAGAATATGTTAGCAGCCCAAAAAAGGCCTTAAAATGCATCTTAGGCCTGCAAAAATGTTGAAAACTTTGGAGGCCAAAAAAAGGGTTTTACAGGCATCCTAGACCCCCTAAAGTGCAGAAAATAATGGTGGCCCTAAAACTGTGTCAGAGAGCTCTGAATGTCCAAAAAATATTGGCAGCGTGAGAGGGGCATTAACCCGCATCCTAGACCACTGAAATTCCCAAAAATATTTTTGGCACGAAAAATGCATTCTACACCCCTGAAAGTTAAGAATATGTTAGCAGCCCAACAAAGGCCTTAAAATGCATCTTAGGCCTGCAAAAATGTTGAAAACTTTGGAGGCCGAAAAAAAGGTTTTACAGGCATCCTAGACCCCCTAAAGTGCAGAAAATAATGGTGGTCCTAAAACTGTGTCAGAGAGCTCTGAATGTCCCAACAACATTGGCAGCCTGAAAGGGGCATTAACCCGCATCCTAGACCATTTTTTCCATGAAAAATGCATCTTACATCCGTGAACGTTCAGAATATGTTAGCAGCCCAAAAAAGACCTTAAAATGCATCTTAGGCCTGCAAAAATGTTGAAAACTTTGGAGGCCCAAAAACGGGGTTTACAGGCATCCTAGACCCCCTAAAGTCCAGAAAATGATGGTGGCCCAAAAACTGCGTCAGAGAGTGCTGAATGTCCCAAAAACATTGGCAGCCTGAAAGGGGCATTAACCCGCATCCTAGACCACTGAAATTCCCAAAAATAATTTTTCCACGAAAAATGCATCTTACATCCGTGAACGTTCAGAATATGTTAGCAGCCCAAAAAAGGCCTTAAAATGCATCTTAGGCCTGCAAAAATGTAGAAAACTTTGGAGGCCCAAAAAAAGAGGTTACAGGCATCCTAGACCCCCTAGAGTCCAGAAAATGATGGTGGCCCAAAAACTGTGTCAGAGAGCTCTGAATGTCCCAAAAACATTTGCAGTCTGAAAGGGGCATTAACCCGCATCCTAGACCACTGAAATTCCCAAAAATAATTTTGGCACAAAAAATGCATCCTACACCACTGAAAGTTACGAATATGTTAGCAGCCCAAAAAAGGCCTTAAAATGCATTTTAGGCCTGCAAAAATGTTGAAAACTTTGGAGGCCCAAAAAAGGGGTTTACAGGCATCCTAGACCCCCTAAAGTCCAGAAAATGATGGTGGCCCAAAAACTGTGTCAGAGAGCTCTGAATGTCCCAAAAACATTTGCAGTCTGAAAGGGGCATTAACCCGCATCCTAGACCACTGAAATTCCCAAAAATAATTTTGGCACAAAAAATGCATCCTACACCACTGAAAGTTACGAATATGTTAGCAGCCCAAAAAAGGCCTTAAAATGCAATTTAGGCCTGCAAAAATGTTGAAAACTTTGAAGGCCCAAAAAAGGGGTTTACAGGCATCCTAAACCCCCTAAAGTCCAGAAAATGATGGTGGTCCAAAAGGTGCGTCAGAGAGCTCTGAATGTCCCAAAAACATTTGCACCCTGAAAGGGGCATTAACCCGCATCCTACACCCTTGAAATTCCCAAAAATAATTTTGGCACACAAAATGCATCCTACACCCCTGAAAGTTAAGAATATGTTAGCAGCCCAAAAAGGCCTTAAAATGCATCTTAGGCCTGCAAAAATGTTGAAAACTTTGGAGGCCCTAAAAAGAGGTTTACAGGCATCCTAGACCCCCTAATGTCCAGAAAATGTTGGTGGCCCAGAAACAGGGTCAGAGAGCTCTGAATGTCCCAAACACATTTGCAGCCTGAAAGGGGCATTAACCCACATCCTAGACCACTGAAATTCCCAAAAATATTTTTTCCACGAAAAATGCATCTTACATCAGTGAATGTTCAGAATATGTTAGCAGCCCAAAAAAGACCTTAAAATGCATCTTAGGCTGCAAAAATGTTGAAAACTTTGGAGGCCCAAAAACGGGGTTTACAGGCATCCTAGACCCCCTTAACTCCAGAAAATGATGGTGCCCAAATACTGTGTCAGAGAGCTCTGAATGTCCCTAACACATTTGCAGCCTGAAAGGAGCATTAACCCGCATCCTAGACGACTGAAATTCCCAAAAATATTTTTGGCACGAAAAATGCATCCGACACCCGTGAAAGTTAAGAATATGTTAGCAGCCCAAAAAAGGCCTTAAAATGCATCTTAGGCCTGCAAAAATGTTGAAAACTTTGGAGGCCAAAAAAAGGGGTTTACAGGCATCCTAGACCCCCTAAAGTCCAGAAAATGATGGTGGCACAAAAACTGCGTCAGAGAGCGCTGAATGTCCCAAATACATGTGTAGCCTGAAAGGGGCATTAACCCGCATCCTAGACCACTGAAATTCCCAAAAATATTTTTTCCACGAAAAATGCATCTTACATCCGTGAACGTTCAGAATATGTTAGCAGCCCAAAAAAGACCTTAAAATGCATCTTAGGCCTGCAAAAATGTTGAAAACTTTGGAGGCCCAAAAACGGGGTTTACAGGCATCCTAGACCCCCTAAAGTCCAGAAAATTATGGTGGCCCAAAAACTGCGTCAGAGAGTGCTGAATGTCCCAAAAACATTGGCAGCCTGAAAGGGGCATTAACCCACATCCTAGACCACTGAAATTCCCAAAAATAATTTTTCCACGAAAAATGCATCTTACATCCGTGAACGTTCAGAATATGTTAGCAGCCCAAAAAAGGCCTTAAAATGCATCTTAGGCCTGCAAAAATGTAGAAAAATTTGGAGGCCCAAAAAAAGAGGTTACAGGCATCCTAGACCCCCTAAAGTCCAGAAAATGTTGGTGGCCCAAAAACTGTGTCAGAGAGCTCTGAATGTCCCAAAAACATTTGCAGTCTGAAAGGGGCATTAACCCGCATCCTAGACCACTGAAATTCCCAAAAATAATTTTGGCACAAAAAATGCATCCTACACCACTGAAAGTTACGAATATGTTAGCAGCCCAAAAAAGGCCTTAAAATGCATTTTAGGCCTGCAAAAATGTTGAAAACTTTGGAGGCCCAAAAAAGGGGTTTACAGGCATCCTAGACCCCCTAAAGTCCAGAAAATGTTGGTGGCCGAGAAACAGGGTCAGAGAGCTCTGAATGTCCCAAAAACACTTGCAGTCTGAAAGGGGCATTAACCCGCATCCTAGACCACTGAAATCCCCAAAAATATTTTTTCCACGAAAAATGCATCTTACATCGGTGAAGGTTCAGAATATGTTAGCAGCTCAAAAAAGGCCTTAAAATGCATCTTAGGCCTGCAAAAATGTAGAAAACTTTGGAGGCCCTAAAAAGGTGTTTACAGGCATCCTAGACCCCCTAAAGTCCAGAAAATGTTGGTGGGTCAAAAACTGAGTCAGAGAGCTCTGAATGTCCCAAAAACACATGAAGCCTGAAAGAGGCATTAACCCGCATCCTAGACGACTGAAATTCCCAAAAATATTTTTTCCACGAAAAATGCATCCTACACCTCTGAAAGTTAAGAATATGTTAGCAGCCCAAAAAAGGCCTTAAAATGCATCTTAGGCCTTCAAAAATGTTGAAAACTTTGGAGGCCGAAAAAAGGGTTTTGCAGGCATCCTAGACCCCCTAAAGTGCAGAAAATAATGGTGGCCCTAAAACTGTGTCAGAGAGCTCTGAATGACCCAAAAACATTGGCAGCCTGAAAGGGGCATTAACCCGCATCCTAGACCACTGAAATTCCCAAAAATAATTTTGGCACAAAAAATGCATCCTACACCCCTAAACGTTAAGAATATGTTAGCAGCCCAAAAAAGGCCTTAAAATGCAATTTAGGCCTGCAAAAATGTTGAAACCTATGAAGGCCCAAAAAAGGGGTTTACAGGCATCCTAAACCCCCTAAAGTCCAGAAAATGATGGTGGTCCAAAAGGTGCGTCAGAGAGCTCTGAATGTCCCAAAAACATTTGCACCCTGAAAGGGGCATTAACCCGCATCCTACACCCCTGAAATTCCCAAAAATAATTTTGGCACACAAAATGCATCCTACACCCCTGAAAGTTAAGAATATGTTAGCAGCCCAAAAAGGCCTTAAAATGCATCTTAGGCCTGCAAAAATGTTGAAAACTTTGGAGGCCCAAAAACGGGGTTTACAGGCATCCTAGACCCCCTTAACTCCAGAAAATGATGGTGCCCAAATACTGTGTCAGAGAGCTCTGAATGTCCCTAACACATTTGCAGCCTGAAAGGAGCATTAACCCGCATCCTAGACGACTGAAATTCCCAAAAATATTTTTGGCACAAAAAATGCATCCGACACCCCTGAAAGTTAAGAATATGTTAGCAGCCCAAAAAAGGCCTTAAAATGCATCTTAGGCCTGCAAAAATGTTGAAAACTTTGGAGGCCAAAAAAAGGGTTTTACAGGCATCCTAGACCCCCTAAAGTGCAGAAAATAATGGTGGCCCTAAAACTGTGTCAGAGAGCTCTGAATGTCCAAAAAACATTGGCAGCGTGAGAGGGGCATTAACCCGCATCCTAGACCATTGAAATTCCCAAAAATATTTTTGGCACGAAAAATGCATCCTACACCCCTGAAAGTTAAGAATATGTTAGCAGCCCAAAAAAGGCCTTAAAATGCATCTTAGGCCTGCAAAAATGTTGAAAACTTTGGAGGGCAAAAAAAAGGTTTTACAGGCATCCTAGACCCCCTAAAGTGCAGAAAATAATGGTGGTCCTAAAACTGTGTCAGAGAGCTCTGAATGTCCCAAAAACATTGGCAGCCTGAAAGGGGCATTAACCCGCATCCTAGACCATTTTTTCCACGAAAAATGCATCTTACATCCGTGAACGTTCAGAATATGTTAGCAGCCCAAAAAAGACCTTAAAATGCATCTTAGGCCTGCAAAAATGTTGAAAACTTTGGAGGCCCAAAAACGGGGTTTACAGGCATCCTAGACCCCCTAAAGTCCAGAAAATGATGGTGGCCCAAAAACTGCGTCAGAGAGTGCTGAATGTCCCAAAAACATTGGCAGCTTGAAAGGGGCATTAACCCGCATCCTAGACCACTGAAATTCCCAAAAATAATTTTTCCACGAAAAATGCATCTTACATCCGTGAACGTTCAGAATATGTTAGCAGCCCAAAAAAGGCCTTAAAATGCATCTTAGGCCTGCAAAAATGTAGAAAACTTTGGAGGCCCAAAAAAAGAGGTTACAGGCATCCTAGACCCCCTAAAGTCCAGAAAATGTTGGTGGGTCAAAAACTGAGTCAGAGAGCTCTGAATGTCCCAAAAACACATGAAGCCTGAAAGAGGCATTAACCCGCATCCTAGACGACTGAAATTCCCAAAAATATTTTTTCCACGAAAAATGCATCCTACACCTCTGAAAGTTAAGAATATGTTAGCAGCCCAAAAAAGGCCTTAAAATGCATCTTAGGCCTGCAAAAATGTTGAAAACTTTGGAGGCCCTAAAAAGAGGTTTACAGGCATCCTAGATCCCCTAATTTCCAGAAAATGTTGGTGGCCCAGAAACAGGGTCAGAGAGCTCTGAATGTCCCAAACACATTTGCAGCCTGAAAGGGGCATTAACCCGCATCCTAGACACTGAAATTCCCAAAAATATTTTTTCCACGAAAAACGCATCTTACATCAGTGAATGTTCAGAATATGTTAGCAGCCCAAAAAAGACCTTAAAATGCATCTTAGGCCTGCAAAAATGTTGAAAACTTTGGAGGCCCAAAAACGGGGTTTACAGGCATCCTAGACCCCCTTAACTCCAGAAAATGATGGTGCCCAAATACTGTGTCAGAGAGCTCTGAATGTCCCTAACACATTTGCAGCCTGAAAGAAGCATTAACCCGCATCCTAGACAACTGAAATTCCCAAAAATATTTTTGGCACGAAAAATGCATCCGACACCCCTGAAAGTTAAGAATATGTTAGCAGCCCAAAAAAGGCCTTAAAATGCATCTTAGGCCTGCAAAAATGTTGAAAACTTTGGAGGCCAAAAAAAGGGTTTTACAGGCATCCTAGACCCCCTAAAGTGCAGAAAATAATGGTGGCCCTAAAACTGTGTCAGAGAGCTCTGAATGTCCCAAACACATTTGCAGCCTGAAAGGGGCATTAACCCGCATCCTAGACCACTGAAATTCCCAAAAATATTTTTCCACGAAAAATGCATCTTACATCCGTGAACGTTCAGAATATGTTAGCAGCCCAAAAAAGGCATTAAAATGTATCTTAGGCCTGCAAAAATATTGAAAACTTTGGAGGCCCAAAAAAGGGGTTTACAGGCATCCTAGACCCCCTAAAGTCCAGAAAATGATGGTGGCACAAAAACTGCGTCAGAGAGCGCTGAATGTCCCAAAAACATGTGTAGCCTGAAAGGGGCATTAACCCGCATCCTAGACCACTGAAATTCCCAAAAATATTTTTTCCACGAAAAATGCATCTTACATCCGTGAACGTTCAGAATATGTTAGCAGCCCAAAAAAGACCTTAAAATGCATCTTAGGCCTGCAAAAATGTTGAAAACTTTGGAGGCCCAAAAACGGGGTTTACAGGCATCCTAGACCCCCTAAAGTCCAGAAAATTATGGTGGCCCAAAAACTGCGTCAGAGAGTACTGAATGTCCCAAAAACATTGGCAGCCTGAAAGGGGCATTAACCCGCATCCTAGACCACTGAAATTCCCAAAAATAATTTTTCCACGAAAAATGCATCTTACATCCGTGAACGTTCAGAATATGTTAGCAGCCCAAAAAAGGCCTTAAAATGCATCTTAGGCCTGCAAAAATGTAGAAAACTTTGGAGGCCCAAAAAAAGAGGTTACAGGCATCCTAGACCCCCTAAAGTCCAGAAAATGTTGGTGGCCCAAAAACTGTGTCAGAGAGCTCTGAATGTCCCAAAAACATTTGCAGTCTGAAAGGGGCATTAACCCGCATCCTAGACCACTGAAATTCCCAAAAATAATTTTGGCACAAAAAATGCATCCTACACCACTGAAAGTTATGAATATGTTAGCAGCCCAAAAAAGGCCTTAAAATGCATTTTAGGCCTGCAAAAATGTTGAAAACTTTGGAGGCCCAAAAAAGGGGTTTACAGGCATCCTAGACCCCCTAAAGTCCAGAAAATGTTGGTGGCCAAGAAACAGGGTCAGAGAGCTCTGAATGTCCCAAAAACACTTGCAGTCTGAAAGGGGCATTAACCCGCATCCTAGACCACTGAAATCCCCAAAAATATTTTTTCCACGAAAAATGCATCTTACATCGGTGAAGGTTCAGAATATGTTAGCAGCTCAAAAAAGGCCTTAAAATGCATCTTAGGCCTGCAAAAATATAGAAAACTTTGGAGGCCCTAAAAAGGTGTTTACAGGCATCCTAGACCCCCTAAAGTCCAGAAAATGTTGGTGGGTCAAAAACTGAGTCAGAGAGCTCTGAATGTCCCAAAAACACATGAAGCCTGAAAGAGGCATTAACCCGCATCCTAGACGACTGAAATTCCCAAAAATATTTTTTCCACGAAAAATGCATCCTACACCTCTGAAAGTTAAGAATATGTTAGCAGCCCAAAAAAGGCCTTAAAATGCATCTTAGGCCTTCAAAAATGTTGAAAACTTTGGAGGCCGAAAAAAGGGTTTTGCAGGCACCCTAGACCCCCTAAAGTGCAGAAAATAATGGTGGCCCTAAAACTGTGTCAGAGAGCTCTGAATGTCCCAAAAACATTGGCAGCCTGAAAGGGGCATTAACCCGCATCCTAGACCACTGAAATTCCCAAAAATAATTTTGGCACAAAAAATGCATCCTACACCCCTAAACGTTAAGAATATGTTAGCAGCCCAAAAAAGGCCTTAAAATGCAATTTAGGCCTGCAAAAATGTTGAAAACTTTGAAGGCCCAAAAAAGGGGTTTACAGGCATCCTAAACCCCCTAAAGTCCAGAAAATGATGGTGGTCCAAAAGGTGCGTCAGAGAGCTCTGAATGTCCCAAAAACATTTGCACCCTGAAAGGGGCATTAACCCGCATCCTAAGCCCCTGAAATTCCCAAAAATAATTTTGGCACACAAAATGCATCCTACACCCCTGAAAGTTAAGAATATGTTAGCAGCCCAAAAAGGCCTTAAAATGCATCTTAGGCCTGCAAAAATGTTGAAAACTTTGGAGGCCCTAAAAAGAGGTTTACAGGCATCCTAGACCCCCTAATGTCCAGAAAATGTTGGTGGCCCAGAAACAGGGTCAGAGAGCTCTGAATGTCCCAAACACATTTGCAGCCTGAAAGGGGCATTAACCCACATCCTAGACCACTGAAATTCCCAAAAATATTTTTTCCACGAAAAATGCATCTTACATCAGTGAATGTTCAGAATATGTTAGCAGCCCAAAAAAGACCTTAAAATGCATCTTAGGCTGCAAAAATGTTGAAAACTTTGGAGGCCCAAAAACGGGGTTTACAGGCATCCTAGACCCCCTTAACTCCAGAAAATGATGGTGCCCAAATACTGTGTCAGAGAGCTCTGAATGTCCCTAACACATTTGCAGCCTGAAAGGAGCATTAACCCGCATCCTAGACGACTGAAATTCCCAAAAATATTTTTGGCACGAAAAATGCATCCGACACCCGTGAAAGTTAAGAATATGTTAGCAGCCCAAAAAAGGCCTTAAAATGCATCTTAGGCCTGCAAAAATGTTGAAAACTTTGGAGGCCAAAAAAAGGGTTTTACAGGCATCCTAGACCCCCTAAAGTGCAGAAAATAATGGTGGCCCTAAAACTGTGTCAGAGAGCTCTGAATGTCCAAAAAATATTGGCAGCGTGAGAGGGGCATTAACCCGCATCCTAGACCACTGAAATTCCCAAAAATATTTTTGGCACGAAAAATGCATTCTACACCCCTGAAAGTTAAGAATATGTTAGCAGCCCAACAAAGGCCTTAAAATGCATCTTAGGCCTGCAAAAATGTTGAAAACTTTGGAGGCCGAAAAAAAGGTTTTACAGGCATCCTAGACCCCCTAAAGTGCAGAAAATAATGGTGGTCCTAAAACTGTGTCAGAGAGCTCTGAATGTCCCAACAACATTGGCAGCCTGAAAGGGGCATTAACCCGCATCCTAGACCATTTTTTCCATGAAAAATGCATCTTACATCCGTGAACGTTCAGAATATGTTAGCAGCCCAAAAAAGACCTTAAAATGCATCTTAGGCCTGCAAAAATGTTGAAAACTTTGGAGGCCCAAAAACGGGGTTTACAGGCATCCTAGACCCCCTAAAGTCCAGAAAATGATGGTGGCCCAAAAACTGCGTCAGAGAGTGCTGAATGTCCCAAAAACATTGGCAGCCTGAAAGGGGCATTAACCCGCATCCTAGACCACTGAAATTCCCAAAAATAATTTTTCCACGAAAAATGCATCTTACATCCGTGAACGTTCAGAATATGTTAGCAGCCCAAAAAAGGCCTTAAAATGCATCTTAGGCCTGCAAAAATGTAGAAAACTTTGGAGGCCCAAAAAAAGAGGTTACAGGCATCCTAGACCCCCTAGAGTCCAGAAAATGATGGTGGCCCAAAAACTGTGTCAGAGAGCTCTGAATGTCCCAAAAACATTTGCAGTCTGAAAGGGGCATTAACCCGCATCCTAGACCACTGAAATTCCCAAAAATAATTTTGGCACAAAAAATGCATCCTACACCACTGAAAGTTACGAATATGTTAGCAGCCCAAAAAAGGCCTTAAAATGCATTTTAGGCCTGCAAAAATGTTGAAAACTTTGGAGGCCCAAAAAAGGGGTTTACAGGCATCCTAGACCCCCTAAAGTCCAGAAAATGATGGTGGCCCAAAAACTGTGTCAGAGAGCTCTGAATGTCCCAAAAACATTTGCAGTCTGAAAGGGGCATTAACCCGCATCCTAGACCACTGAAATTCCCAAAAATAATTTTGGCACAAAAAATGCATCCTACACCACTGAAAGTTACGAATATGTTAGCAGCCCAAAAAAGGCCTTAAAATGCAATTTAGGCCTGCAAAAATGTTGAAAACTTTGAAGGCCCAAAAAAGGGGTTTACAGGCATCCTAAACCCCCTAAAGTCCAGAAAATGATGGTGGTCCAAAAGGTGCGTCAGAGAGCTCTGAATGTCCCAAAAACATTTGCACCCTGAAAGGGGCATTAACCCGCATCCTACACCCTTGAAATTCCCAAAAATAATTTTGGCACACAAAATGCATCCTACACCCCTGAAAGTTAAGAATATGTTAGCAGCCCAAAAAGGCCTTAAAATGCATCTTAGGCCTGCAAAAATGTTGAAAACTTTGGAGGCCCTAAAAAGAGGTTTACAGGCATCCTAGACCCCCTAATGTCCAGAAAATGTTGGTGGCCCAAAAACTGTGTCAGAGAGCTCTGAATGTCCCAAAAACATTTGCAGTCTGAAAGGGGCATTAACCCGCATCCTAGACCACTGAAATTCCCAAAAATAATTTTGGCACAAAAAATGCATCCTACACCACTGAAAGTTATGAATATGTTAGCAGCCCAAAAAAGGCCTTAAAATGCATTTTAGGCCTGCAAAAATGTTGAAAACTTTGGAGGCCCAAAAAAGGGGTTTACAGGCATCCTAGACCCCCTAAAGTCCAGAAAATGTTGGTGGCCAAGAAACAGGGTCAGAGAGCTCTGAATGTCCCAAAAACACTTGCAGTCTGAAAGGGGCATTAACCCGCATCCTAGACCACTGAAATCCCCAAAAATATTTTTTCCACGAAAAATGCATCTTACATCGGTGAAGGTTCAGAATATGTTAGCAGCTCAAAAAAGGCCTTAAAATGCATCTTAGGCCTGCAAAAATATAGAAAACTTTGGAGGCCCTAAAAAGGTGTTTACAGGCATCCTAGACCCCCTAAAGTCCAGAAAATGTTGGTGGGTCAAAAACTGAGTCAGAGAGCTCTGAATGTCCCAAAAACACATGAAGCCTGAAAGAGGCATTAACCCGCATCCTAGACGACTGAAATTCCCAAAAATATTTTTTCCACGAAAAATGCATCCTACACCTCTGAAAGTTAAGAATATGTTAGCAGCCCAAAAAAGGCCTTAAAATGCATCTTAGGCCTTCAAAAATGTTGAAAACTTTGGAGGCCGAAAAAAGGGTTTTGCAGGCACCCTAGACCCCCTAAAGTGCAGAAAATAATGGTGGCCCTAAAACTGTGTCAGAGAGCTCTGAATGTCCCAAAAACATTGGCAGCCTGAAAGGGGCATTAACCCGCATCCTAGACCACTGAAATTCCCAAAAATAATTTTGGCACAAAAAATGCATCCTACACCCCTAAACGTTAAGAATATGTTAGCAGCCCAAAAAAGGCCTTAAAATGCAATTTAGGCCTGCAAAAATGTTGAAAACTTTGAAGGCCCAAAAAAGGGGTTTACAGGCATCCTAAACCCCCTAAAGTCCAGAAAATGATGGTGGTCCAAAAGGTGCGTCAGAGAGCTCTGAATGTCCCAAAAACATTTGCACCCTGAAAGGGGCATTAACCCGCATCCTACACCCCTGAAATTCCCAAAAATAATTTTGGCACACAAAATGCATCCTACACCCCTGAAAGTTAAGAATATGTTAGCAGCCCAAAAAGGCCTTAAAATGCATCTTAGGCCTGCAAAAATGTTGAAAACTTTGGAGGCCCTAAAAAGAGGTTTACAGGCATCCTAGACCCCCTAATGTCCAGAAAATGTTGGTGGCCCAGAAACAGGGTCAGAGAGCTCTGAATGTCCCAAACACATTTGCAGCCTGAAAGGGGCATTAACCCACATCCTAGACCACTGAAATTCCCAAAAATATTTTTTCCACGAAAAATGCATCTTACATCAGTGAATGTTCAGAATATGTTAGCAGCCCAAAAAAGACCTTAAAATGCATCTTAGGCTGCAAAAATGTTGAAAACTTTGGAGGCCCAAAAACGGGGTTTACAGGCATCCTAGACCCCCTTAACTCCAGAAAATGATGGTGCCCAAATACTGTGTCAGAGAGCTCTGAATGTCCCTAACACATTTGCAGCCTGAAAGGAGCATTAACCCGCATCCTAGACGACTGAAATTCCCAAAAATATTTTTGGCACGAAAAATGCATCCGACACCCGTGAAAGTTAAGAATATGTTAGCAGCCCAAAAAAGGCCTTAAAATGCATCTTAGGCCTGCAAAAATGTTGAAAACTTTGGAGGCCAAAAAAAGGGTTTTACAGGCATCCTAGACCCCCTAAAGTGCAGAAAATAATGGTGGCCCTAAAACTGTGTCAGAGAGCTCTGAATGTCCAAAAAATATTGGCAGCGTGAGAGGGGCATTAACCCGCATCCTAGACCACTGAAATTCCCAAAAATATTTTTGGCACGAAAAATGCATTCTACACCCCTGAAAGTTAAGAATATGTTAGCAGCCCAACAAAGGCCTTAAAATGCATCTTAGGCCTGCAAAAATGTTGAAAACTTTGGAGGCCGAAAAAAAGGTTTTACAGGCATCCTAGACCCCCTAAAGTGCAGAAAATAATGGTGGTCCTAAAACTGTGTCAGAGAGCTCTGAATGTCCCAACAACATTGGCAGCCTGAAAGGGGCATTAACCCGCATCCTAGACCATTTTTTCCATGAAAAATGCATCTTACATCCGTGAACGTTCAGAATATGTTAGCAGCCCAAAAAAGACCTTAAAATGCATCTTAGGCCTGCAAAAATGTTGAAAACTTTGGAGGCCCAAAAACGGGGTTTACAGGCATCCTAGACCCCCTAAAGTCCAGAAAATGATGGTGGCCCAAAAACTGCGTCAGAGAGTGCTGAATGTCCCAAAAACATTGGCAGCCTGAAAGGGGCATTAACCCGCATCCTAGACCACTGAAATTCCCAAAAATAATTTTTCCACGAAAAATGCATCTTACATCCGTGAACGTTCAGAATATGTTAGCAGCCCAAAAAAGGCCTTAAAATGCATCTTAGGCCTGCAAAAATGTAGAAAACTTTGGAGGCCCAAAAAAAGAGGTTACAGGCATCCTAGACCCCCTAGAGTCCAGAAAATGATGGTGGCCCAAAAACTGTGTCAGAGAGCTCTGAATGTCCCAAAAACATTTGCAGTCTGAAAGGGGCATTAACCCGCATCCTAGACCACTGAAATTCCCAAAAATAATTTTGGCACAAAAAATGCATCCTACACCACTGAAAGTTACGAATATGTTAGCAGCCCAAAAAAGGCCTTAAAATGCATTTTAGGCCTGCAAAAATGTTGAAAACTTTGGAGGCCCAAAAAAGGGGTTTACAGGCATCCTAGACCCCCTAAAGTCCAGAAAATGATGGTGGCCCAAAAACTGTGTCAGAGAGCTCTGAATGTCCCAAAAACATTTGCAGTCTGAAAGGGGCATTAACCCGCATCCTAGACCACTGAAATTCCCAAAAATAATTTTGGCACAAAAAATGCATCCTACACCACTGAAAGTTACGAATATGTTAGCAGCCCAAAAAAGGCCTTAAAATGCAATTTAGGCCTGCAAAAATGTTGAAAACTTTGAAGGCCCAAAAAAGGGGTTTACAGGCATCCTAAACCCCCTAAAGTCCAGAAAATGATGGTGGTCCAAAAGGTGCGTCAGAGAGCTCTGAATGTCCCAAAAACATTTGCACCCTGAAAGGGGCATTAACCCGCATCCTACACCCTTGAAATTCCCAAAAATAATTTTGGCACACAAAATGCATCCTACACCCCTGAAAGTTAAGAATATGTTAGCAGCCCAAAAAGGCCTTAAAATGCATCTTAGGCCTGCAAAAATGTTGAAAACTTTGGAGGCCCTAAAAAGAGGTTTACAGGCATCCTAGACCCCCTAATGTCCAGAAAATGTTGGTGGCCCAGAAACAGGGTCAGAGAGCTCTGAATGTCCCAAACACATTTGCAGCCTGAAAGGGGCATTAACCCACATCCTAGACCACTGAAATTCCCAAAAATATTTTTTCCACGAAAAATGCATCTTACATCAGTGAATGTTCAGAATATGTTAGCAGCCCAAAAAAGACCTTAAAATGCATCTTAGGCTGCAAAAATGTTGAAAACTTTGGAGGCCCAAAAACGGGGTTTACAGGCATCCTAGACCCCCTTAACTCCAGAAAATGATGGTGCCCAAATACTGTGTCAGAGAGCTCTGAATGTCCCTAACACATTTGCAGCCTGAAAGGAGCATTAACCCGCATCCTAGACGACTGAAATTCCCAAAAATATTTTTGGCACGAAAAATGCATCCGACACCCGTGAAAGTTAAGAATATGTTAGCAGCCCAAAAAAGGCCTTAAAATGCATCTTAGGCCTGCAAAAATGTTGAAAACTTTGGAGGCCAAAAAAAGGGTTTTACAGGCATCCTAGACCCCCTAAAGTGCAGAAAATAATGGTGGCCCTAAAACTGTGTCAGAGAGCTCTGAATGTCCAAAAAACATTGGCAGCGTGAGAGGGGCATTAACCCGCATCCTAGACCACTGAAATTCCCAAAAATATTTTTGGCACGAAAAATGCATTCTACACCCCTGAAAGTTAAGAATATGTTAGCAGCCCAACAAAGGCCTTAAAATGCATCTTAGGCCTGCAAAAATGTTGAAAACTTTGGAGGCCGAAAAAAAGGTTTTACAGGCATCCTAGACCCCCTAAAGTGCAGAAAATAATGGTGGTCCTAAAACTGTGTCAGAGAGCTCTGAATGTCCCAACAACATTGGCAGCCTGAAAGGGGCATTAACCCGCATCCTAGACCATTTTTTCCATGAAAAATGCATCTTACATCCGTGAACGTTCAGAATATGTTAGCAGCCCAAAAAAGACCTTAAAATGCATCTTAGGCCTGCAAAAATGTTGAAAACTTTGGAGGCCCAAAAACGGGGTTTACAGGCATCCTAGACCCCCTAAAGTCCAGAAAATGATGGTGGCCCAAAAACTGCGTCAGAGAGTGCTGAATGTCCCAAAAACATTGGCAGCCTGAAAGGGGCATTAACCCGCATCCTAGACCACTGAAATTCCCAAAAATAATTTTGGCACAAAAAATGCATCCTACACCACTGAAAGTTACGAATATGTTAGCAGCCCAAAAAAGGCCTTAAAATGCATTTTAGGCCTGCAAAAATGTTGAAAACTTTGGAGGCCCAAAAAAGGGGTTTACAGGCATCCTAGACCCCCTAAAGTCCAGAAAATGATGGTGGCCCAAAAACTGTGTCAGAGAGCTCTGAATGTCCCAAAAACATTTGCAGTCTGAAAGGGACATTAACCCGCATCCTAGACCACTGAAATTCCCAAAAATAATTTTTCCACGAAAAATGCATCTTACATCCGTGAACGTTCAGAATATGTTAGCAGCCCAAAAAAGGCCTTAAAATGCATCTTAGGCCTGCAAAAATGTAGAAAACTTTGGAGGCCCAAAAAAAGAGGTTACAGGCATCCTAGACCCCCTAGAGTCCAGAAAATGATGGTGGCCCAAAAACTGTGTCAGAGAGCTCTGAATGTCCCAAAAACATTTGCAGTCTGAAAGGGGCATTAACCCGCATCCTAGACCACTGAAATTCCCAAAAATAATTTTGGCACAAAAAATGCATCCTACACCACTGAAAGTTACGAATATGTTAGCAGCCCAAAAAAGGCCTTAAAATGCATTTTAGGCCTGCAAAAATGTTGAAAACTTTGGAGGCCCAAAAAAGGGGTTTACAGGCATCCTAGACCCCCTAAAGTCCAGAAAATGATGGTGGCCCAAAAACTGTGTCAGAGAGCTCTGAATGTCCCAAAAACATTTGCAGTCTGAAAGGGACATTAACCCGCATCCTAGACCACTGAAATTCCCAAAAATAATTTTGGCACAAAAAATGCATCCTACACCACTGAAAGTTACGAATATGTTAGCAGCCCAAAAAAGGCCTTAAAATGCATTTTAGGCCTGCAAAAATGTTGAAAACTTTGGAGGCCCAAAAAAGGGGTTTACAGGCATCCTAGACCCCCTAAAGTCCAGAAAATGTTGGTGGCCGAGAAACAGGGTCAGAGAGCTCTGAATGTCCCAAAAACACTTGCAGTCTGAAAGGGGCATTAACCCGCATCCTAGACCACTGAAATCCCCAAAAATATTTTTTCCACGAAAAATGCATCTTACATCGGTGAAGGTTCAGAATATGTTAGCAGCTCAAAAAAGGCCTTAAAATGCATCTTAGGCCTGCAAAAATGTAGAAAACTTTGGAGGCCCTAAAAAGGTGTTTACAGGCATCCTAGACCCCCTAAAGTCCAGAAAATGTTGGTGGGTCAAAAACTGAGTCAGAGAGCTCTGAATGTCCAAAAACACATGAAGCCTGAAAGAGGCATTAACCCGCATCCTAGACGACTGAAATTCCCAAAAATATTTTTTCCACGAAAAATGCATCCTACACCTCTGAAAGTTAAGAATATGTTAGCAGCCCAAAAAAGGCCTTAAAATGCATCTTAGGCCTTCAAAAATGTTGAAAACTTTGGAGGCCGAAAAAAGGGTTTTGCAGGCATCCTAGACCCCCTAAAGTGCAGAAAATAATGGTGGCCCTAAAACTGTGTCAGAGAGCTCTGAATGTCCCAAAAACATTGGCAGCCTGAAAGGGGCATTAACCCGCATCCTAGACCACTGAAATTCCCAAAAATAATTTTGGCACAAAAAATGCATCCTACACCCCTAAACGTTAAGAATATGTTAGCAGCCCAAAAAAGGCCTTAAAATGCAATTTAGGCCTGCAAAAATGTTGAAAACTTTGAAGGCCCAAAAAAGGGGTTTACAGGCATCCTAAACCCCCTAAAGTCCAGAAAATGATGGTGGTCCAAAAGGTGCGTCAGAGAGCTCTGAATGTCCCAAAAACATTTGCACCCTGAAAGGGGCATTAACCCGCATCCTACACCCCTGAAATTCCCAAAAATAATTTTGGCACACAAAATGCATCCTACACCCCTGAAAATTAAGAATATGTTAGCAGCCCAAAAAGGCCTTAAAATACATCTTAGGCCTGCAAAAATGTTGAAAACTTTGGAGGCCCTAAAAAGAGGTTTACAGGCATCCTAGACCCCCTAATGTCCAGAAAATGTTGGTGGCCCAGAAACAGGGTCAGAGAGCTCTGAATGTCAAAAACACATTTGCAGCCTGAAAGGGGCATTAACCCGCATCCTAGACCACTGAAATTCCCAAAAATATTTTTTCCACGAAAAATGCATCTTACATCAGTGAATGTTCAGAATATGTTAGCAGCCCAAAAAAGACCTTAAAATGCATCTTAGGCCTGCAAAAATGTTGAAAACTTTGGAGGCCCAAAAACGGGGTTAACAGGCATCCTAGACCCCCTTAACTCCAGAAAATGATGGTGCCCAAATACTGTGTCAGAGAGCTCTGAATGTCCCTAACACATTTGAAGCCTGAAAGGAGCATTAACCCGCATCCTAGACGACTGAAATTCCCAAAAATATTTTTGGCACGAAAAATGCATCCGACACCCCTGAAAGTTAAGAATATGTTAGCAGCCCAAAAAAGACCTTAAAATGCATCTTAGGCCTGCAAAAATGTTGAAAACTTTGGAGGCCCAAAAACGGGGTTTACAGGCATCCTAGACCCCCTAAAGTCCAGAAAATTATGGTGGCCCAAAAACTGCGTCAGAGAGTGCTGAATGTCCCAAAAACATTGGCAGCCTGAAAGGGGCATTAACCCGCATCCTAGACCACTGAAATTCCCAAAAATAATTTTTCCACGAAAAATGCATCTTACATCCGTGAACGTTCAGAATATGTTAGCAGCCCAAAAAAGGCCTTAAAATGCATCTTAGGCCTGCAAAAATGTAGAAAACTTTGGAGGCCCAAAAAAAGAGGTTACAGGCATCCTAGACCCCCTAAAGTCCAGAAAATGTTGGTGGCCCAAAAACTGTGTCAGAGAGCTCTGAATGTCCCAAAAACATTTGCAGTCTGAAAGGGGCATTAACCCGCATCCTAGACCATTGAAATTCCCAAAAATAATTTTGGCACAAAAAATGCATCCTACACCACTGAAAGTTATGAATATGTTAGCAGCCCAAAAAAGGCCTTAAAATGCATTTTAGGCCTGCAAAAATGTTGAAAACTTTGGAGGCCCAAAAAAGGGGTTTACAGGCATCCTAGACCCCCTAAAGTCCAGAAAATGTTGGTGGCCGAGAAACAGGGTCAGAGAGCGCTGAATGTCCCAAAAACACTTGCAGTCTGAAAGGGGCATTAACCCGCATCCTAGACCACTGAAATCCCCAAAAATATTTTTTCCACGAAAAATGCATCTTACATCGGTGAAGGTTCAGAATATGTTAGCAGCTCAAAAAAGGCCTTAAAATGCATCTTAGGCCTGCAAAAATGTAGAAAACTTTGGAGGCCCTAAAAAGGTGTTTACAGGCATCCTAGACCCCCTAAAGTCCAGAAAATGTTGGTGGGTCAAAAACTGAGTCAGAGAGCTCTGAATGTCCCAAAAACACATGAAGCCTGAAAGAGGCATTAACCCGCATCCTAGACGACTGAAATTCCCAAAAATATTTTTTCCACGAAAAATGCATCCTACACCTCTGAAAGTTAAGAATATGTTAGCAGCCCAAAAAAGGCCTTAAAATGCATCTTAGGCCTTCAAAAATGTTGAAAACTTTGGAGGCCGAAAAAAGGGTTTTGCAGGCACCCTAGACCCCCTAAAGTGCAGAAAATAATGGTGGCCCTAAAACTGTGTCAGAGAGCTCTGAATGTCCCAAAAACATTGGCAGCCTGAAAGGGGCATTAACCCGCATCCTAGACCACTGAAATTCCCAAAAATAATTTTGGCACAAAAAATGCATCCTACACCCCTAAACGTTAAGAATATGTTAGGAGCCCAAAAAAGGCCTTAAAATGCAATTTAGGCCTGCAAAAATGTTGAAAACTTTGAAGGCCCAAAAAAGGGGTTTACAGGCATCCTAAACCCCCTAAAGTCCAGAAAATGATGGTGGTCCAAAAGGTGCGTCAGAGAGCTCTGAATGTCCCAAAAACATTTGCACCCTGAAAGGGGCATTAACCCGCATCCTACACCCCTGAAATTCCCAAAAATAATTTTGGCACACAAAATGCATCCTACACCCCTGAAAGTTAAGAATATGTTAGCAGCCCAAAAAGGCCTTAAAATGCATCTTAGGCCTGCAAAAATGTTGAAAACTTTGGAGGCCCTAAAAAGAGGTTTACAGGCATCCTAGACCCCCTAATGTCCAGAAAATGTTGGTGGCCCAGAAACAGGGTCAGAGAGCTCTGAATGTCCCAAACACATTTGCAGCCTGAAAGGGGCATTAACCCACATCCTAGACCACTGAAATTCCCAAAAATATTTTTTCCACGAAAAATGCATCTTACATCAGTGAATGTTCAGAATATGTTAGCAGCCCAAAAAAGACCTTAAAATGCATCTTAGGCTGCAAAAATGTTGAAAACTTTGGAGGCCCAAAAACGGGGTTTACAGGCATCCTAGACCCCCTTAACTCCAGAAAATGATGGTGCCCAAATACTGTGTCAGAGAGCTCTGAATGTCCCTAACACATTTGCAGCCTGAAAGGAGCATTAACCCGCATCCTAGACGACTGAAATTCCCAAAAATATTTTTGGCACGAAAAATGCATCCGACACCCGTGAAAGTTAAGAATATGTTAGCAGCCCAAAAAAGGCCTTAAAATGCATCTTAGGCCTGCAAAAATGTTGAAAACTTTGGAGGCCAAAAAAAGGGTTTTACAGGCATCCTAGACCCCCTAAAGTGCAGAAAATAATGGTGGCCCTAAAACTGTGTCAGAGAGCTCTGAATGTCCAAAAAACATTGGCAGCGTGAGAGGGGCATTAACCCGCATCCTAGACCACTGAAATTCCCAAAAATATTTTTGGCACGAAAAATGCATTCTACACCCCTGAAAGTTAAGAATATGTTAGCAGCCCAACAAAGGCCTTAAAATGCATCTTAGGCTTGCAAAAATGTTGAAAACTTTGGAGGCCCAAAAACGGGGTTTACAGGCATCCTAGACCCCCTAAAGTCCAGAAAATGATGGTGGCCCAAAAACTGCGTCAGAGAGTGCTGAATGTCCCAAAAACATTGGCAGCCTGAAAGGGGCATTAACCCGCATCCTAGACCACTGAAATTCCCAAAAATAATTTTTCCACGAAAAATGCATCTTACATCCGTGAACGTTCAGAATATGTTAGCAGCCCAACAAAGGCCTTAAAATGCATCTTAGGCCTGCAAAAATGTAGAAAACTTTGGAGGCCCAAAAAAAGAGGTTACAGGCATCCTAGACCCCCTAGATTCCAGAAAATGATGGTGGCCCAAAAACTGTGTCAGAGAGCTCTGAATGTCCCAAAAACATTTGCAGTCTGAAAGGGGCATTAACCCGCATCCTAGACCACTGAAATTCCCAAAAATAATTTTGGCACAAAAAATGCATCCTACACCACTGAAAGTTACGAATATGTTAGCAGCCCAAAAAAGGCCTTAAAATGCATTTTAGGCCTGCAAAAATGTTGAAAACTTTGGAGGCCCAAAAAAGGGGTTTACAGGCATCCTAGACCCCCTAAAGTCCAGAAAATGATGGTGGCCCAAAAACTGTGTCAGAGAGCTCTGAATGTCCCAAAAACATTTGCAGTCTGAAAGGGGCATTAACCCGCATCCTAGACCACTGAAATTCCCAAAAATAATTTTGGCACAAAAAATGCATCCTACACCACTGAAAGTTACGAATATGTTAGCAGCCCAAAAAAGGCCTTAAAATGCAATTTAGGCCTGCAAAAATGTTGAAAACTTTGAAGGCCCAAAAAAGGGGTTTACAGGCATCCTAAACCCCCTAAAGTCCAGAAAATGATGGTGGTCCAAAAGGTGCGTCAGAGAGCTCTGAATGTCCCAAAAACATTTGCACCCTGAAAGGGGCATTAACCCGCATCCTACACCCCTGAAATTCCCAAAAATAATTTTGGCACACAAAATGCATCCTACACCCCTGAAAGTTAAGAATATGTTAGCAGCCCAAAAAGGCCTTAAAATGCATCTTAGGCCTGCAAAAATGTTGAAAACTTTGGAGGCCCTAAAAAGAGGTTTACAGGCATCCTAGACCCCCTAATGTCCAGAAAATGTTGGTGGCCCAGAAACAGGGTCAGAGAGCTCTGAATGTCCCACACACATTTGCAGCCTG
Organism: Ambystoma mexicanum; assembly: GCF_040938575.1. Taxonomy (NCBI): domain Eukaryota; kingdom Metazoa; phylum Chordata; class Amphibia; order Caudata; family Ambystomatidae; genus Ambystoma; species Ambystoma mexicanum. The sequence continues at coordinate 232,846,084 of NC_090933.1, forward strand.
AAAGGGGCATTAACCCACATCCTAGACCACTGAAATTCCCAAAAATATTTTTTCCACGAAAAATGCATCTTACATCAGTGAATGTTCAGAATATGTTAGCAGCCCAAAAAAGACCTTAAAATGCATCTTAGGCTGCAAAAATGTTGAAAACTTTGGAGGCCCAAAAACGGGGTTTACAGGCATCCTAGACCCCCTTAACTCCAGAAAATGATGGTGCCCAAATACTGTGTCAGAGAGCTCTGAATGTCCCTAACACATTTGCAGCCTGAAAGGAGCATTAACCCGCATCCTAGACGACTGAAATTCCCAAAAATATTTTTGGCACGAAAAATGCATCCGACACCCGTGAAAGTTAAGAATATGTTAGCAGCCCAAAAACGGCCTTAAAATGCATCTTAGGCCTGCAAAAATGTTGAAAACTTTGGAGGCCAAAAAAAGGGTTTTACAGGCATCCTAGACCCCCTAAAGTGCAGAAAATAATGGTGGCCCTAAAACTGTGTCAGAGAGCTCTGAATGTCCAAAAAACATTGGCAGCGTGAGAGGGGCATTAACCCGCATCCTAGACCACTGAAATTCCCAAAAATATTTTTGGCACGAAAAATGCATTCTACACCCCTGAAAGTTAAGAATATGTTAGCAGCCCAACAAAGGCCTTAAAATGCATCTTAGGCCTGCAAAAATGTTGAAAACTTTGGAGGCCGAAAAAAAGGTTTTACAGGCATCCTAGACCCCCTAAAGTGCAGAAAATAATGGTGGTCCTAAAACTGTGTCAGAGAGCTCTGAATGTCCCAACAACATTGGCAGCCTGAAAGGGGCATTAACCCGCATCCTAGACCATTTTTTCCATGAAAAATGCATCTTACATCCGTGAACGTTCAGAATATGTTAGCAGCCCAAAAAAGACCTTAAAATGCATCTTAGGCCTGCAAAAATGTTGAAAACTTTGGAGGCCCAAAAACGGGGTTTACAGGCATCCTAGACCCCCTAAAGTCCAGAAAATGATGATGGCCCAAAAACTGCGTCAGAGAGTGCTGAATGTCCCAAAAACATTGGCAGCCTGAAAGGGGCATTAACCCGCATCCTAGACCACTGAAATTCCCAAAAATAATTTTTCCACGAAAAATGCATCTTACATCCGTGAACGTTCAGAATATGTTAGCAGCCCAAAAAAGGCCTTAAAATGCATCTTAGGCCTGCAAAAATGTAGAAAACTTTGGAGGCCCAAAAAAAGAGGTTACAGGCATCCTAGACCCCCTAGAGTCCAGAAAATGATGGTGGCCCAAAAACTGTGTCAGAGAGCTCTGAATGTCCCAAAAACATTTGCAGTTTGAAAGGGGCATTAACCCGCATCCTAGACCACTGAAATTCCCAAAAATAATTTTGGCACAAAAAATGCATCCTACACCACTGAAAGTTACGAATATGTTAGCAGCCCAAAAAAGGCCTTAAAATGCATTTTAGGCCTGCAAAAATGTTGAAAACTTTGGAGGCCCAAAAAAGGGGTTTACAGGCATCCTAGACCCCCTAAAGTCCAGAAAATGATGGTGGCCCAAAAACTGTGTCAGAGAGCTCTGAATGTCCCAAAAACATTTGCAGTCTGAAAGGGGCATTAACCCGCATCCTAGACCACTGAAATTCCCAAAAATAATTTTGGCACAAAAAATGCATCCTACACCACTGAAAGTTACGAATATGTTAGCAGCCCAAAAAAGGCCTTAAAATGCAATTTAGGCCTGCAAAAATGTTGAAAACTTTGAAGGCCCAAAAAAGGGGTTTACAGGCATCCTAAACCCCCTAAAGTCCAGAAAATGATGGTGGTCCAAAAGGTGCGTCAGAGAGCTCTGAATGTCCCAAAAACATTTGCACCCTGAAAGGGGCATTAACCCGCATCCTACACCCCTGAAATTCCCAAAAATAATTTTGGCACACAAAATGCATCCTACACCCCTGAAAGTTAAGAATATGTTAGCAGCCCAAAAAGGCCTTAAAATGCATCTTAGGCCTGCAAAAATGTTGAAAACTTTGGAGGCCCTAAAAAGAGGTTTACAGGCATCCTAGACCCCCTAATGTCCAGAAAATGTTGGTGGCCCAGAAACAGGGTCAGAGAGCTCTGAATGTCCCAAACACATTTGCAGCCTGAAAGGGGCATTAACCCACATCCTAGACCACTGAAATTCCCAAAAATATTTTTTCCACGAAAAATGCATCTTACATCAGTGAATGTTCAGAATATGTTAGCAGCCCAAAAAAGACCTTAAAATGCATCTTAGGCTGCAAAAATGTTGAAAACTTTGGAGGCCCAAAAACGGGGTTTACAGGCATCCTAGACCCCCTTAACTCCAGAAAATGATGGTGCCCAAATACTGTGTCAGAGAGCTCTGAATGTCCCTAACACATTTGCAGCCTGAAAGGAGCATTAACCCGCATCCTAGACGACTGAAATTCCCAAAAATATTTTTGGCACGAAAAATGCATCCGACACCCGTGAAAGTTAAGAATATGTTAGCAGCCCAAAAAAGGCCTTAAAATGCATCTTAGGCCTGCAAAAATGTTGAAAACTTTGGAGGCCAAAAAAAGGGTTTTACAGGCATCCTAGACCCCCTAAAGTGCAGAAAATAATGGTGGCCCTAAAACTGTGTCAGAGAGCTCTGAATGTCCAAAAAACATTGGCAGCGTGAGAGGGGCATTAACCCGCATCCTAGACCACTGAAATGCCCAAAAATATTTTTGGCACGAAAAATGCATTCTACACCCCTGAAAGTTAAGAATATGTTAGCAGCCCAACAAAGGCCTTAAAATGCATCTTAGGCCTGCAAAAATGTTGAAAACTTTGGAGGCCGAAAAAAAGGTTTTACAGGCATCCTAGACCCCCTAAAGTGCAGAAAATAATAGTGGTCCTAAAACTGTGTCAGAGAGTGCTGAATGTCCCAAAAACATTGGCAGCCTGAAAGGGGCATTAACCCGCATCCTAGACCACTGAAATTCCCAAAAATAATTTTTCCACGAAAAATGCATCTTACATCCGTGAACGTTCAGAATATGTTAGCAGCCCAAAAAAGGCCTTAAAATGCATCTTAGGCCTGCAAAAATGTAGAAAACTTTGGAGGCCCAAAAAAAGAGGTTACAGGCATCCTAGACCCCCTAGAGTCCAGAAAATGATGGTGGCCCAAAAACTGTGTCAGAGAGCTCTGAATGTCCCAAAAACATTTGCAGTCTGAAAGGGGCATTAACCCGCATCCTAGACCACTGAAATTCCCAAAAATAATTTTGGCACAAAAAATGCATCCTACACCACTGAAAGTTACGAATATGTTAGCAGCCCAAAAAAGGCCTTAAAATGCATTTTAGGCCTGCAAAAATGTTGAAAACTTTGGAGGCCCAAAAAAGGGGTTTACAGGCATCCTAGACCCCCTAAAGTCCAGAAAATGATGGTGGCCCAAAAACTGTGTCAGAGAGCTCTGAATGTCCCAAAAACATTTGCAGTCTGAAAGGGGCATTAACCCGCATCCTAGACCACTGAAATTCCCAAAAATAATTTTGGCACAAAAAATGCATCCTACACCACTGAAAGTTACGAATATGTTAGCAGCCCAAAAAAGGCCTTAAAATGAAATTTAGGCCTGCAAAAATGTTGAAAACTTTGAAGGCCCAAAAAAGGGGTTTACAGGCATCCTAAACCCCCTAAAGTCCAGAAAATGATGGTGGTCCAAAAGGTGCATCAGAGAGCTCTGAATGTCCCAAAAACATTTGCACCCTGAAAGGGGCATTAACCCGCATCCTACACCCCTGAAATTCCCAAAAATAATTTTGGCACACAAAATGCATCCTACACCCCTGAAAGTTAAGAATATGTTAGCAGCCCAAAAAGGCCTTAAAATGCATCTTAGGCCTGCAAAAATGTTGAAAACTTTGGAGGCCCTAAAAAGAGGTTTATAGGCATCCTAGACCCCCTAATGTCCAGAAAATGTTGGTGGCCCAGAAACAGGGTCAGAGAGCTCTGAATGTCCCAAACACATTTGCAGCCTGAAAGGGGCATTAACCCACATCCTAGACCACTGAAATTCCCAAAAATATTTTTTCCACGAAAAATGCATCTTACATCAGTGAATGTTCAGAATATGTTAGCAGCCCAAAAAAGACCTTAAAATGCATCTTAGGCTGCAAAAATGTTGAAAACTTTGGAGGCCCAAAAACGGGGTTTACAGGCATCCTAGACCCCCTTAACTCCAGAAAATGATGGTGCCCAAATACTGTGTCAGAGAGCTCTGAATGTCCCTAACACATTTGCAGCCTGAAAGGAGCATTAACCCGCATCCTAGACGACTGAAATTCCCAAAAATATTTTTGGCACGAAAAATGCATCCGACACCCGTGAAAGTTAAGAATATGTTAGCAGCCCAAAAAAGGCCTTAAAATGCATCTTAGGCCTGCAAAAATGTTGAAAACTTTGGAGGCCAAAAAAAGGGTTTTACAGGCATCCTAGACCCCCTAAAGTGCAGAAAATAATGGTGGCCCTAAAACTGTGTCAGAGAGCTCTGAATGTCCAAAAAACATTGGCAGCGTGAGAGGGGCATTAACCCGCATCCTAGACCACTGAAATTCCCAAAAATATTTTTGGCACGAAAAATGCATTCTACACCCCTGAAAGTTAAGAATATGTTAGCAGCCCAACAAAGGCCTTAAAATGCATCTTAGGCCTGCAAAAATGTTGAAAACTTTGGAGGCCGAAAAAAAGGTTTTACAGGCATCCTAGACCCCCTAAAGTGCAGAAAATAATGGTGGTCCTAAAACTGTGTCAGAGAGCTCTGAATGTCCCAACAACATTGGCAGCCTGAAAGGGGCATTAACCCGCATCCTAGACCATTTTTTCCATGAAAAATGCATCTTACATCCGTGAACGTTCAGAATATGTTAGCAGCCCAAAAAAGACCTTAAAATGCATCTTAGGCCTGCAAAAATGTTGAAAACTTTGGAGGCCCAAAAACGGGGTTTACAGGCATCCTAGACCCCCTAAAGTCCAGAAAATGATGGTGGCCCAAAAACTGCGTCAGAGAGTGCTGAATGTCCCAAAAACATTGGCAGCCTGAAAGGGGCATTAACCCGCATCCTAGACCACTGAAATTCCCAAAAATAATTTTTCCACGAAAAATGCATCTTACATCCGTGAACGTTCAGAATATGTTAGCAGCCCAAAAAAGGCCTTAAAATGCATCTTAGGCCTGCAAAAATGTAGAAAACTTTGGAGGCCCAAAAAAAGAGGTTACAGGCATCCTAGACCCCCTAGAGTCCAGAAAATGATGGTGGCCCAAAAACTGTGTCAGAGAGCTCTGAATGTCCCAAAAACATTTGCAGTCTGAAAGGGGCATTAACCCGCATCCTAGACCACTGAAATTCCCAAAAATAATTTTGGCACAAAAAATGCATCCTACACCACTGAAAGTTACGAATATGTTAGCAGCCCAAAAAAGGCCTTAAAATGCATTTTAGGCCTGCAAAAATGTTGAAAACTTTGGAGGCCCAAAAAAGGGGTTTACAGGCATCCTAGACCCCCTAAAGTCCAGAAAATGATGGTGGCCCAAAAACTGCGTCAGAGAGCTCTGAATGTCCCAAAAACATTTGCAGTCTGAAAGGGGCATTAACCCGCATCCTAGACCACTGAAATTCCCAAAAATAATTTTGGCACAAAAAATGCATCCTACACCACTGAAAGTTACGAATATGTTAGCAGCCCAAAAAAGGCCTTAAAATGCATTTTAGGCCTGCAAAAATGTTGAAAACTTTGGAGGCCCAAAAAAGGGGTTTACAGGCATCCTAGACCCCCTAAAGTCCAGAAAATGTTGGTGGCCGAGAAACAGGGTCAGAGAGCTCTGAATGTCCCAAAAACACTTGCAGTCTGAAAGGGGCATTAACCCGCATCCTAGACCACTGAAATCCCCAAAAATATTTTTTCCACGAAAAATGCATCTTACATCGGTGAAGGTTCAGAATATGTTAGCAGCTCAAAAAAGGCCTTAAAATGCATCTTAGGCCTGCAAAAATGTAGAAAACTTTGGAGGCCCTAAAAAGGTGTTTACAGGCATCCTAGACCCCCTAAAGTCCAGAAAATGTTGGTGGGTCAAAAACTGAGTCAGAGAGCTCTGAATGTCCAAAAACACATGAAGCCTGAAAGAGGCATTAACCCGCATCCTAGACGACTGAAATTCCCAAAAATATTTTTTCCACGAAAAATGCATCCTACACCTCTGAAAGTTAAGAATATGTTAGCAGCCCAAAAAAGGCCTTAAAATGCATCTTAGGCCTTCAAAAATGTTGAAAACTTTGGAGGCCGAAAAAAGGGTTTTGCAGGCATCCTAGACCCCCTAAAGTGCAGAAAATAATGGTGGCCCTAAAACTGTGTCAGAGAGCTCTGAATGTCCCAAAAACATTGGCAGCCTGAAAGAGGCATTAACCCGCATCCTAGACCACTGAAATTCCCAAAAATAATTTTGGCACAAAAAATGCATCCTACACCCCTAAACGTTAAGAATATGTTAGCAGCCCAAAAAAGGCCTTAAAATGCAATTTAGGCCTGCAAAAATGTTGAAAACTTTGAAGGCCCAAAAAAGGGGTTTACAGGCATCCTAAACCCCCTAAAGTCCAGAAAATGATGGTGGTCCAAAAGGTGCGTCAGAGAGCTCTGAATGTCTCAAAAACATTTGCACCCTGAAAGGGGCATTAACCCGCATCCTACACCCCTGAAATTCCCAAAAATAATTTTGGCACACAAAATGCATCCTACACCCCTGAAAATTAAGAATATGTTAGCAGCCCAAAAAGGCCTTAAAATGCATCTTAGGCCTGCAAAAATGTTGAAAACTTTGGAGGCCCTAAAAAGAGGTTTACAGGCATCCTAGACCCCCTAATGTCCAGAAAATGTTGGTGGCCCAGAAACAGGGTCAGAGAGCTCTGAATGTCAAAAACACATTTGCAGCCTGAAAGGGGCATTAACCCGCATCCTAGACCACTGAAATTCCCAAAAATATTTTTTCCACGAAAAATGCATCTTACATCAGTGAATGTTCAGAATATGTTAGCAGCCCAAAAAAGACCTTAAAATGCATCTTAGGCCTGCAAAAATGTTGAAAACTTTGGAGGCCCAAAAACGGGGTTAACAGGCATCCTAGAACCCCTTAACTCCAGAAAATGATGGTGCCCAAATACTGTGTCAGAGAGCTCTGAATGTCCCTAACACATTTGAAGCCTGAAAGGAGCATTAACCCGCATCCTAGACGACTGAAATTCCCAAAAATATTTTTGGCACGAAAAATGCATCCGACACCCCTGAAAGTTAAGAATATGTTAGCAGCCCAAAAAAGGCCTTAAAATGCATCTTAGGCCTGCAAAAATGTTGAAAACTTTGGAGGCCAAAAAAAGGGTTTTACAGGCATCCTAGACCCCTAAAGTGCAGAAAATAATGGTGGCCCTAAAACTGTGTCAGAGAGCTCTGAATGTCCAAAAAACATTGGCAGCGTGATAGGGGCATTAACCCGCATCCTAGACCAGTGAAATTCTCAAAAATAATTTTGGCACAAAAAATGCATCCTACACCCCTGAAAGTTAAGAATATGTTAGCAGCCCAAAAAAGGCCTTAAAATGCATCTTAGGCCTGCAAAAATGTTGAAAACCTTGGAGGCCCTAAAAAGGGGTTTACAGGCATCCTAGACCCCCTAAAGTCCAGAAAATGTTGGTGGCCCAGAAACAGGGTCAGAGAGCTCTGAATGTCCCTAACGCATTTGCAGCCTAAAAGGGGCATTAACCCGCACCCTAGACCACTGAAATTCCCAAAAATAATTTTTCCACGAAAAATGCATCTTACATCCGTGAACGTTCAGAATGTTAGCAGCCCAAAAAAGGCCTTAAAATGCATCTTAGGCCTGCAAAAATGTAGAAAACTTTGGAGGCCCAAAAAAAGAGGTTACAGGCATCCTAGACCCCCTAAAGTCCAGAAAATGATGGGTGCCCAAAAACTGCGTCAGAGAGCGCTGAATGTCCCAAAAACATGTGTAGCCTGAAAGGGACATTAACCCGGATCCAGACCACTGAAATTTCCAAAAATATTTTTTCCACGAAAAATGCATCTTACATCGGTGAATGTTCAGAATATGTTAGCAGCTCAAAAAAGGCCTTAAAATGCATCTTAGGCCTTCAAAAATGTTGAAAACTTTGGAGGCCGAAAAAAGGGTTTTGCAGGCATCCTAGACCCCCTAAAGTGCAGAAAATAATGGTGGCCCTAAAACTGTGTCAGAGAGCTCTGAATGTCCCAAAAACATTGGCAGCCTGAAAGGGGCATTAACCCGCATCCTAGACCACTGAAATTCCCAAAAATAATTTTGGCACAAAAAATGCATCCTACACCCCTAAACGTTAAGAATATGTTAGCAGCCCAAAAAAGGCCTTAAAATGCAATTTAGGCCTGCAAAAATGTTGAAAACTTTGAAGGCCCAAAAAAGGGGTTTACAGGCATCCTAAACCCCCTAAAGTCCAGAAAATGATGGTGGTCCAAAAGGTGCGTCAGAGAGCTCTGAATGTCCCAAAAACATTTGCACCCTGAAAGGGGCATTAACCCGCATCCTACACCCCTGAAATTCCCAAAAATAATTTTGGCACACAAAATGCATCCTACACCCCTGAAAGTTAAGAATATGTTAGCAGCCCAAAAAGGCCTTAAAATGCATCTTAGGCCTGCAAAAATGTTGAAAACTTTGGAGGCCCTAAAAAGAGGTTTACAGGCATCCTAGACCCCCTAATGTCCAGAAAATGTTGGTGGCCCAGAAACAGGGTCAGAGAGCTCTGAATGTCCCAAACACATTTGCAGCCTGAAAGGGGCATTAACCCGCATCCTAGACCACTGAAATTCCCAAAAATATTTTTTCCACGAAAAATGCATCTTACATCAGTGAATGTTCAGAATATGTTAGCAGCCCAAAAAAGACCTTAAAATGCATCTTAGGCCTGCAAAAATGTTGAAAACTTTGGAGGCCCAAAAACGGGGTTTACAGGCATCCTAGACCCCCTTAACTCCAGAAAATGATGGTGCCCAAATACTGTGTCAGAGAGCTCTGAATGTCCCTAACACATTTGCAGCCTGAAAGGAGCATTAACCCGCATCCTAGACGACTGAAATTCCCAAAAATATTTTTGGCACGAAAAATGCATCCGACACCCCTGAAAGTTAAGAATATGTTAGCAGCCCAGAAAAGGCCTTAAAATGCATCTTAGGCCTGCAAAAATGTTGAAAACTTTGGAGGCCAAAAAAAGGGTTTTACAGGCATCCTAGACCCCCTAAAGTGCAGAAAATAATGGTGGCCCTAAAACTGTGTCAGAGAGCTCTGAATGTCCAAAAAACATTGGCAGCATGAGAGGGGCATTAACCCGCATCCTAGACCACTGAAATTCTCAAAAATAATTTTGGCACAAAAAATGCATCCTACACCCCTGAAAGTTAAGAATATGTTAGCAGCCCAAAAAAGGCCTTAAAATGCATCTTAGGCCTGCAAAAATGTTGAAAACCTTGGAGGCCCTAAAAAGGGGTTTACAGGCATCCTAGACCCCCTAAAGTCCAGAAAATGTTGGTGGCCCAGAAACAGGGTCAGAGAGCGCTGAATGTCCCAAAAACATGTGTAGCCTGAAAGGGGCATTAACCCGCATCCTAGACCACTGAAATTCCCAAAAATATTTTTTCCACGAAAAATGCATCTTACATCCGTGAACGTTCAGAATATGTTAGCAGCCCAAAAAAGGCATTAAAATGCATCTTAGGCCTGCAAAAATATTGAAAACTTTGGAGGCCCAAAAAAGGGGTTTACAGGCATCCTAGACCCCCTAAAGTCCAGAAAATGATGGTGGCACAAAAACTGCGTCAGAGAGCGCTGAATGTCCCAAAAACATGTGTAGCCTGAAAGGGGCATTAACCCGCATCCTAGACCACTGAAATTCCCAAAAATATTTTTTCCACGAAAAATGCATCTTACATCCGTGAACGTTCAGAATATGTTAGCAGCCCAAAAAAGACCTTAAAATGCATCTTAGGCCTGCAAAAATGTTGAAAACTTTGGAGGCCCAAAAACGGGGTTTACAGGCATCCTAGACCCCCTAAAGTCCAGAAAATTATGGTGGCCCAAAAACTGCGTCAGAGAGTGCTGAATGTCCCAAAAACATTGGCAGCCTGAAAGGGGCATTAACCCGCACCCTAGACCACTGAAATTCCCAAAAATAATTTTTCCACGAAAAATGCATCTTACATCCGTGAACGTTCAGAATATGTTAGCAGCCCAAAAAAGGCCTTAAAATGCATCTTAGGCCTGCAAAAATGTAGAAAACTTTGGAGGCCCAAAAAAAGAGGTTACAGGCATCCTAGACCCCCTAAAGTCCAGAAAATGTTGGTGGCCGAGAAACAGGGTCAGAGAGCTCTGAATGTCCCAAAAACACTTGCAGTCTGAAAGGGGCATTAACCCGCATCCTAGACCACTGAAATCCCCAAAAATATTTTTTCCACGAAAAATGCATCTTACATCGGTGAAGGTTCAGAATATGTTAGCAGCTCAAAAAAGGCCTTAAAATGCATCTTAGGCCTGCAAAAATGTAGAAAACTTTGGAGGCCCTAAAAAGGTGTTTACAGGCATCCTAGACCCTCTAAAGTCCAGAAAATGTTGGTGGGTCAAAAACTGAGTCAGAGAGCTCTGAATGTCCCAAAAACACATGAAGCCTGAAAGAGGCATTAACCCGCATCCTAGACGACTGAAATTCCCAAAAATATTTTTTCCACGAAAAATGCATCCTACACCTCTGAAAGTTAAGAATATGTTAGCAGCCCAAAAAAGGCCTTAAAATGCATCTTAGGCCTTAAAAAATGTTGAAAACTTTGGAGGCCGAAAAAAGGGTTTTGCAGGCATCCTAGACCCCCTAAAGTGCAGAAAATAATGGTGGCCCTAAAACTGTGTCAGAGAGCTCTGAATGTCCAAAAACATTGGCAGCCTGAAAGGGGCATTAACCCGCATCCTAGACCACTGAAATTCCCAAAAATAATTTTGGCACAAAAAATGCATCCTACACCCCTAAACGTTAAGAATATGTTAGCAGCCCAAAAAAGGCCTTAAAATGCAATTTAGGCCTGCAAAAATGTTGAAAACTTTGAAGGCCCAAAAAAGGGGTTTACAGGCATCCTAAACCCCCTAAAGTCCAGAAAATGATGGTGGTCCAAAAGGTGCGTCAGAGAGCTCTGAATGTCCCAAAAACATTTGCACCCTGAAAGGGGCATTAACCCGCATCCTACACCCCTGAAATTCCCAAAAATAATTTTGGCACACAAAATGCATCCTACACCCCTGAAAGTTAAGAATATGTTAGCAGCCCAAAAAGGCCTTAAAATGCATCTTAGGCCTGCAAAAATGTTGAAAACTTTGGAGGCCCTAAAAAGAGGTTTACAGGCATCCTAGACCCCCTAATGTCCAGAAAATGTTGGTGGCCCAGAAACAGGGTCAGAGAGCTCTGAATGTCCCAAACACATTTGCAGCCTGAAAGGGGCATTAACCCGCATCCTAGACCACTGAAATTCCCAAAAATATTTTTTCCACGAAAAATGCATCTTACATCAGTGAATGTTCAGAATATGTTAGCAGCCCAAAAAAGACCTTAAAATGCACCTTAGGCTGCAAAAATGTTGAAAACTTTGGAGGCCCAAAAACGGGGTTTACAGGCATCCTAGACCCCCTTAACTCCAGAAAATGATGGTGCCCAAATACTGTGTCAGAGAGCTCTGAATGTCCCTAACACATTTGCAGCCTGAAAGGAGCATTAACCCGCATCCTAGACGACTGAAATTCCCAAAAATATTTTTGGCACGAAAAATGCATCCGACACCCCTGAAAGTTAAGAATATGTTAGCAGCCCAAAAAAGGCCTTAAAATGCATCTTAGGCCTGCAAAAATGTTGAAAACTTTGGAGGCCAAAAAAAGGGTTTTACAGGCATCCTAGACCCCCTAAAGTGCAGAAAATAATGGTGGCCCTAAAACTGTGTCAGAGAGCTCTGAATGTCCAAAAAACATTGGCAGCGTGAGAGGGGCATTAACCCGCATCCTAGACCACTGAAATTCCCAAAAATATTTTTGGCACGAAAAATGCATTCTACACCCCTGAAAGTTAAGAATATGTTAGCAGCCCAAAAAAGGCCTTAAAATGCATCTTAGGCCTGCAAAAATGTTGAAAACTTTGGAGGCCGAAAAAAAGGTTTTACAGGCATCCTAGACCCCCTAAAGTGCAGAAAATAATGGTGGTCCTAAAACTGTGTCAGAGAGCTCTGAATGTCCCAAAAACATTGGCAGCCTGAAAGGGGCATTAACCCGCATCCTAGACCATTTTTTCCACGAAAAATGCATCTTACATCCGTGAACGTTCAGAATATGTTAGCAGCCCAAAAAAGACCTTAAAATGCATCTTAGGCCTGCAAAAATGTTGAAAACTTTGGAGGCCCAAAAACGGGGTTTACAGGCATCCTAGACCCCCTAAAGTCCAGAAAATGATGGTGGCCCAAAAACTGCGTCAGAGAGTGCTGAATGTCCCAAAAACATTGGCAGCCTGAAAGGGGCATTAACCCGCATCCTAGACCACTGAAATTCAAAAAAAATAATTTTTCCACGAAAAATGCATCTTACATCCGTGAACGTTCAGAATATGTTAGCAGCCCAAAAAAGGCCTTAAAATGCATCTTAGGCCTGCAAAAATGTAGAAAACTTTGGAGGCCCAAAAAAAGAGGTTACAGGCATCCTAGACCCCCTAGAGTCCAGAAAATGATGGTGGCCCAAAAACTGTGTCAGAGAGCTCTGAATGTCCCAAAAACATTTGCAGTCTGAAAGGGGCATTAACCCGCATCCTAGACCACTGAAATTCCCAAAAATAATTTTGGCACAAAAAATGCATCCTACACCACTGAAAGTTACGAATATGTTAGCAGCCCAAAAAAGGCCTTAAAATGCATTTTAGGCCTGCAAAAATGTTGAAAACTTTGGAGGCCCAAAAAAGGGGTTTACAGGCATCCTAGACCCCCTAAAGTCCAGAAAATGATGGTGGCCCAAAAACTGTGTCAGAGAGCTCTGAATGTCCCAAAAACATTTGCAGTCTGAAAGGGGCATTAACCTGCATCCTAGACCACTGAAATTCCCAAAAATAATTTGGCACAAAAAATGCATCCTACACCACTGAAAGTTACGAATATGTTAGCAGCCCAAAAAAGGCCTTAAAATGCATTTTAGGCCTGCAAAAATGTTGAAAACTTTGGAGGCCCAAAAAAGGGGTTTACAGGCATCCTAGACCCCCTAAAGTCCAGAAAATGTTGGTGGCCGAGAAACAGGGTCAGAGAGCTCTGAATGTCCCAAAAACACTTGCAGTCTGAAAGGGGCATTAACCCGCATCCTAGACCACTGAAATCCCCAAAAATATTTTTTCCACGAAAAATGCATCTTACATCGGTGAAGGTTCAGAATATGTTAGCAGCTCAAAAAAGGCCTTAAAATGCATCTTAGGCCTGCAAAAATGTAGAAAACTTTGGAGGCCCTCAAAAGGTGTTTACAGGCATCCTAGACCCCCTAAAGTCCAGAAAATGTTGGTGGGTCAAAAACTGAGTCAGAGAGCTCTGAATGTCCCAAAAATACATGAAGCCTGAAAGAGGCATTAACCCGCATCCTAGACGACTGAAATTCCCAAAAATATTTTTTCCACGAAAAATGCATCCTACACCTATGAAAGTTAAGAATATGTTAGCAGCCCAAAAAAGGCCTTAAAATGCATCTTAGGCCTTAAAAAATGTTGAAAACTTTGGAGGCCGAAAAAAAGGGTTTTGCAGGCATCCTAGACCCCCTAAAGTGCAGAAAATAATGGTGGCCCTAAAACTGTGTCAGAGAGCTCTGAATGTCCCAAAAACATTGGCAGCCTGAAAGGGGCATTAACCCGCATCCTAGACCACTGAAATTCCCAAAAATAATTTTGGCACAAAAAATGCATCCTACACCCCTAAACGTTAAGAATATGTTAGCAGCCCAAAAAAGGCCTTAAAATGCAATTTAGGCCTGCAAAAATGTTGAAAACTTTGAAGGCCCAAAAAAGGGGTTTACAGGCATCCTAAACCCCCTAAAGTCCAGAAAATGATGGTGGTCCAAAAGGTGCGTCAGAGAGCTCTGAATGTCCCAAAAACATTTGCACCCTATAAGGGGCATTAACCCGCATCCTACACCGCTGAAATTCCCAAAAATAATTTTGGCACACAAAATGCATCCTACACCCCTGAAAGTTAAGAATATGTTAGCAGCCCAAAAAGGCCTTAAAATGTATCTTAGGCCTGCAAAAATGTTGAAAACTTTGGAGGCCCTAAAAAGAGGTTTACAGGCATCCTAGACCCCCTAATGTCCAGAAAATGTTGGTGGCCCAGAAACAGGGTCAGAGAGCTCTGAATGTCCCAAACACATTTGCAGCCTGAAAGGGGCATTAACCCGCATCCTAGACCACTGAAATTCCCAAAAATATTTTTTCCACGAAAAATGCATCCGACACCCCTGAAAGTTAAGAATATGTTAGCAGCCCAAAAAAGGCCTTAAAATGCATCTTAGGCCTGCAAAAATGTTGAAAACCTTGGAGGCCCTAAAAAGGGGTTTACAGGCATCCTAGACCCCCTAAAGTCCAGAAAATCTTGGTGGCCCAGAAACAGGGTCAGAGAGCTCTGAATGTCCCTAACGCATTTGCAGCCTAAAAGGGGCATTAACCCGCACCCTAGACCACTGAAATTCCCAAAAATAAGTTTTCCACGAAAAATGCATCTTACATCCGTGAACGTTCAGAATGTTAGCAGCCCAAAAAAGGCCTTAAAATGCATCTTAGGCCTGCAAAAATGTAGAAAACTTTGGAGGCCCAAAAAAAGAGGTTACAGGCATCCTAGACCCCCTAAAGTCCAGAAAATGATGGTGGCCCAAAAACTACGTCAGAGAGCGCTGAATGTCCCAAAAACATGTGTAGCCTGAAAGGGGCATTAACCCGGATCCTAGACCACTGAAATTTCCAAAAATATTTTTTCCACGAAAAATGCATCTTACATCGGTGAATGTTCAGAATATGTTAGCAGCTCAAAAAAGGCCTTAAAATGCATCTTAGGCCTTCAAAAATGTTGAAAACTTTGGAGGCTGAAAAAAGGGTTTTGCAGGCATCCTAGACCCCCTAAAGTGCAGAAAATAATGGTGGCCCTAAAACTGTGTCAGAGAGCACTGAATGTCCCAAAAACATTGGCAGCCTGAAAGGGGCATTAACCCGCATCCTAGACCACTGAAATTCCCAAAAATAATTTTGGCACACAAAATGCATCCTACACCCCTGAAAGTTAAGAATATGTTAGAAGCCCAAAAAGGCCTTAAAATGCATCTTAGGCCTGCAAAAATGTTGAAAACTTTGGAGGCCCTAAAAAGAGGTTTACAGGCATCCTAGACCCCCTAATGTCCAGAAAATGTTGGTGGCCCAGAAACAGGGTCAGAGAGCTCTGAATGTCCCAAACACATTTGCAGCCTGAAAGGGGCATTAACCCGCATCCTAGACCACTGAAATTCCCAAAAATATTTTTTCCACGAAAAATGCATCTTACATCAGTGAATGTTCAGAATATGTTAGCAGCCCAAAAAAGACCTTAAAATGCATCTTAGGCCTGCAAAAATGTTGAAAACTTTGGAGGCCCAAAAACGGGGTTTACAGGCATCCTAGACCCCCTTAACTCCAGAAAATGATGGTGCCCAAATACTGTGTCAGAGAGCTCTGAATGTCCCTAACACATTTGCAGCCTGAAAGGAGCATTAACCCGCATCCTAGACTGAAATTCCCAAAAATATTTTTGGCACGAAAAATGCATCCGACACCCCTGAAAGTTAAGAATATGTTAGCAGCCCAAAAAAGGCCTTAAAATGCATCTTAGGCCTGCAAAAATGTTGAAAACTTTGGAGGCCAAAAAAAGGGTTTTACAGGCATCCTAGACCCCCTAAAGTGCAGAAAATAATGGTGGCCCTAAAACTGTGTCAGAGAGCTCTGAATGTCCAAAAAACATTGGCAGCGTGAGAGGGGCATTAACCCGCATCCTAGACCACTGAAATTCTCAAAAATAATTTTGGCACAAAAAATGCATCCTACACCCCTGAAAGTTAAGAATATGTTAGCAGCCCAAAAAAGGCCTTAAAATGCATCTTAGGCCTGCAAAAATGCTGAAAACCTTGGAGGCCCTAAAAAGGGGTTTACAGGCATCCTAGACCCCCTAAAGTCCAGAAAATGTTGGTGGCCCAGAAACAGGGTCAGAGAGCGCTGAATGTCCCAAAAACACGTGTAGCCTGAAAGGGGCATTAACCCGCATCCTAGACCACTGAAATTCCCTAAAATATTTTTTCCACGAAAAATGCATCTTACATCCGTGAACGTTCAGAATATGTTAGCAGCCCAAAAAAGGCATTAAAATGCATCGTAGGCCTGCAAAAATGTTGAAAACTTTGGAGGCCCAAAAACGGGGTTTACAGGCATCCTAGACCCCCTTAACTCCAGAAAATGATGGTGCCCAAATACTGTGTCAGAGAGCTCTGAATGTCCCTAACACATTTGCAGCCTGAAAGGAGCATTAACCCGCATCCTAGACGACTGAAATTCCCAAAAATATTTTTGGCACGAAAAATGCATCCGACACCCCTGAAAGTTAAGAATATGTTAGCAGCCCAAAAAAGGCCTTAAAATGCATCTTAGGCCTGCAAAAATGTTGAAAACTTTGGAGGCCAAAAAAAGGGTTTTACAGGCATCCTAGACCCCCTAAAGTGCAGAAAATAATGGTGGCCCTAAAACTGTGTCAGAGAGCTCTGAATGTCCAAAAACCATTGGCAGCGTGAGAGGGGCATTAACCCGCATCCTAGACCACTGAAATTCTCAAAAATAATTTTGGCACAAAAAATGCATCCTACACCCCTGAAAGTTAAGAATATGTTAGCAGCCCAAAAAAGGCCTTAAAATGCATCTTAGGCCTGCAAAAATGTTGAAAACCTTGGAGGCCCTAAAAAGGGGTTTACAGGCATCCTAGACCCCCTAAAGTCCAGAAAATGTTGGTGGCCCAGAAACAGGGTCAGAGAGCGCTGAATGTCCCAAAAACATGTGTAGCCTGAAAGGGGCATTAACCTGCATCCTAGACCACTGAAATTCCCTAAAATATTTTTTCCACGAAAAATGCATCTTACATCCGTGAACGTTCAGAATGTTAGCAGCCCAAAAAAGGCCTTAAAATGCCTCTTAGGCCTGCAAAAATGTAGAAAACTTTGGAGGCCCAAAAAAGAGGTTTACAGGCATCCTAGACCCCCTAAAGTCGAGAAAATGATGGTGCCCAAAAACTGCATCAGAGAGCTCTGAATGTCCCAAAAAAATTTGCAGTCTGAAAGGGGCATTAACCCACATCCTAGACCACTGAAATACCAAAAATAATTTTGGCACAAAAAATGCATCCTACACCCCTGAAAGTTATGAATATGTTAGCAGCAAAGGCCTTAAAATGCATTTTAGGCCTGCAAAAATGTTGAAAACTTTTGAGGCCCAAAAAAGGGGTTTACAGGCATCCTAGACCCCTAAAGTCCAGAAAATGATGGTGCCCAAATACTGTGTCAGAGAGCTCTGAATGTCCCTAACACATTTGCAGCCTGAAAGGAGCATTAACCCGCATCCTAGACTGAAATTCCCAAAAATATTTTTGGCACGAAAAATGCATCCGACACCCCTGAAAGTTAAGAATATGTTAGCAGCCCAAAAAAGGCCTTAAAATGCATCTTAGGCCTGCAAAAATGTTGAAAACTTTGGAGGCCAAAAAAAGGGTTTTACAGGCATCCTAGACCCCCTAAAGTGCAGAAAATAATGGTGGCCCTAAAACTGTGTCAGAGAGCTCTGAATGTCCCAAAAACATTGGCAGCCTGAAAGGGGCATTAACCCGCATCCTAGACCATTTTTTCCACGAAAAATGCATCTTACATCCGTGAACGTTCAGAATATGTTAGCAGCCCAAAAAAGACCTTAAAATGCATCTTAGGCCTGCAAAAATGTTGAAAACTTTGGAGGCCCAAAAACGGGGTTTACAGGCATCCTAGACCCCCTAAAGTCCAGAAAATGATGGTGGCCCAAAAACTGCGTCAGAGAGTGCTGAATGTCCCAAAAACATTGGCAGCCTGAAAGGGGCATTAACCCGCATCCTAGACCACTGAAATTCAAAAAAAATAATTTTTCCACGAAAAATGCATCTTACATCCGTGAACGTTCAGAATATGTTAGCAGCCCAAAAAAGGCCTTAAAATGCATCTTAGGCCTGCAAAAATGTAGAAAACTTTGGAGGCCCAAAAAAAGAGGTTACAGGCATCCTAGACCCCCTAGAGTCCAGAAAATGATGGTGGCCCAAAAACTGTGTCAGAGAGCTCTGAATGTCCCAAAAACATTTGCAGTCTGAAAGGGGCATTAACCCGCATCCTAGACCACTGAAATTCCCAAAAATAATTTTGGCACAAAAAATGCATCCTACACCACTGAAAGTTACGAATATGTTAGCAGCCCAAAAAAGGCCTTAAAATGCATTTTAGGCCTGCAAAAATGTTGAAAACTTTGGAGGCCCAAAAAAGGGGTTTACAGGCATCCTAGACCCCCTAAAGTCCAGAAAATGATGGTGGCCCAAAAACTGTGTCAGAGAGCTCTGAATGTCCCAAAAACATTTGCAGTCTGAAAGGGGCATTAACCTGCATCCTAGACCACTGAAATTCCCAAAAATAATTTGGCACAAAAAATGCATCCTACACCACTGAAAGTTACGAATATGTTAGCAGCCCAAAAAAGGCCTTAAAATGCATTTTAGGCCTGCAAAAATGTTGAAAACTTTGGAGGCCCAAAAAAGGGGTTTACAGGCATCCTAGACCCCCTAAAGTCCAGAAAATGTTGGTGGCCGAGAAACAGGGTCAGAGAGCTCTGAATGTCCCAAAAACACTTGCAGTCTGAAAGGGGCATTAACCCGCATCCTAGACCACTGAAATCCCCAAAAATATTTTTTCCACGAAAAATGCATCTTACATCGGTGAAGGTTCAGAATATGTTAGCAGCTCAAAAAAGGCCTTAAAATGCATCTTAGGCCTGCAAAAATGTAGAAAACTTTGGAGGCCCTCAAAAGGTGTTTACAGGCATCCTAGACCCCCTAAAGTCCAGAAAATGTTGGTGGGTCAAAAACTGAGTCAGAGAGCTCTGAATGTCCCAAAAATACATGAAGCCTGAAAGAGGCATTAACCCGCATCCTAGACGACTGAAATTCCCAAAAATATTTTTTCCACGAAAAATGCATCCTACACCTATGAAAGTTAAGAATATGTTAGCAGCCCAAAAAAGGCCTTAAAATGCATCTTAGGCCTTAAAAAATGTTGAAAACTTTGGAGGCCGAAAAAAAGGGTTTTGCAGGCATCCTAGACCCCCTAAAGTGCAGAAAATAATGGTGGCCCTAAAACTGTGTCAGAGAGCTCTGAATGTCCCAAAAACATTGGCAGCCTGAAAGGGGCATTAACCCGCATCCTAGACCACTGAAATTCCCAAAAATAATTTTGGCACAAAAAATGCATCCTACACCCCTAAACGTTAAGAATATGTTAGCAGCCCAAAAAAGGCCTTAAAATGCAATTTAGGCCTGCAAAAATGTTGAAAACTTTGAAGGCCCAAAAAAGGGGTTTACAGGCATCCTAAACCCCCTAAAGTCCAGAAAATGATGGTGGTCCAAAAGGTGTGTCAGAGAGCTCTGAATGTCCCAAAAACATTTGCACCCTATAAGGGGCATTAACCCGCATCCTACACCGCTGAAATTCCCAAAAATAATTTTGGCACACAAAATGCATCCTACACCCCTGAAAGTTAAGAATATGTTAGCAGCCCAAAAAGGCCTTAAAATGTATCTTAGGCCTGCAAAAATGTTGAAAACTTTGGAGGCCCTAAAAAGAGGTTTACAGGCATCCTAGACCCCCTAATGTCCAGAAAATGTTGGTGGCCCAGAAACAGGGTCAGAGAGCTCTGAATGTCCCAAACACATTTGCAGCCTGAAAGGGGCATTAACCCGCATCCTAGACCACTGAAATTCCCAAAAATATTTTTTCCACGAAAAATGCATCCGACACCCCTGAAAGTTAAGAATATGTTAGCAGCCCAAAAAAGGCCTTAAAATGCATCTTAGGCCTGCAAAAATGTTGAAAACCTTGGAGGCCCTAAAAAGGGGTTTACAGGCATCCTAGACCCCCTAAAGTCCAGAAAATCTTGGTGGCCCAGAAACAGGGTCAGAGAGCTCTGAATGTCCCTAACGCATTTGCAGCCTAAAAGGGGCATTAACCCGCACCCTAGACCACTGAAATTCCCAAAAATAAGTTTTCCACGAAAAATGCATCTTACATCCGTGAACGTTCAGAATGTTAGCAGCCCAAAAAAGGCCTTAAAATGCATCTTAGGCCTGCAAAAATGTAGAAAACTTTGGAGGCCCAAAAAAAGAGGTTACAGGCATCCTAGACCCCCTAAAGTCCAGAAAATGATGGTGGCCCAAAAACTACGTCAGAGAGCGCTGAATGTCCCAAAAACATGTGTAGCCTGAAAGGGGCATTAACCCGGATCCTAGACCACTGAAATTTCCAAAAATATTTTTTCCACGAAAAATGCATCTTACATCGGTGAATGTTCAGAATATGTTAGCAGCTCAAAAAAGGCCTTAAAATGCATCTTAGGCCTTCAAAAATGTTGAAAACTTTGGAGGCTGAAAAAAGGGTTTTGCAGGCATCCTAGACCCCCTAAAGTGCAGAAAATAATGGTGGCCCTAAAACTGTGTCAGAGAGCACTGAATGTCCCAAAAACATTGGCAGCCTGAAAGGGGCATTAACCCGCATCCTAGACCACTGAAATTCCCAAAAATAATTTTGGCACACAAAATGCATCCTACACCCCTGAAAGTTAAGAATATGTTAGAAGCCCAAAAAGGCCTTAAAATGCATCTTAGGCCTGCAAAAATGTTGAAAACTTTGGAGGCCCTAAAAAGAGGTTTACAGGCATCCTAGACCCCCTAATGTCCAGAAAATGTTGGTGGCCCAGAAACAGGGTCAGAGAGCTCTGAATGTCCCAAACACATTTGCAGCCTGAAAGGGGCATTAACCCGCATCCTAGACCACTGAAATTCCCAAAAATATTTTTTCCACGAAAAATGCATCTTACATCAGTGAATGTTCAGAATATGTTAGCAGCCCAAAAAAGACCTTAAAATGCATCTTAGGCCTGCAAAAATGTTGAAAACTTTGGAGGCCCAAAAACGGGGTTTACAGGCATCCTAGACCCCCTTAACTCCAGAAAATGATGGTGCCCAAATACTGTGTCAGAGAGCTCTGAATGTCCCTAACACATTTGCAGCCTGAAAGGAGCATTAACCCGCATCCTAGACTGAAATTCCCAAAAATATTTTTGGCACGAAAAATGCATCCGACACCCCTGAAAGTTAAGAATATGTTAGCAGCCCAAAAAAGGCCTTAAAATGCATCTTAGGCCTGCAAAAATGTTGAAAACTTTGGAGGCCAAAAAAAGGGTTTTACAGGCATCCTAGACCCCCTAAAGTGCAGAAAATAATGGTGGCCCTAAAACTGTGTCAGAGAGCTCTGAATGTCCAAAAAACATTGGCAGCGTGAGAGGGGCATTAACCCGCATCCTAGACCACTGAAATTCTCAAAAATAATTTTGGCACAAAAAATGCATCCTACACCCCTGAAAGTTAAGAATATGTTAGCAGCCCAAAAAAGGCCTTAAAATGCATCTTAGGCCTGCAAAAATGCTGAAAACCTTGGAGGCCCTAAAAAGGGGTTTACAGGCATCCTAGACCCCCTAAAGTCCAGAAAATGTTGGTGGCCCAGAAACAGGGTCAGAGAGCGCTGAATGTCCCAAAAACACGTGTAGCCTGAAAGGGGCATTAACCCGCATCCTAGACCACTGAAATTCCCTAAAATATTTTTTCCACGAAAAATGCATCTTACATCCGTGAACGTTCAGAATATGTTAGCAGCCCAAAAAAGGCATTAAAATGCATCGTAGGCCTGCAAAAATGTTGAAAACTTTGGAGGCCCAAAAACGGGGTTTACAGGCATCCTAGACCCCCTTAACTCAGGAAATTATGGTGCCCAAATACTGTGTCAGAGAGCTCTGAATGTCCCTAACACATTTGCAGCCTGAAAGGAGCATTAACCCGCATCCTAGACGACTGAAATTCCCAAAAATATTTTTGGCACGAAAAATGCATCCGACACCCCTGAAAGTTAAGAATATGTTAGCAGCCCAAAAAAGGCCTTAAAATGCATCTTAGGCCTGCAAAAATGTTGAAAACTTTGGAGGCCAAAAAAAGGGTTTTACAGGCATCCTAGACCCCCTAAAGTGCAGAAAATAATGGTGGCCCTAAAACTGTGTCAGAGAGCTCTGAATGTCCAAAAACCATTGGCAGCGTGAGAGGGGCATTAACCCGCATCCTAGACCACTGAAATTCTCAAAAATAATTTTGGCACAAAAAATGCATCCTACACCCCTGAAAGTTAAGAATATGTTAGCAGCCCAAAAAAGGCCTTAAAATGCATCTTAGGCCTGCAAAAATGTTGAAAACCTTGGAGGCCCTAAAAAGGGGTTTACAGGCATCCTAGACCCCCTAAAGTCCAGAAAATGTTGGTGGCCCAGAAACAGGGTCAGAGAGCGCTGAATGTCCCAAAAACATGTGTAGCCTGAAAGGGGCATTAACCTGCATCCTAGACCACTGAAATTCCCTAAAATATTTTTTCCACGAAAAATGCATCTTACATCCGTGAACGTTCAGAATGTTAGCAGCCCAAAAAAGGCCTTAAAATGCCTCTTAGGCCTGCAAAAATGTAGAAAACTTTGGAGGCCCAAAAAAGAGGTTTACAGGCATCCTAGACCCCCTAAAGTCGAGAAAATGATGGTGCCCAAAAACTGCATCAGAGAGCTCTGAATGTCCCAAAAAAATTTGCAGTCTGAAAGGGGCATTAACCCACATCCTAGACCACTGAAATACCAAAAATAATTTTGGCACAAAAAATGCATCCTACACCCCTGAAAGTTATGAATATGTTAGCAGCAAAGGCCTTAAAATGCATTTTAGGCCTGCAAAAATGTTGAAAACTTTTGAGGCCCAAAAAAGGGGTTTACAGGCATCCTAGACCCCTAAAGTCCAGAAAATGATGGTGCCCAAATACTGTGTCAGAGAGCTCTGAATGTCCCTAACACATTTGCAGCCTGAAAGGAGCATTAACCCGCATCCTAGACTGAAATTCCCAAAAATATTTTTGGCACGAAAAATGCATCCGACACCCCTGAAAGTTAAGAATATGTTAGCAGCCCAAAAAAGGCCTTAAAATGCATCTTAGGCCTGCAAAAATGTTGAAAACTTTGGAGGCCAAAAAAAGGGTTTTACAGGCATCCTAGACCCCCTAAAGTGCAGAAAATAATGGTGGCCCTAAAACTGTGTCAGAGAGCTCTGAATGTCCAAAAAACATTGGCAGCGTGAGAGGGGCATTAACCCGCATCCTAGACCACTGAAATTCTCAAAAATAATTTTGGCACAAAAAATGCATCCTACACCCCTGAAAGTTAAGAATATGTTAGCAGCCCAAAAAAGGCCTTAAAATGCATCTTAGGCCTGCAAAAATGCTGAAAACCTTGGAGGCCCTAAAAAGGGGTTTACAGGCATCCTAGACCCCCTAAAGTCCAGAAAATGTTGGTGGCCCAGAAACAGGGTCAGAGAGCGCTGAATGTCCCAAAAACACGTGTAGCCTGAAAGGGGCATTAACCCGCATCCTAGACCACTGAAATTCCCTAAAATATTTTTTCCACGAAAAATGCATCTTACATCCGTGAACGTTCAGAATATGTTAGCAGCCCAAAAAAGGCATTAAAATGCATCGTAGGCCTGCAAAAATGTTGAAAACTTTGGAGGCCCAAAAACGGGGTTTACAGGCATCCTAGACCCCCTTAACTCCAGAAAATGATGGTGCCCAAATACTGTGTCAGAGAGCTCTGAATGTCCCTAACACATTTGCAGCCTGAAAGGAGCATTAACCCGCATCCTAGACGACTGAAATTCCCAAAAATATTTTTGGCACGAAAAATGCATCCGACACCCCTGAAAGTTAAGAATATGTTAGCAGCCCAAAAAAGGCCTTAAAATGCATCTTAGGCCTGCAAAAATGTTGAAAACTTTGGAGGCCAAAAAAAGGGTTTTACAGGCATCCTAGACCCCCTAAAGTGCAGAAAATAATGGTGGCCCTAAAACTGTGTCAGAGAGCTCTGAATGTCCAAAAACCATTGGCAGCGTGAGAGGGGCATTAACCCGCATCCTAGACCACTGAAATTCTCAAAAATAATTTTGGCACAAAAAATGCATCCTACACCCCTGAAAGTTAAGAATATGTTAGCAGCCCAAAAAAGGCCTTAAAATGCATCTTAGGCCTGCAAAAATGTTGAAAACCTTGGAGGCCCTAAAAAGGGGTTTACAGGCATCCTAGACCCCCTAAAGTCCAGAAAATGTTGGTGGCCCAGAAACAGGGTCAGAGAGCGCTGAATGTCCCAAAAACATGTGTAGCCTGAAAGGGGCATTAACCTGCATCCTAGACCACTGAAATTCCCTAAAATATTTTTTCCACGAAAAATGCATCTTACATCGGTGAACGTTCAGAATGTTAGCAGCCCAAAAAAGGCCTTAAAATGCATCTTAGGCCTGCAAAAATGTTGAAAACTTTGGAGGCCCTAAAAAGGGGTTTACAGGCATCCTAGACCCCTAAAGTCCAGAAAATGTTGGTGGCCCAGAAACAGGGTCAGAGAGCGCTGAATGTCCCAAAAACACGTGTAGCCTGAAAGGGGCATTAACCCGCATCCTAGACCACTGAAATTCCCTAAAATATTTTTTCCACGAAAAATGCATCTTACATCCGTGAACGTTCAGAATATGTTAGCAGCCCAAAAAAGGCATTAAAATGCATCGTAGGCCTGCAAAAATGTTGAAAACTTTGGAGGCCCAAAAACGGGGTTTACAGGCATCCTAGACCCCCTTAACTCCAGAAAATGATGGTGCCCAAATACTGTGTCAGAGAGCTCTGAACGTCCCTAACACATTTGCAGCCTGAAAGGAGCATTAACCCGCATCCTAGACGACTGAAATTCCCAAAAATATTTTTGGCACGAAAAATGCATCCGACACCCCTGAAAGTTAAGAATATGTTAGCAGCCCAAAAAAGGCCTTAAAATGCATCTTAGGCCTGCAAAAATGTTGAAAACTTTGGAGGCCCTAAAAAGGGGTTTACAGGCATCCTAGACCCCTAAAGTCCAGAAAATGATGGTGGCCCAGAACCAGGGTCAGAAAGCTCTGAATTTCCCAAAAACATTTGCAGCCTGAAAGGGGCAATAACCCGCATCCTAGACCACTGAAATTCCCAAAAATAATTTTGGCCCACAAAATGCATCCTACACCCCTGAAAGTTAAGAATATGTTAGCAGCCCAAAAAAGGCCTTAAAATGCATCTTAGGCCTGCAAAAATGTTGAAAACTTTGGAGGCCCTAAAAAGGGGTTTACAGGCATCCTAGACCCCCTAAAGTCCAGAAAATGTTGGTGGCCCAGAAACAGGGTCAGAGAGCGCTGAATGTCCCAAAAACACGTGTAGCCTGAAAGGGGCATTAACCTGCATCCTAGACCACTGAAATTCCCTAAAATATTTTTTCCACGAAAAATGCATCTTACATCGGTGAACGTTCAGAATGTTAGCAGCCCAAAAAAGGCCTTAAAATGCATCTTAGGCCTGCAAAAATGTTGAAAACTTTGGAGGCCCTAAAAAGGGGTTTACAGGCATCCTAGACCCCTAAAGTCCAGAAAATGATGGTGGCCCAGAACCAGGGTCAGAAAGCTCTGAATGTCCCAAAAACATTTGCAGCCTGAAAGGGGCAATAACCCGCATCCTAGACCACTGAAATTCCCAAAAATATTTTTGGCACGAAAAATGCATCCTACACCCCTGAAAGTTAAGAATATGTTAGCAGCCCAAAAAAGGCCTTAAAATGCATCTTAGGCCTGCAAAAATGTTGAAAACTTTGGAGGCCGAAAAAAAGGTTTTACAGGCATCCTAGACCCCCTAAAGTGCAGAAAATAATGGTGGTCCTAAAACTGTGTCAGAGAGCTCTGAATGTCCCAAAAACATTGGCAGCCTGAAAGGGGCATTAACCCGCATCCTAGACCACTGAAATTCCCAAAAATTATTTTGGCACAAAAAATGCATCCTACACCCCTGAAAGTTAAGAATATGTTAGCAGCCCAAAAAAGGCCTTAAAATGCAACTTAGGCCTGCAAAAATGTTGAAAACATTGAAGGCCCAAAAAAGGGGTTTACAGGCATCCTAGACCCCCTAAAGTCCAGAAAATGATGTTGGCCCAAAAGGTGAGTCAGAGAGCTCTGAATGTCCCAAAAACATTTGCATCCTGAAAGGGGCATTAACAGGCATCCTAGACCACTGAAATTCCCAAATATAATTTTGGTACAAAAAATGCATCCTACACACCTGAAAGTTAAGAATATGTTAGCAGCCCAAAAAAGGCCTTAAAATGCATCTTAGGCCTGCAAAAATGTTGAAAACCTTGGAGGCCCTAAAAAGGGGTTTACAGGCATCCTAGACCCCCTAAAGTCCAGTAAATGTTGGTGGCCCAGAAACAGGGTCAGAGAGCTCTGAATGTCCCAAAAACATCTGCAGCCTGAAAGGGGCATTAACCCGCATCCTAGACCACTGAAATTCCCAAAAATATTTTTCCACGAAAAATGCATCTTACATCCGTGAACGTTCAGAATATGTTAGCAGCCCAAAAAAGGCATTAAAATGCATCTTAGGCCTGCAAAAATATTGAAAACTTTGGAGGCCCAAAAAAGGGGTTTACAGGCATCCTAGACCCCCTAAAGTCCAGAAAATGATGGTGGCACAAAAACTGCGTCAGAGAGCGCTGAATGTCCCAAAAACATGTGTAGCCTGAAAGGGGCATTAACCCGCATCCTAGACCACTGAAATTCCCAAAAATATTTTTTCCACGAAAAATGCATCTTACATCCGTGAACGTTCAGAATATGTTAGCAGCCCAAAAAAGACCTTAAAATGCATCTTAGGCCTGCAAAAATGTTGAAAACTTTGGAGGCCCAAAAACGGGGTTTACAGGCATCCTAGACCCCTAAAGTCCAGAAAATGATGGTGGCCCAGAACCAGGGTCAGAAAGCTCTGAATGTCCCAAAAACATTTGCAGCCTGAAAGGGGCAATAACCCGCATCCTAGACCACTGAAATTCCCAAAAATATTTTTGGCCCACAAAATGCATCCTACACCCCTGAAAGTTAAGAATATGTTAGCAGCCCAAAAAAGGCTTTAAAATGCATTTTAGGCCTGCAAAAATGTTGAAAACTTTGGAGGCCCTAAAAAGGGGTTTACAGGCATCCTAGACCCCTAAAGTCCAGAAAATGTTGGTGGCCCAGAACCAGGGTCAGAAAGCTCTGAATGTCCCAAAAACATTTGCAGCCTGAAAGGGGCAATAACCCGCATCCTAGACCACTGAAATGCCCAAAAATATTTTTGGCACGAAAAATGCATCCTACACCCCTGAAAGTTAAGAATATGTTAGCAGCCCAAAAAAGGCCTTAAAATGCATCTTAGGCCTGCAAAAAGGTTGAAAACTTTGGAGGCAGAAAAAAAGGTTTTACAGGCATCCTAGACCCCCTAAAGTGCAGAAAATAATGGTGGTCCTAAAACTGTGTCAGAGAGCTCTGAATGTCCCAAAAACATTGGCAGCCTGAAAGGGGCATTAACCCGCATCCTAGACCACTGAAATTCCCAAAAATTATTTTGGCACAAAAAATGCATCCTACACCCCTGAAAGTTAAGAATATGTTAGCAGCCCAAAAAAGGCCTTAAAATGCAACTTAGGGCTGCAAAAATGTTGAAAACATTGAAGGCCCAAAAAAGGGGTTTACAGGCATCCTAGACCCCCTAAAGTCCAGAAAATGATGTTGGCCCAAAAGGTGAGTCAGAGAGCTCTGAATGTCCCAAAAACATTTGCATCCTGAAAGGGGCATTAACAGGCATCCTAGACCACTGAAATTCCCAAATATAATTTTGGTACAAAAAATGCATCCTACACACCTGAAAGTTAAGAATATGTTAGCAGCCCAAAAAAGGCCTTAAAATGCATCTTAGGCCTGCAAAAATGTTGAAAACCTTGGAGGCCCTAAAAAGGGGTTTACAGGCATCCTAGACCCCCTAAAGTCCAGAAAATGTTGGTGGCCCAGAAACAGGGTCAGAGAGCTCTGAATGTCCCAAAAACATCTGCAGCCTGAAAGGGGCATTAACCCGCATCCTAGACCACTGAAATTCCCAAAAATATTTTTCCACGAAAAATGCATCTTACATCCGTGAACGTTCAGAATATGTTAGCAGCCCAAAAAAGGCATTAAAATGCATCTTAGGCCTGCAAAAATATTGAAAACTTTGGAGGCCCAAAAAAGAGGTTTACAGGCATCCTAGACCCCCTAAAGTCCAGAAAATGATGGTGGCACAAAAACTGCGTCAGAGAGCGCTGAATGTCCCAAAAACATGTGTAGCCTGAAAGGGGCATTAACCCGCATCCTAGACCACTGAAATTCCCAAAAATATTTTTTCCACGAAAAATGCATCTTACATCCGTGAACGTTCAGAATATGTTAGCAGCCCAAAAAAGACCTTAAAATGCATCTTAGGCCTGCAAAAATGTTGAAAACTTTGGAGGCCCAAAAACGGGGTTTACAGGCATCCTAGACCCCCTAAAGTCCAGAAAATGATGGAGGCCCAAAAACTGCGTCAGAGAGTGCTGAATGTCCCAAAAACATTGGCAGCCTGAAAGGGGCATTAACCTGCATCCTAGACCACTGAAATTCCCAAAAATAATTTTTCCACGAAAAATGCATCTTACATCCGTGAACGTTCAGAATATGTTAGCAGCTCAAAAAAGGCCTTAAAATGCATCTTAGGCCTGCAAAAATGTAGAAAACTTTGGAGGCCCTAAAAAGGTGTTTACAGGCATCCTAGACCCCCTAAAGTCCAGAAAATGTTGGTGGGTCAAAAACTGAGTCGGAGAGCTCTGAATGTCCCAAAAACACGCGAAGCCTGAAAGAGGCATTAACCCGCATCCTAGACCACTGAAATTCCCAAAAATATTTTTTCCACGAAAAATGCATCCTACACCTCTGAAAGTTAAGAATATGTTAGCAGCCCAAAAAAGGCCTTAAAATGCATCTTAGGCCTTCAAAAATGTTGAAAACTTTGGAGGCCGAAAAAAGGGTTTTGCAGGCATCCTAGACCCCCTAAAGTGCAGAAAATAATGGTGGCCCTAAAACTGTGTCAGAGAGCTCTGAATGTCCCAAAAACATTGGCAGCCTGAAAGGGGCATTAACCCGCATCCTAGACCACTGAAATTCCCAAAAATAATTTTGGCACAAAAAATGCATCCTACACCCCTAAACGTTAAGAATATGTTAGCAGCCCAAAAAAGGCCTTAAAATGCAATTTAGGCCTGCAAAAATGTTGAAAACTTTGAAGGCCCAAAAAAGGGGTTTACAGGCATCCTAAACCCCCTAAAGTCCAGAAAATGATGGTGGCCCAAAAGGTGCGTCAGAGAGCTCTGAATGTCCCAAAAACATTTGCACCCTGAAAGGGGCATTAACCCGCATCCTAGACCACTGAAATTCCCAAAAATAATTTTGGCACACAAAATGCATCCTACACCCCTGAAAGTTAAGAATATGTAAGCAGCCCAAAAAAGACCTTAAAATGCATCTTAGGCCTGAAAAAATGTTGAAAACTTTGGAGGCCCAAAAACGGGGTTTACAGGCATCCTAGACCCCCTTAACTCCAGAAAATGATGGTGCCCAAATACTGTGTCAGAGAGCTCTGAAGGTTCCTAACACATTTGCAGCCTGAAAGGAGCATTAACCCGCATCCTAGACGACTGAAATTCCCAAAAATATTTTTGGCACGAAAAATTGCATCCGACACCCCTGAAAGTTAAGAATATGTTAGCAGCCCAAAAAAGGCCTTAAAATGCATCTTAGGCCTGCAAAAATGTTGAAAACTTTGGAGGCCAAAAAAAGGGTTTTACAGGCATCCTAGTCCCCCTAAAGTGCAGAAAATAATGGTGGCCCTAAAACTGTGTCAGAGAGCTCCGAATGTCCAAAAAACATTGGCAGCGTGAGAGGGGCATTAACCCGCATCCTAGACCACTGAAATTCTCAAAAATAATTTTGGCACAAAAAATGCATCCTACACCCCTGAAAGTTAAGAATATGTTAGCAGCCCAAAAAAGGCCTTAAAATGCATCTTAGGCCTGCAAAAATGTTGAAAACCTTGGAGGCCCTAAAAAGGGGTTTACAGGCATCCTAGACCCCCTAAAGTCCAGAAAATGTTGGTGGCCCAGAAACAGGGTCAGAGAGCGCTGAATGTCCCAAAAACATGTGTAGCCTGAAAGGGGCATTAACCCGCATCCTAGACCACTGAAATTCTCAAAAATATTTTTTCCACGAAAAATGCATCTTACATCCGTGAACGTTCAGAATATGTTAGCAGCCCAAAAAAGGCATTAAAATGCATCTTAGGCCTGCAAAAATATTGAAAACTTTGGAGGCCCAAAAACGGGGTTTACAGGCATCCTAGACCCCCTTAACTCCAGAAAATTATGGTGCCCAAATACTGTGTCAGAGAGCTCTGAATGTCCCTAACGCATTTGCAGCCTAAAAGGGGCATTAACCCGCACACTAGACCACTGAAATTCCCAAAAATAATTTTTCCACGAAAAATGCATCTTACATCCGTGAACGTTCAGAATGTTAGCAGCCCAAAAAAGGCCTTAAAATGCATCTTAGGCCTGCAAAAATGTAGAAAACTTTGGAGGCCCAAAAAAAGAAGTTACAGGCATCCTAGACCCCCTAAAGTCCAGAAAATGATTGTGGCCCAAAAACTGCGTCAGAGAGCGCTGAATGTCCCAAAAACATGTGTAGCCTGAAAGGGGCATTAACCCGGATCCTAGACCACTGAAATTTCCAAAAATATTTTTTCCACGAAAAATGCATCTTACATCCGTGAACGTTCAGAATATGTTAGCAGCCCAAAAAAGACCTTAAAATGCATCTTAGGCCTGCAAAAATGTTGAAATCTTTGGAGGCCCAAAAACGGGGTTTACAGGCATCCTAGACCCCCTAAAGTCCAGAAAATGATGGTGGCCCAAAAACTGCGTCAGAGAGTGCTGAATGTCCCAAAAACATTGGCAGCCTGAAAGGGGCATTAACCCGCATCCTAGACCACTGAAATTCCCAAAAATATTTTTTCCACGAAAAATGCATCTTACATCCGTGAACGTTCAGAATATGTTAGCAGCCCAAAAAAGACCTTAAAATGCATCTTAGGCCTGCAAAAATGTTGAAAACTTTGGAGGCCCAAAAATGGGGGTTTACAGGCATCCTAGACCCCCTAAAGTCCAGAAAATGATGGTGGCCCAAAAACTGCGTAAGAGAGTGCTGAATGTCCCAAAAACATTGGCAGCCTGAAAGGGGCATTAACCCGCCTCCTAGACCACTGAAATCCACAAAAATATTTTTTCCATGAAAAATGCATCTTACATCGGTGAATGTTCAGAATATGTTAGCAGCTCAAAAAAGGCCTTAAAATGCATCTTAGGCCTGCAAAAATGTAGAAAACTTTGGAGGCCCTAAAAAGGTGTTTACAGGCATCCTAGACCCCCTAAAGTCCAGAAAATGTTGGTGGGCCAAAAACTGAGTCAGAGAGCTCTGAATGTCCCAAAAACATTTGCATCCTGAAAGGGGCATTAACCCGCATCCTAGACCACTGAAATTCCCAAAAATATTTTTGGCACGAAAAATGCATCCTACACCCCTGAAAGTTAAGAATAAGTTAGCAGCCCAAAAAAGGCCTTAAAATGCATCTTAGGCCTGCAAAAATGTTGAAAACTTTGGAGGCCGAAAAAAAGATTTTACAGGCATCCTAGACCCCCTAAAGTGCAGAAAATAATGGTGGCCCTAAAACTGTGTCAGAGAGCTCTGAATGTCCCAAAAACATTGGCAGCCTGAAAGGGGCATTAACCCGCATCCTAGACCACTGAAATTCCCAAAAATTATTTTGGCACAAAAAATGCATCCTACACCCCTGAAAGTTAAGAATATGTTAGCAGCCCAAAAAAGGCCTTAAAATGCAATTTAGGCCTGCAAAAATGTTGAAAACATTGAAGGCCCAAAAAAGGGGTTTACAGGCATCCTAGACCCCCTAAAGTCCAGAAAATGATGTTGGCCCCAAAAGGTGAGTCAGAGAGCTCTGAATGTCCCAAAAACATTTGCATCCTGAAAGGGGCATTAACAGGCATCCTAGACCACTGAAATTCCCAAATATAATTTTGGTACAAAAAATGCATCCTACACACCTGAAAGTTAAGAATATGTTAGCAGCCCAAAAAAGGCCTTAAAATGCATTTTAGGCCTGCAAAAATGTTGGAAACCTTGGAGGCCCTAAAAAGGGGTTTACAGGCATCCTAGACCCCCTTAACTCCAGAAAATGATGGTGCCCAAATACTGTGTCAGAGAGCTCTGAATGTCCCTAACGCATTTGCAGCCTAAAAGGGGCATTAACCAGCATCCTAGACCACTGAAATTCCCAAAAATAATTTTGGCACAAAAAATGCATCCTGCACCCCTAAAAGTTAAGAATATGTAAGCAGCCCAAAAAAGGCCTTAAAATGCAACTTAGGCCTGCAAAATGATGAAAACTTTGAAGGCCCAAAAAAGGGGTTTACAGGCATCCTAGACCCCCTAAAGTCCAGAAAATGATGGTGGCCCAAAAGGTGCGTCAGAGAGCTCTGAATGTCCCAAAAACATTTGCATTCTGAAAGGGGCATTAACCCGCATCCTAGACCACTGAAATTCCCAAAAATAATTTTGGCACAAAAAATGCATCCTACACCCCTGAAAGTTAAGAATCTGTTAGCAGCCCAAAAAAGGCCTTAAAATGCATCTTAGGCCTGCAAAAATGTTGAATACTTTGGAGGCCCAAAAAAGGTGTTTACAGGCATCCTAGACCCCCTAAAGTCCAGAAAATATTGGTGGCCCAAAAACTGCGTCAGAGAGCTCTGAATGTCCCAAAAACATTTGCAGTCTGAAAGGGGCATTAACCCGCATCCTAGACCACTGTAATTCCCAAAAATAATTTTGGCACAAAAAACGCATCCTACCCACTGAATGTTACAAGTATGTTAGCAGCCAAAAAAAGGCCTTAAAATGCATTTTAGGCCTGCAAAAATGTTGAAAACTTTGGAGGCCCAAAAAAGGGGTTTACAGGCATCCTAGACCCCCTAAAGTCCAGAAAATGTTGGTGGCCGAGAAACAGGGTCAGAGAGCTCTGAATGTCCCAAAAACATGTGCAGCCTGAAAGGGGCATTAACCCGCATCCTAGACCACTGAAATCCCCAAAAATATTTTTTCCACGAAAAATGCATCTTACATCGGTGAAGGTTCAGAATATGTTAGCAGCTCAAAAAAGGCCTTAAAATGCATCTTAGGCCTGCAAAAATGTAGAAAACTTTGGAGGCCCTAAAAAGGGGTTTACAGGCATCCTAGACCCCCTAAAGTCCAGAAAATGTTGGTGGGCCAAAAACTGAGTCAGAGAGCTCTGAATGTCCCAAAAACACGTGAAGCCTGAAAGGGGCATTAACCCGCATCCTAGATGACTGAAATTCCCAAAAATATTTTTGGCACGAAAAATGCTTCCTACACCTCTGAAAGTTAAGAATATGTTAGCAGCCCAAAAAAGGCCTTGAAATGCATCTTAGGCCTTCAAAAATGTTGAAAACTTTGGAGGCCAAAAAAAGGGTTTTACAGGCATCCTAGACCCCCTAAAGTGCAGAAAATAATGGTGGCCCTAAAACTGTGTCAGAGAGCTCTGAATGTCCCAAA
This sequence comes from Ambystoma mexicanum, assembly GCF_040938575.1. Taxonomy (NCBI): domain Eukaryota; kingdom Metazoa; phylum Chordata; class Amphibia; order Caudata; family Ambystomatidae; genus Ambystoma; species Ambystoma mexicanum. The sequence goes on from NC_090933.1 coordinate 232,880,204, forward strand.
AACATTGGCAGCCTGAAAGGGGCATTAACAGGCATCCTAGACCACTGAAATTCCCAAATATAATTTTGGCACAAAAAATGCATCCTACACCCCTGAAAGTTAAGAATATGTTAGCAGCCCAAAAAAGGCCTTAAAATGCATCTTAGGCCTGCAAAAATGTTGAAAACCTTGGAGGCCCTAAAAAGGGGTTTACAGGCATCCTAGACCCCCTAAAGTCCAGAAAATGTTGGTGGCCCAGAAACAGGGTCAGAGAGCTCTGAATGTCCCAAAAACATGTGTAGCCTGAAAGGGGCATTAACCCTCATCCTAGACCACTGAAATTCCCTAAAATATTTTTCCATGAAAAATGCATCTTACATCCGTGAACGTTCAGAATATGTTAGCAGCCCAAAAAAGGCATTAAAATGCATCTTAGGCCTGCAAAAATATTGAAAACTTTGGAGGTCCAAAAAAGGGTTTACAGGCATCCTAGACCCCCTAAAGTCCAGAAAATGATGGTGGCCCAAAAACTGCGTCAGAGAGTGCTGAATGTCCCAAAAACATTGGCAGCCTGAAAGGGGCATTAACCCGCATCCTAGACCACTGAAATTCCCAAAAAAAATTTTTCCACGAAAAATGCATCTTACATCCGTGAACGTTCAGAATATGTTAGCAGCCCAAAAAAGGCCTTAAAATGCATCTTAGGCCTGCAAAAATGTAGAAAACTTTGGAGGCCCAAAAAAAGAGGTTACAGGCATCCTAAACACCCTAAAGTCCAGAAAATGATGGTGGCCCAAAAGGTGAGTCAGAGAGCTCTGAATGTCCCAAAAACATTTGCATCCTGAAAGGGGCATTAACAGGCATCCTAGACCACTGAAATTCCCAAATATAATTTTGGTACAAAAAATGCATCCTACACACCTGAAAGTTAAGAATATGTTAGCAGCCCAAAAAAGGCCTTAAAATGCATCTTAGGCCTGCAAAATTGTTGAAAACCTTGGAGGCCCTAAAAAGGGGTTTACAGGCATCCTAGACCCCCTAAAGTCCAGAAAATGTTGGTGGCCCAGAAACAGGGTCAGAGAGCTCTGAATGTCCCAAAAACATTTGCAGCCTGAAAGGGGCATTAACCCGCATCCTAGACCACTGAAATTCCCTAAAATATTTTTCCACGAAAAATGCATCTTACATCGGTGAATGTTCAGAATATGTTAGCAGCTCAAAAAAGGCCTTAAAATGCATCTTAGGCCTGCAAAAATGTAGAAAACTTTGGAGGCCCTAAAAAGGGGTTTACAGGCATCCTAGACCCCCTAAAGTCCAGAAAATGTTGGTGGGCCAAAAACTGAGTCAGAGAGCTCTGAATGTCCCAAAAACATTTGCATCCTGAAAGGGGCATTAACCCGCATCCTAGACCACTGAAATTCCCAAAAATATTTTTTCCATGAAAAATGCATCTTACATTCGTGAATGTTCAGAATATGTTAGCAGCCCAAAAAAGACCTTAAAATGCATTTTAGGCCTGGAAAAATGTTGAAAACTTTGGAGGCCCAAAAACGGGGTTTACAGGCATCCTAGACCCCCTTAACTCCAGAAAATGATGGTGCCCAAATACTGTGTCAGAGAGCTCTGAATGTCCCTAACGCATTTGCAGCCTAAAAGGGGCATTAACCAGCATCCTAGACCACTGAAATTCCCAAAAATAATTTTGGCACAAAAAATGCATCCTGCACCCCTAAAGGTTAAGAATATGTAAGCAGCCCAAAAAAGGCCTTAAAATGCAACTTAGGCCTGCAAAATGTTGAAAACTTTGAAGGCCCAAAAAAGGGGTTTACAGGCATCCTAGACCCCCTAAAGTCCAGAAAATGATGGTGGCCCAAAAGGTGCGTCAGAGAGCTCTGAATGTCCCAAAAACATTTGCATTCTGAAAGGGGCATTAACCCGCATCCTAGACCACTGAAATTCCCAAAAATAATTTTGGCACAAAAAATGCATCCTACACCCCTGAAAGTTAAGAATATGTTAGCAGCCCAAAAAAGGCCTTAAAATGCATCTTAGGTCTGCAAAAATGTTGAATACTTTGGAGGCCCAAAAAAGGTGTTTACAGGCATCCTAGACCCCCTAAAGTCCAGAAAATATTGGTGGCCCAAAAACTGCGTCAGAGAGCTCTGAATGTCCCAAAAACATTTGCAGTCTGAAAGGGGCATTAACCCGCATCCTAGACCACTGTAATTCCCAAAAATAATTTTGGCACAAAAAACGCATCCTACCCACTGAATGTTACGAATATGTTAGCAGCCCAAAAAAGGCCTTAAAATGCATTTTAGGCCTGCAAAAATGTTGAAAACTTTGGAGGCCCAAAAAAGGGGTTTACAGGCATCCTAGACCCCCTAAAGTCCAGAAAATGTTGGTGGCCGAGAAACAGGGTCAGAGAGCTCTGAATGTCCCAAAAACATGTGCAGCCTGAAAGGAGCATTAACCCGCATCCTAGACCACTGAAATCCCGAAAAAAAAAATTTTCCACGAAAAATGCATCTTACATCGGTGAAGGTTCAGAATATGTTAGCAGCTCAAAAAAGGCCTTAAAATGCACCTTAGGCCTGCAAAAATGTAGAAAACTTTGGAGGCCCTAAAAAGGGGTTTACAGGCATCCTAGACCCCCTAAAGTCCAGAAAATGATGGTGGCCCAAAAACTGAGTCAGAGAGCTCTGAATGTCCCAAAAACACGTGAAGCCTGAAAGGGGCATTAACCCGCATCCTAGACGACTCAAATGCCCAAAAATATTTTTGGCACGAAAAATGCATCCTACACCTCTGAAAGTTAAGAATATGTTAGCAGCCCAAAAAAGGCCTTGAAATGCATCTTAGGCCTTCAAAAATGTTGAAAACTTTGGAGGCCAAAAAAAGGGTTTTACAGGCATCCTAGACCCCCTAAAGTGCAGAAAATAATGGTGGCCCTAAAACTGTGTCAGAGAGCTCTGAATGTCCCAAAAACATTGGCAGCCTGAAAGGGGCATTAACAGGCATCCTAGACCACTGAAATTCCCAAATATAATTTTGGCACAAAAAATGCATCCTACACCCCTGAAAGTTAAGAATATGTTAGCAGCCCAAAAAAGGCCTTAAAATGCATCTTAGGCCTGCAAAAATGTTGAAAACCTTGGAGGCCCTAAAAAGGGGTTTACAGGCATCCTAGACCCCCTAAAGTCCAGAAAATGTTGGTGGCCGACAAACAGAGTCAGAGAGCGCTGAATGTCCCAAAAACATGTTTAGCCTGAAAGGGGCATTAACCCGCATCCTAGACCACTGAAATTCCCAAAAATATTTTTTCCATGAAAAATGCATCTTACATCCGTGAACGTTCAGAATATGTTAGCAGCCCAAAAAAGGCATTAAAATGCATCTTAGGCCTGCAAAAATATTGAAAACTTTGGAGGCCCAAAAAAGGGGTTTACAGGCATCCTAGACCCCCTAAAGTCCAGAAAATGATGGTGGCCCAAAAACTGCGTCAGAGAGCGCTGAATGTCCCAAAAACATGTGTAGCCTGAAAGGGGCATTAACCCGCATCCTAGACCACTGAAATTCCCAAAAATATTTTTTCCACGAAAAATGCATCTTACATCCGTGAACGTTCAGAATATGTTAGCAGCCCAAAAAAGGCCTTAAAATGCATCTTAGGCCTGCAAAAATGTAGAAAACTTTGGAGGCCCAAAAAAAGAGGTTACAGGCATCCTAAACACCCTAAAGTCCAGAAAATGATGGTGGCCCAAAAGGTGAGTCAGAGAGCTCTGAATGTCCCAAAAACATTTGCATCCTGAAAGGGGCATTAACAGGCATCCTAGACCACTGAAATTCCCAAATATAATTTTGGTACAAAAAATGCATCCTACACACCTGAAAGTTAAGAATATGTTAGCAGCCCAAAAAAGGCCTTAAAATGCATCTTAGGCCTGCAAAAATGTAGAAAACTTTGGAGGCCCTAAAAAGGGGTTTACAGGCATCCTAGACCCCCTAAAGTCCAGAAAATGTTGGTGGGCCAAAAACTGAGTCAGAGAGCTCTGAATGTCCCAAAAACATTTGCATCCTGAAAGGGGCATTAACCCGCATCCTAGACCACTGAAATTCCCAAAAATAATTTTGGCACAAAAAATGCATCCTACACCCCTGAAAGTTAAGAATATGTTAGCAGCCCAAAAAAGGCCTTAAAATGCATCTTTGGCCTGCAAAAATGTAGAAAACTTTGGAGGCCCAAAAAAGAGGTTTACATGCATCCTAAACCCCCTAAAGTCCAGAAAATGTTGGTGGCCGACAAACAGAGTCAGAGAGCGCTGAATGTCCCAAAAACATGTTTAGCCTGAAAGGGGCATTAACTCGCATCCTAGACCACTGAAATTCCCAAAAATATTTTTTCCATGAAAAATGCATCTTACATTCGTGAATGTTCAGAATATGTTAGCAGCCCAAAAAAGACCTTAAAATGCATTTTAGGCCTGGAAAAATGTTGAAAACTTTGGAGGCCCAAAAACGGGGTTTACAGGCATCCTAGACCCCCTTAACTCCAGAAAATGATGGTGCCCAAATACTGTGTCAGAGAGCTCTGAATGTCCCTAACGCATTTGCAGCCTAAAAGGGGCATTAACCAGCATCCTAGACCACTGAAATTCCCAAAAATAATTTTGGCACAAAAAATGCATCCTGCACCCCTAAAAGTTAAGAATATGTAAGCAGCCCAAAAAAGGCCTTAAAATGCAACTTAGGCCTGCAAAATGTTGAAAACTTTGAAGGCCCAAAAAAGGGGTTTACAGGCATCCTAGACCCCCTAAAGTCCAGAAAATGATGGTGGCCCAAAAGGTGCGTCAGAGAGCTCTGAATGTCCCAAAAACATTTGCATTCTGAAAGGAGCATTAACCCGCATCCTAGACCACTGAAATTCCCAAAAATAATTTTGGCACAAAAAATGCATCCTACACCCCTGAAAGTTAAGAATATGTTAGCAGCCCAAAAAAGGCCTTAAAATGCATCTGAGGCCTGCAAAAATGTTGAATACTTTGGAGGCCCAAAAAAGGTGTTTACAGGCATCCTAGACCCCCTAAAGTCCAGAAAATATTGGTGGCCCAAAAACTGCGTCAGAGAGCTCTGAATGTCCCAAAAACATTTGCAGTCTGAAAGGGGCATTAACCCGCATCCTAGACCACTGTAATTCCCAAAAATAATTTTGGCACAAAAAACGCATCCTACCCACTGAATGTTACGAATATGTTAGCAGCCCAAAAAAGGCCTTAAAATGCATTTTAGGCCTGCAAAAATGTTGAAAACTTTGGAGGCCCAAAAAAGGGGTTTACAGGCATCCTAGACCCCCTAAAGTCCAGAAAATGTTGGTGGCCGAGAAACAGGGTCAGAGAGCTCTGAATGTCCCAAAAACATGTGCAGCCTGAAAGGAGAATTAACCCGCATCCTAGACCACTGAAATCCCGAAAAAAAAAAATTTCCACGAAAAATGCATCTTACATCGGTGAAGGTTCAGAATATGTTAGCAGCTCAAAAAAGGCCTTAAAATGCACCTTAGGCCTGCAAAAATGTAGAAAACTTTGGAGGCCCTAAAAAGGGGTTTACAGGCATCCTAGACCCCCTAAAGTCCAGAAAATGATGGTGGCCCAAAAACTGAGTCAGAGAGCTCTGAATGTCCCAAAAACACGTGAAGCCTGAAAGGGGCATTAACCCGCATCCTAGACGACTCAAATGCCCAAAAATATTTTTGGCACGAAAAATGCATCCTACACCTCTGAAAGTTAAGAATATGTTAGCAGCCCAAAAAAGGCCTTGAAATGCATCTTAGGCCTTCAAAAATGTTGAAAACTTTGGAGGCCAAAAAAAGGGTTTTACAGGCATCCTAGACCCCCTAAAGTGCAGAAAATAATGGTGGCCCTAAAACTGTGTCAGAGAGCTCTGAATGTCCCAAAAACATTGGCAGCCTGAAAGGGGCATTAACAGGCATCCTAGACCACTGAAATTCCCAAATATAATTTTGGCACAAAAAATGCATCCTACACCCCTGAAAGTTAAGAATATGTTAGCAGCCCAAAAAAGGCCTTAAAATGCATCTTAGGCCTGCAAAAATGTTGAAAACCTTGGAGGCCCTAAAAAGGGGTTTACAGGCATCCTAGACCCCCTAAAGTCCAGAAAATGATGGTGGCCCAAAAACTGCGTCAGAGAGCGCTGAATGTCCCAAAAACATGTGTAGCCTGAAAGGGGCATTAACCCGCATCCTAGACCACTGAAATTCCCAAAAATATTTTTTCCACGAAAAATGCATCTTACATCCGTGAACGTTCAGAATATGTTAGCAGCCCAAAAAAGACCTTAAAATGCATCTTAGGCCTGCAAAAATGTTGAAAACTTTGGAGGCCCAAAAACGGGGTTTACAGGCATCCTAGACCCCCTAAAGTCCAGAAAATGATGGTGGGCCAAAAACTGAGTCAGAGAGCTCTGAATGTCCCAAAAACATTTGCATCCTGAAAGGGGCATTAACCCGCATCCTAGACCACTGAAATTCCCAAAAATAATTTTGGCACAAAAAATGCATCCTACACCCCTGACAGTTAAGAATATGTTAGCAGCCCAAAAAAGGCCTTAAAATGCATCTTAGGCCTGCAAAAATGTTGAATACTTTGGAGGCCCAAAAAAGGTGTTTACAGGCATCCTAGACCCCCTAAAGTCCAGAAAATATTGGTGGCCCAAAAACTGCGTCAGAGAGCTCTGAATGTCCCAAAAACATTTGCAGTCTGAAAGGGGCATTAACCCGCATCCTAGACCACTGTAATTCCCAAAAATAATTTTGGCACAAAAAACGCATCCTACCCACTGAATGTTACGAATATGTTAGCAGCCCAAAAAAGGCCTTAAAATGCATTTTAGGCCTGCAAAAATGTTGAAAACTTTGGAGGCCCAAAAAAGGGGTTTACAGGCATCCTAGACCCCCTAAAGTCCAGAAAATGTTGGTGGCCGAGAAACAGGGTCAGAGAGCTCTGAATGTCCCAAAAACATGTGCAGCCTGAAAGGGGCATTAACCCACATCCTAGACGACTGAAATTCCCAAAAATATTTTTTCCACGAAAAATGCATCTTACATCGGTGAAGGTTCAGAATATGTTAGCAGCTCAAAAAAGGCCTTAAAATGCATCTTAGGCCTGCAAAAATGTAGAAAACTTTGGAGGCCCTAAAAAGGGGTTTACAGGCATCCTAGACCCCCTAAAGTCCAGAAAATGTTGGTGGGCCAAAAACTGAGTCAGAGAGCTCTGAATGTCCCAAAAACACGTGAAGCCTGAAAGGGGCATTAACCCGCATCCTAGACGACTGAAATTCCCAAAAATATTTTTGGCACGAAAAATGCATCCTACACCTCTGAAAGTTAAGAATATGTTAGCAGCCCAAAAAAGGCCTTGAAATGCATTTTAGGCCTTCAAAAATGTTGAAAACTTTGGAGGCCAAAAAAAGGGTTTTACAGGCATCCTAGACCCCCTAAAGTGCAGAAAATAATGGTGGCCCTAAAACTGTGTCAGAGAGCTCTGAATGTCCCAAAAACATTGGCAGCCTGAAAGGGGCATTAACAGGCATCCTAGACCACTGAAATTCCAAAATATAATTTTGGCACAAAAAATGCATCCTACACCCCTGAAAGTTAAGAATATGTTAGCAGCCCAAAAAAGGCCTTAAAATGCATTTTAGGCCTGCAAAAATGTTGAAAACCTTGGAGGCCCTAAAAAGGGGTTTACAGGCATCCTAGACCCCTAAAGTCCAGAAAATGTTGGTGGCCCAGAAACAGGGTCAGAGAGCGCTGAATGTCCCAAAAACATGTGTAGCCTGAAAGGGGCATTAACCCTCATCCTAGACCACTGAAATTCCCAAAAATATTTTTTCCACGAAAAATGCATCTTACATCCGTGAACGTTCAGAATATGTTAGCAGCCCAAAAAAGACCTTAAAATGCATCTTAGGCCTGCAAAAATGTTGAAAACTTTGGAGGCCCAAAAACGGGGTTTACAGGCATCTTAGACCCCCTAAAGTCCAGAAAATGATGGTGGCCCAAAAACTGCGTCAGAGAGTGCTGAATGTCCCAAAAACATTGGCAGCCTGAAAGGGGCATTAACCCGCCTCCTAGACCACTGAAATCCCCAAAAATATTTTTCCCACGAAAAATGCATCTTACATCTGTGAATGTTCAGAATATGTTAGCAGCTCAAAAAAGGCCTTAAAATGCATCTTAGGCCTGCAAAAATGTAGAAAACTTTGGAGGCCCTAAAAAGGGGTTTACAAGCATCCTAGACCCCCTAAAGTCCAGAAAATGTTGGTGGGCCAAAAACTGAGTCAGAGAGCTCTGAATGTCCCAAAAACATTTGCATCCTGAAAGGGGCATTAACCCGCATCCTAGACCACTGAAATTCCCAAAAATAATTTTGGCCCACAAAATGCATCCTACACCCCTGAAAGTTAAGAATATGTTAGCAGCCCAAAAAAGGCCTTAAAATGCATCTTAGGCCTGCAAAAATGTTGAAAACTTTGGAGGCCCTAAAATGGGGTTTACAGGCATCCTAGACCCCCTAAAGTCCAGAAAATGATGTTGGCCCAAAAGGTGAGTCAGAGAGCTCTGAATGTCCCAAAAACATTTGCATCCTGAAAGGGGCATTAACAGGCATCCTAGACCACTGAAATTCCCAAATATAATTTTGGTACAAAAAATGCATCCTACACACCTGAAAGTTAAGAATATGTTAGCAGCCCAAAAAAGGCCTTAAAATGCATCTTAGGCCTGCAAAAATGTTGAAAACCTTAGAGGCCCTAAAAAGGGGTTTACAGGCATCCTAGACCCCCTAAAGTCCAGAAAATGATGGTGGCCCAAAAACTGCGTAAGAGAGTGCTGAATGTCCCAAAAACATTGGCAGCCTGAAAGGGGCATTAACCCGCCTCCTAGACCACTGAAATCCCCAAAAATATTTTTTCCACAAAAAATGCATCTTACATCGGTGAATGTTCAGAATATGTTAGCAGCTCAAAAAAGGCCTTAAAATGCATCTTAGGCCTGCAAAAATGTTGAAAACTTTGGAGGCCAAAAAAAGGGTTTTACAGGCATCCTAGACCCCCTAAAGTGCAGAAAATAATGGTGGCCCTAAAACTGTGTCAGAGAGCTCTGAATGTCCCAAAAACATTGGGAGCCTGAAGGGGGCATTAACAGGCATCCTAGACCACTGAAATTCCCAAATATAATTTTGGCACAAAAAATGCATCCTACACCCCTGAAAGTTAAGAATATGTTAGCAGCCCAAAAAAGGCCTTAAAATGCATCTTAGGCCTGCAAAAATGTTGAAAACTCTGGAGGCCCAAAAACGGGGTTTACAGGCATCTTAGACCCCCTAAAGTCCAGAAAATGATGGTGGCCCAGAAACAGGGTCAGAGAGCGCTGAATGTCCCAAAAACATGTGTAGCCTGAAAGGGGCATTAACCCTCATCCTAGACCACTGAAATTCCCAAAAATATTTTTTCCACGAAAAATGCATCTTACATCCGTGAACGTTCAGAATATGTTAGTAGCCCAAAAAAGACCTTAAAATGCATCTTAGGCCTGCAAAAATGTTGAAAACTTTGGATGCCCTAAAATGGGGTTTACAGGCATCCTAGACCCCCTAAAGTCCAGAAAATGATGTTGGCCCAAAAGGTGAGTCAGAGAGCTCTGAATGTCCCAAAAACATTTGCATCCTGAAAGGGCCATTAACAGGCATCCTAGACCACTGAAATTCCCAAATATAATTTTGGTACAAAAAATGCATCCTACACACCTGAAAGTTAAGAATATGTTAGCAGCCCAAAAAAGGCCTTAAAATGCATCTTAGGCCTGCAAAAATGTTGAAAACCTTGGAGGCCCTAAAAAGGGGTTTACAGGCATCCTAGACCCCCCTAAAGTCCAGAAAATGTTGGTGGCCCAGAAACAGGGTCAGAGAGCTCTGAATGTCCCAAAAACATTTGCAGCCTGAAAGGGGCATTAACCCGCATCCTAGACCACTGAAATTCCCTAAAATATTTTTCCACGAAAAATGCATCTTACATCCGTGAACGTTCAGAATATGTTAGCAGCCCAAAAAAGGCATTAAAATGCATCTTAGGCCTGCAAAAATATTGAAAACTTTGGAGGTCCAAAAAAGGGTTTACAGGCATCCTAGACCCCCTAAAGTCCAGAAAATGATGGTGGCACAAAAACTGCGTCAGAGAGCGCTGAATGTCCCAAAAACATGTGTAGCCTGAAAGGGGCTTTAACTCGCATCCTAGACCACTGAAATTCCCAAAAATATTTTTTCCACGAAAAATGCATCTTACATCCGTGAACGTTCAGAATATGTTAGCAGCCCAAAAAAGACCTTAAAATGCATCTTAGGCCTGCAAAAATGTTGAAAACTTTGGAGGCCCAAAAACGGGGTTTACAGGCATCCTAGACCCCCTAAAGTCCAGAAAATGATGGTGGCCCAAAAACTGCGTCAGAGAGTGCTGAATGTCCCAAAAACATTGGCAGCCTGAAAGGGGCATTAACCCGCATCCTAGACCACTGAAATTCCCAATAATAATTTTTCCACGAAAAATGCATCTTACATCCGTGAACGTTCAGAATATGTTAGCAGCCCCAAAAAGGCCTTAAAATGCATCTTAGGCCTGCAAAAATGCAGAAAACTTTGGAGGCCCAAAAAAAGAGGTTACAGGCATCCTAGACCCCCTAAAGTCCAGAAAATGATGGTGGCCCAAAAGGTGAGTCAGAGAGCTCTGAATGTCCCAAAAACATTTGCATCCTGAAAGGGGCATTAACAGGCATCCTAGACCACTGAAATTCCCAAATATAATTTTGGTACAAAAAATGCATCCTACACACCTGAAAGTTAAGAATATGTTAGCAGCCCAAAAAAGGCCTTAAAATGCATCTTAGGCCTGCAAAAATGTTGAAAACCTTGGAGGCCCTAAAAAGGGGTTTACAGGCATCCTAGACCCCCTAAAGTCCAGAAAATGTTGGTGGCCCAGAAACAGGGTCAGAGAGCTCTGAATGTCCCAAAAACATTTGCAGCCTGAAAGGGGCATTAACCCGCATCCTAGACCACTGAAATTCCCTAAAATATTTTTCCACGAAAAATGCATCTTACATCGGTGAATGTTCAGAATATGTTAGCAGTTCAAAAAAGGCCTTAAAATGCATCTTAGGCCTGCAAAAATGTAGAAAACTTTGGAGGCCCTAAAAAGGGGTTTACAGGCATCCTAGACCCCCTAAAGTCCAGAAAATGTTGGTGGGCCAAAAACTGAGTCAGAGAGCTCTGAATATCCCAAAAACATTTGCATCCTGAAAGGGGCATTAACCCGCATCCTAGACCACTGAAATTCCCAAAAATAATTTTGGCACAAAAAATGCATCCTACACCCCTGAAAGTTAAGAATATGTTAGCAGCCCAAAAAAGGCCTTAAAATGCATCTTAGGCCTGCAAAAATGTAGAAAACTTTGGAGGCCCTAAAAAGGGGTTTACAGGCATCCTAGACCCCCTAAAGTCCAGAAAATGTTGGTGGCCCAGAAACAGGGTCAGAGAGCTCTGAATGTCCCAAAAACATTTGCAGCCTGAAAGGGGCATTAACCCGCATCCTAGACCACTGAAATTCCCTAAAATATTTTTCCACGAAAAATGCATCTTACATCGGTGAATGTTCAGAATATGTTAGCAGCTCAAAAAAGGCCTTAAAATGCATCTTAGGCCTGCAAAAATGTTGAAAACTTTGGAGGCCAAAAAAAGGGTTTTACAGGCATCCTAGACCCCCTAAAGTGCAGAAAATAATGGTGGCCCTAAAACTGTGTCAGAGAGCTCTGAATGTCCCAAAAACATTGGGAGCCTGAAAGGGGCATTAACAGGCATCCTAGACCACTGAAATTCCCAAATATAATTTTGGCACAAAAAATGCATCCTACACCCCTGAAAGTTAAGAATATGTTAGCAGCCCAAAAAAGGCCTTAAAATGCATCTTAGGCCTGCAAAAATGTTGAAAACTCTGGAGGCCCAAAAACGGGGTTTACAGGCATCTTAGACCCCCTAAAGTCCAGAAAATGATGGTGGCCCAGAAACAGGGTCAGAGAGCGCTGAATGTCCCAAAAACATGTGTAGCCTGAAAGGGGCATTAACCCTCATCCTAGACCACTGAAATTCCCAAAAATATTTTTTCCACGAAAAATGCATCTTACATCCGTGAACGTTCAGAATATGTTAGCAGCCCAAAAAAGACCTTAAAATGCATCTTAGGCCTGCAAAAATGTTGAAAACTTTGGAGGCCCTAAAATGGGGTTTACAGGCATCCTAGACCCCCTAAAGTCCAGAAAATGATGTTGGCCCAAAAGGTGAGTCAGAGAGCTCTGAATGTCCCAAAAACATTTGCATCCTGAAAGGGGCATTAACAGGCATCCTAGACCACTGAAATTCCCAAATATAATTTTGGTACAAAAAATGCATCCTACACACCTGAAAGTTAAGAATATGTTAGCAGCCCAAAAAAGGCCTTAAAATGCATCTTAGGCCTGCAAAAATGTTGAAAACCTTGGAGGCCCTAAAAAGGGGTTTACAGGCATCCTAGACCCCCTTAAGTCCAGAAAATGTTGGTGGCCCAGAAACAGGGTCAGAGAGCTCTGAATGTCCCAAAAACATTTGCAGCCTGAAAGGGGCATTAACCCGCATCCTAGACCACTGAAATTCCCTAAAATATTTTTCCACGAAAAATGCATCTTACATCCGTGAACGTTCAGAATATGTTAGCAGCCCAAAAAAGGCATTAAAATGCATCTTAGGCCTGCAAAAATATTGAAAACTTTGGAGGTCCAAAAAAGGGTTTACAGGCATCCTAGACCCCCTAAAGTCCAGAAAATGATGGTGGCACAAAAACTGCGTCAGAGAGCGCTGAATGTCCCAAAAACATGTGTAGCCTGAAAGGGGCATTAACTCGCATCCTAGACCACTGAAATTCCCAAAAATATTTTTTCCACGAAAAATGCATCTTACATCCGTGAACGTTCAGAATATGTTAGCAGCCCAAAAAAGACCTTAAAATGCATCTTAGGCCTGCAAAAATGTTGAAAACTTTGGAGGCCCAAAAACGGGGTTTACAGGCATCCTAGACCCCCTAAAGTCCAGAAAATGATGGTGGCCCAAAAACTGCGTCAGAGAGTGCTGAATGTCCCAAAAACATTGGCAGCCTGAAAGGGGCATTAACCCGCATCCTAGACCACTGAAATTCCCAATAATAATTTTTCCACGAAAAATGCATCTTACATCCGTGAACGTTCAGAATATGTTAGCAGCCCAAAAAAGGCCTTAAAATGCATCTTAGGCCTGCAAAAATGCAGAAAACTTTGGAGGCCCAAAAAAAGAGGTTACAGGCATCCTAGACCCCCTAAAGTCCAGAAAATGATGGTGGCCCAAAAGGTGAGTCAGAGAGCTCTGAATGTCCCAAAAACATTTGCATCCTGAAAGGGGCATTAACAGGCATCCTAGACCACTGAAATTCCCAAATATAATTTTGGTACAAAAAATGCATCCTACACACCTGAAAGTTAAGAATATGTTAGCAGCCCAAAAAAGGCCTTAAAATGCATCTTAGGCCTGCAAAAATGTTGAAAACCTTGGAGGCCCTAAAAAGGGGTTTACAGGCATCCTAGACCCCCTAAAGTCCAGAAAATGTTGGTGGCCCAGAAACAGGGTCAGAGAGCTCTGAATGTCCCAAAAACATTTGCAGCCTGAAAGGGGCATTAACCCGCATCCTAGACCACTGAAATTCCCTAAAATATTTTTCCACGAAAAATGCATCTTACATCGGTGAATGTTCAGAATATGTTAGCAGCTCAAAAAAGGCCTTAAAATGCATCTTAGGCCTGCAAAAATGTAGAAAACTTTGGAGGCCCTAAAAAGGGGTTTACAGGCATCCTAGACCCCCTAAAGTCCAGAAAATGTTGGTGGGCCAAAAACTGAGTCAGAGAGCTCTGAATATCCCAAAAACATTTGCATCCTGAAAGGGGCATTAACCCGCATCCTAGACCACTGAAATTCCCAAAAATAATTTTGGCACAAAAAATGCATCCTACACCCCTGAAAGTTAAGAATATGTTAGCAGCCCAAAAAAGGCCTTAAAATGCATCTTAGGCCTGCAAAAATGTAGAAAACTTTGGAGGCCCTAAAAAGGGGTTTACAGGCATCCTAGACCCCCTAAAGTCCAGAAAATGTTGGTGGCCCAGAAACAGGGTCAGAGAGCTCTGAATGTCCCAAAAACATTTGCAGCCTGAAAGGGGCATTAACCCGCATCCTAGACCACTGAAATTCCCTAAAATATTTTTCCACGAAAAATGCATCTTACATCGGTGAATGTTCAGAATATGTTAGCAGCTCAAAAAAGGCCTTAAAATGCATCTTAGGCCTGCAAAAATGTAGAAAACTTTGGAGGCCCTAAAAAGGGGTTTACAGGCATCCTAGACCCCCTAAAGTCCAGAAAATGTTGGTGGGCCAAAAACTGAGTCAGAGAGCTCTGAATATCCCAAAAACATTTGCATCCTGAAAGGGGCATTAACCCGCATCCTAGACCACTGAAATTCCCAAAAATAATTTTGGCACAAAAAATGCATCCTACACCCCTGAAAGTTAAGAATATGTTAGCAGCCCAAAAAAGGCCTTAAAATGCATCTTAGGCCTGCAAAAATGTAGAAAACTTTGGAGGCCCTAAAAAGGGGTTTACAGGCATCCTAGACCCCCTAAAGTCCAGAAAATGTTGGTGGCCCAGAAACAGGGTCAGAGAGCTCTGAATGTCCCAAAAACATTTGCAGCCTGAAAGGGGCATTAACCCGCATCCTAGACCACTGAAATTCCCTAAAATATTTTTCCACGAAAAATGCATCTTACATCGGTGAATGTTCAGAATATGTTAGCAGCTCAAAAAAGGCCTTAAAATGCATCTTAGGCCTGCAAAAATGTAGAAAACTTTGGAGGCCCTAAAAAGGGGTTTACAGGCATCCTAGACCCCCTAAAGTCCAGAAAATGTTGGTGGGCCAAAAACTGAGTCAGAGAGCTCTGAATGTCCCAAAAACATTTGCATCCTGAAAGGGGCATTAACCCGCATCCTAGACCACTGAAATTCCCAAAAATAATTTTGGCACAAAAAATGCATCCTACACCCCTGAAAGTTAAGAATATGTTAGCAGCCCAAAAAATGCCTTAAAATGCATCTTAGACCTGCAAAAATGTAGAAAACTTTGGAGGCCCAAAAAAGAGGTTTACATGCATCCTAAACCCCCTAAAGTCCAGAAAATGTTGGTGGCCGACAAACAGAGTCAGAGAGCGCTAAAATGTCCCAAAAACATGTTTAGCCTGAAAGGGGCATTAACTCGCATCCTAGACCACTGAAATTCCCAAAAATATTTTTTCCATGAAAAATGCATCTTACATCCGTGAATGTTCAGAATATGTTAGCAGCCCAAAAAAGACCTTAAAATGCATTTTAGGCCTGGAAAAATGTTGAAAACTTTGGAGGCCCAAAAACGGGCTTTACAGGCATCCTAGACCCCCTTAACTCCAGAAAATGATGGTGCCCAAATACTGTGTCAGAGAGCTCTGAATGTCCCTAACGCATTTGCAGCCTAAAAGGGGCATTAACCAGCATCCTAGACCACTGAAATTCCCAAAAATAATTTTGGCACAAAAAATGCATCCTGCACCCCTAAAAGTTAAGAATATGTAAGCAGCCCAAAAAAGGCCTTAAAATGCAACTTAGGCCTGCAAAATGTTGAAAACTTTGAAGGCCCAAAAAAGGGGTTTACAGGCATCCTAGACCCCCTAAAGTCCAGAAAATATTGGTGGCCCAAAAACTGCGTCAGAGAGCTCTGAATGTCCCAAAAACATTTGCAGTCTGAAAGGGGCATTAACCCGCATCCTAGACCACTGTAATTCCCAAAAATAATTTTGGCACAAAAAACGCATCCTACCCACTGAATGTTACGAATATGTTAGCAGCCCAAAAAAGGCCTTAAAATGCATTTTAGGCCTGCAAAAATGTTGAAAACTTTGGAGGCCCAAAAAAGGGGTTTACAGGCATCCTAGACCCCCTAAAGTCCAGAAAATGTTGGTGGCCGAGAAACAGGGTCAGAGAGCTCTGAATGTCCCAAAAACATGTGCAGCCTGAAAGGGCATCCTAGACCACTGAAATCCCCAAAAATATTTTTTCCACGAAAAATGCATCTTACATCGGTGAAGGTTCAGAATATGTTAGCAGCTCAAAAAAGGCCTTAAAATGCATCTTAGGCCTGCAAAAATGTAGAAAACTTTGGAGGCCCTAAAAAGGGGTTTACAGGCATCCTAGACCCCCTAAAGTCCAGAAAATGTTGGTGGGCCAAAAACTGAGTCAGAGAGCTCTGAATGTCCCAAAAACACGTGAAGCCTGAAAGGGGCATTAACCCGCATCCTAGACGACTGAAATTCCCAAAAATATTTTTGGCACGAAAAATGCATCCTACACCTCTGAAAGTTAAGAATATGTTAGCAGCCCAAAAAAGGCCTTGAAATGCATCTTAGGCCTTCAAAAATGTTGAAAACTTTGGAGGCCAAAAAAAGGGTTTTACAGGCATCCTAAACCCCCTAAAGTGCAGAAAATAATGGTGGCCCTAAAACTGTGTCAGAGAGCTCTGAATGTCCCAAAAACATTGGCAGCCTGAAAGGGGCATTAACAGGCATCCTAGACCACTGAAATTCCCAAATATAATTTTGGCACAAAAAATGCATCCTACACCCCTGAAAGTTAAGAATATGTTAGCAGCCCAAAAAAGGCCTTAAAATGCATCTTAGGCCTGCAAAAATGTTGAAAACCTTGGAGGCCCTAAAAAGGGGTTTACAGGCATCCTAGACCCCCTAAAGTCCAGAAAATGTTGGTGGCCCAGAAACAGGGTCAGAGAGCGCTGAATGTCCCAAAAACATGTGTAGCCTGAAAGGGGCATTAACCCTCATCCTAGACCACTGAAATTCCCAAAAATATTTTTTCCACGAAAAATGCATCTTACATCCGTGAACGTTCAGAATATGTTAGCAGCCCAAAAAAGACCTTAAAATGCATCTTAGGCCTGCAAAAATGTTGAAAACTTTGGAGGCCCAAAAACGGGGTTTACAGGCATCCTAGACCCCCTAAAGTCCAGAAAATGATGGTGGCCCAAAAACTGCGTCAGAGAGTGCTGAATGTCCCAAAAACATTGGCAGCCTGAAAGGGGCATTAACCCGCCTCCTAGACCACTGAAATCCCCAAAAATATTTTTTCCACGAAAAATGCATCTTACATCTGTGAATGTTCAGAATATGTTAGCAGCTCAAAAAAGGCCTTAAAATGCATCTTAGGCCTGCAAAAATGTAGAAAACTTTGGAGGCCCTAAAAAGGGGTTTACAGGCATCCTAGACCCCCTAAAGTCCAGAAAATGTTGGTGGGCCAAAAACTGAGTCAGAGAGCTCTGAATGTCCCAAAAACATTTGCATCCTGAAAGGGGCATTAACCCGCATCCTAGACCACTGAAATTCCCAAAAATAATTTTGGCACAAAAAATGCATCCTACACCCCTGAAAGTTAAGAATATGTTAGCAGCCCAAAAAAGGCCTTAAAATGCATCTTAGGCCTGCAAAAATGTAGAAAACTTTGGAGGCCCAAAAAAGAGGTTTACATGCATCCTAAACCCCCTAAAGTCCAGAAAATGTTTGTGGCCGACAAACAGAGTCAGAGAGCGCTGAATGTCCCAAAAACATGTTTAGCCTGAAAGGGGCATTAACTCGCATCCTAGACCACTGAAATTCCCAAAAATATTTTTTCCATGAAAAATGCATCTTACATCCGTGAATGTTCAGAATATGTTAGCAGCCCAAAAAAGACCTTAAAATGCATTTTAGGCCTGGAAAAATGTTGAAAACTTTGGAGGCCCAAAAACGGGCTTTACAGGCATCCTAGACCCCCTTAACTCCAGAAAATGATGGTGCCCAAATACTGTGTCAGAGAGCTCTGAATGTCCCTAACACATTTGCAGCCTAAAAGGGGCATTAACCAGCATCCTAGACCACTGAAATTCCCAAAAATAATTTTGGCACAAAAAATGCATCCTGCACCCCTAAAAGTTAAGAATATGTAAGCAGCCCAAAAAAGGCCTTAAAATGCAACTTAGGCCTGCAAAATGTTGAAAACTTTGAAGGCCCAAAAAAGGGGTTTACAGGCATCCTAGACCCCCTAAAGTCCAGAAAATGATGGTGGCCCAAAAGGTGCGTCAGAGAGCTCTGAATGTCCCAAAAACATTTGCACCCTGAAAGGGGCATTAACCCGCATCCTAGACCACTGAAATTCCCAAAAATAATTTTGGCACAAAAAATGCATCCTACACCCCTGAAAGTTAAGAATATGTTAGCAGCCCAAAAAAGGCCTTAAAATGCATCTTAGGCCTGCAAAATTGTTGAATACTTTGGAGGCCCAAAAAAGGTGTTTACAGGCATCCTAGACCCCCTAAAGTCCAGAAAATATTGGTGGCCCAAAAACTGCGTCAGAGAGCTCTGAATGTCCCAAAAACATTTGCAGTCTGAAAGGGGCATTAACCCGCATCCTAGACCACTGTAATTCCCAAAAATAATTTTGGCACAAAAAACGCATCCTACCCACTGAATGTTACGAATATGTTAGCAGCCCATAAAAGGCCTTAAAATGCATTTTAGGCCTGCAAAAATGTTGAAAACTTTGGAGGCCCAAAAAAGGGGTTTACAGGCATCCTAGACCCCCTAAAGTCCAGAAAATGTTGGTGGCCGAGAAACAGGGTCAGAGAGCTCTGAATTTCCCAAAAACATGTGCAGCCTGAAAGGGGCATTAACCCGCATCCTAGACCACTGAAATCCCCAAAAATATTTTTTCCACGAAAAATGCATCTTACATCGGTGAAGGTTCAGAATATGTTAGCAGCTCAAAAAAGGCCTTAAAATGCATCTTAGGCCTGCAAAAATGTAGAAAACTTTGGAGGCCCTAAAAAGGGGTTTACAGGCATCCTAGACCCCCTAAAGTCCAGAAAATGTTGGTGGCCCTAAAACTGTGTCAGAGAGCTCTGAATGTCCCAAAAACATTGGCAGCCTGAAAGGGGCATTAACAGGCATCCTAGACCACTGAAATTCCCAAATATAATTTTGGCACAAAAAATGCATCCTACACCCCTGAAAGTTAAGAATATGTTAGCAGCCCAAAAAAGGCCTTAAAATGCATCTTAGGCCTGCAAAAATGTTGAAAACCTTGGAGGCCCTAAAAAGGGGTTTACAGGCATCCTAGACCCCCTAAAGTCCAGAAAATGTTGGTGGCCCAGAAACAGGGTCAGAGAGCTCTGAATGTCCCAAAAACATTTGCAGCCTGAAAGGGGCATTAACCCGCATCCTAGACCACTGAAATTCCCTAAAATATTTTTCCACGAAAAATGCATCTTACATCCGTGAACGTTCAGAATATGTTAGCAGCCCAAAAAAGGCATTAAAATGCATCTTAGGCCTGCAAAAATATTGAAAACTTTGGAGGTCCAAAAAAGGGTTTACAGGCATCCTAGACCCCCTAAAGTCCAGAAAATGATGGTGGCACAAAAACTGCGTCAGAGAGCGCTGAATGTCCCAAAAACATGTGTAGCCTGAAAGGGGCATTAACCCGCATCCTAGACCACTGAAATTCCCAAAAATATTTTTTCCACGAAAAATGCATCTTACATCCGTGAATGTTCAGAATATGTTAGCAGCCCAAAAAAGACCTTAAAATGTATCTTAGGCCTGCAAAAATGTTGAAAACTTTGGAGGCCCAAAAACGGGGTTTACAGGCATCCTAGACCCCCTAAAGTCCAGAAAATGATGGTGGCCCAAAAACTGCGTCAGAGAGTGCTGAATGTCCCAAAAACATTGGCAGCCTGAAAGGGGCATTAACCCGCATCCTAGACCACTGAAATTCCCAAAAATAATTTTTCCACGAAAAATGCATCTTACATCCGTGAACGTTCAGAATATGTTAGCAGCCCAAAAAAGGCCTTAAAATGCATCTTAGGCCTGCAAAAATGTAGAAAACTTTGGAGGCCCAAAAAAAGAGGTTACAGGCATCCTAGACCCCCTAAAGTCCAGAAAATGTTGGTGGGCCAAAAACTGAGTCAGAGAGCTCTGAATGTCCCAAAAACATTTGCATCCTGAAAGGGGCATTAACCCGCATCCTAGACCACTGAAATTCCCAAAAATAATTTTGGCACAAAAAATGCATCCTACACCCCTGACAGTTAAGAATATGTTAGCAGCCCAAAAAAGGCCTTAAAATGCATTTTAGGCCTGGAAAAATGTTGAAAACTTTGGAGGCCCAAAAAAAGAGGTTACATGCATCCTAAACCCCCTAAAGTCCAGAAAATGTTGGTGGCCGACAAACAGAGTCAGAGAGCGCTGAATGTCCCAAAAACATGTTTAGCCTGAAAGGGGCATTAACTCGCATCCTAGACCACTGAAATTCCCAAAAATATTTTTTCCATGAAAAATGCATCTTACATCCGTGAATGTTCAGAATATGTTAGCAGCCCAAAAAAGACCTTAAAATGCATTTTAGGCCTGGAAAAATGTTGAAAACTTTGGAGGCCCAAAAACGGGGTTTACAGGCATCCTAGACCCCCTTAACTCCAGAAAATGATGGTGCCAAAATACTGTGTCAGAGAACTCTGAATGTCACTAACGCATTTGCAGCCTAAAAGGGGCATTAACCAGCATCCTAGACCACTGAAATTCCCAAAAATAATTTTGGCACAAAAAATGCATCCTGCACCCCTAAAAGTTAAGAATATGTAAGCAGCCCAAAAAAGGCCTTAAAATGCAACTTAGGCCTGCAAAATGTTGAAAACTTTGAAGGCCCAAAAAAGGGGTTTACAGGCATCCTAGACCCCCTAAAGTCCAGAAAATGTTGGTGGGCCAAAAACTGAGTCAGAGAGCTCTGAATGTCCCAAAAACATTGGCAGCCTGAAAGGGGCATTAACAGGCATCCTAGACCACTGAAATTCCCAAATATAATTTTGGCACAAAAAATGCATCCTACACCCCTGAAAGTTAAGAATATGTTAGCAGCCCAAAAAAGGCCTTAAAATGCATCTTAGGCCTGCAAAAATGTTGAATACTTTGGAGGCCCAAAAAAGGGGTTTACAGGCATCCTAGACCCCCTAAAGTCCAGAAAATATTGGTGGCCCAAAAACTGCGTCAGAGAGCTCTGAATGTCCCAAAAACATGTGCAGCCTGAAAGGGGCATTAACCCGCATCCTAGACCACTGAAATTCCCAAATATAATTTTGGCACAAAAAATGCATCCTACACCCCTAAACGTTAAGAATATGTTAGCAGCCCAAAAAAGGCCTTAAAATGCATCTTAGGCCTGCAAAAATGTTGAAATCCTTGGAGGCCCAAAAAAGGGGTTTACAGGCATCCTAAACCCCCTAAAGTCCAGAAAATGATGGTGGCCCAAAAGGTGCGTCAGAGAGCTCTGAATGTCCCAAAAACATTTGCACCCTGAAAGGGGCATTAACCCGCATCCTAGACCACTGAAATTACCAAAAATAATTTTGGCACACAAAATGCATCCTACACCCCTGAAAGTTAAGAATATGTTAGCAGCCCAAAAAAGGCCTTAAAATGCATCTTAGGCCTGCAAAAATGTTGAAAACTTTGGAGGCCCTAAAAGGAGGTTTACAGGCATCCTAGACCCCCTAATGTCCCAAAAACATGTGAAGCCTGAAAGGGGCATTAACCCGCATCCTAGACGACTGAAATTCCCAAAAATATTTTTGGCACGAAAAAAGGATTCCTACACCCCTAAAAGTTAAGAATATGTTAGCAGCCCAAAAAAGACCTTAAAATGCATCTTAGGCCTGCAAAAATGTTGAAAACTTTGGAGGCCCAAAAACGGGGTTTACAGGCATCCTAGACCCCCTTAACTCCAGAAAATGATGGTGCCCAAATACTGTGTCAGAGAGCTCGGAATGTCCCAAAAACATTTGCATCCTGAAAGGGGCATTAACAGGCATCCTAGACCACTGAAATTCCCAAATATAATTTTGGCACAAAAAATGCATCCTACACCCCTGAAAGTTAAGAATATGTTAGCAGCCCAAAAAAGGCCTTAAAATGCATCTTAGGCCTGCAAAAATGTTGAAAACCTTGGAGGCCCTAAAAAGGGGTTTACAGGCATCCTAGACCCCCTAAAGTCCAGAAAATGATGGTGGCCCAAAAACTGCATCAGAGAGTGCTGAATGTCCCAAAAACATGTGTAGCCTGAAAGGGGCATTAACCCGGATCCTAGACCACTGAAATTCCCAAAAATATTTTTTCCACGAAAAATGCATCTTACATCCGTGAACGTTCAGAATATGTTAGCAGCCCAAAAAAGACCTTAAAATGCATCTTAGGCCTGCAAAAATGTTGAAATCTTTGGAGGCCCAAAAACGGGGTTTACAGGCATCCTAGACCCCCTAAAGTCCAGAAAATGATGGTGGCCCAAAAACTGCGTCAGAGAGTGCTGAATGTCCCAAAAACATTGGCAGCCTGAAAGGGGCATTAACCCGCATCCTAGACCACTGAAATCCCCAAAAATATTTTTTCCACGAAAAATGAATCTTACATCGGTGAATGTTCAGAATATGTTAGCAGCTCAAAAAAGGCCTTAAAATGCATCTTAGGCCTGCAAAAATGTAGAAAACTTTGGAGGCCCTAAAAAGGGGTTTACAGGCATCCTAGACCCCCTAAAGTCCAGAAAATGTTGGTGGGCCAAAAACTGAGTCAGAGAGCTCTGAATGTCCCAAAAACATTTGCATCCTGAAAGGGGCATTAACCCGCATCCTAGACCACTGAAATTCCCAAAAATAATTTTGGCACACAAAATGCACCCTACACCCCTGAAAGTTAAGAATATGTTAGCAGATCAAAAAAGGCCTTAAAATGCATCTTAGGCCTGCAAAAATGTTGAAAACTTTGGAGGCCCTAAAAAGGGGTTTACAGGCATCCTAGACCCCTAAAGTCCAGAAAATGTTGGTGGCCCAGAACCAGGGTCAGAAAGCTCTGAATGTCCCAAAAACATTTGCAGCCTGAAAGGGGCATTAACCCGCATCCTAGACCACTGAAATTGCCAAAAATATTTTTGGCACGAAAAATGCATCCTACACCCCTGAAAGTTAAGAATATGTTAGCAGCCCAAAAAAGGCCTTAAAATGCATCTTAGGCCTGCAAAAATGTTGAAAACTTTGGAGGCCGAAAAAAAGGTTTTACAGGCATCCTAGACCCCCTAAAGTGCAGAAAATAATGGTGGCCCTAAAACTGTGTCAGAGAGCTCTGAATGTCCCAAAAACATTGGCAGCCTGAAAGGGGCATTAACCCGCATCCTAGACCACTGAAATTCCCAAAAATTATTTTGGCACAAAAAATGCATCCTACACCCCTGAAAGTTAAGAATATGTTAGCAGCCCAAAAAAGGCCTTAAAATGCAACTTAGGCCTGCAAAAATGTTGAAAACACTGAAGACCCTAAAAAGGGGTTTACAGGCATCCTAGACCCCCTAAAGTCCAGAAAATGATGTTGGCCCAAAAGGTGAGTCAGAGAGCTCTGAATGTCCCAAAAACATTTGCATCCTGAAAGGGGCATTAACAGGCATCCTAGACCACTGAAATTCCCAAATATAATTTTGGTACAAAAAATGCATCCTACACATCTGAAAGTTAAGAATATGTTAGCAGCCCAAAAAAGGCCTTAAAATGCATCTTAGGCCTGCAAAAATGTTGAAAACCTTGGAGGCCCTAAAAAGGGGTTTACAGGCATCCTAGACCCCCTAAAGTCCAGAAAATGTTGGTGGCCCAGAAACAGGGTCAGAGAGCTCTGAATGTCCCAAAAACATTTGCAGCCTGAAAGGGGCATTAACCCGCATCCTAGACCACTGAAATTCCCTAAAATATTTTTCCACGAAAAATGCATCTTACATCGGTGAATGTTCAGAATATGTTAGCAGCTCAAAAAAGGCCTTAAAATGCATCATAGGCCTGCAAAAATGTAGAAAACTTTGGAGGCCCTAAAAAGGGGTTTACAGGCATCCTAGACCCCCTAAAGTCCAGAAAATGTTGGTGGGCCAAAAACTGAGTCAGAGAGCTCTGAATGTCCCAAAAACATTTGCATCCTGAAAGGGGCATTAACCCGCATCCTAGACCACTGAAATTCCCAAAAATAATTTTGGCCCACAAAATGCATCCTACACCCCTGAAAGTTAAGAATATGTTAGCAGCCCAAAAAAGGCCTTAAAATGCATCTTAGGCCTGCAAAAATGTTGAAAACTTTGGAGGCCCTAAAAAGGGGTTTACAGGCATCCTAGACCCCTAAAGTCCAGAAAATGTTGGTGGCCCAGAACCAGGGTCAGAAAGCTCTGAATGTCCCAAAAACATTTGCAGCCTGAAAGGGGCAATAACCCGCATCCTAGACCACTGAAATTCCCAAAAATATTTTTGGCACGAAAAATGCATCCTACACCCCTGAAAGTTAAGAATATGTTAGCAGCCCAAAAAAGGCCTTAAAATGCAACTTAGGCCTGCAAAAATGTTGAAAACTTTGGAGGCCGAAAAAAAGGTTTTACAGGCATCCTAGACCCCCTAAAGTGCAGAAAATAATGGTGGTCCTAAAACTGTGTCAGAGAGCTCTGAATGTCCCAAAAACATTGGCAGCCTGAAAGGGGCATTAACCCGCATCCTAGACCACTGAAATTCCCAAAAATTATTTTGGCACAAAAAATGCATCCTACACCCCTGAAAGTTAAGAATATGTTAGCAGCCCAAAAAAGGCCTTAAAATGCAACTTAGGCCTGCAAAAATGTTGAAAACATTGAAGGCCCAAAAAAGGGGTTTACAGGCATCCTAGACCCCCTAAAGTCCAGAAAATGATGTTGGCCCAAAAGGTGAGTCAG
The DNA here is from genome assembly GCF_040938575.1 of Ambystoma mexicanum. Lineage (NCBI taxonomy): Eukaryota > Metazoa > Chordata > Amphibia > Caudata > Ambystomatidae > Ambystoma > Ambystoma mexicanum. The sequence continues at coordinate 232,905,206 of NC_090933.1, forward strand.
AGAGCTCTGAATGTCCCAAAAACATTTGCATCCTGAAAGGGGCATTAACAGGCATCCTAGACCACTGAAATTCCCAAATATAATTTTGGTACAAAAAATGCATCCTACACACCTGAAAGTTAAGAATATGTTAGCAGCCTAAAAAAGGCCTTAAAATGCATCTTAGGCCTGCAAAAATGTTGAAAACCTTGGAGGCCCTAAAAAGGGGTTTACAGGCATCCTAGACCCCCTAAAGTCCAGAAAATGATGGTGGGCCAAAAACTGCGTCAGAGAGTGCTGAATGTCCCAAAAACATTGGCAGCCTGAAAGGGGCATTAACCCGCCTCCTAGACCACTGAAATCCCCAAAAATATTTTTTCCACGAAAAATGCATCTTACATCGGTGAATGTTCAGAATATGTTAGCAGCTCAAAAAAGGCCTTAAAATGCATCTTAGGCCTGCAAAAATGTAGAAAACTTTGGAGGCCCTAAAAAGGGGTTTACAGGCATCCTAGACCCCCTAAGGTCCAGAAAATGATGGTGGCCCAAAAACTGCGTCAGAGAGTGCTGAATGTCCCAAAAACATTGGCAGCCTGAAAGGGGCATTAACAGGCATCCTAGACCACTGAAATTCCCAAATATAATTTTGGTACAAAAAATGCATCCTACACACCTGAAAGTTAAGAATATGTTAGCAGCCTAAAAAAGGCCTTAAAATGCATCTTAGGCCTGCAAAAATGTTGAAAACCTTGGAGGCCCTAAAAAGGGGTTTACAGGCATCCTAGACCCCCTAAAGTCCAGAAAATGATGGTGGGCCAAAAACTGCGTCAGAGAGTGCTGAATGTCCCAAAAACATTGGCAGCCTGAAAGGGGCATTAACCCGCCTCCTAGACCACTGAAATCCCCAAAAATATTTTTTCCACGAAAAATGCATCTTACATCGGTGAATGTTCAGAATATGTTAGCAGCTCAAAAAAGGCCTTAAAATGCATCTTAGGCCTGCAAAAATGTAGAAAACTTTGGAGGCCCTAAAAAGGGGTTTACAGGCATCCTAGACCCCCTAAGGTCCAGAAAATGATGGTGGCCCAAAAACTGCGTCAGAGAGTGCTGAATGTCCCAAAAACATTGGCAGCCTGAAAGGGGCATTAACCCGCATCCTAGACCACTGAAATTCCCAAAAATAATTTTTCCACGAAAAATGCATCTTAAATCCGTGAACGTTCAGAATATGTTAGCAGCCCAAAAAAGACCTTAAAATGCATTTTAGGCCTGCAAAAATGTTGAAAACTTTGGAGGCCGAAAAACGGGGTTTACAGGCATCCTAGACCCCCTAAAGTCCAGAAAATGATGGTGGCCCAAAAACTGCGTCAGAGAGTGCTGAATGTCCCAAAAACATTGGCAGCCTGAAAGGGGCATTAACCCGCATCCTAGACCACTGAAATTCCCAAAAATAATTTTTCCACGAAAAATGCATCTTACATCCGTGAACGTTCAGAATATGTTAGCAGCCCAAAAAAGGCCTTAAAATGCATCTTAGGCCTGCAAAAATGTAGAAAACTTTGGAGGCCCAAAAAAAGAGGTTACAGGCATCCTAGACCCCCTAAAGTCCAGAAAATGATGGTGGCCCAAAAACTGTGTCAGAGAGCTCTGAATGTCCCAAAAACATTTGCAGTCTGAAAGGGGCATTAACCCGCATCCTAGACCACTGAAATTCCCAAAAATAATTTTGGCACAAAAAATGCATCCTACACCACTGAAAGTTACGAATATGTTAGCAGCCCAAAAAAGGCCTTAAAATGCATTTTAGGCCTGCAAAAATGTAGAAAACTTTGGAGGCCCAAAAAAGGGGTTTACAGGCATCCTAGACCCCCTAAAGTCCAGAAAATGTTGGTGGGTCAAAAACTGAGTCAGAGAGCTCTGAATGTCCCAAAAACACGTGAAGCCTGAAAGAGGCATTAACCCGCATCCTAGACGACTGAAATTCCCAAAAATATTTTTTCCACGAAAAATGCATCCTACACCTCTGAAAGTTAAGAATATGTTAGCAGCCCAAAAAAGGCCTTAAAATGCATCTTAGGCCTTCAAAAATGTTGAAAACTTTGGAGGCCGAAAAAAGGGTTTTGCAGGCATCCTAGACCCCCTAAAGTGCAGAAAATAATGGTGGCCCTAAAACTGTGTCAGAGAGCTCTGAATGTCCCAAAAACATTGGCAGCCTGAACGGGGCATTAACCCGCATCCTAGACCACTGAAATTCCCAAAAATATTTTTTCCACGAAAAATGCATCCTACACCTCTGAAAGTTAAGAATATGTTAGCAGCCCAAAAAAGGCCTTAAAATTCATCTTAGGCCTTCAAAAATGTTGAAAACTTTGGAGGCCGAAAAAAGGGTTTTGCAGGCATCCTAGACCCCCTAAAGTGCAGAAAATAATGGTGGCCCTAAAACTGTGTCAGAGAGCTCTGAATGTCCCAAAAACATTGGCAGCCTGAAAGGGGCATTAACCCGCATCCTAGACCACTGAAATTCCCAAAAATAATTTTGGCACAAAAAATGCATCCTACACCCCTAAACGTTAAGAATATGTTAGCAGCCCAAAAAAGGCCTTAAAATGCAATTTAGGCCTGAAAAAATGTTGAAAACTTTGAAGGCCCAAAAAAGGGGTTTACAGGCATCCTAAACCCCCTAAAGTCCAGAAAATGATGGTGGCCCAAAAGGTGCGTCAGAGAGCTCTGAATGTCCCAAAAACATTTGCACCCTGAAAGGGGCATTAACCCGCATCCTAGACCACTGAAATTACCAAAAATAATTTTGGCACACAAAATGCATCCTACACCCCTGAAAGTTAAGAATATGTTAGCAGCCCAAAAAAGGCCTTAAAATGCATTTTAGGCCTGCAAAAATGTTGAAAACTTTGGAGGCCCTAAAAGGAGGTTTACAGGCATCCTAGACCCCCTAATGTCCAGAAAGTGTTGGTGGCCCAGAAACAGGGTCAGAGAGCTCTGAATGTCCCAAAAACATTTGCAGCCTGAAAGGGGCATTAACCCGCATCCTAGACCACTGAAATTCCCAAAAATATTTTTTCCACGAAAAATGCATCTTACATCAGTGAATATTCAGAATATGTTAGCAGCCCAAAAAAGACCTTAAAATGCATCTTAGGCCTGCAAAAATGTTGAAAACTTTGGAGGCCCAAAAACGGGGTTTACAGGCATCCTAGACCCCCTTAACTCCAGAAAATGATGGTGCCCAAATACTGTGTCAGAGAGCTCGGAATGTCCCAAAAACATTTGCATCCTGAAAGGGGCATTAACAGGCATCCTAGACCACTGAAATTCCCAAATATAATTTTGGCACAAAAAATGCATCCTACACCCCTGAAAGTTAAGAATATGTTAGCAGCCCAAAAAAGGCCTTAAAATGCATCTTAGGCCTGCAAAAATGTTGAAAACCTTGGAGGCCCTAAAAAGGGGTTTACAGGCATCCTAGACCCCCTAAAGTCCAGAAAATGTTGGTGGCCCAGAAACAGGGTCAGCGAGCGCTGAATGTCCCAAAAACATGTGTAGCCTGAAAGGGGCATTAACCCGCATCCTAGACCACTGAAATTCCCTAAAATATTTTTTCCACGAAAAATGCATCTTACATCTGTGAACGTTCAGAATATGTTAGCAGCCCAAAAAAGGCATTAAAATGCATCTTAGGCCTGCAAAAATATTGAAAACTTTGGAGGCCCAAAAAAGGGGTTTACAGGCATCCTAGACCCCCTAAAGTCCAGAAAATGATGGTGGCCCAAAAACTGCGTCAGAGAGTGCTGAATGTCCCAAAAACATTGGCAGCCTGAAAGGGGCATTAACCCGCATCCTAGACCACTGAAATCCCCAAAAATATTTTTTCCACGAAAAATGAATCTTACATCGGTGAATGTTCAGAATATGTTAGCAGCTCAAAAAAGGCCTTAAAATGCATCTTAGGCCTGCAAAAATGTAGAAAACGTTGGAGGCCCTAAAAAGGGGTTTACAGGCATCCTAGACCCCCTAAAGTCCAGAAAATGTTGGTGGGCCAAAAACTGAGTCAGAGAGCTCTGAATGTCCCAAAAACATTTGCATCCTGAAAGGGGCATTAACCCGCATCCTAGACCACTGAAATTCCCAAAAATAATTTTGGCACACAAAATGCACCCTACACCCCTGAAAGTTAAGAATATGTTAGCAGATCAAAAAAGGCCTTAAAATGCATCTTAGGCCTGCAAAAATGTTGAAAACTTTGGAGGCCCTAAAAAGGGGTTTACAGGCATCCTAGACCCCTAAAGTCCAGAAAATGTTGGTGGCCCAGAACCAGGATCAGAAAGCTCTGAATGTCCCAAAAACATTTGCAGCCTGAAAGGGGCATTAACCCGCATCCTAGACCACTGAAATTGCCAAAAATATTTTTGGCACGAAAAATGCATCCTACACCCCTGAAAGTTAAGAATATGTTAGCAGCCCAAAAAAGGCCTTAAAATGCATCTTAGGCCTGCAAAAATGTTGAAAACTTTGGAGGCCGAAAAAAAGGTTTTACAGGCATCCTAGACCCCCTAAAGTGCAGAAAATAATGGTGGCCCTAAAACTGTGTCAGAGAGCTCTGAATGTCCCAAAAACATTGGCAGCCTGAAAGGGGCATTAACCCGCATCCTAGACCACTGAAATTCCCAAAAATTATTTTGGCACAAAAAATGCATCCTACACCCCTGAAAGTTAAGAATATGTTAGCAGCCCAAAAAAGGCCTTAAAATGCAACTTAGGCCTGCAAAAATGTTGAAAACACTGAAGACCCTAAAAAGGGGTTTACAGGCATCCTAGACCCCCTAAAGTCCAGAAAATGATGTTGGCCCAAAAGGTGAGTCAGAGAGCTCTGAATGTCCCAAAAACATTTGCATCCTGAAAGGGGCATTAACAGGCATCCTAGACCACTGAAATTCCCAAATATAATTTTGGTACAAAAAATGCATCCTACACATCTGAAAGTTAAGAATATGTTAGCAGCCTAAAAAAGGCCTTAAAATGCATCTTAGGCCTGCAAAAATGTTGAAAACCTTGGAGGCCCTAAAAAGGGGTTTACAGGCATCCTAGACCCCCTAAAGTCCAGAAAATGTTGGTGGCCCAGAAACAGGGTCAGAGAGCTCTGAATGTCCCAAAAACATTTGCAGCCTGAAAGGGGCATTAACCCGCATCCTAGACCACTGAAATTCCCTAAAATATTTTTCCACGAAAAATGCATCTTACATCGGTGAATGTTCAGAATATGTTAGCAGCTCAAAAAAGGCCTTAAAATGCATCATAGGCCTGCAAAAATGTAGAAAACTTTGGAGGCCCTAAAAAGGGGTTTACAGGCATCCTAGACCCCCTAAAGTCCAGAAAATGTTGGTGGGCCAAAAACTGAGTCAGAGAGCTCTGAATGTCCCAAAAACATTTGCATCCTGAAAGGGGCATTAACCCGCATCCTAGACCACTGAAATTCCCAAAAATAATTTTGGCCCACAAAATGCATCCTACACCCCTGAAAGTTAAGAATATGTTAGCAGCCCAAAAAAGGCCTTAAAATGCATCTTAGGCCTGCAAAAATGTTGAAAACTTTGGAGGCCCTAAAAAGGGGTTTACAGGCATCCTAGACCCCTAAAGTCCAGAAAATGTTGGTGGCCCAGAACCAGGGTCAGAAAGCTCTGAATGTCCCAAAAACATTTGCAGCCTGAAAGGGGCAATAACCCGCATCCTAGACCACTGAAATTCCCAAAAATATTTTTGGCACGAAAAATGCATCCTACACCCCTGAAAGTTAAGAATATGTTAGCAGCCCAAAAAAGGCCTTAAAATGCAACTTAGGCCTGCAAAAATGTTGAAAACTTTGGAGGCCGAAAAAAAGGTTTTACAGGCATCCTAGACCCCCTAAAGTGCAGAAAATAATGGTGGTCCTAAAACTGTGTCAGAGAGCTCTGAATGTCCCAAAAACATTGGCAGCCTGAAAGGGGCATTAACAGGCATCCTAGACCACTGAAATTCCCAAAAATAATTTTGGCACGAAAAATGCATCCTACACCCCTGAAAGTTAAGAATATGTTAGCAGCCCAAAAAAGGCCTTAAAATGCATGTTAGGCCTGCAAAAATGTTGCAAACCTTGGAGGCCCTAAAAAGGGGTTTACAGGCATCCTAGACCCCCTAAAGTCCAGAAAATGATGGTGGGCCAAAAACTGCGTCAGAGAGTGCTGAATGTCCCAAAAACATTGGCAGCCTGAAAGGGGCATTAACCCGCATCCTAGACCACTGAAATTCCCAAAAATAATTTTTCCACGAAAAATGCATCTTACATCCGTGAAAGTTAAGAATAAGTTAGCAGCCCAAAAAAGGCCTTAAAATGCATCTTAGGCCTGCAAAAATGTTGAAAACTTTGGAGGCCGAAAAAAAGGTTTTACAGGCATCCTAGACCCCCTAAAGTGCAGAAAATAATGGTGGCCCTAAAACTGTGTCAGAGAGCTCTGAATGTCCCAAAAACATTGGCAGCCTGAAAGGGGCATTAACCCGCATCCTAGACCACTGAAATTCCCAAAAATTATTTTGGCACAAAAAATGCATCCTACACCCCTGAAAGTTAAGAATATGTTAGCAGCCCAAAAAAGGCCTTAAAATGCATTTTAGGCCTGCAAAAATGTTGAAAACCTTGGAGGCCCTAAAAAGGGGTTTACAGGCATCCTAGACCCCCTAAAGTCCAGAAAATGTTGGTGGCCCAGAAACAGGGTCAGAGAGCTCTGAATGTCCCAAAAACATTTGCAGCCTGAAAGGGGCATTAACCCACATCCTAGACCACTGAAATTCCCTAAAATACTTTTCCACGAAAAATGCATCTTACATCCGTGAACGTTCAGAATATGTTAGCAGCCCAAAAAAGGCATTAAAATGCATCTTAGGCCTGCAAAAATATTGAAAACTTCGGAGGCCCAAAAAAGGGGTTTACAGGCATCCTAGACCCCTAAAGTCCAGAAAATGATGGTGGCACAAAAACTGCGTCAGAGAGCGCTGAATGTCCCAAAAACATGTGTAGCCTGAAAGGGGCATTAACCCGCATCCTAGACCACTGAAATTCCCAAAAATATTTTTTCCACGAAAAATGCATCTTACATCCGTGAATGTTCAGAATATGTTAGCAGCCCAAAAAAGACCTTAAAATGCATCTTAGGCCTGCAAAAATGTTGAAAACTTTGGAGGCCCAAAAACGGGGTTTACAGGCATCCTAGACCCCCTAAAGTCCAGAAAATGATGGTGGCCCAAACACTGTGTCAGTGAGTGCTGAATGTCCCAAAAACATTGGCAGCCTGACAGGGGCATTAACCCGCATCCTAGACCACTGAAATTCCCAAAAATAATTTTTCCACGAAAAATGCATCTTACATCCGTGAACGTTCAGAATATGTTAGCAGCCCGAAAAAGGCCTTAAAATGCATCTTAGGCCTGCAAAAATGTAGAAAACTTTGGAGGCCCAAAAAAAGAGGTTACAGGCATCCTAGACCCCCTAAAGTCCAGAAAATGATGGTGGCCCAAAAACTGTGTCAGAGAGCTCTGAATGTCCCAAAAACATTTGCAGTCTGAAAGGGGCATTAACCCGCATACTAGACCACTGAAATTCCCAAAAATAATTTTGGCACAAAAAATGCATCCTACACCACTGAAAGTTACGAATATGTTAGCAGCCCAAAAAAGGCCTTAAAATGCATTTTAGGCCTGCAAAAATGTTGAAAACTTTGGAGGCCCAAAAAAAGGGGTTTACAGGCATCCTAGACCCCCTAAAGTCCAGAAAATGTTGGTGGCCGAGAAACAGGGTCAGAGAACTCTGAATGTCCCAAAAACATGTGCAGCCTGAAAGGGGCATTAACCCGCATCCTAGACCACTGAAATCCCCAAAAATATTTTTCCACGAAAAATGCATCTTACATCGGTGAAGGTTCAGAATATGTTAGCAGCTCAAAAAAGGCCTTAAAATGCATCTTAGGCCTGCAAAAATGTAGAAAACTTTGGAGGCCCTAAAAAGGTGTTTACAGGCATCCTAGACCCCCTAAAGTCCAGAAAATGTTGGTGGGTCAAAAACTGAGTCAGAGAGCTCTGAATGTCCCAAAAACACGTGAAGCCTGAAAGAGGCATTAATCCTAGACGACTGAAATTCCCAAAAATATTTTTTCCACGAAAAATGCATCCTACACCTCTTAAAGTTAAGAATATGTTAGCAGCCCAAAAAAGGCCTTAAAATGCATCTTAGGCCTTCAAAAATGTTGAAAACTTTGGAGGCCGAAAAAAGGGTTTTGCAGGCATCCTAGACCCCCTAAAGTGCAGAAAATAATGGTGGCCCTAAAACTGTGTCAGAGAGCTCTGAATGTCCCAAAAACATTGGCAGCCTGAAAGGGGCATTAACCCGCATCCTAGACCACTGAAATTCCCAAAAATAATTTTGGCACAAAAAATGCATCCTACACCCCTAAACGTTAAGAATATGTTAGCAGCCAAAAAAAGGCCTTAAAATGCAATTTAGGCCTGCAAAAATGTTGAAAACTTTGAAGGCCCAAAAAAGGGGTTTACAGGCATCCTAAACCCCCTAAAGTCCAGAAAATGATGGTGGCCCAAAAGGTGCGTCAGAGAGCTCTGAATGTCCCAAAAACATTTGCACCCTGAAAGGGGCATTAACCCGCATCCTAGACCACTGAAATTCCCAAAAATAATTTTGGCACACAAAATGCATCCTACACCCCTGAAAGTTAAAAATATGTTAGCAGCCCAAAAAAGGCCTTAAAATGCATCTTAGGCTTACAAAAATGTTGAAAACTTTGGAGGCCCTAAAAAGAGGTTTACAGGCATCCTAGACCCCCTAATGTCCAGAAAATGTTGGTGGCCCAGAAACAGGGTCAGAGAGCTCTGAATGTCCCAAACACATTTGCAGCCTGAAAGGGGCATTAACCCGCATCCTAGACCACTGAAATTCCCAAAAATATTTTTTCCACGAAAAATGCATCTTACATCAGTGAATGTTTAGAATATGTTAGCAGCCCAAAAAAGACCTTAAAATGCAGCTTAGGCCTGCAAAAATGTTGAAAACTTTGGAGGCCCTAAAAAGGGGTTTACAGGCATCCTAGACCCCTAAAGTCCAGAAAATGTTGGTGGCCCAGAACCAGGGTCAGAAAGCTCTGAATGTCCCAAAAACATTTGCAGCCTGAAAGGGGCATTAACCCGCATCCTAGACCACTGAAATTCCCAAAAATATGTTTTCCACGAAAAATGCATCTTACATCAGTGAATGTTTAGAATATGTTAGCAGCCCAAAAAAGACCTTAAAATGCAGCTTAGGCCTGCAAAAATGTTGAAAACATTGAAGGCCCAAAAAAGGGGTTTACAGGCATCCTAGACCCCCTAAAGTCCAGAAAGTGATGTTGGCCCAAAAGGTGAGTCAGAGATCTCTGAATGTCCCAAAAACATTTGCATCCTGAAAGGGGCATTAACAGGCATCCTAGACCACTGAAATTCCCAAATATAATTTTGGTACAAAAAATGCATCCTACACACCTGAAAGTTAAGAATATGTTAGCAGCCCAAAAAAGGCCTTAAAATGCATCTTAGGCCTGTAAAAATGTTGAAAACCTTGGAGGCCCTAAAAAGGGGTTTACAGGCATCCTAGACCCCCTAAAGTCCAGAAAATGTTGGTGGCCCAGAAACAGGGTCAGAGAGCTCTGAATGTCCCAAAAATATTTGCAGCCTGAAAGGGGCATTAAACCGCATCCTAGACCACTGAAATTCCCAAAAATATTTTTCCACGAAAAATGCATCTTACATCCGTGAACGTTCAGAATATGTTAGCAGCCCAAAAAAGGCATTAAAATGCATCTTAGGCCTGCAAAAATATTGAAAACTTTGGAGGCCCAAAAACGGGGTTTACAGGCATCCTAGACCCCCTAAAGTCCAGAAAATGATGGTGGCACAAAAACTGCGTCAGAGAGCGCTGAATGTCCTTAAAATATGTGTAGCCTGAAAGGGGCATTAACCCGCATCCTAGACCACTGAAATTCCCAAAAATAATTTTTCCACGAAAAATGCATCTTACATCCGTGAATGTTCAGAATATGTTAGCAGCCCAAAAAAGGCCTTAAAATGCATCTTAGGCCTGCAAAAATGTAGAAAACTTTGGAGGCCGAAAAAAAGGTTTTACAGGCATCCTAGACCCCCTAAAGTGCAGAAAATAATGGTGGCCCTAAAACTGTGTCAGAGAGCTCTGAATGTCCCAAAAACATTGGCAGCCTGAAAGGGGCATTAACCCGCATCCTAGACCACTGAAATTCCCAAAAATTATTTTGGCACAAAAAATGCATCCTACACCCCTGAAAGTTAAGAATATGTTAGCAGCCCAAAAAAGGCCTTAAAATGCATTTTAGGCCTGCAAAAATGTTGAAAACCTTGGAGGCCCTAAAAAGGGGTTTACAGGCATCCTAGACCCCCTAAAGTCCAGAAAATGTTGGTGGCCCAGAAACAGGGTCAGAGAGCTCTGAATGTCCCAAAAACATTTGCAGCCTGAAAGGGGCATTAACCCACATCCTAGACCACTGAAATTCCCTAAAATACTTTTCCACGAAAAATGCATCTTACATCCGTGAACGTTCAGAATATGTTAGCAGCCCAAAAAAGGCATTAAAATGCATCTTAGGCCTGCAAAAATATTGAAAACTTCGGAGGCCCAAAAAAGGGGTTTACAGGCATCCTAGACCCCTAAAGTCCAGAAAATGATGGTGGCACAAAAACTGCGTCAGAGAGCGCTGAATGTCCCAAAAACATGTGTAGCCTGAAAGGGGCATTAACCCGCATCCTAGACCACTGAAATTCCCAAAAATATTTTTTCCACGAAAAATGCATCTTACATCCGTGAATGTTCAGAATATGTTAGCAGCCCAAAAAAGACCTTAAAATGCATCTTAGGCCTGCAAAAATGTTGAAAACTTTGGAGGCCCAAAAACGGGGTTTACAGGCATCCTAGACCCCCTAAAGTCCAGAAAATGATGGTGGCCCAAACACTGTGTCAGTGAGTGCTGAATGTCCCAAAAACATTGGCAGCCTGACAGGGGCATTAACCCGCATCCTAGACCACTGAAATTCCCAAAAATAATTTTTCCACGAAAAATGCATCTTACATCCGTGAACGTTCAGAATATGTTAGCAGCCCGAAAAAGGCCTTAAAATGCATCTTAGGCCTGCAAAAATGTAGAAAACTTTGGAGGCCCAAAAAAAGAGGTTACAGGCATCCTAGACCCCCTAAAGTCCAGAAAATGATGGTGGCCCAAAAACTGTGTCAGAGAGCTCTGAATGTCCCAAAAACATTTGCAGTCTGAAAGGGGCATTAACCCGCATACTAGACCACTGAAATTCCCAAAAATAATTTTGGCACAAAAAATGCATCCTACACCACTGAAAGTTACGAATATGTTAGCAGCCCAAAAAAGGCCTTAAAATGCATTTTAGGCCTGCAAAAATGTTGAAAACTTTGGAGGCCCAAAAAAGGGGTTTACAGGCATCCTAGACCCCCTAAAGTCCAGAAAATGTTGGTGGCCGAGAAACAGGGTCAGAGAGCTCTGAATGTCCCAAAAACATTTGCATCCTGAAAGGGGCATTAACCCGCATCCTAGACCACTGAAATTCCCAAAAATAATTTTGGCACACAAAATGCACCCTACACCCCTGAAAGTTAAGAATATGTTAGCAGATCAAAAAAGGCCTTAAAATGCATCTTAGGCCTGCAAAAATGTTGAAAACTTTGGAGGCCCTAAAAAGGGGTTTACAGGCATCCTAGACCCCTAAAGTCCAGAAAATGTTGGTGGCCCAGAACCAGGGTCAGAAAGCTCTGAATGTCCCAAAAACATTTGCAGCCTGAAAGGGGCATTAACCCGCATCCTAGACCACTGAAATTGCCAAAAATATTTTTGGCACGAAAAATGCATCCTACACCCCTGAAAGTTAAGAATATGTTAGCAGCCCAAAAAAGGCCTTAAAATGCATCTTAGGCCTGCAAAAATGTTGAAAACTTTGGAGGCCGAAAAAAAGGTTTTACAGGCATCCTAGACCCCCTAAAGTGCAGAAAATAATGGTGGCCCTAAAACTGTGTCAGAGAGCTCTGAATGTCCCAAAAACATTGGCAGCCTGAAAGGGGCATTAACCCGCATCCTAGACCACTGAAATTCCCAAAAATTATTTTGGCACAAAAAATGCATCCTACACCCCTGAAAGTTAAGAATATGTTAGCAGCCCAAAAAAGGCCTTAAAATGCAACTTAGGCCTGCAAAAATGTTGAAAACACTGAAGACCCTAAAAAGGGGTTTACAGGCATCCTAGACCCCCTAAAGTCCAGAAAATGATGTTGGCCCAAAAGGTGAGTCAGAGAGCTCTGAATGTCCCAAAAACATTTGCATCCTGAAAGGGGCATTAACAGGCATCCTAGACCACTGAAATTCCCAAATATAATTTTGGTACAAAAAATGCATCCTACACATCTGAAAGTTAAGAATATGTTAGCAGCCCAAAAAAGGCCTTAAAATGCATCTTAGGCCTGCAAAAATGTTGAAAACCTTGGAGGCCCTAAAAAGGGGTTTACAGGCATCCTAGACCCCCTAAAGTCCAGAAAATGTTGGTGGCCCAGAAACAGGGTCAGAGAGCTCTGAATGTCCCAAAAACATTTGCAGCCTGAAAGGGGCATTAACCCGCATCCTAGACCACTGAAATTCCCTAAAATATTTTTCCACGAAAAATGCATCTTACATCGGTGAATGTTCAGAATATGTTAGCAGCTCAAAAAAGGCCTTAAAATGCATCATAGGCCTGCAAAAATGTAGAAAACTTTGGAGGCCCTAAAAAGGGGTTTACAGGCATCCTAGACCCCCTAAAGTCCAGAAAATGTTGGTGGGCCAAAAACTGAGTCAGAGAGCTCTGAATGTCCCAAAAACATTTGCATCCTGAAAGGGGCATTAACCCGCATCCTAGACCACTGAAATTCCCAAAAATAATTTTGGCCCACAAAATGCATCCTACACCCCTGAAAGTTAAGAATATGTTAGCAGCCCAAAAAAGGCCTTAAAATGCATCTTAGGCCTGCAAAAATGTTGAAAACTTTGGAGGCCCTAAAAAGGGGTTTACAGGCATCCTAGACCCCTAAAGTCCAGAAAATGTTGGTGGCCCAGAACCAGGGTCAGAAAGCTCTGAATGTCCCAAAAACATTTGCAGCCTGAAAGGGGCAATAACCCGCATCCTAGACCACTGAAATTCCCAAAAATATTTTTGGCACGAAAAATGCATCCTACACCCCTGAAAGTTAAGAATATGTTAGCAGCCCAAAAAAGGCCTTAAAATGCAACTTAGGCCTGCAAAAATGTTGAAAACTTTGGAGGCCGAAAAAAAGGTTTTACAGGCATCCTAGACCCCCTAAAGTGCAGAAAATAATGGTGGTCCTAAAACTGTGTCAGAGAGCTCTGAATGTCCCAAAAACATTGGCAGCCTGAAAGGGGCATTAACCCGCATCCTAGACCACTGAAATTCCCAAAAATTATTTTGGCACAAAAAATGCATCCTACACCCCTGAAAGTTAAGAATATGTTAGCAGCCCAAAAAAGGCCTTAAAATGCAACTTAGGCCTGCAAAAATGTTGAAAACATTGAAGGCCCAAAAAAGGGGTTTACAGGCATCCTAGACCCCCTAAAGTCCAGAAAATGATGTTGGCCCAAAAGGTGAGTCAGAGAGCTCTGAATGTCCCAAAAACATTTGCATCCTGAAAGGGGCATTAACAGGCATCCTAGACCACTGAAATTCCCAAATATAATTTTGGTACAAAAAATGCATCCTACACACCTGAAAGTTAAGAATATGTTAGCAGCCTAAAAAAGGCCTTAAAATGCATCTTAGGCCTGCAAAAATGTTGAAAACCTTGGAGGCCCTAAAAAGGGGTTTACAGGCATCCTAGACCCCCTAAAGTCCAGAAAATGATGGTGGGCCAAAAACTGCGTCAGAGAGTGCTGAATGTCCCAAAAACATTGGCAGCCTGAAAGGGGCATTAACCCGCCTCCTAGACCACTGAAATCCCCAAAAATATTTTTTCCACGAAAAATGCATCTTACATCGGTGAATGTTCAGAATATGTTAGCAGCCCAAAAAAGACCTTAAAATGCAGCTTAGGCCTGCAAAAATGTTGAAAACTTTGGAGGCCCTAAAAAGGGGTTTACAGGCATCCTAGACCCCTAAAGTCCAGAAAATGTTGGTGGCCCAGAACCAGGGTCAGAAAGCTCTGAATGTCCCAAAAACATTTGCAGCCTGAAAGGGGCATTAACCCGCATCCTAGACCACTGAAATTCCCAAAAATATGTTTTCCACGAAAAATGCATCTTACATCAGTGAATGTTTAGAATATGTTAGCAGCCCAAAAAAGACCTTAAAATGCAGCTTAGGCCTGCAAAAATGTTGAAAACATTGAAGGCCCAAAAAAGGGGTTTACAGGCATCCTAGACCCCCTAAAGTCCAGAAAGTGATGTTGGCCCAAAAGGTGAGTCAGAGATCTCTGAATGTCCCAAAAACATTTGCATCCTGAAAGGGGCATTAACAGGCATCCTAGACCACTGAAATTCCCAAATATAATTTTGGTACAAAAAATGCATCCTACACACCTGAAAGTTAAGAATATGTTAGCAGCCCAAAAAAGGCCTTAAAATGCATCTTAGGCCTGTAAAAATGTTGAAAACCTTGGAGGCCCTAAAAAGGGGTTTACAGGCATCCTAGACCCCCTAAAGTCCAGAAAATGTTGGTGGCCCAGAAACAGGGTCAGAGAGCTCTGAATGTCCCAAAAATATTTGCAGCCTGAAAGGGGCATTAAACCGCATCCTAGACCACTGAAATTCCCAAAAATATTTTTCCACGAAAAATGCATCTTACATCCGTGAACGTTCAGAATATGTTAGCAGCCCAAAAAAGGCATTAAAATGCATCTTAGGCCTGCAAAAATATTGAAAACTTTGGAGGCCCAAAAACGGGGTTTACAGGCATCCTAGACCCCCTAAAGTCCAGAAAATGATGGTGGCACAAAAACTGCGTCAGAGAGCGCTGAATGTCCTTAAAATATGTGTAGCCTGAAAGGGGCATTAACCCGCATCCTAGACCACTGAAATTCCCAAAAATAATTTTTCCACGAAAAATGCATCTTACATCCGTGAATGTTCAGAATATGTTAGCAGCCCAAAAAAGGCCTTAAAATGCATCTTAGGCCTGCAAAAATGTAGAAAACTTTGGAGGCCGAAAAAAAGGTTTTACAGGCATCCTAGACCCCCTAAAGTGCAGAAAATAATGGTGGCCCTAAAACTGTGTCAGAGAGCTCTGAATGTCCCAAAAACATTGGCAGCCTGAAAGGGGCATTAACCCGCATCCTAGACCACTGAAATTCCCAAAAATTATTTTGGCACAAAAAATGCATCCTACACCCCTGAAAGTTAAGAATATGTTAGCAGCCCAAAAAAGGCCTTAAAATGCATTTTAGGCCTGCAAAAATGTTGAAAACCTTGGAGGCCCTAAAAAGGGGTTTACAGGCATCCTAGACCCCCTAAAGTCCAGAAAATGTTGGTGGCCCAGAAACAGGGTCAGAGAGCTCTGAATGTCCCAAAAACATTTGCAGCCTGAAAGGGGCATTAACCCACATCCTAGACCACTGAAATTCCCTAAAATACTTTTCCACGAAAAATGCATCTTACATCCGTGAACGTTCAGAATATGTTAGCAGCCCAAAAAAGGCATTAAAATGCATCTTAGGCCTGCAAAAATATTGAAAACTTCGGAGGCCCAAAAAAGGGGTTTACAGGCATCCTAGACCCCTAAAGTCCAGAAAATGATGGTGGCACAAAAACTGCGTCAGAGAGCGCTGAATGTCCCAAAAACATGTGTAGCCTGAAAGGGGCATTAACCCGCATCCTAGACCACTGAAATTCCCAAAAATATTTTTTCCACGAAAAATGCATCTTACATCCGTGAATGTTCAGAATATGTTAGCAGCCCAAAAAAGACCTTAAAATGCATCTTAGGCCTGCAAAAATGTTGAAAACTTTGGAGGCCCAAAAACGGGGTTTACAGGCATCCTAGACCCCCTAAAGTCCAGAAAATGATGGTGGCCCAAACACTGTGTCAGTGAGTGCTGAATGTCCCAAAAACATTGGCAGCCTGACAGGGGCATTAACCCGCATCCTAGACCACTGAAATTCCCAAAAATAATTTTTCCACGAAAAATGCATCTTACATCCGTGAACGTTCAGAATATGTTAGCAGCCCGAAAAAGGCCTTAAAATGCATCTTAGGCCTGCAAAAATGTAGAAAACTTTGGAGGCCCAAAAAAAGAGGTTACAGGCATCCTAGACCCCCTAAAGTCCAGAAAATGATGGTGGCCCAAAAACTGTGTCAGAGAGCTCTGAATGTCCCAAAAACATTTGCAGTCTGAAAGGGGCATTAACCCGCATACTAGACCACTGAAATTCCCAAAAATAATTTTGGCACAAAAAATGCATCCTACACCACTGAAAGTTACGAATATGTTAGCAGCCCAAAAAAGGCCTTAAAATGCATTTTAGGCCTGCAAAAATGTTGAAAACTTTGGAGGCCCAAAAAAGGGGTTTACAGGCATCCTAGACCCCCTAAAGTCCAGAAAATGTTGGTGGCCGAGAAACAGGGTCAGAGAGCTCTGAATGTCCCAAAAACATTTGCATCCTGAAAGGGGCATTAACCCGCATCCTAGACCACTGAAATTCCCAAAAATAATTTTGGCACACAAAATGCACCCTACACCCCTGAAAGTTAAGAATATGTTAGCAGATCAAAAAAGGCCTTAAAATGCATCTTAGGCCTGCAAAAATGTTGAAAACTTTGGAGGCCCTAAAAAGGGGTTTACAGGCATCCTAGACCCCTAAAGTCCAGAAAATGTTGGTGGCCCAGAACCAGGGTCAGAAAGCTCTGAATGTCCCAAAAACATTTGCAGCCTGAAAGGGGCATTAACCCGCATCCTAGACCACTGAAATTGCCAAAAATATTTTTGGCACGAAAAATGCATCCTACACCCCTGAAAGTTAAGAATATGTTAGCAGCCCAAAAAAGGCCTTAAAATGCATCTTAGGCCTGCAAAAATGTTGAAAACTTTGGAGGCCGAAAAAAAGGTTTTACAGGCATCCTAGACCCCCTAAAGTGCAGAAAATAATGGTGGCCCTAAAACTGTGTCAGAGAGCTCTGAATGTCCCAAAAACATTGGCAGCCTGAAAGGGGCATTAACCCGCATCCTAGACCACTGAAATTCCCAAAAATTATTTTGGCACAAAAAATGCATCCTACACCCCTGAAAGTTAAGAATATGTTAGCAGCCCAAAAAAGGCCTTAAAATGCAACTTAGGCCTGCAAAAATGTTGAAAACACTGAAGACCCTAAAAAGGGGTTTACAGGCATCCTAGACCCCCTAAAGTCCAGAAAATGATGTTGGCCCAAAAGGTGAGTCAGAGAGCTCTGAATGTCCCAAAAACATTTGCATCCTGAAAGGGGCATTAACAGGCATCCTAGACCACTGAAATTCCCAAATATAATTTTGGTACAAAAAATGCATCCTACACATCTGAAAGTTAAGAATATGTTAGCAGCCCAAAAAAGGCCTTAAAATGCATCTTAGGCCTGCAAAAATGTTGAAAACCTTGGAGGCCCTAAAAAGGGGTTTACAGGCATCCTAGACCCCCTAAAGTCCAGAAAATGTTGGTGGCCCAGAAACAGGGTCAGAGAGCTCTGAATGTCCCAAAAACATTTGCAGCCTGAAAGGGGCATTAACCCGCATCCTAGACCACTGAAATTCCCTAAAATATTTTTCCACGAAAAATGCATCTTACATCGGTGAATGTTCAGAATATGTTAGCAGCTCAAAAAAGGCCTTAAAATGCATCATAGGCCTGCAAAAATGTAGAAAACTTTGGAGGCCCTAAAAAGGGGTTTACAGGCATCCTAGACCCCCTAAAGTCCAGAAAATGTTGGTGGGCCAAAAACTGAGTCAGAGAGCTCTGAATGTCCCAAAAACATTTGCATCCTGAAAGGGGCATTAACCCGCATCCTAGACCACTGAAATTCCCAAAAATAATTTTGGCCCACAAAATGCATCCTACACCCCTGAAAGTTAAGAATATGTTAGCAGCCCAAAAAAGGCCTTAAAATGCATCTTAGGCCTGCAAAAATGTTGAAAACTTTGGAGGCCCTAAAAAGGGGTTTACAGGCATCCTAGACCCCTAAAGTCCAGAAAATGTTGGTGGCCCAGAACCAGGGTCAGAAAGCTCTGAATGTCCCAAAAACATTTGCAGCCTGAAAGGGGCAATAACCCGCATCCTAGACCACTGAAATTCCCAAAAATATTTTTGGCACGAAAAATGCATCCTACACCCCTGAAAGTTAAGAATATGTTAGCAGCCCAAAAAAGGCCTTAAAATGCAACTTAGGCCTGCAAAAATGTTGAAAACTTTGGAGGCCGAAAAAAAGGTTTTACAGGCATCCTAGACCCCCTAAAGTGCAGAAAATAATGGTGGTCCTAAAACTGTGTCAGAGAGCTCTGAATGTCCCAAAAACATTGGCAGCCTGAAAGGGGCATTAACCCGCATCCTAGACCACTGAAATTCCCAAAAATTATTTTGGCACAAAAAATGCATCCTACACCCCTGAAAGTTAAGAATATGTTAGCAGCCCAAAAAAGGCCTTAAAATGCAACTTAGGCCTGCAAAAATGTTGAAAACATTGAAGGCCCAAAAAAGGGGTTTACAGGCATCCTAGACCCCCTAAAGTCCAGAAAATGATGTTGGCCCAAAAGGTGAGTCAGAGAGCTCTGAATGTCCCAAAAACATTTGCATCCTGAAAGGGGCATTAACAGGCATCCTAGACCACTGAAATTCCCAAATATAATTTTGGTACAAAAAATGCATCCTACACACCTGAAAGTTAAGAATATGTTAGCAGCCTAAAAAAGGCCTTAAAATGCATCTTAGGCCTGCAAAAATGTTGAAAACCTTGGAGGCCCTAAAAAGGGGTTTACAGGCATCCTAGACCCCCTAAAGTCCAGAAAATGATGGTGGGCCAAAAACTGCGTCAGAGAGTGCTGAATGTCCCAAAAACATTGGCAGCCTGAAAGGGGCATTAACCCGCCTCCTAGACCACTGAAATCCCCAAAAATATTTTTTCCACGAAAAATGCATCTTACATCGGTGAATGTTCAGAATATGTTAGCAGCTCAAAAAAGGCCTTAAAATGCATCTTAGGCCTGCAAAAATGTAGAAAACTTTGGAGGCCCTAAAAAGGGGTTTACAGGCATCCTAGACCCCCTAAGGTCCAGAAAATGATGGTGGCCCAAAAACTGCGTCAGAGAGTGCTGAATGTCCCAAAAACATTGGCAGCCTGAAAGGGGCATTAACAGGCATCCTAGACCACTGAAATTCCCAAATATAATTTTGGTACAAAAAATGCATCCTACACACCTGAAAGTTAAGAATATGTTAGCAGCCTAAAAAAGGCCTTAAAATGCATCTTAGGCCTGCAAAAATGTTGAAAACCTTGGAGGCCCTAAAAAGGGGTTTACAGGCATCCTAGACCCCCTAAAGTCCAGAAAATGATGGTGGGCCAAAAACTGCGTCAGAGAGTGCTGAATGTCCCAAAAACATTGGCAGCCTGAAAGGGGCATTAACCCGCCTCCTAGACCACTGAAATCCCCAAAAATATTTTTTCCACGAAAAATGCATCTTACATCGGTGAATGTTCAGAATATGTTAGCAGCTCAAAAAAGGCCTTAAAATGCATCTTAGGCCTGCAAAAATGTAGAAAACTTTGGAGGCCCTAAAAAGGGGTTTACAGGCATCCTAGACCCCCTAAGGTCCAGAAAATGATGGTGGCCCAAAAACTGCGTCAGAGAGTGCTGAATGTCCCAAAAACATTGGCAGCCTGAAAGGGGCATTAACCCGCATCCTAGACCACTGAAATTCCCAAAAATAATTTTTCCACGAAAAATGCATCTTAAATCCGTGAACGTTCAGAATATGTTAGCAGCCCAAAAAAGACCTTAAAATGCATTTTAGGCCTGCAAAAATGTTGAAAACTTTGGAGGCCGAAAAACGGGGTTTACAGGCATCCTAGACCCCCTAAAGTCCAGAAAATGATGGTGGCCCAAAAACTGCGTCAGAGAGTGCTGAATGTCCCAAAAACATTGGCAGCCTGAAAGGGGCATTAACCCGCATCCTAGACCACTGAAATTCCCAAAAATAATTTTTCCACGAAAAATGCATCTTACATCCGTGAACGTTCAGAATATGTTAGCAGCCCAAAAAAGGCCTTAAAATGCATCTTAGGCCTGCAAAAATGTAGAAAACTTTGGAGGCCCAAAAAAAGAGGTTACAGGCATCCTAGACCCCCTAAAGTCCAGAAAATGATGGTGGCCCAAAAACTGTGTCAGAGAGCTCTGAATGTCCCAAAAACATTTGCAGTCTGAAAGGGGCATTAACCCGCATCCTAGACCACTGAAATTCCCAAAAATAATTTTGGCACAAAAAATGCATCCTACACCACTGAAAGTTACGAATATGTTAGCAGCCCAAAAAAGGCCTTAAAATGCATTTTAGGCCTGCAAAAATGTAGAAAACTTTGGAGGCCCAAAAAAGGGGTTTACAGGCATCCTAGACCCCCTAAAGTCCAGAAAATGTTGGTGGGTCAAAAACTGAGTCAGAGAGCTCTGAATGTCCCAAAAACACGTGAAGCCTGAAAGAGGCATTAACCCGCATCCTAGACGACTGAAATTCCCAAAAATATTTTTTCCACGAAAAATGCATCCTACACCTCTGAAAGTTAAGAATATGTTAGCAGCCCAAAAAAGGCCTTAAAATGCATCTTAGGCCTTCAAAAATGTTGAAAACTTTGGAGGCCGAAAAAAGGGTTTTGCAGGCATCCTAGACCCCCTAAAGTGCAGAAAATAATGGTGGCCCTAAAACTGTGTCAGAGAGCTCTGAATGTCCCAAAAACATTGGCAGCCTGAACGGGGCATTAACCCGCATCCTAGACCACTGAAATTCCCAAAAATATTTTTTCCACGAAAAATGCATCCTACACCTCTGAAAGTTAAGAATATGTTAGCAGCCCAAAAAAGGCCTTAAAATTCATCTTAGGCCTTCAAAAATGTTGAAAACTTTGGAGGCCGAAAAAAGGGTTTTGCAGGCATCCTAGACCCCCTAAAGTGCAGAAAATAATGGTGGCCCTAAAACTGTGTCAGAGAGCTCTGAATGTCCCAAAAACATTGGCAGCCTGAAAGGGGCATTAACCCGCATCCTAGACCACTGAAATTCCCAAAAATAATTTTGGCACAAAAAATGCATCCTACACCCCTAAACGTTAAGAATATGTTAGCAGCCCAAAAAAGGCCTTAAAATGCAATTTAGGCCTGAAAAAATGTTGAAAACTTTGAAGGCCCAAAAAAGGGGTTTACAGGCATCCTAAACCCCCTAAAGTCCAGAAAATGATGGTGGCCCAAAAGGTGCGTCAGAGAGCTCTGAATGTCCCAAAAACATTTGCACCCTGAAAGGGGCATTAACCCGCATCCTAGACCACTGAAATTACCAAAAATAATTTTGGCACACAAAATGCATCCTACACCCCTGAAAGTTAAGAATATGTTAGCAGCCCAAAAAAGGCCTTAAAATGCATTTTAGGCCTGCAAAAATGTTGAAAACTTTGGAGGCCCTAAAAGGAGGTTTACAGGCATCCTAGACCCCCTAATGTCCAGAAAGTGTTGGTGGCCCAGAAACAGGGTCAGAGAGCTCTGAATGTCCCAAAAACATTTGCAGCCTGAAAGGGGCATTAACCCGCATCCTAGACCACTGAAATTCCCAAAAATATTTTTTCCACGAAAAATGCATCTTACATCAGTGAATATTCAGAATATGTTAGCAGCCCAAAAAAGACCTTAAAATGCATCTTAGGCCTGCAAAAATGTTGAAAACTTTGGAGGCCCAAAAACGGGGTTTACAGGCATCCTAGACCCCCTTAACTCCAGAAAATGATGGTGCCCAAATACTGTGTCAGAGAGCTCGGAATGTCCCAAAAACATTTGCATCCTGAAAGGGGCATTAACAGGCATCCTAGACCACTGAAATTCCCAAATATAATTTTGGCACAAAAAATGCATCCTACACCCCTGAAAGTTAAGAATATGTTAGCAGCCCAAAAAAGGCCTTAAAATGCATCTTAGGCCTGCAAAAATGTTGAAAACCTTGGAGGCCCTAAAAAGGGGTTTACAGGCATCCTAGACCCCCTAAAGTCCAGAAAATGTTGGTGGCCCAGAAACAGGGTCAGCGAGCGCTGAATGTCCCAAAAACATGTGTAGCCTGAAAGGGGCATTAACCCGCATCCTAGACCACTGAAATTCCCTAAAATATTTTTTCCACGAAAAATGCATCTTACATCTGTGAACGTTCAGAATATGTTAGCAGCCCAAAAAAGGCATTAAAATGCATCTTAGGCCTGCAAAAATATTGAAAACTTTGGAGGCCCAAAAAAGGGGTTTACAGGCATCCTAGACCCCCTAAAGTCCAGAAAATGATGGTGGCCCAAAAACTGCGTCAGAGAGTGCTGAATGTCCCAAAAACATTGGCAGCCTGAAAGGGGCATTAACCCGCATCCTAGACCACTGAAATCCCCAAAAATATTTTTTCCACGAAAAATGAATCTTACATCGGTGAATGTTCAGAATATGTTAGCAGCTCAAAAAAGGCCTTAAAATGCATCTTAGGCCTGCAAAAATGTAGAAAACGTTGGAGGCCCTAAAAAGGGGTTTACAGGCATCCTAGACCCCCTAAAGTCCAGAAAATGTTGGTGGGCCAAAAACTGAGTCAGAGAGCTCTGAATGTCCCAAAAACATTTGCATCCTGAAAGGGGCATTAACCCGCATCCTAGACCACTGAAATTCCCAAAAATAATTTTGGCACACAAAATGCACCCTACACCCCTGAAAGTTAAGAATATGTTAGCAGATCAAAAAAGGCCTTAAAATGCATCTTAGGCCTGCAAAAATGTTGAAAACTTTGGAGGCCCTAAAAAGGGGTTTACAGGCATCCTAGACCCCTAAAGTCCAGAAAATGTTGGTGGCCCAGAACCAGGATCAGAAAGCTCTGAATGTCCCAAAAACATTTGCAGCCTGAAAGGGGCATTAACCCGCATCCTAGACCACTGAAATTGCCAAAAATATTTTTGGCACGAAAAATGCATCCTACACCCCTGAAAGTTAAGAATATGTTAGCAGCCCAAAAAAGGCCTTAAAATGCATCTTAGGCCTGCAAAAATGTTGAAAACTTTGGAGGCCGAAAAAAAGGTTTTACAGGCATCCTAGACCCCCTAAAGTGCAGAAAATAATGGTGGCCCTAAAACTGTGTCAGAGAGCTCTGAATGTCCCAAAAACATTGGCAGCCTGAAAGGGGCATTAACCCGCATCCTAGACCACTGAAATTCCCAAAAATTATTTTGGCACAAAAAATGCATCCTACACCCCTGAAAGTTAAGAATATGTTAGCAGCCCAAAAAAGGCCTTAAAATGCAACTTAGGCCTGCAAAAATGTTGAAAACACTGAAGACCCTAAAAAGGGGTTTACAGGCATCCTAGACCCCCTAAAGTCCAGAAAATGATGTTGGCCCAAAAGGTGAGTCAGAGAGCTCTGAATGTCCCAAAAACATTTGCATCCTGAAAGGGGCATTAACAGGCATCCTAGACCACTGAAATTCCCAAATATAATTTTGGTACAAAAAATGCATCCTACACATCTGAAAGTTAAGAATATGTTAGCAGCCTAAAAAAGGCCTTAAAATGCATCTTAGGCCTGCAAAAATGTTGAAAACCTTGGAGGCCCTAAAAAGGGGTTTACAGGCATCCTAGACCCCCTAAAGTCCAGAAAATGTTGGTGGCCCAGAAACAGGGTCAGAGAGCTCTGAATGTCCCAAAAACATTTGCAGCCTGAAAGGGGCATTAACCCGCATCCTAGACCACTGAAATTCCCTAAAATATTTTTCCACGAAAAATGCATCTTACATCGGTGAATGTTCAGAATATGTTAGCAGCTCAAAAAAGGCCTTAAAATGCATCATAGGCCTGCAAAAATGTAGAAAACTTTGGAGGCCCTAAAAAGGGGTTTACAGGCATCCTAGACCCCCTAAAGTCCAGAAAATGTTGGTGGGCCAAAAACTGAGTCAGAGAGCTCTGAATGTCCCAAAAACATTTGCATCCTGAAAGGGGCATTAACCCGCATCCTAGACCACTGAAATTCCCAAAAATAATTTTGGCCCACAAAATGCATCCTACACCCCTGAAAGTTAAGAATATGTTAGCAGCCCAAAAAAGGCCTTAAAATGCATCTTAGGCCTGCAAAAATGTTGAAAACTTTGGAGGCCCTAAAAAGGGGTTTACAGGCATCCTAGACCCCTAAAGTCCAGAAAATGTTGGTGGCCCAGAACCAGGGTCAGAAAGCTCTGAATGTCCCAAAAACATTTGCAGCCTGAAAGGGGCAATAACCCGCATCCTAGACCACTGAAATTCCCAAAAATATTTTTGGCACGAAAAATGCATCCTACACCCCTGAAAGTTAAGAATATGTTAGCAGCCCAAAAAAGGCCTTAAAATGCAACTTAGGCCTGCAAAAATGTTGAAAACTTTGGAGGCCGAAAAAAAGGTTTTACAGGCATCCTAGACCCCCTAAAGTGCAGAAAATAATGGTGGTCCTAAAACTGTGTCAGAGAGCTCTGAATGTCCCAAAAACATTGGCAGCCTGAAAGGGGCATTAACAGGCATCCTAGACCACTGAAATTCCCAAAAATAATTTTGGCACGAAAAATGCATCCTACACCCCTGAAAGTTAAGAATATGTTAGCAGCCCAAAAAAGGCCTTAAAATGCATGTTAGGCCTGCAAAAATGTTGCAAACCTTGGAGGCCCTAAAAAGGGGTTTACAGGCATCCTAGACCCCCTAAAGTCCAGAAAATGATGGTGGGCCAAAAACTGCGTCAGAGAGTGCTGAATGTCCCAAAAACATTGGCAGCCTGAAAGGGGCATTAACCCGCATCCTAGACCACTGAAATTCCCAAAAATAATTTTTCCACGAAAAATGCATCTTACATCCGTGAAAGTTAAGAATAAGTTAGCAGCCCAAAAAAGGCCTTAAAATGCATCTTAGGCCTGCAAAAATGTTGAAAACTTTGGAGGCCGAAAAAAAGGTTTTACAGGCATCCTAGACCCCCTAAAGTGCAGAAAATAATGGTGGCCCTAAAACTGTGTCAGAGAGCTCTGAATGTCCCAAAAACATTGGCAGCCTGAAAGGGGCATTAACCCGCATCCTAGACCACTGAAATTCCCAAAAATTATTTTGGCACAAAAAATGCATCCTACACCCCTGAAAGTTAAGAATATGTTAGCAGCCCAAAAAAGGCCTTAAAATGCATTTTAGGCCTGCAAAAATGTTGAAAACCTTGGAGGCCCTAAAAAGGGGTTTACAGGCATCCTAGACCCCCTAAAGTCCAGAAAATGTTGGTGGCCCAGAAACAGGGTCAGAGAGCTCTGAATGTCCCAAAAACATTTGCAGCCTGAAAGGGGCATTAACCCACATCCTAGACCACTGAAATTCCCTAAAATACTTTTCCACGAAAAATGCATCTTACATCCGTGAACGTTCAGAATATGTTAGCAGCCCAAAAAAGGCATTAAAATGCATCTTAGGCCTGCAAAAATATTGAAAACTTCGGAGGCCCAAAAAAGGGGTTTACAGGCATCCTAGACCCCTAAAGTCCAGAAAATGATGGTGGCACAAAAACTGCGTCAGAGAGCGCTGAATGTCCCAAAAACATGTGTAGCCTGAAAGGGGCATTAACCCGCATCCTAGACCACTGAAATTCCCAAAAATATTTTTTCCACGAAAAATGCATCTTACATCCGTGAATGTTCAGAATATGTTAGCAGCCCAAAAAAGACCTTAAAATGCATCTTAGGCCTGCAAAAATGTTGAAAACTTTGGAGGCCCAAAAACGGGGTTTACAGGCATCCTAGACCCCCTAAAGTCCAGAAAATGATGGTGGCCCAAACACTGTGTCAGTGAGTGCTGAATGTCCCAAAAACATTGGCAGCCTGACAGGGGCATTAACCCGCATCCTAGACCACTGAAATTCCCAAAAATAATTTTTCCACGAAAAATGCATCTTACATCCGTGAACGTTCAGAATATGTTAGCAGCCCGAAAAAGGCCTTAAAATGCATCTTAGGCCTGCAAAAATGTAGAAAACTTTGGAGGCCCAAAAAAAGAGGTTACAGGCATCCTAGACCCCCTAAAGTCCAGAAAATGATGGTGGCCCAAAAACTGTGTCAGAGAGCTCTGAATGTCCCAAAAACATTTGCAGTCTGAAAGGGGCATTAACCCGCATACTAGACCACTGAAATTCCCAAAAATAATTTTGGCACAAAAAATGCATCCTACACCACTGAAAGTTACGAATATGTTAGCAGCCCAAAAAAGGCCTTAAAATGCATTTTAGGCCTGCAAAAATGTTGAAAACTTTGGAGGCCCAAAAAAAGGGGTTTACAGGCATCCTAGACCCCCTAAAGTCCAGAAAATGTTGGTGGCCGAGAAACAGGGTCAGAGAACTCTGAATGTCCCAAAAACATGTGCAGCCTGAAAGGGGCATTAACCCGCATCCTAGACCACTGAAATCCCCAAAAATATTTTTCCACGAAAAATGCATCTTACATCGGTGAAGGTTCAGAATATGTTAGCAGCTCAAAAAAGGCCTTAAAATGCATCTTAGGCCTGCAAAAATGTAGAAAACTTTGGAGGCCCTAAAAAGGTGTTTACAGGCATCCTAGACCCCCTAAAGTCCAGAAAATGTTGGTGGGTCAAAAACTGAGTCAGAGAGCTCTGAATGTCCCAAAAACACGTGAAGCCTGAAAGAGGCATTAATCCTAGACGACTGAAATTCCCAAAAATATTTTTTCCACGAAAAATGCATCCTACACCTCTTAAAGTTAAGAATATGTTAGCAGCCCAAAAAAGGCCTTAAAATGCATCTTAGGCCTTCAAAAATGTTGAAAACTTTGGAGGCCGAAAAAAGGGTTTTGCAGGCATCCTAGACCCCCTAAAGTGCAGAAAATAATGGTGGCCCTAAAACTGTGTCAGAGAGCTCTGAATGTCCCAAAAACATTGGCAGCCTGAAAGGGGCATTAACCCGCATCCTAGACCACTGAAATTCCCAAAAATAATTTTGGCACAAAAAATGCATCCTACACCCCTAAACGTTAAGAATATGTTAGCAGCCAAAAAAAGGCCTTAAAATGCAATTTAGGCCTGCAAAAATGTTGAAAACTTTGAAGGCCCAAAAAAGGGGTTTACAGGCATCCTAAACCCCCTAAAGTCCAGAAAATGATGGTGGCCCAAAAGGTGCGTCAGAGAGCTCTGAATGTCCCAAAAACATTTGCACCCTGAAAGGGGCATTAACCCGCATCCTAGACCACTGAAATTCCCAAAAATAATTTTGGCACACAAAATGCATCCTACACCCCTGAAAGTTAAAAATATGTTAGCAGCCCAAAAAAGGCCTTAAAATGCATCTTAGGCTTACAAAAATGTTGAAAACTTTGGAGGCCCTAAAAAGAGGTTTACAGGCATCCTAGACCCCCTAATGTCCAGAAAATGTTGGTGGCCCAGAAACAGGGTCAGAGAGCTCTGAATGTCCCAAACACATTTGCAGCCTGAAAGGGGCATTAACCCGCATCCTAGACCACTGAAATTCCCAAAAATATTTTTTCCACGAAAAATGCATCTTACATCAGTGAATGTTTAGAATATGTTAGCAGCCCAAAAAAGACCTTAAAATGCAGCTTAGGCCTGCAAAAATGTTGAAAACTTTGGAGGCCCTAAAAAGGGGTTTACAGGCATCCTAGACCCCTAAAGTCCAGAAAATGTTGGTGGCCCAGAACCAGGGTCAGAAAGCTCTGAATGTCCCAAAAACATTTGCAGCCTGAAAGGGGCATTAACCCGCATCCTAGACCACTGAAATTCCCAAAAATATGTTTTCCACGAAAAATGCATCTTACATCAGTGAATGTTTAGAATATGTTAGCAGCCCAAAAAAGACCTTAAAATGCAGCTTAGGCCTGCAAAAATGTTGAAAACATTGAAGGCCCAAAAAAGGGGTTTACAGGCATCCTAGACCCCCTAAAGTCCAGAAAGTGATGTTGGCCCAAAAGGTGAGTCAGAGATCTCTGAATGTCCCAAAAACATTTGCATCCTGAAAGGGGCATTAACAGGCATCCTAGACCACTGAAATTCCCAAATATAATTTTGGTACAAAAAATGCATCCTACACACCTGAAAGTTAAGAATATGTTAGCAGCCCAAAAAAGGCCTTAAAATGCATCTTAGGCCTGTAAAAATGTTGAAAACCTTGGAGGCCCTAAAAAGGGGTTTACAGGCATCCTAGACCCCCTAAAGTCCAGAAAATGTTGGTGGCCCAGAAACAGGGTCAGAGAGCTCTGAATGTCCCAAAAATATTTGCAGCCTGAAAGGGGCATTAAACCGCATCCTAGACCACTGAAATTCCCAAAAATATTTTTCCACGAAAAATGCATCTTACATCCGTGAACGTTCAGAATATGTTAGCAGCCCAAAAAAGGCATTAAAATGCATCTTAGGCCTGCAAAAATATTGAAAACTTTGGAGGCCCAAAAACGGGGTTTACAGGCATCCTAGACCCCCTAAAGTCCAGAAAATGATGGTGGCACAAAAACTGCGTCAGAGAGCGCTGAATGTCCTTAAAATATGTGTAGCCTGAAAGGGGCATTAACCCGCATCCTAGACCACTGAAATTCCCAAAAATAATTTTTCCACGAAAAATGCATCTTACATCCGTGAATGTTCAGAATATGTTAGCAGCCCAAAAAAGGCCTTAAAATGCATCTTAGGCCTGCAAAAATGTAGAAAACTTTGGAGGCCGAAAAAAAGGTTTTACAGGCATCCTAGACCCCCTAAAGTGCAGAAAATAATGGTGGCCCTAAAACTGTGTCAGAGAGCTCTGAATGTCCCAAAAACATTGGCAGCCTGAAAGGGGCATTAACCCGCATCCTAGACCACTGAAATTCCCAAAAATTATTTTGGCACAAAAAATGCATCCTACACCCCTGAAAGTTAAGAATATGTTAGCAGCCCAAAAAAGGCCTTAAAATGCATTTTAGGCCTGCAAAAATGTTGAAAACCTTGGAGGCCCTAAAAAGGGGTTTACAGGCATCCTAGACCCCCTAAAGTCCAGAAAATGTTGGTGGCCCAGAAACAGGGTCAGAGAGCTCTGAATGTCCCAAAAACATTTGCAGCCTGAAAGGGGCATTAACCCACATCCTAGACCACTGAAATTCCCTAAAATACTTTTCCACGAAAAATGCATCTTACATCCGTGAACGTTCAGAATATGTTAGCAGCCCAAAAAAGGCATTAAAATGCATCTTAGGCCTGCAAAAATATTGAAAACTTCGGAGGCCCAAAAAAGGGGTTTACAGGCATCCTAGACCCCTAAAGTCCAGAAAATGATGGTGGCACAAAAACTGCGTCAGAGAGCGCTGAATGTCCCAAAAACATGTGTAGCCTGAAAGGGGCATTAACCCGCATCCTAGACCACTGAAATTCCCAAAAATATTTTTTCCACGAAAAATGCATCTTACATCCGTGAATGTTCAGAATATGTTAGCAGCCCAAAAAAGACCTTAAAATGCATCTTAGGCCTGCAAAAATGTTGAAAACTTTGGAGGCCCAAAAACGGGGTTTACAGGCATCCTAGACCCCCTAAAGTCCAGAAAATGATGGTGGCCCAAACACTGTGTCAGTGAGTGCTGAATGTCCCAAAAACATTGGCAGCCTGACAGGGGCATTAACCCGCATCCTAGACCACTGAAATTCCCAAAAATAATTTTTCCACGAAAAATGCATCTTACATCCGTGAACGTTCAGAATATGTTAGCAGCCCGAAAAAGGCCTTAAAATGCATCTTAGGCCTGCAAAAATGTAGAAAACTTTGGAGGCCCAAAAAAAGAGGTTACAGGCATCCTAGACCCCCTAAAGTCCAGAAAATGATGGTGGCCCAAAAACTGTGTCAGAGAGCTCTGAATGTCCCAAAAACATTTGCAGTCTGAAAGGGGCATTAACCCGCATACTAGACCACTGAAATTCCCAAAAATAATTTTGGCACAAAAAATGCATCCTACACCACTGAAAGTTACGAATATGTTAGCAGCCCAAAAAAGGCCTTAAAATGCATTTTAGGCCTGCAAAAATGTTGAAAACTTTGGAGGCCCAAAAAAGGGGTTTACAGGCATCCTAGACCCCCTAAAGTCCAGAAAATGTTGGTGGCCGAGAAACAGGGTCAGAGAGCTCTGAATGTCCCAAAAACATGTGCAGCCTGAAAGGGGCATTAACCCGCATCCTAGACCACTGAAATCCCCAAAAATATTTTTCCACGAAAAATGCATCTTACATCGGTGAAGGTTCAGAATATGTTAGCAGCTCAAAAAAGGCCTTAAAATGCATCTTAGGCCTGCAAAAATGTAGAAAACTTTGGAGGCCCTAAAAAGGTGTTTACAGGCATCCTAGACCCCCTAAAGTCCAGAAAATGTTGGTGGGTCAAAAACTGAGTCAGAGAGCTCTGAATGTCCCAAAAACACGTGAAGCCTGAAAGAGGCATTAATCCTAGACGACTGAAATTCCCAAAAATATTTTTTCCACGAAAAATGCATCCTACACCTCTTAAAGTTAAGAATATGTTAGCAGCCCAAAAAAGGCCTTAAAATGCATCTTAGGCCTTCAAAAATGTTGAAAACTTTGGAGGCCGAAAAAAGGGTTTTGCAGGCATCCTAGACCCCCTAAAGTGCAGAAAATAATGGTGGCCCTAAAACTGTGTCAGAGAGCTCTGAATGTCCCAAAAACATTTGCATCCTGAAAGGGGCATTAACAGGCATCCTAGACCACTGAAATTCCCAAATATAATTTTGGCACAAAAAATGCATCCTACACCCCTGAAAGTTAAGAATATGTTAGCAGCCCAAAAAAGGCCTTAAAATGCATCTTAGGCCTGCAAAAATGTTGAAAACCTTGGAGGCCCTAAAAAGGGGTTTACAGGCATCCTAGACCCCCTAAAGTCCAGAAAATGATGGTGGCCCAAAAACTGCATCAGAGAGTGCTGAATGTCCCAAAAACATGTGTAGCCTGAAAGGGGCATTAACCCGGATCCTAGACCACTGAAATTCCCAAAAATATTTTTTCCACGAAAAATGCATCTTACATCCGTGAACGTTCAGAATATGTTAGCAGCCCAAAAAAGACCTTAAAATGCATCTTAGGCCTGCAAAAATGTTGAAATCTTTGGAGGCCCAAAAACGGGGTTTACAGGCATCCTAGACCCCCTAAAGTCCAGAAAATGATGGTGGCCCAAAAACTGCGTCAGAGAGTGCTGAATGTCCCAAAAACATTGGCAGCCTGAAAGGGGCATTAACCCGCATCCTAGACCACTGAAATCCCCAAAAATATTTTTTCCACGAAAAATGAATCTTACATCGGTGAATGTTCAGAATATGTTAGCAGCTCAAAAAAGGCCTTAAAATGCATCTTAGGCCTGCAAAAATGTAGAAAACTTTGGAGGCCCTAAAAAGGGGTTTACAGGCATCCTAGACCCCCTAAAGTCCAGAAAATGTTGGTGGGCCAAAAACTGAGTCAGAGAGCTCTGAATGTCCCAAAAACATTTGCATCCTGAAAGGGGCATTAACCCGCATCCTAGACCACTGAAATTCCCAAAAATAATTTTGGCACACAAAATGCACCCTACACCCCTGAAAGTTAAGAATATGTTAGCAGATCAAAAAAGGCCTTAAAATGCATCTTAGGCCTGCAAAAATGTTGAAAACTTTGGAGGCCCTAAAAAGGGGTTTACAGGCATCCTAGACCCCTAAAGTCCAGAAAATGTTGGTGGCCCAGAACCAGGGTCAGAAAGCTCTGAATGTCCCAAAAACATTTGCAGCCTGAAAGGGGCATTAACCCGCATCCTAGACCACTGAAATTGCCAAAAATATTTTTGGCACGAAAAATGCATCCTACACCCCTGAAAGTTAAGAATATGTTAGCAGCCCAAAAAAGGCCTTAAAATGCATCTTAGGCCTGCAAAAATGTTGAAAACTTTGGAGGCCGAAAAAAAGGTTTTACAGGCATCCTAGACCCCCTAAAGTGCAGAAAATAATGGTGGCCCTAAAACTGTGTCAGAGAGCTCTGAATGTCCCAAAAACATTGGCAGCCTGAAAGGGGCATTAACCCGCATCCTAGACCACTGAAATTCCCAAAAATTATTTTGGCACAAAAAATGCATCCTACACCCCTGAAAGTTAAGAATATGTTAGCAGCCCAAAAAAGGCCTTAAAATGCAACTTAGGCCTGCAAAAATGTTGAAAACACTGAAGACCCTAAAAAGGGGTTTACAGGCATCCTAGACCCCCTAAAGTCCAGAAAATGATGTTGGCCCAAAAGGTGAGTCAGAGAGCTCTGAATGTCCCAAAAACATTTGCATCCTGAAAGGGGCATTAACAGGCATCCTAGACCACTGAAATTCCCAAATATAATTTTGGTACAAAAAATGCATCCTACACATCTGAAAGTTAAGAATATGTTAGCAGCCCAAAAAAGGCCTTAAAATGCATCTTAGGCCTGCAAAAATGTTGAAAACCTTGGAGGCCCTAAAAAGGGGTTTACAGGCATCCTAGACCCCCTAAAGTCCAGAAAATGTTGGTGGCCCAGAAACAGGGTCAGAGAGCTCTGAATGTCCCAAAAACATTTGCAGCCTGAAAGGGGCATTAACCCGCATCCTAGACCACTGAAATTCCCTAAAATATTTTTCCACGAAAAATGCATCTTACATCGGTGAATGTTCAGAATATGTTAGCAGCTCAAAAAAGGCCTTAAAATGCATCATAGGCCTGCAAAAATGTAGAAAACTTTGGAGGCCCTAAAAAGGGGTTTACAGGCATCCTAGACCCCCTAAAGTCCAGAAAATGTTGGTGGGCCAAAAACTGAGTCAGAGAGCTCTGAATGTCCCAAAAACATTTGCATCCTGAAAGGGGCATTAACCCGCATCCTAGACCACTGAAATTCCCAAAAATAATTTTGGCCCACAAAATGCATCCTACACCCCTGAAAGTTAAGAATATGTTAGCAGCCCAAAAAAGGCCTTAAAATGCATCTTAGGCCTGCAAAAATGTTGAAAACTTTGGAGGCCCTAAAAAGGGGTTTACAGGCATCCTAGACCCCTAAAGTCCAGAAAATGTTGGTGGCCCAGAACCAGGGTCAGAAAGCTCTGAATGTCCCAAAAACATTTGCAGCCTGAAAGGGGCAATAACCCGCATCCTAGACCACTGAAATTCCCAAAAATATTTTTGGCACGAAAAATGCATCCTACACCCCTGAAAGTTAAGAATATGTTAGCAGCCCAAAAAAGGCCTTAAAATGCAACTTAGGCCTGCAAAAATGTTGAAAACTTTGGAGGCCGAAAAAAAGGTTTTACAGGCATCCTAGACCCCCTAAAGTGCAGAAAATAATGGTGGTCCTAAAACTGTGTCAGAGAGCTCTGAATGTCCCAAAAACATTGGCAGCCTGAAAGGGGCATTAACCCGCATCCTAGACCACTGAAATTCCCAAAAATTATTTTGGCACAAAAAATGCATCCTACACCCCTGAAAGTTAAGAATATGTTAGCAGCCCAAAAAAGGCCTTAAAATGCAACTTAGGCCTGCAAAAATGTTGAAAACATTGAAGGCCCAAAAAAGGGGTTTACAGGCATCCTAGACCCCCTAAAGTCCAGAAAATGATGTTGGCCCAAAAGGTGAGTCAGAGAGCTCTGAATGTCCCAAAAACATTTGCATCCTGAAAGGGGCATTAACAGGCATCCTAGACCACTGAAATTCCCAAATATAATTTTGGTACAAAAAATGCATCCTACACACCTGAAAGTTAAGAATATGTTAGCAGCCTAAAAAAGGCCTTAAAATGCATCTTAGGCCTGCAAAAATGTTGAAAACCTTGGAGGCCCTAAAAAGGGGTTTACAGGCATCCTAGACCCCCTAAAGTCCAGAAAATGATGGTGGGCCAAAAACTGCGTCAGAGAGTGCTGAATGTCCCAAAAACATTGGCAGCCTGAAAGGGGCATTAACCCGCCTCCTAGACCACTGAAATCCCCAAAAATATTTTTTCCACGAAAAATGCATCTTACATCGGTGAATGTTCAGAATATGTTAGCAGCTCAAAAAAGGCCTTAAAATGCATCTTAGGCCTGCAAAAATGTAGAAAACTTTGGAGGCCCTAAAAAGGGGTTTACAGGCATCCTAGACCCCCTAAGGTCCAGAAAATGATGGTGGCCCAAAAACTGCGTCAGAGAGTGCTGAATGTCCCAAAAACATTGGCAGCCTGAAAGGGGCATTAACAGGCATCCTAGACCACTGAAATTCCCAAATATAATTTTGGTACAAAAAATGCATCCTACACACCTGAAAGTTAAGAATATGTTAGCAGCCTAAAAAAGGCCTTAAAATGCATCTTAGGCCTGCAAAAATGTTGAAAACCTTGGAGGCCCTAAAAAGGGGTTTACAGGCATCCTAGACCCCCTAAAGTCCAGAAAATGATGGTGGGCCAAAAACTGCGTCAGAGAGTGCTGAATGTCCCAAAAACATTGGCAGCCTGAAAGGGGCATTAACCCGCCTCCTAGACCACTGAAATCCCCAAAAATATTTTTTCCACGAAAAATGCATCTTACATCGGTGAATGTTCAGAATATGTTAGCAGCTCAAAAAAGGCCTTAAAATGCATCTTAGGCCTGCAAAAATGTAGAAAACTTTGGAGGCCCTAAAAAGGGGTTTACAGGCATCCTAGACCCCCTAAGGTCCAGAAAATGATGGTGGCCCAAAAACTGCGTCAGAGAGTGCTGAATGTCCCAAAAACATTGGCAGCCTGAAAGGGGCATTAACCCGCATCCTAGACCACTGAAATTCCCAAAAATAATTTTTCCACGAAAAATGCATCTTAAATCCGTGAACGTTCAGAATATGTTAGCAGCCCAAAAAAGACCTTAAAATGCATTTTAGGCCTGCAAAAATGTTGAAAACTTTGGAGGCCGAAAAACGGGGTTTACAGGCATCCTAGACCCCCTAAAGTCCAGAAAATGATGGTGGCCCAAAAACTGCGTCAGAGAGTGCTGAATGTCCCAAAAACATTGGCAGCCTGAAAGGGGCATTAACCCGCATCCTAGACCACTGAAATTCCCAAAAATAATTTTTCCACGAAAAATGCATCTTACATCCGTGAACGTTCAGAATATGTTAGCAGCCCAAAAAAGGCCTTAAAATGCATCTTAGGCCTGCAAAAATGTAGAAAACTTTGGAGGCCCAAAAAAAGAGGTTACAGGCATCCTAGACCCCCTAAAGTCCAGAAAATGATGGTGGCCCAAAAACTGTGTCAGAGAGCTCTGAATGTCCCAAAAACATTTGCAGTCTGAAAGGGGCATTAACCCGCATCCTAGACCACTGAAATTCCCAAAAATAATTTTGGCACAAAAAATGCATCCTACACCACTGAAAGTTACGAATATGTTAGCAGCCCAAAAAAGGCCTTAAAATGCATTTTAGGCCTGCAAAAATGTAGAAAACTTTGGAGGCCCAAAAAAGGGGTTTACAGGCATCCTAGACCCCCTAAAGTCCAGAAAATGTTGGTGGGTCAAAAACTGAGTCAGAGAGCTCTGAATGTCCCAAAAACACGTGAAGCCTGAAAGAGGCATTAACCCGCATCCTAGACGACTGAAATTCCCAAAAATATTTTTTCCACGAAAAATGCATCCTACACCTCTGAAAGTTAAGAATATGTTAGCAGCCCAAAAAAGGCCTTAAAATGCATCTTAGGCCTTCAAAAATGTTGAAAACTTTGGAGGCCGAAAAAAGGGTTTTGCAGGCATCCTAGACCCCCTAAAGTGCAGAAAATAATGGTGGCCCTAAAACTGTGTCAGAGAGCTCTGAATGTCCCAAAAACATTGGCAGCCTGAACGGGGCATTAACCCGCATCCTAGACCACTGAAATTCCCAAAAATATTTTTTCCACGAAAAATGCATCCTACACCTCTGAAAGTTAAGAATATGTTAGCAGCCCAAAAAAGGCCTTAAAATTCATCTTAGGCCTTCAAAAATGTTGAAAACTTTGGAGGCCGAAAAAAGGGTTTTGCAGGCATCCTAGACCCCCTAAAGTGCAGAAAATAATGGTGGCCCTAAAACTGTGTCAGAGAGCTCTGAATGTCCCAAAAACATTGGCAGCCTGAAAGGGGCATTAACCCGCATCCTAGACCACTGAAATTCCCAAAAATAATTTTGGCACAAAAAATGCATCCTACACCCCTAAACGTTAAGAATATGTTAGCAGCCCAAAAAAGGCCTTAAAATGCAATTTAGGCCTGAAAAAATGTTGAAAACTTTGAAGGCCCAAAAAAGGGGTTTACAGGCATCCTAAACCCCCTAAAGTCCAGAAAATGATGGTGGCCCAAAAGGTGCGTCAGAGAGCTCTGAATGTCCCAAAAACATTTGCACCCTGAAAGGGGCATTAACCCGCATCC
Organism: Ambystoma mexicanum; assembly: GCF_040938575.1. NCBI lineage: Eukaryota > Metazoa > Chordata > Amphibia > Caudata > Ambystomatidae > Ambystoma > Ambystoma mexicanum. Next base: position 232,941,931 of record NC_090933.1, read on the forward strand.
TAGACCACTGAAATTACCAAAAATAATTTTGGCACACAAAATGCATCCTACACCCCTGAAAGTTAAGAATATGTTAGCAGCCCAAAAAAGGCCTTAAAATGCATTTTAGGCCTGCAAAAATGTTGAAAACTTTGGAGGCCCTAAAAGGAGGTTTACAGGCATCCTAGACCCCCTAATGTCCAGAAAGTGTTGGTGGCCCAGAAACAGGGTCAGAGAGCTCTGAATGTCCCAAAAACATTTGCAGCCTGAAAGGGGCATTAACCCGCATCCTAGACCACTGAAATTCCCAAAAATATTTTTTCCACGAAAAATGCATCTTACATCAGTGAATATTCAGAATATGTTAGCAGCCCAAAAAAGACCTTAAAATGCATCTTAGGCCTGCAAAAATGTTGAAAACTTTGGAGGCCCAAAAACGGGGTTTACAGGCATCCTAGACCCCCTTAACTCCAGAAAATGATGGTGCCCAAATACTGTGTCAGAGAGCTCGGAATGTCCCAAAAACATTTGCATCCTGAAAGGGGCATTAACAGGCATCCTAGACCACTGAAATTCCCAAATATAATTTTGGCACAAAAAATGCATCCTACACCCCTGAAAGTTAAGAATATGTTAGCAGCCCAAAAAAGGCCTTAAAATGCATCTTAGGCCTGCAAAAATGTTGAAAACCTTGGAGGCCCTAAAAAGGGGTTTACAGGCATCCTAGACCCCCTAAAGTCCAGAAAATGTTGGTGGCCCAGAAACAGGGTCAGCGAGCGCTGAATGTCCCAAAAACATGTGTAGCCTGAAAGGGGCATTAACCCGCATCCTAGACCACTGAAATTCCCTAAAATATTTTTTCCACGAAAAATGCATCTTACATCTGTGAACGTTCAGAATATGTTAGCAGCCCAAAAAAGGCATTAAAATGCATCTTAGGCCTGCAAAAATATTGAAAACTTTGGAGGCCCAAAAAAGGGGTTTACAGGCATCCTAGACCCCCTAAAGTCCAGAAAATGATGGTGGCCCAAAAACTGCGTCAGAGAGTGCTGAATGTCCCAAAAACATTGGCAGCCTGAAAGGGGCATTAACCCGCATCCTAGACCACTGAAATCCCCAAAAATATTTTTTCCACGAAAAATGAATCTTACATCGGTGAATGTTCAGAATATGTTAGCAGCTCAAAAAAGGCCTTAAAATGCATCTTAGGCCTGCAAAAATGTAGAAAACGTTGGAGGCCCTAAAAAGGGGTTTACAGGCATCCTAGACCCCCTAAAGTCCAGAAAATGTTGGTGGGCCAAAAACTGAGTCAGAGAGCTCTGAATGTCCCAAAAACATTTGCATCCTGAAAGGGGCATTAACCCGCATCCTAGACCACTGAAATTCCCAAAAATAATTTTGGCACACAAAATGCACCCTACACCCCTGAAAGTTAAGAATATGTTAGCAGATCAAAAAAGGCCTTAAAATGCATCTTAGGCCTGCAAAAATGTTGAAAACTTTGGAGGCCCTAAAAAGGGGTTTACAGGCATCCTAGACCCCTAAAGTCCAGAAAATGTTGGTGGCCCAGAACCAGGATCAGAAAGCTCTGAATGTCCCAAAAACATTTGCAGCCTGAAAGGGGCATTAACCCGCATCCTAGACCACTGAAATTGCCAAAAATATTTTTGGCACGAAAAATGCATCCTACACCCCTGAAAGTTAAGAATATGTTAGCAGCCCAAAAAAGGCCTTAAAATGCATCTTAGGCCTGCAAAAATGTTGAAAACTTTGGAGGCCGAAAAAAAGGTTTTACAGGCATCCTAGACCCCCTAAAGTGCAGAAAATAATGGTGGCCCTAAAACTGTGTCAGAGAGCTCTGAATGTCCCAAAAACATTGGCAGCCTGAAAGGGGCATTAACCCGCATCCTAGACCACTGAAATTCCCAAAAATTATTTTGGCACAAAAAATGCATCCTACACCCCTGAAAGTTAAGAATATGTTAGCAGCCCAAAAAAGGCCTTAAAATGCAACTTAGGCCTGCAAAAATGTTGAAAACACTGAAGACCCTAAAAAGGGGTTTACAGGCATCCTAGACCCCCTAAAGTCCAGAAAATGATGTTGGCCCAAAAGGTGAGTCAGAGAGCTCTGAATGTCCCAAAAACATTTGCATCCTGAAAGGGGCATTAACAGGCATCCTAGACCACTGAAATTCCCAAATATAATTTTGGTACAAAAAATGCATCCTACACATCTGAAAGTTAAGAATATGTTAGCAGCCTAAAAAAGGCCTTAAAATGCATCTTAGGCCTGCAAAAATGTTGAAAACCTTGGAGGCCCTAAAAAGGGGTTTACAGGCATCCTAGACCCCCTAAAGTCCAGAAAATGTTGGTGGCCCAGAAACAGGGTCAGAGAGCTCTGAATGTCCCAAAAACATTTGCAGCCTGAAAGGGGCATTAACCCGCATCCTAGACCACTGAAATTCCCTAAAATATTTTTCCACGAAAAATGCATCTTACATCGGTGAATGTTCAGAATATGTTAGCAGCTCAAAAAAGGCCTTAAAATGCATCATAGGCCTGCAAAAATGTAGAAAACTTTGGAGGCCCTAAAAAGGGGTTTACAGGCATCCTAGACCCCCTAAAGTCCAGAAAATGTTGGTGGGCCAAAAACTGAGTCAGAGAGCTCTGAATGTCCCAAAAACATTTGCATCCTGAAAGGGGCATTAACCCGCATCCTAGACCACTGAAATTCCCAAAAATAATTTTGGCCCACAAAATGCATCCTACACCCCTGAAAGTTAAGAATATGTTAGCAGCCCAAAAAAGGCCTTAAAATGCATCTTAGGCCTGCAAAAATGTTGAAAACTTTGGAGGCCCTAAAAAGGGGTTTACAGGCATCCTAGACCCCTAAAGTCCAGAAAATGTTGGTGGCCCAGAACCAGGGTCAGAAAGCTCTGAATGTCCCAAAAACATTTGCAGCCTGAAAGGGGCAATAACCCGCATCCTAGACCACTGAAATTCCCAAAAATATTTTTGGCACGAAAAATGCATCCTACACCCCTGAAAGTTAAGAATATGTTAGCAGCCCAAAAAAGGCCTTAAAATGCAACTTAGGCCTGCAAAAATGTTGAAAACTTTGGAGGCCGAAAAAAAGGTTTTACAGGCATCCTAGACCCCCTAAAGTGCAGAAAATAATGGTGGTCCTAAAACTGTGTCAGAGAGCTCTGAATGTCCCAAAAACATTGGCAGCCTGAAAGGGGCATTAACAGGCATCCTAGACCACTGAAATTCCCAAAAATAATTTTGGCACGAAAAATGCATCCTACACCCCTGAAAGTTAAGAATATGTTAGCAGCCCAAAAAAGGCCTTAAAATGCATGTTAGGCCTGCAAAAATGTTGCAAACCTTGGAGGCCCTAAAAAGGGGTTTACAGGCATCCTAGACCCCCTAAAGTCCAGAAAATGATGGTGGGCCAAAAACTGCGTCAGAGAGTGCTGAATGTCCCAAAAACATTGGCAGCCTGAAAGGGGCATTAACCCGCATCCTAGACCACTGAAATTCCCAAAAATAATTTTTCCACGAAAAATGCATCTTACATCCGTGAAAGTTAAGAATAAGTTAGCAGCCCAAAAAAGGCCTTAAAATGCATCTTAGGCCTGCAAAAATGTTGAAAACTTTGGAGGCCGAAAAAAAGGTTTTACAGGCATCCTAGACCCCCTAAAGTGCAGAAAATAATGGTGGCCCTAAAACTGTGTCAGAGAGCTCTGAATGTCCCAAAAACATTGGCAGCCTGAAAGGGGCATTAACCCGCATCCTAGACCACTGAAATTCCCAAAAATTATTTTGGCACAAAAAATGCATCCTACACCCCTGAAAGTTAAGAATATGTTAGCAGCCCAAAAAAGGCCTTAAAATGCATTTTAGGCCTGCAAAAATGTTGAAAACCTTGGAGGCCCTAAAAAGGGGTTTACAGGCATCCTAGACCCCCTAAAGTCCAGAAAATGTTGGTGGCCCAGAAACAGGGTCAGAGAGCTCTGAATGTCCCAAAAACATTTGCAGCCTGAAAGGGGCATTAACCCACATCCTAGACCACTGAAATTCCCTAAAATACTTTTCCACGAAAAATGCATCTTACATCCGTGAACGTTCAGAATATGTTAGCAGCCCAAAAAAGGCATTAAAATGCATCTTAGGCCTGCAAAAATATTGAAAACTTCGGAGGCCCAAAAAAGGGGTTTACAGGCATCCTAGACCCCTAAAGTCCAGAAAATGATGGTGGCACAAAAACTGCGTCAGAGAGCGCTGAATGTCCCAAAAACATGTGTAGCCTGAAAGGGGCATTAACCCGCATCCTAGACCACTGAAATTCCCAAAAATATTTTTTCCACGAAAAATGCATCTTACATCCGTGAATGTTCAGAATATGTTAGCAGCCCAAAAAAGACCTTAAAATGCATCTTAGGCCTGCAAAAATGTTGAAAACTTTGGAGGCCCAAAAACGGGGTTTACAGGCATCCTAGACCCCCTAAAGTCCAGAAAATGATGGTGGCCCAAACACTGTGTCAGTGAGTGCTGAATGTCCCAAAAACATTGGCAGCCTGACAGGGGCATTAACCCGCATCCTAGACCACTGAAATTCCCAAAAATAATTTTTCCACGAAAAATGCATCTTACATCCGTGAACGTTCAGAATATGTTAGCAGCCCGAAAAAGGCCTTAAAATGCATCTTAGGCCTGCAAAAATGTAGAAAACTTTGGAGGCCCAAAAAAAGAGGTTACAGGCATCCTAGACCCCCTAAAGTCCAGAAAATGATGGTGGCCCAAAAACTGTGTCAGAGAGCTCTGAATGTCCCAAAAACATTTGCAGTCTGAAAGGGGCATTAACCCGCATACTAGACCACTGAAATTCCCAAAAATAATTTTGGCACAAAAAATGCATCCTACACCACTGAAAGTTACGAATATGTTAGCAGCCCAAAAAAGGCCTTAAAATGCATTTTAGGCCTGCAAAAATGTTGAAAACTTTGGAGGCCCAAAAAAAGGGGTTTACAGGCATCCTAGACCCCCTAAAGTCCAGAAAATGTTGGTGGCCGAGAAACAGGGTCAGAGAACTCTGAATGTCCCAAAAACATGTGCAGCCTGAAAGGGGCATTAACCCGCATCCTAGACCACTGAAATCCCCAAAAATATTTTTCCACGAAAAATGCATCTTACATCGGTGAAGGTTCAGAATATGTTAGCAGCTCAAAAAAGGCCTTAAAATGCATCTTAGGCCTGCAAAAATGTAGAAAACTTTGGAGGCCCTAAAAAGGTGTTTACAGGCATCCTAGACCCCCTAAAGTCCAGAAAATGTTGGTGGGTCAAAAACTGAGTCAGAGAGCTCTGAATGTCCCAAAAACACGTGAAGCCTGAAAGAGGCATTAATCCTAGACGACTGAAATTCCCAAAAATATTTTTTCCACGAAAAATGCATCCTACACCTCTTAAAGTTAAGAATATGTTAGCAGCCCAAAAAAGGCCTTAAAATGCATCTTAGGCCTTCAAAAATGTTGAAAACTTTGGAGGCCGAAAAAAGGGTTTTGCAGGCATCCTAGACCCCCTAAAGTGCAGAAAATAATGGTGGCCCTAAAACTGTGTCAGAGAGCTCTGAATGTCCCAAAAACATTGGCAGCCTGAAAGGGGCATTAACCCGCATCCTAGACCACTGAAATTCCCAAAAATAATTTTGGCACAAAAAATGCATCCTACACCCCTAAACGTTAAGAATATGTTAGCAGCCAAAAAAAGGCCTTAAAATGCAATTTAGGCCTGCAAAAATGTTGAAAACTTTGAAGGCCCAAAAAAGGGGTTTACAGGCATCCTAAACCCCCTAAAGTCCAGAAAATGATGGTGGCCCAAAAGGTGCGTCAGAGAGCTCTGAATGTCCCAAAAACATTTGCACCCTGAAAGGGGCATTAACCCGCATCCTAGACCACTGAAATTCCCAAAAATAATTTTGGCACACAAAATGCATCCTACACCCCTGAAAGTTAAAAATATGTTAGCAGCCCAAAAAAGGCCTTAAAATGCATCTTAGGCTTACAAAAATGTTGAAAACTTTGGAGGCCCTAAAAAGAGGTTTACAGGCATCCTAGACCCCCTAATGTCCAGAAAATGTTGGTGGCCCAGAAACAGGGTCAGAGAGCTCTGAATGTCCCAAACACATTTGCAGCCTGAAAGGGGCATTAACCCGCATCCTAGACCACTGAAATTCCCAAAAATATTTTTTCCACGAAAAATGCATCTTACATCAGTGAATGTTTAGAATATGTTAGCAGCCCAAAAAAGACCTTAAAATGCAGCTTAGGCCTGCAAAAATGTTGAAAACTTTGGAGGCCCTAAAAAGGGGTTTACAGGCATCCTAGACCCCTAAAGTCCAGAAAATGTTGGTGGCCCAGAACCAGGGTCAGAAAGCTCTGAATGTCCCAAAAACATTTGCAGCCTGAAAGGGGCATTAACCCGCATCCTAGACCACTGAAATTCCCAAAAATATGTTTTCCACGAAAAATGCATCTTACATCAGTGAATGTTTAGAATATGTTAGCAGCCCAAAAAAGACCTTAAAATGCAGCTTAGGCCTGCAAAAATGTTGAAAACATTGAAGGCCCAAAAAAGGGGTTTACAGGCATCCTAGACCCCCTAAAGTCCAGAAAGTGATGTTGGCCCAAAAGGTGAGTCAGAGATCTCTGAATGTCCCAAAAACATTTGCATCCTGAAAGGGGCATTAACAGGCATCCTAGACCACTGAAATTCCCAAATATAATTTTGGTACAAAAAATGCATCCTACACACCTGAAAGTTAAGAATATGTTAGCAGCCCAAAAAAGGCCTTAAAATGCATCTTAGGCCTGTAAAAATGTTGAAAACCTTGGAGGCCCTAAAAAGGGGTTTACAGGCATCCTAGACCCCCTAAAGTCCAGAAAATGTTGGTGGCCCAGAAACAGGGTCAGAGAGCTCTGAATGTCCCAAAAATATTTGCAGCCTGAAAGGGGCATTAAACCGCATCCTAGACCACTGAAATTCCCAAAAATATTTTTCCACGAAAAATGCATCTTACATCCGTGAACGTTCAGAATATGTTAGCAGCCCAAAAAAGGCATTAAAATGCATCTTAGGCCTGCAAAAATATTGAAAACTTTGGAGGCCCAAAAACGGGGTTTACAGGCATCCTAGACCCCCTAAAGTCCAGAAAATGATGGTGGCACAAAAACTGCGTCAGAGAGCGCTGAATGTCCTTAAAATATGTGTAGCCTGAAAGGGGCATTAACCCGCATCCTAGACCACTGAAATTCCCAAAAATAATTTTTCCACGAAAAATGCATCTTACATCCGTGAATGTTCAGAATATGTTAGCAGCCCAAAAAAGGCCTTAAAATGCATCTTAGGCCTGCAAAAATGTAGAAAACTTTGGAGGCCGAAAAAAAGGTTTTACAGGCATCC